>NC_069796.1:47865416-48513333 GCF_027406575.1 Nycticebus coucang | reverse complement strand
CATTCCTTTTGGAAAGATATATGGAGAACACTCAGAGATCTAAAAATAAATCTGCCATTCAATCCTGTAATTCCTCTGCTGGGCATATACCCAGAAGACCAAAAATCACAACATAACAAAGATATTTGAACCAGAATGTTTATTGCAGCCCAATTCATAATAGCTAAGTCATGGAAAAAGCCCAAGTGCCCATCGATCCACGAATGGATTAATAAATTGTGGTATATGTATACCATGGAATACTATGCAGCCTTAAAGAAAGATGGAGACTTTACCTCTTTCATGTTTACATGGATGGAGCTGGAACATATTCTTCTTAGTAAAGTATCTCAAGAATGGAAGAAAAAGTACCCAATGTACTCAGCCCTACTATGAAACTAATTTGGGGCTCTCACATGAAAGCTATAACCCAGTTACAACTTAACAATAGGGGGAAGTGGGAAAGGGGGGGGTGGGTAGACGGAGGGGGATTGGTGGGATCACACCTGTGGTGCATCTTACAGGGGTATTTGCGAAACTTGGTAAATGTAGAATGTAAAGGTTTTGGCACAGTAACTGAGATAACGCCGGAAAGGCTATGTTAACCACTGTGATAAAAATGTGTCAAATGGTCTATGAAGCGAGTTTATGATGCCCCATGATCATATCAATGTATACAGTTATGATTTAATAAAAAAAAAAGAAAATGAAAAATATTTACTGGCCATGACACATATTTAGGGGGAGGGTAAATTTAATCTGAAACATCAATGACTAGAAGAAGCCAGCCAGTCAAGGAGTGTTCCAGAAAGAAGGAACATCCAGCACAGAGACCTTGAGGAGTTCTGAGTCAGAGCCTCTGGAAGGACAAGGAAAGAACCGCTATCACCAACTTTGTTACCTGCTTTACCTAAATTAACACAGCCTAAGGTCACATTAATTTTTGGTGGCCACATCGCCCTATTGGGATCATTTTCCTCATTGAATGAAATCTTCCCTGTCCAATGTTTGTACTATTGATAGTTGGAACTTAAGTGCAGAAGGATGGTTTAGATGAACACACGTGGAATTTCCTTTCATCTGAACCGTAGCCCTGAACATTTCAGTCAAAAAAAAAAATCTGTAAAAACACTTCTTAGCAGAGTGGAAAGACTTTCTCATTCTCCAACCCCCATAAGACCAGTTCCTTATTCCTACTGGCATAAAAACATTGTCTTTTGTGCTAGCCAAATGGAATAAGTTTGGGATAAGGCCAAAGCCAGGACTAGGCAGGCCACTATTGTTTGAGCCAGTGGCCATCTCGATTTTTAATCATAGAAGCTCAGGAAAGGTAAATAATTCTCAATTCATGGGCCCCCATGTTCTCAGTGGTGGGGTCACAGGATAACAGCTCCTCTCAGACTAGCCACTAAAGACCTCTGACAACTCAGGTTGCATTTCTGGGCCCTGGTTTTTCCATATTGAAATGTGGGGTTTGGGTTTGGGAAATCCAAGATTCTTTGAAATTTCCTTTTTATTCTGTTTTATTGCAGTATAAAAAAGAAAATAATTTTCTATTGTTTCTGAATAACCTGGAGATATGCTGTCATGGATAAAAGATCTTCACTGCCAAGTTAATAAAACAAAATGCTGAGTACACATGGGGAAGGCAATTTGATTGTAGAATCAAATCGGATGCTGAAATTGACAAGCACACAAATTTGAACTGGGAAAACAATGGCATATTGTGGGTACCAAAAGAAATGTGGTTCAGGGCAGTGAAAGGAGTCACTGAGCTTGTTGATGGCCGCTGTCCCTTCAATAGACTTCACAGACAAAATGAGGTCAGTTTGTCCAGGTGAACTGATAGAAGAACAACCTTCATCCATGATCTTCTCTCTCCGGGGCAGCACACCTGCAAACAGCAGCTTCCACGTGTGCGAGAATGGGACAGTGAAGACAGGACAGCTTGCTTCGGGCAAACCCTGAGTCGAGTTACTGTCATTTTTTCATCCAGTGTTTATAATCTAGGTGGGCACATGCACTAAACAAGAGTCAGCCAAATGTCTAAGTACAAACTGAGCTAAGTACTCTGAAAGAAAGCCATAAGTCCTCGGATGGAGGAAAACTGTGCCGTCCCAGGCTAGTTAATTCATCTCTTGGAGCCTTTTCCTCCTCATTATGTAGGAGATGCCCAGGGTCACATGACGAGTTGAGACCTTGACAAATATTAGGTGCATGATAAATGTGTGTTGCAGCTGCTGATGGTGAAGTTACTTTCCTGAAGGTCAAGGAGGAAAAGCTGAACTTTCTTTCTTGTGTCTCCAAGTGTCCTTGAATTCTCTGTGCTTGTGTGTGCATGTCTTCCAGTTCCAAGGAGGGTTTCGGGTCAGTGGAGAAGGTTGTGCTGCTCACGTTTCTCTCAGCGGTTATCCTGATGGCCATCCTGGGGAACCTGTTGGTGATGGTGGCTGTGTGCCGGGACAGGCAGCTCAGGTGAGCAGCACGCGGGACCCTCTTGAGGAAACAGGGGTGAAGTTCCAGGGTCTCCCTGAAGAGCTGAGTCTGAACATTTTATTTTATAGTAGAACCTCCATAGTTGACCACCACCCTACACTGATCACTTCCTTAAATTGACCTAATTTTCATAGACCAGATATGCATTATATACATTTATACATATATATATATCCATAGAGTAGGCCCAGTTCCTTACATTGACCACCTCTGTGCATTGACAAGTTTGTTACAGTCCTTTGGATGGTCCACTTACAGAGGTTCTACTGTAATTTGTAATTAAGAAGGAAAACATTCATGGGAACAGTATTTAAAAAATAGAGGAAGGAAAAGGGGTTCACATATAATCTTGGAACTCTCAAAGAACCAGTGTAAGCACTTTAGTATATGTTCCTCCTGTCATTTTGTCAACGTCATATTTGATTGTTAAATAGTTGTCGTCACTGTTTATACAGTTGTTGAGACACATCAAATCTAAACTCTCTATCTTATCAAAGGTTCAGGGAAGAGATGGCTGACAGGAGACTAAGCAGAAATTAAACCTGGGTCTTCTGCTCTTTCTGTTTCATCAGTCTCAACCTGACTACAATTAGAATCACCTGAAGCACTTTTAAATAGTGCCACTATGTAGTATGAGTATCTTCCATGCAATATTTTGGACATACTTATAAAAATATTCATTGTTAGAGTTCAGATTTAATGAAGCATCTTGCATTTTTATCTTGCAATCTTTGAGGAGTGGGGTGTTAATCCTCCAGGGTTCCTGAACTAATTGATCTCCAGTGAGACCTGGGCATCAGTATTTATTAAAATTCACCAGGTGATTCAAGTATGCATCCTGGGAGGAGAGTCACTGGGCCATAAAAGGGATAACGAAAGCCATTCCTTTCTAAGCAAGACACACACTAATCCAATGCTGATGCAAATTAAGTATACAAGTGCAATTCTGACCAGTGTTACAGATGTGTAGCACACAGTACTCCATCTAAGAGAGTAAAATGGTGAAATTGGACTACTGTTTGGGAGGGGTGTTCTTTGGCAGGGTTCCTGAGAATGTTCAAAGACTGAGGGGCAGGTGTCAGATAACTGCTAACTGGACTGATGGTTGGCAGAGAGAGCACCGGTTCATAAGCCACTTATTGGGAGGGAGAGATGTGCTCAGGGAACTCAGATGAAGCCAGGGTATCCAGAACAGAGGGGAAGAGAGGGCTTTTGGCACAACAAGGGTCTGGAGAAGTGAGAAGAGGCTGGACCATGCAAGGTCTTCTCCACCACATTACAGAAGGGGAAATGGAATCTCATGGAGTACATTTAAACATGTGACTTTTCTTCCCTTTTCCTCCCTTCCTTCTTTCCTTCTTTCTTTGCTTCCCTTTTCCCTGTTGCCTCTCTTGCTCTCTTCCCTCTCCCCCACCCACCTCCCCTTTTATACCTTTTCACTCACAGGAAAATAAAAACCAATTATTTCATTGTATCTCTTGCTTTTGCGGATCTGCTGGTTTCCGTGTTGGTGATGCCCTTTGGTGCCATTGAGCTGGTTCAAGACATCTGGATTTATGGGGAGATGTTTTGCCTTATCCGGACATCTCTAGATGTCTTGCTTACAACAGCATCAATTTTTCACCTGTGCTGTATTTCCCTGGACAGGTAAGGACAGTGCCTAATGAGCTCCATGCTAGAGATCATGACCTGATGGATACTGTGCCATGTCTTTTTTCTTTTTCTTTAATTCTTTAGAAGAAATGAATTTCAGAGAAGTGAATTTAATAATTCAGCTATTCATGTACTCTCCAGCCATTGCAAAGGGCTCCACTGTAGTTGGGCCCCTCTTTAAGGTCTTTAGTAGACCTAGGGAGCTTACAGGGAGCTCCTTGCGTGCAGGGAGCTTACAATCTAAATAGCAATATATAGAAAACGTGTCTAGGTTAAGAATTCTATACACATTTTCCTGAAAACGTGTCTAGGTTAAGAATTCTATACACATTTAGGTATGTGCACATCATTGTGGAGATTCTTTTCCAGGAGGTTAATATATGATAATAAAATATCCGTAATCATGTGGGTTTTGGACTTGGGTCTAGAATTTGATTCATGTTGCCTAATTTTACTCTTTATATTTGACTTAGCTTAATATTTTCCATCTTTGTCTCCTTTGTTGGAGATGTATGTTTATCCCTTGTATCAGCATTTTTATTTTCTAATTTGTGTTCATTTGTAGTCAATAGTAAAGGAAGAATGCAATTTAAAAAAGATGATTACAAAAATATATGCTGCTGTCAGGGTAGTCACATCTTAGGGGATAGTTACCAGGAGAAAGTGTGAGGTGCAGCTTCCACATTATCAGAATTACCAGGAATGACTTCTCACTATGTCTTTAGCCATCCAACACACCCACACTTTCCTCCACTCTTGGGATAGATCATTGTTTTTTTTTAACTGAGGACTAGGAAAAGTAGTTGAGCAAAATTAGAAATTTTTGGTTTACTTAAAATATGTATCTTTAAACACTAAAATCAAAGTCTTCCCAGAGAATAACTCACACAGGGAGAGGTGCTTACAACCTGAAACTAGCTGATAAGACAGTGAATCCATCTCCTCCTATCTCTTGGAACATATGAGGATTGATTGGAATGGCAGATGTGATGGGCTCCTCTGTTTAAACCATTCTCTTTCACTTTGCCAAGAACATATAGTTGAGTATGCTTAAATTAAATGCGTGTATAATGAGATTCCATTACATAGCTAGAGATAGTGATGCTGGGAAAATCAAACTGTTAACCAACAGCAGACTCATCACATGTCCTAGTTTGAAGTTTGTCTTTATAACCTGTTTACAATAACCTCAGTATATAACAGAGTTTTTAAGACAATTAGAATACACTGCATGAAAGTTCACGTTATAGAAAATAAAATGTAAGGAAGTAGAGAATCTATGGAAATCCTGTTGGGTTACCTGCATATAATTGTCTCTAAGATGAGTAGTGAGATGGGAAGTATTACAGGAGCCTGAAGAAGTCAAGGCTGGGGAGACAGGGCAGCCAGAGGTAACCCTAAGGTTTAGATAAAACCTAGGAGTAAAGAGTGGGGGAAGATACAGAGTCATCTGTTCAGTGTGGAATGTTTTCTCTGGGTAGCCCTGAGAGAAAGTCTGGAGTTTCCCTAGGAAAGTTTAGCCTCAGAATTTCAGATTTATGCTTGGATTCTTTTGACATCAGGAAACTTTCCCTGAGTAGGCCTGAGTGGTCATGAAGCAGGATGAGTTGGTCATTAAGAATCCTCTGCTATAGAACTAAAGAGATTTGAGTTCAAATCCCAGCTCTTCCAACTTTTAGTTTTAAAAATGGCAATAAGTCAGTAGGAAGCCTTTCTAAATTTGACTATTCTTATCTCTAAAATTGGTGGAGATAGCACGTATTTTGTAGCCTTGTGGTTCTGAATAACTGGGTGGGTGTTGTCAATTTCAGTTTCTCTTATCTGAACAAATTTGGACCTCCATAGTGAATAGCTGCTCCCGCAGCTGCATCATCCAGAAATGCGGTAGTTATTCTTTACAAGGTCTTTCTAATCCTTAGGTTTAAATAACAAGTTTTATTGATTTTTCTTCCTTGATAGATCTAGTCTGTTCCTCTCCATCTCTGTTGCTATAGTCCAAACTAATATCATATCTTGCATGAAGGACTGCAATCCCCTCCTAAATGTCCTCTCCAAATCTATTTATCCCTCCTCTGATTCATTTGCCATTCACAGGATCAAATAGCCAACTTTTGAAAGTGCTGCTCTGGTCCTGTTGCTCCTTTGCTTCAAATCCTTCAGTGGCCATTCATTGCCCTGAGGATCAAGGCCAAACTTCTGTAGGGTTTTCACCATCTTTTTAACATCTACAGCCTCCACCTTGCTGTGTGCCCTTCCCAGCCTCACCGGAGGCCCTGGCTACCCTCCTCAACTTCCTCTTCCTCCAGTACTCTGCTCAGAGCCTTGGCTCCTCCCTCTGCCTGGAAATTTTCTCTGCTCCCTCCTCTCTTGTCCTTTAGATTTTGGCTTAATCCTTTCTTCCTTGAAGAAGTCTTCTGTGACCCCATCAAACCCATTTTCCTCCTTTAAAGATTTCATTGCAACTGTGATTGAAACCAATTCTATAATTCCTTCTTAAATGTCTCTTTCTTCCACAATGGGAGAAAGCTCAAGGTTGTGAACAAGAACAGCGTCCCTGCCCTCATAGAAACTTGCATTTTCACAGAGAGATTGACATTTGGTAAGCATTATGGAACAAATGGAGCCGTCAGCATGTTCTGAGCATTGCTGCCAGTAATTCCATTTCTTTCTCTGATGGTGGATGTTAAAAACTCCAGTACCATAATAGTAAAGTATGAGATGGTTTTGTTGGTTCTTCCTTTTTCTGGAAGCTCGAACAACTTGCCCCCAGCTTGTCTCTAGCTTTCCTTGTCCTCAAAGTGATATTCTTATTAGGCTAGAGGGCCCATCCGGAATTTTGCAGAGCAGCGCTGTAGCATGGAAAAGTGTGGTTTTATTTATCATCTAGCTTCTATTTTTGCTGTGTTCTTCTAAGCTGACAGTTGAGCTCCACTGGGATGGGCCAAAGCACAGAGTGAGCATCTCAGTGAGGTGCAATGGCATTGCTAGCCATGTGATTCCTGGCAACACGCCTGTCCTTCTCCCTGGAGCTGCCACGTGAGTCTTCTGGAGTGACTAGTACAGGGTAGAGGCTTTTGAGTAAGAATGCTCACTTTGATTCCTAATTCTCCCCAGATGGCAGACTCCTGGATCAAATTAAAATGCAGAAGTCCTTTAATATTGTAAATTGCATTTTCCCAACTACCTTTCTCAACTCACCATGCTTCTTGTTTTCTTGGGAATTGAATTCTGTTAATGAAAGTTTAAGGCCGCCTTAAAAATAATTTCCTAAGCATACTTAAAATAAATTCATTATATACTACATAGTATGGGACATGGGAGATCCAAACTACATTAAAAGCTTTATAGTACAGTTGATTTCTTTTTCAATAAAGTTCTGTGGTGAATGAAAACCAACCAAGTAGTCCTAACAGAGTACTGAGTTTTAAAGTGGATTATAATGCAGCTATTAGAAATTATGAACAATAGTTATGTATTTTGTCCTAGAAAATATCACTAGTGGGGAAAAAACAGGTTTCAGACTTCAATGTTTAAAATAATTTTGTTTTTGTAAAATAAATATATCTGGGTATACATGACTGTGTGGAGAGAGAGAAATATTGACAATGAAAAAGAAAAACACAAATAAATTTTTACCAAACTATTAACAGTTAGTTATGTGGAAGGAATAGGGCTTGGTGCTGACCAGATAGGATGGTCGATTGCATTGATTAAAAGCCTTTACATTTACTAATTTCTGAAATGTACATTTTAAATTTCAATTTTCCCTTTGCTAGGAGGTAACCTTCTCAAATGCAAGTTCATCCACAATAGCCTTTTAGCTGAAAGTGTTCCTGGGACGGCACATTCCTCAATTTGCTGAGAACATTTGGCTTTGGTGCTGGGAGTTCCCTGTGAGGTCAGAGAAAGGTGGGGAATTTGGAAATGTTTCTGACCAGTGTGTTCTCTCTGCTTTCACACAAAATACCTCCAGTTCTCCTTCTAAAGCAGCCCTCACCATCTCTTGTCAGTGGACTATTTGACATTGATCTTGGTTCACCTCATCCCAGTTTATGGCCTGTGATCTATTCTAACAGCCTCTTTTCTAATCTTCACACATTTAAAAAAAAAATAACAGTAATACCTGATAATTATAAAAAATGCCATCAGATCACAGGTAAAACCTAAAATTATCTCCAGTGATTTCTCTGCACCGTCACAGCTGCATGCCCTGTGGTAACCACTCTGAATGGTAAACCCCTATAAATTCCAGTCTTTTCATGTGCAATAAGCAGACATATGTGAATGTATTCTGAGTTTATGTTTTCAGTAAGACTTTGAACGTGTTTACTGTATGTATTCTGCTGAATTGCAAGTGTTCTTGCCACTCGCGTATTAAATGATCCATTGTTAAGATCTCCTTCAGCAGCATGTGACCAAAAATAAACTGCTTCAATTAACTGGGAAGTCTGGCTTCACACATGGCATCTCTTGAGGATTTGAATAACATCATCTAGTTTAACTGTCTCCCTCTTTCTTCATTTCCAACTTGCCTTCTCTTTCTCGTTGTCTCCCTCTGTTTCTCTCTGTTCCTGTCTTTGTATCTGTCATCCTTTGTTCCTATGCTGTCCCTTAGCTCCAATTTCTTATTGGATTCATTGTCAGGCTGGATTCTTCCAGCATGAAAGACAAGTAGCCACGGCAACATGAGTCTTAAACCATCCTTGAAACAGGAGTCCCTAGGAAGAGAAACCGAAATGCTGTTTCTCATGGAAGAACTTCACTTGGCTTCACCTGAGTCAACTGGTGTCTCCTCGACTAGTTACTGTGATGTGGGGCTGAAAGCCTGGTCACTGGGCAGAGATCAGGCACCATGACTTTCAGCTTTATTGGCAGCATATGGTGTGAAATAATGGCAGTTCCCACTGGAAAGAAGGGTGTGGGGTGGACAAGAAGAGCAGATGACAACTTCTCTTAGGCAGCCAAAGGGACGAGAGGTTATTTTTATGGAGACTCCACAACAAAACAGTTATGTCATCCTCAAGTCTTCCCTATATTATGGCAAATATCCCTCAGTCCTTCCACTGACCTTGTAAGCCACATTTTTCAGACTCTTCACCATTCTGATCCCTTGTTTCTGAACATGCTGTATTTTGTATCAAATGTAATTCCCTTTATGAACCTGTTTCACTTCATTGAGGCTACTATTTTCTATAGCATTGCAAGATTTTATTTCCGATACACCCAACTGAGTTGCCATCCTTCCCCTGTATGGCCCAGAAACTTAATGTGTTTTACCTGCAAGATCCACTAATAGTTTCTCAGTCACAGATCTTCTTCAAACAAGTTTACTTGTAAAACATACAATCCTGACTCCAAGTTCAAATATTTAAGCCTTTACTGGAGATAAGTGTTTCTGCATTTCTTAATCATCTCCCAGGAGCATAACTCAATTTTGTAATGTGTAAATGAAGAGTGTCTGTCATTGTGATCTTGTGTCACACAGTTACATTTGTTTTCCCCCAGGATTGGAATGCATTTTTCAAGGAAAGTATATTAAAAGTTTCCCCCCTCACATATATTTATATTCATGCTTTATAAATAATAATAATAATTGTTAAGCTGAATTTCGTGCCAGAGGATATGAGCTATTATTTTTATGTTCATCTCATCAAATATTTATCAGTTGCTTACTAATTGCTAGGAGACGTTCTGGGCACTGGAAATACAGTGGTGAACAGTCAGAAAAAGCTCTGAGTCACAGAGCGTGTAGTATAGTGGGGAATACCTATAGCAAATAGGTTACAGTACCTGGAATTGATGACCTTTGAAATAGACTAGGGAGAAGTCAAAAAGTCATTGGATCGCGACAAGATGCCATTTCCAAAGCAGGGATGGCTCTTGAGGTGAGGCTGAGGCTGGAGCCTGTCAGTAAGGGAAAGGGTAGAGGGGGAGGCGCGAGGTGTGACAGTTCCAGACCACCCCTACAAGAAGCCCCAGAAAAGCCCTTATTAACTAAAGACTAACTTCTTAACTTGGCTTTCAGGGCCTTTCCCAACATGTCCTCCGTCCGGTTTTTCTGCCTCAACTCCCACCCACAGTGGTGTTATCCTTCCCTGAGTAGGATGTGTCTCCTTGTGACTCCATATTGCTACCCGTACCTGAAGTTTCTTTTCTTCTACTTGTAAACACACCCTTCTCCAATACTCAGATAAAATGTTTCACCTTCTCTGTTGACTGGCTGGGATTCATTCCCCCAAATTTGTTTCTTCCCCTGAACACCCATAGTGCATTGAACATAAGCATCGCAGTTATCACTCATCTCATAGTCTGTTTGTCTGTCTCACTCTAGAACATAAGCTCATTGAGAGCAGGCCCTTGTCACATCCATTCTTGTGTTTTTCTTATAGGCACATAGTGGGCAGGTCCATGCACTTTTGGCCGAGCATAGAATGCTGAGCTACAGCTTGTGGTTGTTTGCTGTGACTTGGGTGTCTGTTTCTCTATTCCCTTAGAACTCTTCATATATAAAGTGGTTAGGAATGAGGCCTGGGGTACTGCACCACTTGAAATTCAATTCCAGCTTGAACTGAATCAGTTGCATGATCTTGAGGAAGTTACTTAAATTTTCTGGGTTTCTCCGTATCTGTAAAATTGTTTTAATAACAGTACCTTCTCTTTGGGATTTGTGAGGAGTAAATGAATGTTTATTATTCAGTTAAAAAACTGAATACTACAGTAGACCAGGACATGGCACCTAATCAGCCAGAAGTATTGTTCCTTTATTGTTTTCCCTTCCAAATGCAAAGTCCTCGTGGCTGCCATGAGTGCCTTCCCACACATTCACACTCATCTTTGCCATCCTGCCTCACAGCTCAGTGTCCTTGAAGGATATGTCCTCAGCCTCCCGTCCCTGAGACTCTCTCCTCTGTCCTTCAGAACCCCGTCTGATCCTGTGGCTTCACCTGTGCTTCTCCTCCCACCTCTCCTTCGGTCTTGTCCCATGCGGGGCTCCACGGTCCCGTGTCTACCTGCCTGTTCAACATCTTGCCTTAAGCCTCTTTCTGTTTTCTCAAATATTCTCTAAGTGGAAATTTCCACTGTAAACTAACACTGTATCCTCTTCCACTCTGTACCTCAAAGGTACATCTATTACTCATCTTTTAGTCATTTAAATGCATTTCTGTGAGGTCGTCTTTTACTTCTCTACCACGATAAGCTGCATGCCCCATCATAGTCATATTTTTGTAAATACCTTTCAAATACATCTTCTTCCTCTTTATTCCCTTTTCCCATCACATTTCTGAGTTACTGCAGTAGCTAGCTCCTTAGTTAATGTTCCTGTATATTATCATATCTGCAAGGCTCATCCTTAAATATCTTTTTTTCTGTGTGTCCTCAGCTCAAAAGCTCCTAGGGCACTGCGTATCTTCCTTCCTCATCCTGGATAGGAAAGCTTTTGTCTGGCCCTGCTCCACTTACCAGTGTCACCAGGGCATGGACTTCAGCAGATCTGGGTCTAAAACCCAGGGCTACCATAACTGAGTTGTGTGATCTTGGGCAGGTGGATTCAACTCTCAGAGCCTCAGTTTCCTCACATTTGAAATGAGTGTGATGACAGGTGCCTGACAGAGTTCTTATAGGCATTAGATATAACACTGAACACATTTCCTGCCACGTGGTGTGCCCTCCGCATAGGAGCAGAGCGTGTAGCAGGAATAGTAACAGTTGCCACAATAGAGAAGAAAGCAGACAATTACAATATAATTTGAAAAGTGCTGTGTCACAGATCAGAGATATATATAAGGTGCTATTAAAAAAAAGAAAAAGCAGAGCAGAGGTGAGGGACCATTCACTGTTCTGGGGGCCAGTGAGGACTTTTCAGAAGATGCGACCCTGGAGCTGAGTCAGGAAGAGTCAGGGGGACAAGCAGCCAGTGTCTGCTGGCAGGTCGATTGATTTGCACAGTTGTATACCTTGGTAACTCTGTGTGTGTCCAAGAAGCCCCTGCCAAAATGTTTTCAGGTGACATTTTTGGCAGAGTATTCTTTTTCCTTTAGTCTGTAATTAGTCAGAAAGACACTTTCCTAGACAGCTGGTACTCCTTCCGTGCGAGTTTTCTTATCATGAAGGTACAGAAGAATATGTAACAGAGAGGAACGTAGTAAACATTAAATCTGCAGATCGCATGTGGGATTATGGCTCCGTAAAGACCTGATGTGATGTCTTATGGATCTGCGACAGAAAGGAGTCTCTCGCTGTCCCCTACCCTAGCAGCCTTTCCTTCCTGGAGCCCCAGTTCTGGCTCTGCTCTCTGCTGTGTTCTCAGCCCCTCTTCCTGTTCCCAGCTTCTGGTTAATATCCCTGCTGGGCCTTCCTCACTGATCATCCAGGTGATATGACTGGCGATTTGCCAAGCCTGGGGACCGCAGGGAAGAAGCCTTCAGTTCTTTCTTCAAGCTACTACTGCTTTTCTTTCTTCTCCACCTCCTCAAAGGGGAACCAGAGGAACAACAGCACAGGCAGCCTTCAGTTACAAACATCCAACTTACTACAACTCGCACTTACTAATGGAGAGTGTTACATGTAATAAGTAAATGTACCTATCCCACCTTACATACATTGGTCACTACTAATGACCTATGTACAAATTCAACTTAAAAACAAACCTACAGAGATGATCTCATTTGTAATCTTGGGATTGCTCGTGTAACAAAACCAGTTACTAAGAGCAGGGAGACAAGTCTCTTCATCTAGAGTTCTGCCACAGAATTTTGTTAGACCATCTCCTGGAGGGAGGACTGTTACCCAGCCCGTGAACCCCAGAACTCTCTCAAGCTCTATATTGTGGTAATCCATTACCGTGTAATATTGACCCCAAAATTTAGTGCTTAAACAACAGTGTATGATTATTAGATCTTACATGTAATTCTATTACACATAGCAAATATGTCCTCAATGCTTTAATTCATCTTTAGGGACAACCCATTCATTTTTATGTTTCTTAGAATCAACTGCTGGGGAGAGATGTTGAACTAAGTGACTTTGATATTACTTGTTAAATAATTTAGATCTCATAGTTCCAAAATGTATTTGAATTTTTTTTATCATAATATGTATTAAACACATATTTACGTGCCAGGAAATTTGTATGTTTTAAACATATTATTTTATCAATTCTCATAACAAAGGAGGTAGACATGATTACCTCCACTTTACAGATAAGGAAACCAGATCTTGGAAAAGTTAAGAAACTGACTCTAGGACGGTGCCTATAGCTTGGTTAGGGCCAGCTAAAAAACAACAATGACAACAACAACAAAATGGCTGGGTGTTGTGGCAGGTGCCTAGGGTCCCAACTACTTGGGAGGCTGAGGCAAGAGAACTGTTTGAGCCCCAGAGTTTGAGTTTGCTGTGAGTTGTGATGCCACATCTACCCAGGGTGACAGCTTGAGACTCTGTCTCAAAAAAAAAAAAAAAAAGAAAGAAAGAAAAGCAACTGACTTTATGACCATGGAGCTAAAAAGTCAAGGAAAGTTGGAACCCAGTTGTGAAGAACTAAGTTGTAAAGTTGACTGCGAAGATCTTTGCCAATTCTGAAAGTCTAGGATTCCAAATTCTTTTTTGTTTCTTCTGCCTTGCCTGTAGTTGGGAGGGCAGGAAGTGAGGAGGTAGAATTTTCCTTAATTGCAGGAGGGATTAGCATGGAGCTTAAAATACACGGCTGTCTTCTAAGAGTTGTCAAAGTAAATTGTGTCCCCAGAGACATTTAAAAGCAATTTGATCACACATTTGCACATGGCTGCAGTTGGAGAAGCTGGTGACTGGTTTACCAAAGGGATTTAAATGGAGTTTTATGAGCAGTACTTTTGAAATGTTTTGCATAAGAAATTACTTTGTAAATACCTTTGCTACATTTTAGTTAATCCTGGCCATCTGGAATTTCGCTTGTCATTTGAACATTCATTTAATCACTTTGTAAAAGTTTTCCAGTTAAGGAAGAATGAGAAATGTCCAGTGGAAGGCTAGAGAACAGATCTTACAGATTCATCTGTTCCAGAGATGAGATAGAATAATTTTTTTACCTGAATATTATCCATCTAACCTGTGAATCAGCAACCTCTTTTTTTAGTTTGTTGTAATTCAGCTTTTATAGTAGAGCATCCAGCAGTATTTGATTGTGTTGGGCATTCTCTAGGTCAAAAAAACTTTTGGTGACTTCTAGCTTAGCATTCAAAATCTCTGAGACGGTGGTTCTGAAAGTGTAGTCCCCAATCCACTGGCAACAACATCACCGGGGAACATACCAAAAACGCACATTCTTGGGCCTCACTCCAGAACTACCAGAAATCTGTGTTTCAATAAATCTTCAAAGTGATTCTGACACTTGATAAGTTTGGAGAACCACTGCTCTGAGGCCTGCCCCCACCAGCCTTTTCAGGCTTATTGCCTTTAATTTCCCTACAAATGCTCTAAGATCCAGTTAACTTGTATTCTTTTATGTTTATAGATCCATGTGGTTATAGGGATATATATTTATGGATATATATTCCATGTGTATGATTTCTCTCTCTGAGCCTTTGTCTTTGCTGTCTAGGGCACCTGAAATACATTTTCCTGTTCACTATCCTTAGTCTCTAAAATATAGCTGAAAAGATACCGAAGAAAGTCTTCTCCCATCCCTCTGATAGATAATGATCTATCCATTAGATAATGATGGATAGATCATGATCTATCCATCTCCAAAATTGGTAACATATTTTAATGGAATTTATTCTAATTGGTAATGATTTAGAATTTATTACTTATTTAATTGAGTCTATGATCTTCCAGTTTATCTGGCATTGGACTAGACACTGGGGATACAACAGTAAAAATGGCAAATATCTTGGCCCTCATGGAACTTATAAATCAGTTAATCAGTTAGGGGGCACCCCCAACTCCTGTCCAGATTATAACCTCTCCGAGGGAGCAAAGGTGTCCTGTGCTTCTGGCTATGCCCTAGGCTATACTAAATTATGGTGGGCAGGGTAGAAAAGAATGCAGTACTCTTCGGCCTGTATAGGATGCTCCAGAGTATGGTGTTGTTTCTTGAGGCATCCCACTCTTAAGAGGAAATGACACACCCCAGCACATACAGAGGACAAGAAGCCCCTGCTATTGGTGACCACTCAAAACCATGAGTTCCTATGTTGGCACTAGTGATGTTATAGACCAGGTAATTCTTTCTTTTTTTTTTTTTTTTTTGTAGAGACGGGGTCTCACTTTATGGCCCTCGGTAGAGTGCCATGGCCTCACACAAGCTCACAGCAACCTCCAACTCCCGGGCTTAAGCGATTCTCTTGCCTCAGCCTCCCGAGTAGCTGGGACTACAGGCGCCCGCCACAATGCCCAGCTATTTTTTGGTTGCAGTTTGGTCGGGGCCGGGTTTGAACCCGCCACCCTCAGTTTATGGGGCCGGCGCCTTACCGACTGAGCCACAGGTGCCGCCCAGACCAGGTAATTCTTTTGTATGAGTGTTGGTGGGGGCTGCCCTGTGCACTAGAGGATGCTGAGCAGCTTTCCTGACTTCTACCACTGGATGCCCAAGTTGTAACTATGAAAAAAAAAGTCTCTAGACCTTACCAAATATCCCCTGGCAAGCAAAATCACCCTGGTTGACAGACACTGGGGATATTTTTACCTGCAGAAAATAAACTTTGGGCAGAGGAATGTTAAAGCTGTCTTCAGATGTCTATAGGACCACCGTGCAGAAAAAGAATTAGAGATAGGAATTTTTAAATGAAGCTAGCGGGTAAAACTGAATTTATAGAAAATTGATTTTAGAGGATACCCTTACATTTAGAATGTGTTCTGTGAATTCCCAGTCCCTAGCAAATTCAAGCAGGCTGGGATACACACTTCATTTTTTAAGGGGGGTTGGGGATTTCATGATTCTGTGCATCCTTCTTCAAGTTCTGATATTCAGTACTTTTATGCTTTGCTTGTTTCTAAAGTGGCTTTTAAAGAATTAAATTCTGTGGGGGTTTGGGAGAGGCAGCAAAGTAAAGTGATCATTATGAGATTAATGTCCTGGCCCTTGAGTCAGGCTGCCTGAGCCAGATGCCAGCTCAGCTGTTACACCTGCAGGACTTTTGGTCTTCTGTGTTTCCCTTTACTCACCCGACTCTTCTGTGTTTCCCTTTACTCACCCGACTCTTCTGTGTTTCCCTTTACTCACCCGACTCTTCTGTGTTTCCCTTTACTCACCCGACTCTTCTGTGTTTCCCTTTACTCACCCGACTCTTCTGTGTTTCCCTTTACTCACCCGACTCTTCTGTGTTTCCCTTTACTCACCCGACTCTTCTGTGTTTCCCTTTACTCACCCGACTCTTCTGTGTTTCCCTTTACTCACCCGACTCTTCTGTGTTTCCCTTTACTCACCTGACTCTTCTGTGTTTCCCTTTACTCACCCAACTCTTCTGTGTTTCCCTTTACTCACCTGACTCTTCTGTGTTTCCCTTTTCTCACTGACTCTTCTGTGTTTCCCTTTTCTCACTGACTCTTCTGTGTTTCCCTTTACTCACCCAACTCTTCTGTGTTTCCCTTTTCTCACTGACTCTTCTGTGTTTCCCTTTTCTCACTGACTCTTCTGTGTTTCCCTTTACTCACCTGACTCTTCTGTTTTTCCCTTTTCTCACTGACTCTTCTGTGTTTCCCTTTTCTCACTGACTCTTCTGTGTTTCCCTTTTCTCACTGACTCTTCTGTGTTTCCCTTTTCTCACTGACTCTTCTGTGTTTCCCTTTACTCACCTGACTCTTCTGGGTTTCGCTTTTCTCACTGACTCTTCTGTGTTTCCCTTTTCTCACTGACTCTTCTGTGTTTCCCTTTTCTCACTGACTCTTCTGTGTTTCCCTTTACTCACCTGACTCTTCTGGGTTTCCCTTTTGTCACTGACTCTTCTGTGTTTCCCTTTTCTCACCTGACTCTTCTGTGTTTCCCTTTTCTCACTGACTCTTCTGTGTTTCCCTTTTCTCACCTGACTCTTCTGTGTTTCCCTTTTCTCACTGACTCTTCTTTGTTTCCCTTTTCTCACTGACTCTTCTGTGTTTCCCTTTTCTCACTGACTCTTCTGTGTTTCCCTTTTCTCACTGACTCTTCTGGGTTTCCCTTTACTCACCTGACTCTTCTGTGTTTCCCTTTACTCACCCGACTCTTCTGTGTTTCCCTTTACTCACCCAACTCTTCTGGGTTTCCCTTTTCTCACTGACTCTTGTGTTTCCCTTTTCTCACTGACTCTTCTGTGTTTCCCTTTTCTCACTGACTCTTCTGGGTTTCCCTTTTCTCACTGACTCTTGTGTTTCCCTTTTCTCACTGACTCTTCTGTGTTTCCCTTTTCTCACTGACTCTTCTGTGTTTCCCTTTTCTCACTGACTCTTCTGGGTTTCCCTTTTCTCACCCAACTCGTCTGTGTTTCCCTTTTCTCACTGACTCTTCTGTGTTTCCCTTTACTCACCCGACTCTTCTGGGTTTCCCTTTTCTCACTGACTCTTCTGTGTTTCGCTTTTCTCACCTGACTCTTCTGTGTTTCCCTTTTCTCACCCAACTCTTCGGGGTTTCCCTTTTCTCTCCTGACTCGTCTGTGTTTCTCTTTTCTCACCCGACTCTTCTGTGTTTCCCTTTTCTCACCCAACTCTTCTGTGTTTCCCTTTTCTCACCCAACTCTTCTGTGTTTCCCTTTTCTCACCCAACTCTTCTGGTTTCCCTTTACTCACCCAACTCTTCTGTTTCCCTTTTCTCACCCAACTCTTCTGTGTTTCCCTTTTCTCACCCAACTCTTCTGGGTTTCCCTTTTCTTACCTGACTCTTCTGGGCTTCCCTTTTCTCACCCAACTCTTCGGGGTTTCCCTTTTCTCTCCTGACTCGTCTGTGTTTCTCTTTTCTCACCCGACTCTTCAGGGTTTCCCTTTTCTCACCCAACTCTTCTGTGTTTCCCTTTTCTCACCCGACTCTTCTGTGTTTCCCTTTTCTCATCTGTGAAATGGATGTATTTATGGTTCATGTCTCAAAAGTGTTTTTGAAGATTACATGAGACAAGACATGTATAGCCTTTGGTAAGCATAATAGCTTAGCTTACCAAATAGTAGGTATTATTCTTAAATCGGCCAGTGCAAAGAACTTGCCAATTGACTTTTCTGCTTCTGTCGAGTGGTGTCACATGTATGTTGCAGGGACAGTTCATGACAGGCCAAACTTTTTTATTAACAGAGTAAATAGAATCCAAATGTAGGAACTGAAAAGCAACCACAATTGATTAAAGTTACCAGATTTCTAACTAGTCCTTGATCTATAGATAAATATTAGAATTTTAAATGAGATCTATTAGTTAACTATGGAGCTTATTTTCATTAAATTTTTTTTTCAGTTATGTTTATTTTCACCCACTTAATTTAGATTCTTGAGCGCAGCCTTCAGAGGATGTTTACTTTTCTAGATTCCTTGCTTGAAAGCAAAGACTGGTAAGATTTGGAAGGATCTGAGGTGACTTATTTAGGGCTGCTTCCTTAAGGGTACCCCAGCCTTGGTAAGAATCTTGAGCACATAAAGCTAAATGGATGCTGTATTGTAGGTCCAAATAAGAAACTCATATTCTTCATGCCACTTAAAAATCAGATTATGTTTACTATGAGATCAAGGATCAAATGTGAGAAAATATAAAAGATGAGAGTTAAGAATATGCATATACATAACTCAATATTTTTTATTCATATTCTTACCTGTCACTCACAGTTTAGCCAACTTAATTTAAATTTAAATATAATAACAGATTCCTCCCTCTACTTATTGCTAATTAAAAAAAAAAAAAAGAAATGAAGGATTTTCGAGGCTTACTAAACCTCCCAGATCATGTAAGACCAGCTTTCCACAACCATCTGTGCAAGGGACCATGGGTGTGTCCCACCTTACCTCCTCACAGAATGAGCTGGCTCTCCAAGCATCTTTATTTCAGGCACTCATTGTCTGGGAAACTAAGTATATGTGTAAAATGTATAAGGAGTGGATAAAATGTGTGCTACATTCACAGTATGCTTTTTGAAGCTGAATTTCAAAAGGAAGCCTGTGACCACTATTTAGTTCTCTGCAGCAGCAGCTCCTAGTAATCAAGGGTAATGCCAATTAAAGCGTAGAGCAACAGTCTGTGGTCTATGGGGAGATCATACTGTTCATGGGATATTCATCATGCCTCGAGACCCTGGCCAAACTAGACTTAGAAAGGCTTTCATTAAAATGTTATGAGCATCAGTATAACCATATATTCTAAAGTCTTCTGTGAATTCTATTATCTTTCCAACTAAATATCACATTTACTTATGGAAATCAGAAGAATCTTCTCAGGTGAGACATCCTGCTTCCTCACACTTACTTGTCCTATAGGATATTTAATGTGTCCTTTTCTTTTTCAACTTTCGGATTTCTGTGACACTGAGGATCTATCTAAAATTCTTGAAATCTGGCTCCTGATTCTAAACCTTACACATGATTATACAACAAAGATAGGGCAGCATCTGTTCTTCATCCAGCTTTCTGTTGCTTTCTTTGGGGTGGTAGACGAAGGGGTACTATAACTTGAGGTATGACCTGAAGGCATATCAAATAAAACAAAGGTATTCTTGCATAGAAAAAAAAAACAAAACAGGACAGGCAAGGCACCTGTAGCTCAGCAGCTAGGGTGCCGGCCACATACACCAGGGCTGGCGGGTTTGAATCTAGCCCAGGCCTGCCAAACAACAATGACAACTACAAAATAAAAATAGCTGGGCATTGTAGCGGGGGCCTGTAGTCCCAGCTATTTGGGAGGCTGAGGCAAGAAACTCGCTTAAGGCCAAGAGTTTGAGGTTGCTGTGAGCTGTGACGTCAAGGCACTCTACCAAGGGCAACATAGTGAGACTCTGTCTCAAAAAAAAAAAAAAAAAAAAAAAGGTGCATCTACAAAGGATATATGTCAAAACCAGTATTATTGCTCTATGTAAGGTGGGTTACTTTGGTTGTAAGCAACAGCACCTGCCCTTAGCCACCTGTATTATTCTGCTAGAGCTATAAGAACAACTACTACAAACTAGATGGCTTGGAACAATATATGTTTATTGTCTCATAGTTCTAGATGCTGAAAGTCTGAAATTAAGATGTTAGTAGAGTCATATTTTCTCTGAAACTTGTAGGAAAAACAATTCCTTCTTGCTTCTTCCTGGCTTCTTGTGATTTCTGGCACTTGTTGGTGTTTCTTGGTTTATAGATGCATTACTCCAATCCCTGTCTTCACACGGCATCTTCTTTCCATTCATATCAGTCTCTGTGTCCAAATTTGCATTTTAGGAGGATACCAGTAATCATACCTGATCGGGGCTCACCTTAATTTGATTGCCTCTATAAAAACCCCTGTTTCTAAATAAGGTCATACTTCGAGGTACTGAGGGTTGGAACTTTAACTTACCCTTTTGGGGAGGGAGGACAAAATTCAATTCATAATGCTAGTGTAAGCAGACAGAGAATTTATTGAAAAGACAAGAGGTGGCTTATTTTATCGAAGGGAGAGGTAAGGAATGAGGGCTGGAGGGGCAAGCACATGATAGCCGAAAGATCCCAGGGGTGGGACCTAATCCCCAGCCCTGCCAGAAGGCTGCTGCTGGGATAAGGGGCCTCTGCCCTCTGTTGACCTTGCATTTCTGCATCATACTGCTTGATGTTCAGTCCCAGGAGAAAGTCTGATTGGACCCCTCCTTGGCTAGAAAACTCAGAGCCCCACCATTTGCTCTCCCAATAACACTACAACAGCAAGAGATAATTCACAAAGGATTTGAGGTGCTATTGCTGAGAAAAAGGAGGAAGGATATTAAATATGGGGGAAAAAATCTCCCTTCCCAGCAGGAAATGAGAAAGGGAACAAAATTTTGGGGAAAAATTTATGCACTTCAAATTTATCATTAACTCTATTGATAGTAAACATAGATGATTATTACCACTATTCAGAAAAAAATTGCCACTCAGCTACAATTTGCCTTTCTTATAAATCAAGAGTATGGAGGGAATCCAGTTAATAATGATTCTTTGCATTACTGGAGTTATCTTCTGTTAGATTTTGCAGCCATGTCAGTATTATAATGAAGAAATGGGTTCCTTAGTGAGCCCCTCTCCCATTCTTTGGTCTTCTGTTCCTTGTCTTCTAGTCCAGCTCAGGATGCCCCACTCGACTTGCCAATCACATAGAGGCAGCTTCCTGGCATGGTGTGGCCAGCTCCTCCTCCTCTAGTCCTTGCAGAAAAGGAGTAAATTCTCCCCTCCCAGCTCCCAGTGCACCCACTTCTCATGCTCCAGCACTGGGCTGTCCTTCTCATTCCACCCTCTCTTGCAACCCATCCTACCACCACCTCTTCAAAGCCATTGTTCACAGCCATTGTTATATTAGTTATGATTTGAATTAAGAAAAGAAAAGAAGAGGTGGGAAAATTAATAAAATGAACTGCATAAAATGAAGGATGTAAGGGGGTGGCTCATTACTAAATGGTATAAAATATTAAAGAATAGACAGCCTCCGGGCTCTTTTTTGCACTTTTTTCTTCTTTTTCAAAACTTTTTCAGAGAGCAATTGGCTGATGGACCTACTGTAGTATTTTGCATATTGTTAAATTCCCTGCCATGCCTGGGCATAGAAGGGCTGATCTCTGAGGCATTAAAGGCTAGAACCCCTTTGAGTGGGGCAGATTGCACCTCTTTCTGAAGGTAGGATGAAAGCTAGTACCATAGGCAGAAGATGGACTCAGGAGGGTGAGCAGTTAGTCCCAGAAGGGAGATTAGATCCTAATACATGGGGATAGAGGATCTCAAATTATAGAGAGGAAATGATGAAGCAGGAGATATTCAAAATATTACATTTTTGTCATCAGAAGGAAAAAAGTGGTCTGTCCCAGAGGTGATGTGTCAGTGCTGCTCATAATTTTTTGGCCAGGACCAGTTACTTGATCCCACCCAACCCTAAGGAGGCCAGGAAGTGCACGTGCCTGCAAGGGGAAACAGGGCATGCATAGTAAGCAGCAGTGATGACTCTCACTTGTCAAAAGGCAAGCTCCAGGTGACTCCCCAGCAGGCTCTGATTCAGGAGATCCTTGGGATCTGCATTTTCAAAAGGGTTTCTCAGCTGAATCTGATGCAGGAGTCTGGGGCAGTGGAAGGAGAGGGGAATCCCTGGACCTCAATTTAAAAAATCCTGACTAAAGCCCCACCTCAGCATAGGTAAGTAATCAAGAGGAAGGGGACCAATCTGATATACAGTGAGCGCAGATGCAGGGCCATGCCTGACTCACCCCCAAGATGTAGTCAGTCAGGCGACAGGCACATGCATGCTGAGGTCAGAAGGCTGGACAGGAGCCTCTGAATGCTCAGGCATCAGGTAGTAGGAGGACCACACCTGGGGAAGAGAAGTCCGTCCAGTGTGTGGAGCTTCTGCAGATGGTGGGAGATGGAGAGAGCTGTGGGACCGACTCTAGGCAATGAGTTTCAGATGTCATCTAAAGTATATATTTATATGATCAAAATTTCATAGGTCAATATAACATGTTTTATTGCATAATTGCTTTTTTCTTTCTTCTCTTCTTTCCTCCCTTCTCTCTCTCTTCTTCTACTGCCCACTCTGCCCTTTACCCTCTATACTCTCTCCTTTCTTCCTCATGTTTGTTCTCTGCCCCCACCTCCTCATTATTTCCTCTTCTTTATCCCCTGCTCCATTCCCTCTTTCCTCCCCTCCTCTCTCATCTCTTGTTCTCTTCACTCTCCCTTCCCTTCCTCTTTGCCCCGGCCCATTCCCTCTGCTCTCCCTCCAGGTATTATGCCATCTGCTGCCAGCCTTTGGTCTATAGGAACAAGATGACCCCTCTGCGCATCACATTAATGCTGGGAGGCTGCTGGGTCATCCCCATGTTTATTTCTTTCCTCCCTATAATGCAAGGCTGGAATAATATTGGCATAATTGATCTGGTGAGTATCCACACAGACTCTGCCAGCTTACTGTCTGTACAACTTGGCTTGGGATTCTAAAGAAACTGGTAGTATTAGATTGGGTGGATATTCTAAGAAAGGTTAGAAAAGCTAACATTTTTGATAGTTTATTAACAAAAAGTCTAGGCTTTGACTTTTGAAATTCATTATATGTCTTCGCATCCCTAGTTTTAGTGAGAATCTTGCTAAGTTGGGTTAGCCAAAATTCCCTACCCTCAATATCTGATCAAGTTCTTCATCTGCCACAACCCCCCATCCCTGTGCAGGTGATGTCTGATCACTCAGACCCGTCTTCAGCAAGAATCATGCTAGATTGGTTTAGCCAGATTCCTCCCTTATCCTAACCTTTCCTCTTAGTAATTTTCCATCCACTGATCCCCTGACCCACCATGCTGTTTGGCTATAAATTCCCACTTTTCCATGTTGTATTGAGAGTTGACCCCTATCTCTCTCCCCTTATGCAAAAGCCCATTGCATTAGTCCCTGTAACCTATCACCATGGTCCTGAATAAAGTCTGCCTTACACTTTAACAAATGCCATGAATAATTTTTCTCTAACATAACAATATGCCAGACAGTATACTAAACATTTTACATATAATTCTTACAGTATCCTCTTGAGAAAAGTATAATTGTTTCCCCATTTCACAAAAGTATAATGTTTCCCCTTGTTCATGATACCTATGTATCTGATTCTTACTTGTGGCAGTCAAGCTTTATAAAGTTACTGCAAATATTGAATTTGCAAATAGTGAATATTTGCTCCTAGGGGAAATAGAGGGTGAGATTCCTGCAAGGCTCTGGTCATAACATTTTCATTAACCAATTAATATATAAACTTACTTTATGTGTGTTTCTGTTTAAAGACAATTATTTAGTTTGTACTGTTGCTTCATTAGTACTGAACTCATGGCCAGGGCATTATCACTTAGGCCAAGGCACAGGCACATCACTGCCTTCTTATACTGAAGAACACTAGGCAGTACTTCAGCACTACAGGTAGAGGTCACTTTAAACTGTGTAATCACCAATAACAAAGAGAAAAAAGGCAAAATATGTGGCAGCAAACAGCAAAAAGGACACTTGTTGAAATGTAACAAGAAGGCAGAGCATTGCTTTGTTTGACTTCAGCTGGAAACGTGCCTATCAGATGACTCAAATGTGCAAAGCATGTCTGCAGATGCCTGTGAAAATACTCCTGGTACTGTTGTGGAGGATTTAGAGATTTACAAATAAATTTTAGTGAGTTGGTGAATTTACAAATATGGAAACGATGAACAATGAGGCTGCACTGTAAACCCACAGGTATAAATCTGAACACACACACACACACACACGTGTGTAGATAATGCCCAGGGCAGGTACCTACTCCAGGAACTTTCTTCCTTTGTTCAATGGAATCACCTTTGCTTTTAAAGCTATACATACTTTAATAGAAATCCTTCACTCCATCTCCAGATTTTATCAACTAGGAACCATACCAACCCACTGCAAGATTATTAACATGATGTGAAAGAAACTCTCGAAAAATTCAAAGTTAAGTCTTTATATAGTAATTATAGTAATTTTCGTGCTGTTTCTCAACCATGTTCCTAATCCTAGATGCTGCTTAATAATGTGATTTTTCTTCTTATAAACAATATGCTAAAATCCTTCACATGTTTTAATATCATAAAAACAATATTGCATGTTTAATATTCATTTATAAAGGAAGTCATGTGACTATAAAATCTAAACTCAAAGCACTATTCATTCATTTATTCATTCAAAAAATGTAATTGAATGCCCACCATCTTCTATAGTTACTCCAGAAACAAATAAAAAAAAAAAAGAAAAAAACCCCCACATCTTCTGACACTTAAAATCTAGGGAAAAGAGACTAAAATATATTTTAAGTGTTCAATTTTATTTTAAAAAGACATAAAAGACAAAACAAGTAAAAACATAGCAACTGCAGAGAAGATGTTATTGTTTTTATGTGAAATTCACCTTCTTTGATAAGATATTGCTAAAGGAGAGTCCTGCAGGGAAAGAGGGAGTAATCTAGTAAATACTTAGAGAACAAGTAGAATGTAACCAAGGCAAGAATTGAGTAGTTAGGATCTCAAAGAATAAAAGAAGACCTCCTCTACTGTTTTTTTTTTTTTTTTGGGGGGGGGAAGGGCTTTACTGATTTGTGGATAGAGAGATAGAGGCTGACTGGAAAGCAGGAGTTACGGATTTGTGGCTGTCTCACTGACCTGGGAGAGCAGAGTTTGGTGATGATGCCAACATGCCTGCAACTTGGGTGACTGAGATCCCAGACAGGGGTAAACTTTAGAGACATATGAACCTAAAATTTAGCATATAATATTTTTTGGAGCATTTGCTTACTTCTAAACAGAGGATACATGGGGCTAGATACAGAAAACAAAACAAACACAAAAATTAAGCTGGAAGCAACTGCTGAGAAAGACAAAAAAATCGACAGAGATTTTAGCAGCCTTATAATGCTGGGAAGACATAGATTAATTGAATCTGGGGGCTTACTAAGGCAGAGGGCCCTGGTAAGCACCCTTGGTGCTCTAATTGAAACACCTGACAGTCTATCCCATAGAAGAAAAACTAGAAAAAAAAACAAAAATAAAATCAAAAAACACGAGCCCTCAAAATTCATTGAACACAATCTAAACATGATTGAGCTTCTCTTTTTAGGGTCTAGCTGCCAAGCAGAAGAAAATTAAATTCTCTGTAGAGTAGGCCATTACTACCACCCATAACATGCATAATTTTTTATATATGGCATGTCATTTAATCAAAAGTTATCAGGCATTGTAAGAAACAAGACCAAATGTCAAACCACGAACATAAAGAGGCAACAAAAATAGTCTCATAGGCAGTAAGATAATGGATTTATTTGATGAGAACTTTCAAATAACTTAGGTTAATATAGTTAAAAAGAAACTAGGAAGTTTTAACCTTTAGTTAATTCTCTGCTTTACATGAAGAATTTTGCTAGAGGACTAGAATCTACAAAGAAAAAAAAAGGATTGAATGGAAAATTTGGAAGTAATAAATGCAATAAAAGAAATAAGTATAATGATGAATATAATAGTACGTTAGACATAGCTGAGAAAACCTATAGTAAACTAGAATTTAGGTGTATAGAAATATCCAGATTGAGATAAAATAAATAAAAATTACATACAATTGTGATATATGTGCATGTGTATATGTCATACATAAAAGTTCTGATGTTTATACTTTGTATAATTGGAATTCTAGAAGGAAAGGGGAGAGAGAAAATGTTGCAGAAGTAATATTTGAAGAAATTCTGGTTAATTATTTTTCATAACTGATGAAAGCTGTCAGTCACATTTAAAATTTTTATAAAATCTCACAAGTTAAAAAAGAAAACTATGTCTAAAAAATTCATATCTTAAAAACTGCTAAAAATCAAAGAAGAAATAAATCTCAAAGTATTTAGAGAGAAGAGAGAAAATAAGACACCTGATCAAGCAACGCAGTTATGGAAGCAAGAAGACAATGGAATGACATCTTTACAGTGAAGGAAAACATTACAACTTAGACTTCTATACCCATTGAAGATATTCTTTCAAAACTACGAAATAAAGACACTTTCAGGCAAAGGCAAGTTTTCAGCAGCAAGATTATACCAAATGTTACTTTAACAGATTTTTCTGACAAAAGGAAGATGATCGCAGATGAAAGCACCACACTACAGGGAATGAGGGCAGAGCACTAGAAATGGTAGTATATGGGTAATATGAAAGAGCACTGACTAGTCAAATAACAATAATATTGATGCCTCATGAGTTTAATAAGAGAAAGTACAACCCATAAGCTAGTAGATGAAGGAATAATGTGATAATATAAAAATAGATGATGAAGAATAAGCCAAAACCTCTGTAAGCTATTTAGCCAATCAAGGTGGCATTCATTTTAATTTTATGGTTTGGTTCTTATGCAATTTATCAAAACAAAGAATAAAGATGAAGGCATTTAATGAGGCCTCTTGTGTTTGACCTTAAAGGCCAGAAAAAAAGATGAAGTAAAATAGTAGAAAAAGATACACTGTGCAAACACTAGTCCAAAGGAAGCTGGTGTACCTCTGCTGATATAGATGATAAAATTTAAGACAAGTACTGTCTCTAGAGATAGAGATATTTCACAAAGATCAAAATATCAGTTCAAGAGGAAGATATACTATAACTTTATAATAAGTATATTATAAAACAAGATACTAAATGTGTACACAACTAATAAAGTAGCATATCTGTGTGCCTATAGATTTATATTTCCCATATCTTTATTCATGTGTATATTCACACTGGTTGTAGGCTGACCCTGAGAAGAGGAAGTAACATCGAGTTAAGTCAGTCAAAGGCTATTCTTGGAGTTGGGTGATGACTAAGAGTAGTCAGCAGGCAGTGTTTATAGTTGGTGGAAAATTCTTTCAATCCTTAAAAAGAATTTAGTGTATCACAGTATCCAGTAAAAGTAAAGTTTATTCCGGGAATGTAATGCAATCAATGTCATTCACTACATTAATAAAAGAAAGGGAAGAAAACCCACATGACCATCTCATTATTGCCAAAAATACACTGACAAAGTTCAATACCCATTTATGATTTTTAAAAAACATCATCAAACTAAGAATAGGAGGGAATTTCCTGAATTAAGCAGAGGGCATTGACATAAAACTTAAAGCAAGTACAACATAAATAGTAAAATATTTAGGGCTCTCACCCTAAAATAGGAAATAAAATAGGTTGTCAACTATAATGATCACTTTTATTCAAACTACACTGGAGGTTTTATCAAATTCGCTAAAGAAAGGAAAAATGGTATTAAAATCAGAAAGAAAAATACATAACTGTTATTATTTGTTAATCATATGAATGTTCATGGAGAAAAATCAAAAGAATCTAGAGGTAAAGTCTTAGTTATAACTAACTTAGCAAAGTTTCTGGATACAAAGCCAATATACAAAAATTCTTACTGAGTTCTACATATCAGCAACAAATTATTAGAAATAAGAATTTTAGCCTGGTGCTACTTAAAACAGAATAAAAACGTAAAATAGTAATACCTCTAACAAAAAATGAGCAAGACATTTGCATATAAAATTACAAAATATTACTGAAATACGCTTAAAAAAAACAAAGGGAATTTCAGTGTTTATGAATTGGAGGACTTAACTTTGTAAAGATGTATGTTTTCCTAATTCCAATCAAATTCCTAGAAGATGTTTTTTGGAAATTGATAAACTAATTTAAATTATATATGGAAATACTGAAACACAAGAATATCTAAACTAGTGTTCAAGAAGATGAACCACAGTTCAAAGGCCTTTACTACCAGATATCTGAGGTTAAGAAAGTTACAGAAGTCAAAACAGTATGATGAATAGACAGACAACTCAAGGGAACAAAATAGAAACTCCAAACACAGAGCCATGTACAATGCTCTAACTTATGACCAAGGTTATATTGTACTGAACCTGGAAAAAGGTGGTCTTTTCAATAAATTCTGCTTAGTCAATTGTATTTCCATAGGAAAAGTTTAATCTTGTCTTCTAATTTACATCATAAAGAAAAACTAATACCAGATAGACAGAAGAATTAATTGTAAAAATTAACACAGTAAAGATGTAATAAGAGACAACATAGGAGAATTTCTTCAAAAGATTAGATATAATATCTTTACATTTAAGAGAAAATAAAATATTCTTAAACAAGACATAAAAAGTATTAACCAACATTACAGGTTTTTAAAATTATGATTGTCTATCACAAGATACTGGTATGAGAGTAAAACGGCACGTCACAAAGTGATAGGAAATATTTGCAATGCATAAATCTGACAAAAGACATACCCAGAATACAAAAGAACTTTTAAAAATCAATAAGAGAAGCACAACCCAATTTTTTAAATGGGAAAATGGCTGAATAATCAATAATAATAATTAATATTATTTGTTATCAGGAAATGCACTGTGAAGCCATGGTAAGAATCTGAAAGTCATGATGAACTTAAATTTGATTCAAGTTTATTTGATTTGCTTCAAAATTCGAATCAGATAGGTAGGTCATGGGAAACATGGAACAGAGAGCTGGGCACTCTGAGAGTTTGAGGTGGCTTACCTGGATTGAAACTGAGGATGTAGCTGCAAGAATTGAGACTGACAAGAATGAGGCAGGGTTGCACCCTTCTGAAGGAAATGCTTTGGTCCCAGTGAGGGAACTAGAGTGCTAATCAAGAAACAGAAGTGGAAACTCAGTCTCACACACCATCTAAAAGGAGTGATGTCAGTGCATTGTAATAAGATGGTTATTGATGCCCAGGATACATTTTGATAAAAAAGCATAAGACAACCCTAATGTATACTCTTTGAAAAGAGAGTCAAGGATTCATGGGGTGTTTTGCTTATGTAACTAAATCAACTTTATAACCATTAACAACAAACCCAAAGTGAGATACCACTAAACCCTGACAATACCAAGAATTGGTCAGGAAGTGGAGTAACTAGAATTCTCTACCATAGTGGTGGGAGTGTAAATTAATGCAACCCTTTGGAGACCATTTGACTATATATACAAAAGCTGAATTTGCCTTATGACCCAGCAATTTCAGTCATAGATTTATACTTAAGACAAATGAAAATATATGCACATGTGCACATACACATACAAATTTGTACAAGAATATTCTTAACAGTTTTCTTCAAAGTATCCAAAACCGAAAATTGACTCAAATGTTTGTCAATAGTGCAATGAATAATAATTGTGGTTTATTCCTACTATGCCAAGAAAAATAATAAATTAATGGTGAAAGCAGTAATATGAGTGATACAATATTAAATTAAAGAAGATACAATTAGTACATGTTTTATTATTGGTTTGGTACTAAATTGGAAAGCAAATAAAATTAAACTATGGTGATAAAGATTAGTGGGTACCCTTGAGCATAGTAATGACTGGCAGAAAACCTTTAAGAGGGTGCTGGGTTACTGGAAATAGTCCATAGTTTGGTTTGAATAACAATTACACTGATAAATTACTTTTTAATAATTTTCCATCTGTATATACATTTAATATTTATGAACTTTATATTTATTTTAGTTCAATAAAATAAAAAAAAGGAAGAAAGGACAGTTCAGATGTGTGGAAGGTATAGATGGCTCATTTTAAATGAGTACTGGACATGGCAACGTGGAGGTCATTGGCAAGCTTGACCAGAGCAGTTTCAATGGAATGATTAGGAGGGACACCTGAATGGAGTGGGTGCGGGAGGGAAAGGGAGGAGAGCAAGTTGAGGCAGTGAGTATTGCTGAGTTCTGACTTGGGTTGGGTTCCTAGGTCCCTCATGATCTGGATACAATGGGGATACCATTTTCTCCATGATTCTAAAATATCTACCTTTTCTTTCTCCCAAGCCCTAAGGGCCCTCTTAGCTGTTACTCTGTATCAGTACTTTAAATACTGTAGTATGTGAATGAGGAAAACTCCCATCAGGGCACTCAGTAAGCAGAGAAGTGGGTTTAGTAAAGTGTCCCAGGGTATCCCCCAAAGAGCTGGGTTTAGAATGGTACAGAACAATGGTTCTCAAATATAAATGAGTTTTAGAATTATTCACAAAAAGTTTGCTAAAATGGAATTATCTGGGCCTTACAACCCAGAGTTGTGGATTCAGGAGCTTGGTGGGGGGCAGAAATCTGCACTTACAGTATGCACTTCTGGTGAGTTTGATGTTGCTGATCTGCAAATATCTTGTTCTGAGATATTGGTATATTATGTGCAAGCACACAGGAAGGGGAGAACAGAAGCAGGACTCGAGTATTGATTGGATAGATGGAATGAATTGTGAGTCTGTCCCTATATTAGTTCTCTCCTTTTCTGGGGCCTTTATCTCCTCTTATATAGACAAGTTCTCTGAGCCCTGAGTTATAATCATGTTCCTTTTCTGCCATTAAGGTTCTGTGTGCTGTAGTCTTGTAAGAAAACCAACACTTTGCTGATAAACCTTCTTCTTTCTTTCCTTTCCCTTTTACACTTTTCTTTCATTCTTTCTTCCACATCTTCCCCTGTTCTGCTCCACTTCCTTCTATTGTCCAACTCTTTTTTCTCTTCTTTTTCACTTTTGCTTTTCTTTTTCATTTTTCTCCTACTTGTTTTTAACTTTTGCCTTCCCTTTCTCCCTCTTTTCCTCCTTTCGTCTCTCCCTCTAACTCTCAGATAGAAAAAAGGAAGTTCAACCACAACTCTAACTCTACATACTGTATCTTCATGGTCAACAAGCCCTATGCCATCACCTGCTCTGTGGTGGCCTTCTACATCCCGTTTCTCCTCATGGTGCTGGCCTATTATCGCATCTATGTCACAGCTAAGGAACATGCCCACCAGATCCAGATGTTACAACGGGCAGGAGCTGCCTCGGAGGTCAGGCCCCAGCCAGCAGATCAGCACAGCACTCATCGCATGAGGACAGAGACCAAAGCGGCCAAGACCCTGTGCATCATCATGGGCTGCTTCTGCCTCTGCTGGGCTCCATTCTTTGTCACCAACATTGTGGATCCTTTCGTAGACTACACTGTCCCTGGGCAGGTGTGGACCGCTTTCCTCTGGCTTGGCTATATCAATTCTGGGTTGAACCCCTTTCTCTACGCCTTCTTGAATAAGTCTTTTAGACGTGCCTTCCTCATCATCCTCTGCTGTGATGATGAGCGCTATCGAAGACCTTCCATTCTGGGCCAGACTGTCCCCTGTTCAACCACTACCATTAATGGATCCACACATGTACTAAGGTGAGTATACTAAGGGAGTTGATAGATTTGTTTGGTTTGCATTATTGAAAGGGATAATACTCCAGGTTTTATTTCCAGAGGGGTTATTCCTGAAAACCTATGTAGAATTTGTGAAGATTAAAGAAGATTCTACCATCCGGTCAAGGAATAGAGTAGTGGGTAAGGGCTCAGGCTCTGGAGAGAGATTTATTTGCATTCAAATCCACTTTTCATAATTCTCTGACCTCAGGAAGGTAATTTGACCATTCTTAACCTAAATTTCATTGTTTAAAAACTTGAACATAGTCATTATATCTACATCACAGAAATTTTGTGAGGATCAAATTATCAAACACCTACAGACCACGCAGTATAGAGCCTGATGCCTGGTAAGAATTTAGTAAATGTTGTCTATTATTATTTAAAGGTAATATTTTAGAGTAGTGGTTACAACATTGGTTTTAGAGTAAAATAGACTTTCTCTTGACTCTCAGTGTTCTTACTACCCATCTGTATAATCTCTCTTGGTTTTACTCTCATAAAGCTCAAAAACTGAAATTCTCATCTTGTATTACTTTTGTGAAAATCAGAGATAATAGATTAATATAGGGCCTAAAAAATAATAAGCACTCAAGATAGTACTAATGATTTTATTAATAATTAGTAAGATCAGTAGTGATAGTATATTGCCTGATTACCTAAGATGGCCACATGATAAACTAAAATAAATAGAATAATAAATATGCAGCAGGAATGCCATGTGATAAATGATCTGATGGAGGTATGGGAAATCTAGAATGGTATGAATAGGAAGGAAGCTGATTTGGCTTAATAAATTCAGGGAAACTTTACAGAACAGCATTTTATATGAATTTGAGATATGAAGGAACTATTAGGGAAGCTATTCCAGGCAGATAGAGCAGTATGAGGAAGGAAATAGAATATGAGAGAACATGGAAAGATCTAGAGACTTGCCCAAGGTCACATAGGTGGTGGAAGTGAGAGTGACTTTGGAGTTGAATGTTCAGTGTCTAGTCATGATGCCTCTTTCCAAACCTTGAGAATTTTTTGGTCACCTTGGGTTAGAATTGCTCTCAGCTGTGAAAAGCTATGTGTGATAAGTACATTCATCTTGTAGCAAAGATGAATTGTCACTAAATTTTTTTTTCTTTGCTCTGAGATGCACAGGAATTTCTAAAGAGTAGTTTCTCTCTGAGACAAGCATTTAATTTATCTGATGATGACAGTATTCAGCTGTTCTGGCAGCTTAGAATTAGGGAATTTTCATTTGTTGGTGTAAGAAAAGAAGAAAAAATAAGAATTGCTATGAAATATAAATGCTATGCCTTAGAGGCTGCTCAGAAGCATGAATTAAATTTTCTGCTACCAGTGTAGGCAAACTTGTAGCTAAAGTCTAGCATAGTGTGGAGGTTCCAGCTGGTGGAAGGGCCCCAAAGGATACTTCTAAAGGCTGACATTCTCTCTTAATTATTATGCCTTAGTGAGTGTCATAGAAGGAATTCAACCATAAAGTATGTGTACAAGAACTTCTGTGTGGGTGCCAGATAGTTTTTAGCTATTTAAGCTAGCAGTTGCCTAAGTATAGGCTGTCAACAACTTACAAACAGCGTATGCTCCAGCAGTATATTTGCTAAGTCAGTTGTTTTGAAGTTGGTGTCATTTTCCCATAGAAACTGTCATAGAAAGCATTTGTGAGTGTCTAAGGCAGCCCAAGAAAGCCTGTTTTACTAATGGTTTACTATTTAATCACTACTGAATTTAGTAATCTGCAGTATGATTGTCAGCAAAGAGATAGCAATTCAAAGATGGCATATGGGCTGGGTGCAGTGGCTCATATTTGTAATCCTTGCTCTCTGGGAGGTCAAGACAGGGAAGGGTCATTCATGGCCAGGAGTTTGAGACCAGCCTAAACAAGAGAAGACCCTGCTTCTACAAAGAAACGGAAAAACTACTTGGCTGTGGTGGATGCCTGTAGTCCCAGCTACTTGGGAGGTTCAGGCAAGAGGATTCTTGAACCCAGGAGTTGGGGGGAGCAGTGAGCTATGATGATGCCATTGTACTCTAGTCTGGGAAATAGAATGAGACCCTGTCTCAGAAAAAAAATGGCATATGGATGTGCATGCCATATTTTATTCTTTACATTTTTTTATGAAGTCATGAAAAGTGCAAGAACTTGGTTTGTGGTATTTTTCTGTGGAGGGTATGGGATCTTATAAGAGTGAGGGTTACCTGAATAGAGAAGAGGAGACTATTTGAAACCCAAATCCATTGAGGGTAAGTCTTATAAGGACAAGAATTCTTCCTATTTTATCCACACTTATATAATAAATATCCAGCATATTGCCTGATAATATAATAAGAACTTTTAAATTCATGATAAGTAAGTTAATAAATTTTAAAACTAATTCTAATACTATTTAAGAAAATTTGCCACAAGGAGAACATCAGCAAATTCATACGAAATCAAAAACTGTAAAAACGAAACAATGAAAGGTAATATCAGTTTTTGTCCTGCAAATCTTTCTATTCTCAGAGACAACAATTAACATTAATCTGATTATCTTTTTAACATATCTGCAAACGTCCATAAATCACACAAAATCATAGCTTTTTCTCACTTTATGTTATATAAATGGGACTATTCTATATGTATTTTTACATCTTTATTTGTGTCCTTTAATAATACATTTTGAAGATCATTTCCATGCAGAACATACAGACCTAACTCATTTTTTTAACTGTTCCATAATCTTCTGTACTAAAAATACACATTAAAAGTTTACTTAATTATTTTCCATCAGTGGGCACGTAGGTGTTTCTCATTTTCTTATATTATAGACTGTACTGTTTTTAATGCTCTTGAACCCACGTTTCTTTGTGCATGTGCTAGCATTTGGGACTAAATAGCTTCCAGAAATAAAATTGCTCTATTGACACATATGCCCATTTAAAATTTTTATCTTCACCATAAAATTGATTTCCTAGAACAATATAACAACTTCATTTTCATCGGTGAAGTGTGAAAGTATTTTTTACTTCTTCCCCTCACCAACACTGCATACTATCAATCTTTTATTATTTTTTGATTACAAATAATTTCTCATTTAATTTTCATTTCCCATATGATTTGCCAGGTTGAACCTCTTTGAAATTAGTTGCTGACTATATTTATTTGTCTTTGTGTGTTTGGCACTTTTTGTGACAACTTAATTGTATTTTTCTTTTTCATTTCTGGGTGTTCTTTATTGAATTCTGGATATTAATCCTTTGTTATGTAACTTTCAAATATATTTCCCCATCTTCTGCTTTCTTTTTAACTTTGGTTAACTTATAGAATTTTCTAGTTTTGAAAAAGTGGTTTTACTTGGCTTCTTAGAGTTGGCCCAGCTTCTTTCTTGAAATATTTCTCATGTTAATTTTTCTGAACACCATACTTTCCTGGTTTTCATCCTTACTTTTTCTCAGGCTCTCTAATTGTTGGAGCTCTTCAGGACACGGTCCTTGATACTTTTCTCAAACTGCTCTCAGTTTGTGATTTCAACATCCATGACTTTAAATACCATCTTCATGCTGCCATCTCTGTCTTTGATAGCTCCGTCATCACTCTGCTCTGAGCTCTAAGCGAAAGACCCATTTTGCTTCCTTGACAACCTCATGTAGGAGTCACTTAGGAATCTCAAATTTAATGCAACCAAAACAGAATTCTTAGTTCTACACTCCTCCCCTTACCCCACAACCACAAATCTCCTGAGTCTTCCCCATTTCCATAAGTGGAATGTGGAATCCCCTTCTGTCATGTTGTTTAATTGAGACACTTTTCTGTGGCTTTGAGGGGGAAATGACATATAAGAGGGCAGACTTACAGATTTAAAAAAGAAAAACTGACCAGTTCATATTGAAAAGACTCATCTGGAGTGAAATCGAAATAAGGGTAAAATCCAGGCATAGGAGCAATACGTAAATCACATAAAGATGATGCTTGAACAAATTTATAGCTGCATGTGTAACATTTGGAATTTGATAGGTGCACCTTCATTTTTCTCAATCAAGGTGTCCATTTAAAAAATACTAGACAGGTCACTAGAGAACTTTTCCACTTCTTCATTAATTGTAATCATGATATCTAACATTATTCTAGAAAAGAGTGTTCCCGTTACTATATTTAAGAGTTTTGAATGCATCGTTGCATTTAATTTTTTTTTTTTTTGAGACAGAATCCCACTATGTTGCCCTCAGTGGAGGTCTGTGGCGTCACAGCCCACAGCAACCTCAACTCTTGGGTTAAGCACTTCTCTTGCCTCAGCCTCCCAAGTAGCTGGGAGTACAGAAACCTACCACAACACCTGGCCATTTCTGGTTGCAGTGGTCATTGTTGTTTAGTAGGTCTGGGCTGGGCTCGAACCCACCAGCCTCAGTGCATGTGGCCGGTGCCCCACTCACTGAGCTATGGGCACCAAGCCCATTGCATTTAATTTTTACACAACAGGTAGGTATTATTATCATTGCCTTTTTGAAGATGATAAAACTGAGGGTAATAGAGGTTAAATAATTTTCCCAAAGCCATTCAAATAATAAATGATAAATCTAGAAATCAGACTCAACTTTTCTGATTCCAAAGGTCAGTCTTATTCAGCCACTTAGAGTCAGGGTTAGAATCGTCACTTCTCATGTTCATCTTGACTCTTTGGATAAAGTCACTGAGCCATTTATCAATCTGTCAACTCTACCATTTTTCTCATATTTCTCTATCTTGCTTACAAACCATTGTAGCTTGTTCAAATCCAGCCATTTTCATATTTATTTTATAAAAAGGAAACAAGGTTATATTAGATGGGACTATTCTTAGTAATCTCTTTTTGACTCTTATCTTTGGGTACCTAGTGATTATTAAAATAAATAATTTAAAAGGATCCACCTCAGCATTGATAATCTCTTTTTCATAAAGTTTGTAGAACACACCATTTTTATATTTCTTCAGCTGGGGTGTTTGTTCTGTACTTTCTCTGGATGGTAATGGTCTGTTGACAGCAATGTTTTGTGCTCCTTTAGACAATAAAACTCCTTATGTAACTCTTACAAGATCAAATATTCCTTGAGAGTAGAAACTGGATTTTTGTTCTCTGGGGCCCATATAATCCCCTAATATAGTTTCGATGTAGTGGTAGATGGTAAACATAGATTTTTGCTGATTCTCCTCAGGTTTATAAAGGATTATAATACTCAAAATTGAAAATTATTTGTTTTCTTTTCTTTTAATCTTCCTTGAGGTCTTAAAAAATGTAGAGGACTTAGTCTATAACAATCACATTGGGAAGAGCCAGTTCATGACAACACTCTGAGATTGTGGGGCCTTTTCCTCTTAACATCTTAAAAAAATAGATTTTTACTTTTCTAGATTGAATTACTTTTACAGGCTGGTCTGATTTCAATGATTTAGAATCATAGTCTTCCAAGCTTGGTCCTATTCTTACAGTCATTTGATTAATATAACATTTTATTATTAATAAATCAATGGAACAAAATATACTCTTGCAAGATCATTTTAGAGAATTTAGATTACTAAAATTGTACTAACATAAACAGTAGTGGAGAAGTCTGTAGTTGTGTTTGGTTGTTTTCTGATGGGCGGATGTCTTCTTTGGAAATATCTAACCTATGATCAAAATAGAAGTGAACATACCATTTAGTTGGCTAATGACATAGTTTGTCTAAACATGTAGGTTACATAGCCTCTACATTCAGTTTCTGAACATGAATTGTGGCCATATAAATGTTTCTTGGAACAGTTTTAATTTGTATGCATGCATATATTAGAAGGAGGCATACTGACAATGTGTGGAATTCTAAGAGGTTCATCAGATGTGCAAACTGATTTTCAGTGAATTTGAAGCTAGTTTATCTCTTCTTGTCTCATCCTTAACCTAGTTCTACAGCTATGTTTTCCCCATCTGGATTTTTAATCTTGTAGAAATGACTTTTCCCACACCAGGAGACCCACATTAAACACAATGGCAGAGAAAGAAAGAAAGAACCTAATGATAAAATATTGGCTGCAATCCTACTAAAGTCAGGCAATGAAGTCTTATTGTCTACAGTGCTGAACATTGTACATAAAAAATCCAACTGACAGGAAGAATAAATGTGAGATGGAAAAACTGGGAAAAGAGAGCAAAGCTGCCATTCTTTATAAATTGTCTGTATAATTTATTATGATCATCTATAAAGAAAGTACTGTAAACAGTGAAAATCAATAAGACATTTCACAAGGATGAACAAACATGGTAATAGATGACCCTCAGTGACTTTCTTATACACTAGACATAACCATTTGAGATATGATGTAGAAAAAACACCACCCTCCCCAGAATCATTATATGTATACCATGGAATACTATTCAGCCATTAAAAAAAAATGGAGACTTTACATCCTTCGTATTAACCTGGATGGAAGTGGAAGACATTATTCTTAGTAAAGCATCACAAGAATGGAGAAGCATGAATCCTATGTACTCAATTTTGATATGAGGACAATTAATGGCAATTAAGGTTATGGGGGGGAAGCAGAGAGGGGGGGCAGGGCCTTGGTGCGTGCCACACCTTCTGGGGGCAAGACATGATTGCAAGAGGGTCTTTACCTAACAAATGTAATCAGTGTAACCTGGCTTATTGTACCCTCAATGAATCCCCAACAATAAAAAAATACAATAAAATAAAAATGTAAAAGAAAGCACTAAATCTTCATTGAAGGAAACTTCAAAACTTTACTGAAGAATAAGAGCAGAGATTTTGCTGAACATTCATTGTGCACAGCAGAAGAGATTACTATAAAACTTAATTTGCTTTTGAGGTTGGGAAAAACTATCAGAACTTGTATATTCTGAACTTGATGTATTAGGTTCTAAAGTTCAATTCACAATAACCACAGACTGAATACCTGATGCACCTGGCACCACAGTGCAGAAATAAAAATGAATAAACTTGGTGTCTCACTGAATAAGGAAATACATAAACAACTAATTAGAGTACAGGGGATACCACTGCAAGTGTGCACAAGGTTTATTAGGACCTAAAGGGATTATTTTCTAATCAACAGTTTTATCATCACTGGTGATGGTCATCCCATCTGTGTTTGAACTCCTGTGGTGACAGAAGCCTGCCACTTGAGGAACCTGCCCAAGGATGGGCAGCTCCAGAATTTAATAGGTCTTTCTTATTTATTGCATTGAAGTTTCCAGTTCCATAACTTCTACCTACTGGCTGTAGTTCTTCCTTGACCAAGAGAAAACCTAGTTATATTTTTTACCTTGGGACAGCCCTTAATGTGTCTTTAGTCACAGGTCTTTTATGAGGCTTTTCTTCTATAGACTACCCCATTTTCTTTCAAATACTTTTCTCATATTATTGTTGGAAATTTGGAGAATATAATTATATCTCCTTATTTGCAGGCTTTATTTTTATGTTTCTTGATTATTTTTGCTTTGAAGTATCATTGGCATACCACTTACATTAGAATCACCTGGTAACTGAATGAAAAAACAGACTTCTGAGCTCTAGTCACTGAATCATGGAAGGGCTAGTGAAATAACATTCACTAGAAAAATGAATCTTATGCATATTGAACTTTTGGAGCCATAGTTCTAGACTTTTGTGGATCAGAGGGGTTCAGTGTGTGTTAATGTTGATTGTGTTTCAAGGCAGCAATTATGACACATATTACAATTTGTAGTATCTTATAGTGTCTTACTCTTGAGGAGTAATAATTTCATCTGAATTTATCTAGTAAAATGTAGTAGAATTCCTTTTGGAAGGTCACCTCAGTTCAGCTATGTTTTAAGCCACATCTCTCCCCACTTGGAAGACATGGTAGGACCACATAGCCTTGTGATCACAACAACCAGGTGGAAGATGGTAGGAATATGGCCTGTTGATTTCATCTGAGGTTCTTTGAGGATTTGATTCTGGAGTTTTTTGTTCATTGCATAAACAAAGAGTCTTTCCAGTCTTGCTTACTCAGAGCCTAATCAAGTATATAGAATATTGTAGGACTTGACAAGTAGATGAATGAATGTTCTGTTTCTTCCGACTGTCCTAGCTTCTCATCTGTTTCACTGTCCCAGACAATTGAGAAGAGAGTTGTGACAAAGGGTGCTGAATATAACCTTAGAACAGATTTTTCCCTATACAAAATCTGCTAAGGATTCCAGTTTGGGCTTCTTGAGTAAATAGTCCCTGTCCTCCTATCTCACTACCACCTTGTGAAAGTCAAACAAGATAATAGATGTGAAATTGCTTTGCTTGCTACATGGAAGAAATAATTGTAAGAACAGACTATTTATAAGTTAGGCAACACAAGCAGAGATTGCATACAAAGGGGGTGGGGAACTGCAGCTTTCTGATTTCAAGATCATTCTTTTTAAAGCACCAGAGGAGGCAAGAAAGCTTCATCTATCTCTGCTGGACCCCTTTTAATTATAGGATTTGTTATGTAAAATTTGGATTCAGTCAAAAGGACTAACAAGATAAGGACTAACAAGACCACAAATCTCCTTAAGGCTTCAGGTTCCCCACCCCAACTAGTGACTTAAATTTTAGCTAAAAAGAAATAAAATAAAAATTAAGTTCTTTGGTCACACTAGCCATGTTCCAAGTCCTCACTAGTCACATGTGGTGAGTGGCTACTGGATTAGACCACACAAATTTAGAAGGTTTCCATCATTGGAAAGGGTTCTATTGGAAAAAGCAGCCCTGGAGCGATATGAGTCTTCTTCCCAGAAAAGGACAACGAAACTTTCCCTCAAATTTGGTAACTTTTGTTATCAACCAAAACTCAATAATAAATCAATCAATTCCAGTGGATGTGCTATATAAATCTTTGACATTTTCATGCATAAGATTAGTGTATTCAGATTTATATATATAAAATCAACAGAGGAGAAATATATGAGGATAGAGAAAAAAGTGAAATGAGAAAGAGGTGAAGAGAAGAAATTTCCCTTAAAAACACAGTAGAAGAAAGAAATTCTTCTGGATTATTACCTATTGTGGTTTTCTTTATAAATAACAGTTATCAGAATTTAAAATTGTATCTTTTTCTTAGCTTGTTTATTATCTGTCTCCATCTCCCCAGCCATATTGTCAGTATAGGAGGGCAAGTAACATGTCTCTTTTGTTCCCAAAGTTTCCCTGGGAAAATTAATTGCTCAATTAATATATATGTTGAATGAATGAATGAATGGACATTCTTATCATAATCTAGATAGAGATTCACCAGACTATGTGTGCTAGAACAAGTTTTCACTACTTTAAAAGTATGTATTAAGAAGGAGGAGCAAGATGGCAGACCAGAAGGATCAGATCATTCAGCTGAGCTCTCCTACAACAACTGGGGTAAAACAGAGAACCCAGCTATAGCTGGCATGGGGACCTTACCCAAAGTTGTACGTCAGGGAGCATAGTGAGGAGGTGTTGATTTGGATACAGCATGTGATCTGGAGCAGTGGAAATCTGACAAACTAGGCAAATGATCACAACTCACTGAGATTGGGTGGCCCCACACACAGAGGTTTAGGATGGGAGGAAGCCTTTATGGAGTTTTTCAGTAGTTGGGGGAAGCTGCAGCATTGAGTGGAAAACTTGGAAGACTGGGCAGACTCAAACAGTATACAGCAACCAGATTTGAATACCAGTTGGAGTGGATTTGCCATATATTTGGTGCTTGGCAAGGCAGTCATACTGAGAAGGTCTTGGCAGCAAGGGAGCTGCCACTGTGAGAAGATCATGAGAAGTTCTTAGCAGGGTCCTAAAGCACCAGCTGTCTTAATTCCACCCGCCAGGATCAGAACTTCACTATTGGCACAGGCTGAGGAACCCCATGGGAACTGAAGTCAGGGGGCATTGTGAGACCTGCTCCTGAAGGATTCTTGTCAGCTTTAAGATCCCAACCTGGCAGGGTCTAAATACTGAGGAAATCATCAGGTGATCACTGAAGGCAACTAAGTTAGGAATAAGGACCATAGAGGTTGCTGGCTGTGCTCTCTGTTTCCTAAAAAACCCACATTGCCACCTGGTGTCCCAGTGACATATTGCAACATATTGTCATCAAGAGCAAGGACTCCTGTGTTTGGGCCACGAGGAAGAGTTTGGAGTTGCTCAGGATGAGGACACTTCAAGACCTAAAGTCTGACAGAAGGTAATTTGTAGTAAAGGAGGAAGTGAGAAGGAAAAAGGAGGAGAAGGAGGTGAAAAAGAAAAAAGAACACATGAGGAGGAACCAACAGAAAAATTCAGGCAACATGAAAAACCAAAACAAAGCAATGCCCCCAAGGGACTATGAGGCTGCTACTGCAGAAGATTCCACCTATAAAGAATTAATGGACTCGACAGAAGGGGAATTTAAAATATGGATGATAAAGACAATAAAAGGAATGGGTGAGAAAATGGAAAGACAGGGCCAAAAGTTGGACGAGAGATATACAGAATATAGACAGATATGGTGGAACTTAAGGAAATGAAGGAGACAAACAGGGAATGTAAAGATGCAGTAGAAAGCATAAATAATAATTTATACCATGGAGAATAAAGAACCTTAGAGCTAGAGGATAAAGTTTTTCAGTTAACCCAGGTAAAGAGGCAAAAAAGAAGAGAGAGAAAGCAGAACAGGCACTTAGAGAAATATGAGACTCCATTAAGCATTCAAATATATGAATAATAGGGATCCCTGAAGGGGAAGAAGATTTTTCCAAAGGAATGGAAGTCCTACTAGAGACTATTATAAATGAAAACTTCCAAAGTTTCACTAAAGACCCCAACACACTCCTTTTAGATGGATATCAAATCCTGCGTTATCTCAACTCGAGCAGAGCTTCTCCAAGACACATTGTAATGAACCTGTCCAAAATCAAGATGAAAAAAAAAATTCTGCAAGCAGCCAGGAGTAAGCACCAACTGACCTACATTAGAATGACAGCAGACTTTCCAACTGAAACCTTCCAAGCCAGAAGAGCATGGTCATCTACTTTCAACATTTTTCAACAAAATAATTTTCGGCCCAAAATTTTGTATCCTGATAAACTAAGCTTCAAAATTGATGAAGAAATCAAATCTTTGTAGACATACAAACACTGAGGAAATTTACCACAACAAGCCCAGATCTACAAGAAATAGTTAGACCTATTCTCAACACTGACCATCACAATGGACCACCAGCAAAGTAAACACCCAGAAGCTAATGGTCAAAACTTAGCTTCTACAGTGGCACTAAGATAAAACTAAAGAATAGATCTTCACAAAATAAGATGAGTAGAACTCTACCACACTTACCAATTCTCTCAATAAATATCAGTGGATTCAATTTACCATTGAAGAGGCACAGGTTGGCTAACTGCATAGAAAAACACAAGCCATCTATATGCTATCTCCAGGGGACACACCTGGCCTTGAAGGACAAATCAAGACTCAGGATTAAGGGATAGAAAACAGTATTTCAAGCAAATAGAAATCAGAATAAAGAAGGGGTTGCAATCTTATTTTCAGATACAACCAGATTTAAAGCAACTAAAGTTAAGAAAGACAAAGATGGACACATTATACTGATCAAACGAAAAGTATAACAAGAAGTCATTTCCATTTTAAGTATTTATGCACTGAACTTAAATGCTCCCAGATTTATAAAACAGACCTTGATGGGTCTAAGTAATATAATATCTTATAACACCATAATAACCAGGGATTTTAACACCCCTCTGACAGAAATAGACAGATCTCTAAAAAGAAACTAATCAAAGATACAAAGGACTTAAAAGTGACCCTAAAATAAATGGTATTAATAGACATATACAGAACACACCATCCCGAAGTGAAAGAATATACATTTTTCTTGTCAGCCCATGGTACATACTCCAAAGTCAACAACATCATAGGATACAAATCAAACCTCAACAAAATTTTAACAATGGAAATTATACCTTGTATCTTCTCAGACCACAAGGTAGTAAAGGTGGAACTCAACTCCAACAAAAATGTTCATCAATACACAAAAACTTGGGAATGAAACAAACTTATGCTGAATGATAGTTAGGTTCAGGAAGAGATAAGAGAGGAAATCATTAAATTCCTCAGCCATAACAACAATGAAGACACAAGTTACCAAAACCTATGGGATGCAGCAAAAGAAGTCTCAAGAGGGAAATTTATTGCATTAGATGTTTACCTTCTAAAAACAGAAAGAGAGTGCATCAACAAATTCATGAACCATCTTATGGAACTGGAAAAAGAACAATTTAATCCCGACCCAGAGAAGAAAAGAAATAACCAAAATTAAATCAAAGATAAGTGAAATTAAAAACAAAAGAATCATGCAGAAATTTAATGAAACAAAAATTTGGTTTTTCAAAAAAATAAATAAAGTCAATCGTTTGGCCAAATTAACTACAAACAGAAAAGTAAACTCAGTAATAACCTTAATAAGAAACAATAAAGGGGAAATAACAACAGATGCCACAGAGATACAAGAGTCATCTCTGTGTATTACAAGAAACTCTATCCATGGATCGGCGCCCATAGCTCAGTTGTTAGGGATCTGGCCACATGCACTGGGGTGGTGGGTTCGAACCAACCCAGGCCTGCTAAACAACAGTGACAACAACAACAACAACAGAAACAGCTGGGCATTGTGATGGGCGCCTGTAGTCCCTGCTACTTGGGAGGCTGTGGCAAGAGAATCACTTAACCCAAGAGTTTGAGGTTGCTGTGAGCTGTGACACCACAGCATTCTACCATGGGCAACATAGTGAGACTCTGTCCCAAAAAAAAAAAAAGAAAGAAAAAGAAAAAGAAAAGAAAAGGAAAGGAAAAAGAAATTCTATGCCCAGAAATGTGACAATGTGGAGGCAATGGATCAAGACCTGGAATCACACCCTCTCCCTAGACTTAATCAAGAAAAAATAGATCTCTTGAATAGACCAATTTCAAGAACTGAGATCAAAGAAACAATAAAATATCTCCCAACAAAAATGCCCTAGTCGAGATGGCTTCACACCAGAATTCTATAAACCTTCAACAAAAAGCTTATACCCATACTGCAGAAATTATTCAAAAAATTGAGAAGGAAGGAATCTTTCCCAACACGTTCTACAAAGCAAACATCACCCTGATACCAAAACCAGGAAAAGACCCAGCTAAAAAGGAGAATTTCAGAATAATCTCACTATTGAATATAAATGCAAAAATTCTCAAAAAATCCTAGCCAATAGATCACAGCTACACATAAAAACAAACAAATAAACAAACAAAAACCATTCATCACAGTCAGTTAGGTTTCATCACAGGGATGTAAACCAGTTGAACATATGCAAGTTCATAAATGTAATTCATCATATCAACAAAAGCAAAAACAAAGAAAATATGATCCTCTCAATAGACACAGAAAATGCATTCGATAAAATTCAGCATCTTTTCTTAATTAGAACACTTAAGAATGTAGGTACAGGTGGCACATTTCCTAATCTAATCAAAGCCATCTACAACAAACCCAGAGCTGATATTATACTGAATGGAGTAAAATTGAAAGCTTTTTTACTTAGAACTGGAACCACACAAGATTGTCTGCTCTTGCCACTACTATTCAACATAGTGTTGGAAGTTTTAGCCAATACAATCAGGCAAGAGAAGGAAATAAAGGGCATCCAAATGGGTGCAGAGGAGGTCACACTCTTGCTCTTTGCCAATGATATAATCTTATACTTACAGAACCCCAAAAACTCAACCCCAAGACTCCTGGAGGTGATAAAAAATGCAGCAATGTCTCAGGATATAAAATCAATATCCACAAATCAGTAGCCATTGTATGTGCCAATAACAGCCAAGAAGAGACAGCTTCATAATAGGACTCAATTCCCTTCATAGTAGCTTTAAAAAAAAAAAAGAGATACCTAGGAATATACATAACAAAAGAGGTGAAGGACCTCTACAAAGAAAATTGTAATGCCCTAAGCAAGGAAAAAGCAGAAGATATTATCAAATGGAAAAGCATACCATGCTTATGGCTGGGAAGAATCAACATTGTGAAAATGTCTCTACTACCCAAAGATTCTACAGATTCAATGCAATCCCTATTAAAATACCATCATCATACTTTCAAGATTTGGAAAAAAAAATTCGTTTTGTATGGAACCAGAAGAAACTCTGTATAGCCGAGGCAACTCTTAGTAATAAAAACAAAGCTAGGAGTATCATCCTACCAGACTTTCAACTATATTACAAGTCCACAGGGACCAAAACAGCATGGTATTGGCACAAAAATAGAGACATTGACATTTGGAACCAAATAGAAAATCATGAGATGAAACTAACCTTTTACAGCCACCTGATCCTTGATAAACCAAACAAGAACATATACTGGGGGAAAGAATGTCTATTCAATATATGGTGCTCAAAGAACTGGATAACCACATATAAGAGACTGAAACTGGACCCGCATCTCTCATCACTTACAAAAATTGATTCAAGATGAATAAAAGATTTAAATCTAAGGCACGAAACAATAAAAATCCTCAAAGAAAGTGTGGGGAAAACACTTAAAGATTTAGGCCTGGGGGAAGATTTTATGCAGAAGATTTCCTTGGCAATTACAACAACAACAAAAATAAACAAGTGGGACTTAATTAAACAGAAAAGCTTCAGTACAGCTAAGGAAACAAGAACCAAAGCAAACAGATAACCTTCAGAATGGGAAAAGATATTTGCATATTACAAATTAGACAAAAACTTTATAACTAGGATCTATAGAAAACTCAAACTAATTAACAATCCCATATATCACTGGGAAAGAGATATGAATAGAACCTTCTTTAAAGAAGATAGATGAATGGCTAAGAAATGTATAAAAAAATGCTTATTGTCCCAAATCATCAGAGAAGTGCAAATCAAAACTACTCTGAGACATCACTTAATCCTAGTGAGAATGGTCCATATCACAAAGTCTCAAAGTCTCAATGCTGGTGTGGATATGGGGAGAAGGGAACACTTTTGCACTGCTGGTGGGACTGCAAACTTGTACTTTGGAAAGAAGTATGGAGAATCCTCAACGAACTCAAATTAGACCTCTCATTTGATTCTGCAACCCCATTACTAGGCATCCAGAAAAAAAATAATGCTTCTATCATAAGGACATTTGTACTAGACTGTTTATCGCAGCTCAATTTACAATCACTGAAATGTGGAAACAGCCTAAATGCCCACCAACCCAGGAATGAATTAACAAGCTGTGGTATATGTTATACATATAACACAGAATACTATTCATCCATTAAAAAGGTAGAGACTTTACATCTTTCGTATTAACCTGATGGAGGTAGAACATGTTCTTCTCAGTAAAACATCACAAGAAAGGAGAAGCAAGAATCCAATGTACTCAATTCTAATATGAAGGCAGTAGATGAGCTAATGGGGGGGATGGTGGGGGGGTAGGGGAATGAGGAAGCAGGGAGAGGGGAGGAGGGAGGGGATGGAGGTCATGGTGTATCACACATCTCTTGGGGATGGGACACAATTATAAGTGGGACTTTAACAAATGCAGTCAGTGCAACCTAATTCTTTGTACCCTCAATGAATCCCAAACAATAAAAAATAAAAATAAAAAAATTAAAATATGTATTTGTTCCATAAGTGAAATAGATTTTTTCTTCCCCCACTGTGAAAACGCTTGTCAACTTTTACCTTTAACACACCAGAATTCTCCTTTTACATAAAGGTTTTTATATCATGAAATGGAAGATTTCACCCATGAATGAGGAAATAATATAGGTTCAATTTACTTTGTATCCTTTTTTTTTTGTAGAGACAGAGTCTCACTGTACCGCCCTTGGTAGAGTGCCATGGCGTCACACGGCTCACAGCAACCTCTCACTCTTGGTTCTTACGCAATTCTCTTGCCTCAGCCTCCCGAGCAGCTGGGACTACAGGCAACCGCCACAATGCCTGGCTATTTTTTTTTTTTTGTTGCAGTTTGGCCGGGCCTGGGTTTGAACCCGCCACCCTCGGCATATGGGGCCGGCGCCCTACTCACTGAGCCACAGGCACCGCCCTTTTTTTTTTTTTTTCAGTTTTTGGCCAGGGCTGGGCTTGAACCCTCCACCTCCGGCATATGGGGTGAGTGCCCTACTCCTTTGAGCCACAGGCGCCGCCCTTACTTTGTATCCTTAAAGTTTTCTGCTAATGTTGGAAAGTTGTTTGACATTTAAAAGCCATTTTATGGCCTTTACCTTGAACTTTGGAGGTTAGAATTGGCTTCAACCTTTACCTCATTGTTTTGAGCTAAAACAGACTTAATCTGCATATATCAAAAATGAATGAGTATGACCTTGCCCTATCTCACTTTACCCTCTCTGGGGCAGTTCACATAATTTTCAGGCCCAGTGCAAAGTAAAAATACAAGCCACTTTTTCCAAATGTGAAAATGTGCTGCTGAAGGTACTACAATGTAATGCCTCTTCTTTTCATCAACTGTCTCTCTCTCTCTCAATTTGTCTTGGTATTTTTTTACTTGCTATTTATCATCGTCCTAGTAAATAAAATGTTTTTAAATTATAAACATAAAATTTATCATTCATCTTTATAATGTGCAATGCCATTTTATGAATAAATGCAAATAGAAGAGCATTTAACTTGTGTATGTATAATAATCACCAAAATTACATGAATTCCATTCTATATTTCATACAAGCTTATGTGTTTTGTTTTTAATGAGACAGTGCACAAAACTAACATAACTGTTTTTATTTCACTTCTTGATGCATGCACATTCTAATGACTTTCCCAAGTTCAAAGATAAAGTTTTTTAAATTTTCAAGAAGGGACAGCAGAGCATTAAACCTAGCACTGGGTCCCTGTATAACTGCACAGGCCACATATCCACAAAGCTGACCCTGGCCCAGATCCTGCCCCAATCCCAGCATGAAGTAGCTTCTCAGAAAACGTTCGTCTTATTGAGATCACATCAGGAAAACAGTGAGAATAACAACTTCAAAAGACCTCCCTTGGCCTCACCAGATATTTAGGATTAAGAAAGTTAGTCCTGTTTGCAGAATGTACCTGCTCTTCAGAAATATGTTAATCTGTTGGCCTATATTTCTTTCCAGGATTACTACTTCTGGGCTAACATGCTAAGGCTCAAATATTGCCCCCTCCATTGATACGTATTGTCAAGGAAAAGTTCCTGACTCTGACTTAACAAAAAGTGAACTTGGGTATGGAACTAAAGGGGCATCTCACCCAGCATGGTATCATGGCTGTGGAAAGTTGTTTGACATTTAAAAGCCATTTTATGGCGTTTACCTTGAACTTTGGAGGTTAGAATTGGACTCACCTTGGATTCAATCCTCCAGACCTTGCTTTTTTCAGTCCTGTCTGAGAACTACGCTAGTACCAATATGACCTTGAGTATCTCATCAAACATCCCTGGTTTCTTTTCTCATCTATAAAATTGGGATAATATTAGAATCCATTTTATAAGGCTTTTCTTATGGTTAAATATTACAATGTATATGTAGAGCTAAGCCAAGTCCTATTACAAAGAAAGCTCTCAATGAATAAAATTTTCTGCAATTATTTTTATAATTATACACATACTATCATTCATGTTTTGGTTAAACACCCTTCTACAGTTCTCCAATCATTTTCTCAGCTTACTGATACATATTTCTTAAGAAATGAGTAATAGAAATCTCTGTGTTCTAAACATTGATCCTCAAACAATGGATATAGGGCTCCTTCTGCTAGAAAAAAAAGCCCAAAATGAATATAGTTAAATTAATCACAGTGTTTATAAATAATTGTTTAAACAACATGAGACAAGCCTTGGTTCCTGAGTACATCCTGCCCTAAACAATTGGGACTGTTATTCTGAATATGCCTTCTGGCTTTTAAATTACCTGTAGGCATTTTCTTGACCCAAGATAAAACCTGCTAATCTAGTCAAACAAGTGGAGGACATTCTGTGGTCATTTCCCCTCTTTTGCTTTGCAGGTGTGTCCTCTGTTAGGGTGTCAGGGTTCTGTCTACACCTACCAGTCCTCTGAAATCAGTGCCCACAACTAAGAGGAATTGTGCATGTCACCGTTGCAGGCAAGCCTCAAAATGATTCAACTTCAGAAATGCCCAATGTGGTTTATCTGAGGTCAAGACTGAAGGCAATGTGCCCTGGCCCTTACCCGGCCTGTATACCTAGGAGCCACCTGGGAGCTCTCAAAAATACCTAAGCCTGGGCTTCACTTGTAAATTTTAATTGGTTTAGTTGGAAACCAGAAATCCACATATTTTAGGATCTCAAGGTTACAGCAGAGTTGAGAATCACTTGTGTACTGAAAAGAGCAGGAAGCCTATTTTCTATTCCCTTATTGATTGCCAAGCAACCATCAGCTCCCTCAGGACCAGTAACATGAGGACGCTGGGTTAGATAATGCTTTAAGTGTAGGCCTGAAGTTATGTCTTAGGCTACTGAGATTGTGTGAGTTTGAACCAGTAGTTCCTAATTAGGAATGATTTTGCTTACTAGGGAAAATTTGGTGATATGAGGAAACATTTCAGGTTGTCACAACTGGGAAATACTGCTGATATCTAGCGGGTAGAGGTGAGGGATAATGATAAACAGGCAACAATGCACAGGACGGCCCCCCACAGCAAATATTTATCTGGCCCAAATTTCAATATAGTGCCAAGGTTGTGAAATCCTGCTTTAAACTGGGCCTCTGAGTTTTACCATAGAGAACCCCCTTGCCATTGCCAGGGGACAACAGGAGAGGCCTTTCAACAAAAGCCAGGACATGCAGCCCCTGTACTGCATGGCTCTATTAATCCACCTTTATTCTCAAGACAAGACAAGAAAATAATAAAAATAAAACGCCCTGTAGATGGTGATCAATATTGCTGCTGGGGAGAAGGGTCCTGAACTTCTGCGGTTAGAGGGCCCACAGTAACCTTGCAGATAGGCCCTTTCCGAGGCAGACTCTACAAGCTTGTTCTCTTACAGCATGTACTTGGCGAGGACACAGACCTCCCGATTTAGTCAGAGCAGCTGTTCAGGAAGGAATCGCCTCCAAAGCGCACTAAGAGACCCATTAGAAAACCACACCCTCATGTAAATGAGTGTTTAGTGCATAGCACATTGATGCTGGGGCATGGGAGTCGTAGTAACAGCTTCATCTTACACTGGGAATTGATAAACTAAAGGATGTACAGAAGAGGGTAAATACCATGATTTTCTCTGCAGAATTCATGATATAGAAACAGTGGAAGGAACAAGGGAGCTTACAGCAAGGAAGATTCAAGTCATGAGCATTATTGTTATATATCTAAAAGGCTGTTCTGGGAAAGAGAAATTTGACTTATTGTGCATAGGCTGGGGGAGACAGGTAGGATACAAAAGATTAATGTTATAAGAATAGGTATATCAAGCTGGGCGTGGTGGCTCACAATTGTAATCCTACCACTCTGGGAGGCTAAGGTGGGTGGATTGCCTGAGCTCAGAAGTTTGAGACTAGCCTGAGCAAGAGTGAGACCCTGTCTGTAAAGAATAGCCAGGCATTGTGCTGGGCACTATATTCAGGAGGCTGAGGCAGGAGTTTGAGGTTGCTGTGATCTATGATGCCATGGCACTTGACTGAGGGTAACAAAGAGAGACTCTGTCTCAAATAAATAAATGAATAAATAAATAAAAATAAAAACATTTAAAAACAAAGAATAAGTATTTCAGCACAAAATGGATTGGATTGCTTTCCTACTCAGTTTTTAGTAAACTAGAAAGAGAAAACTTGATGACCGCAAGTACTTAAAGTATTGATTGACTAGTGGTCACTGCTATCACTGATCACTAGTCAGCATTTCTGAGTAAGGAGTAAGATCGAATGAGATGTTTTCAGACCCTTCTTTTGTGATTCCGTGAGTTACAGAATCAGATGTCTTTCCACAATGCAGTTACATACAGGAGAGAGCAAATCCTGCTTCAGCCAGTATAACATTTTGTTTGGTTGAAGCTGGACAACTTCTGGAAATACTACCAATGAGAAGAGATATCAGAGGCATCCTGTCAATTTCAGAGGTCATTCTGTTTTCCTTTATTGATTCTTGTGGCAATCTGTGGCTAGTAGACAGGTCAGAAATTTCTAAGGAAGAAATGTCTCTGTAGACGTGTGGCGGTTCACAGCTGATTTGACGCCTGAGATTTCATCTGAGTAAAATACGGGTCATTCTCACCAATCAGGATAAATACATGTTGTTTGAAGCTTCAATATGAAAAGGAATTGTTTAAAGATTTGCAAGGGGAAGGAGCTCTGGACTGGAATTAAGATGTTCCCTCAATCTGGTTTGTATGATATTTTCTTTTTCATGTAGAGACAGGACTAAGACTCCAGGCTCTGGAAAGAACAAGGAAGAATCCCAATCTAGGAGGAACCAGGGTAACAGTTTGACTTTTGGTCCTGCCACTTTGAAACTGTGTGATCCTGGGCAAGTTATGTGACCTCCAGGTGCCTCGTTTTCTTATTGTGCAAAACTGGAGTACCAGTGGTTCTTGCCTCATAAGACTGTTGTAAGGCAGGTATGAGATACTGTCCATGTGCATATAAAGCCTAGAATACAGTGAGTTATTAGTAAATTGTGTTTTCATTAAAATCATCATTTTACAAGGTAAAAAGGCAGAAATGCTATTAGTACGACAAGGCCCCTAACTCTGGAAAAATTATTGGAAATAGGGCTTATAGGAAAATAGTTTAGTGTCAAAATCTTTATAACATCTTCTTGAAAGGGAGCAGGATAGCTTCTGAGCAGTGCGTTCAGAAGGACAGAGAAGAGTATTTCACCTGCAGAGTCAGGCAAGTGGTGGGGAAAGGAGTGATGAAGAGGGTTCTAGCTATTGTCTAGCGGAAAATTCTGTGACTTCTCCAAGCCCTAAGCCAGGAGACCGGAGACTAAATTGTTCTGGTTATGTAAACAAACAGCTGAGTACACTCTTGGTTATATTCAACCAAAGAGTCAAGAATTTACTTTCCAAAAAATTATGAGTTGTCTTTTCTCATTTCCATGACTATTTCAGGTCATTTTTCAGAAGGTTCTTATAAAAATGTCATAGTTAGAATTGCTCTTAGAGAGTTTTTGTTGTTGTTTGCAAAGGAATGAGTGTATCCGTATTTGATAAACCTGATGAACAAATTGATTTGGAGTCTGTTCATGTTATTTTTTTCAGGCTTTCATATTCTTTTCTGGCTGGTATAATTGAATTGCCTCCTCCATTTGTAAATAGGCATTGCCTGCTCTGAGTTTCTGATTTGGGGAAAAGATTGCTTATGTGTATGTGTGTGCATGTGTACATATATATGTACACACAAACATATATGTATCACACAAACATATATATGTATGAGAGAGAGAGAGAGAGATGTGAATGATTGTCATCCATAATAACTAGTTGCTTTAGGGATAATTTAGTTTCCTGGTCTGACATCACTATCTTCATCTTCATCATCTTCATCTTAGCAGCTATCGTTTACTGGGTACCAGTTCATAGGTGAGGCATTGAGCTAGTATAATGCAATGTCATCTTATTGAATCTTCAGTCTACTCTGTAAAGCAAGTATTATTATCCTCATTTTATTGATTAGGAAACTGAGACGGTCAAAGTCCTACAGCTGGTGAGTGCTAGGGCCAGAATTCTAACACGTCCATCTGATTTCAAAGCCCCTTTGCCATTAACCACTAAACTATATCCCTTGCTAGTTAACTCAATATTCTTATAAGAATGCAGAAATATTGATTCTTAGACATGGAAAGGGCTTCAGAAATTATCTTGTCAAATACCCCAACAAATACAGTGATCTCTTCTACAACTTACCTGGGTGGGTATCTGTCTATCTCTCTTCCCAGTGAGGGATCATTCATTATTATCCAAGGCAAGGCACCTTACAGTATGAACAGCCCTAGCTTGATGAAATTTACTTCCCTATAGATTAGCATCATAAAAGTTTAGAATCATACTACCGAAAGTGATGTCAGACCTCAAGCAGTTCAATGGGTGTTTGTTTGTTTGTTTGTTTTGAGACGGAGTCTCAAGCTGTCACCCCGGTTAGAGTACTGTGGCAATACAGCTCACAGCAACTTCCAGCTCTTGAGCTTAGGCGACTCTCTTGCCTCAGCTTCCTGAGTAGCTGGGACTACAGGCGCCTGCCACCACAATGCTTGGCTATTTTTTAATTGAGGTTTGACTGGGGCGGGGTTCGAACCCGCCACCCTCGGTATAGGACCAATGCCCTTACTCACTGAGCAGGCACCGCCCAGTTCAATGGTTTTCAAATATTTTTTCCAGGTGTATGAATCTCTTGTTCAAATGGTATCTTACTTGGAAGTGTGAACAATAAAAGCAGATAAATACCATAAAAACAAGTATTAGTGTGGGGATATGTGTACACAGAATCATGGCTAGTGCCCTATCCCTCCAATGTCTCCTATGAGGTTATTTGTTAAAGTCTTGTTAAAAGTAACCAGAAAAAGATTGTTGCTGAACAAGAAAACAGGGGCTTGGAGAGTGTAAGAAGTTTGCTAAAGTAATACAGCAATATTAATATAGGAACAAAGACCAGAACTCAGATCTCAGCAATATTAATATAGGAACAAAGACCAGAACTCAGATCTCAGAACTCCCAACTTCTCACTTATTCATTAATCCATCCATTTATTCATTGCCTTTAAATGCCCAATAGAGGCCATGCGCTGCAGTGGGAATACAGTACAGACCTAGACAAACAAGATCCCTGCCATTAAGGACCACACCGGGAAGCTTTTGCCTTCCCTTTTCTTTCTGATGGTTGAAGCTCTGCCTTTAAACATCTCCCCACCCTGCCCCCGCCCAAGCCCTCCACACACACACCAATCAGATCAACCTGGACAACTTCTGCTGTCAGTCTAGTTTTGACTTTTCAAAAGAATGGACTCTGGAATTGAACTCAAGAGTAATCACACATTTCACATATTTTTGTGATTTAGGTGCTCTTTCTTTGACAGGGTTGCAAATTATGATGTATTTTTTCTGCCTCTGGTTTTCTTTTGGGACTATGTGTATCATATAACCATGGAGAGAGAAGCTGTCTCACATGTGTCACTCAGGAAGATGGAAAGGCCATTCAGATACGTGGGATTTTTCACCTGCAAATGCCAGCTGGGTTTGGTTATAAGGGAGGAACACTTAGTAAGACAGTACTCCTTTCCTTCAATTTTCTCCCCTGCCTCCAAGCTCCTCGCATATAACTCTTTATGCAATAAGTATATGAGATTGGTCAGCTTTTTCCAAATAATTAGAGAATTCTCCTACCTCTGGGTCATTTCTCCTGCCTCAAATTCTGTCTTCATTTCCAGTCTGGCACAAGCCTACTTATTCCTCTAAGCACAGTTTCAAGGTGAGCTCTCTAAACTTTCCTAAATCACCCCTCAATGCCTAAGCAGTAATCACTCTCTTTCTCCTCTGGGCTCTCTGACCACTAGCTTTTTCTTCTCTTAGAAGTTCAGCTCATCCCGCAGCATCTTCAGTACTTTTTGTGCATCTGACAAACTCTCACCCACCCAGGTAGCTTTTCAAGAGCACTGTAAGGGTTGAAGGTTCCTGTTTGTGGAGGTACACATTTAATGATGCTGGTTCAGTGAAGCTCTGAGTTCAGATCCAGATTCTACCACTTTCTAGATGCACGACCTGGGGAAAGTTACTAGACTTCATTCCACTTAGCTAGAGTCTGCAAATAATAAAACTCACGTGATAGGATTATTTTGAAGTTTATATGAAATAATTCATGATTTGCTTAGCATAGTAATTGGCACATACTAAACGCCTAGTGAATGTTGGCTGTTTTTATTCTAAATTCATACTTTTAAGGCATTTTCTCTTAGATATTTTTAGATTCTTCTATATTAGAATTCTGCAGAAAAGAAAGGCAGGCAGACAGTCTGACCCCTGAAGACTCTGAGTTTCATTTCTTTTATTTGTCATTTAGGAACTGGGCTAGACAATGAAAAAAAGTCTTTCAAAGATATTGGTTTGACCTCTTAGCTATATGTACATATTGAGACATAGGGAAAAGGTACGTTGGGATTAGAATCAACCACACCTAATTTGATCTTGCACTTTGGCATATTGGAACATGGACATATCTGAGCCTGAGGATGGAGTTAAAGAGCCCCTGGGAATACATTTTGTCCAGAGGCCACAGATTAGACATCCCAAAGTGTGCAAACTGAGCTAGTTGGGGTCTTTTCTGCAAGTAGCACAAAATAGTAGAAAGAGCACTAGCCTGGGATCCCAGAGCTTCTTCCCTTTGGGCTCCTTGTTTTATACCTTTGCCAATACATGGTGGTCTGTGCAATATAGAAGAAGAGTTTTCTGTTCTGTCTAATAGGTACTTTTGTCAGTTGCATGCTACTTTCATGATTTTTTATCATATAAGCATTCTACCCATGCCATTATTTATTTACTATTTGTCTTTAATCACATTTTTAATATAAACAAACATATTTGTAAAGGAAATTCTGTGTTATGATCTTAAATGCAAAACTACATAGAGAAGATGATGTTTAAAGTGAATGCAATGAAAACAAAAGTTATTAAATTTTAATTTGATTCTGTTACTTTCCAAAGGCTCTGAGACTGAGGCCTGCTCTCCATTTGTTAGGTATTAGGAAGTTATTAAAGCCAGAGTGGGACCCAGTGGAGTCTATCTCTTTAAAGTGAGCATAATGACAGAAAGTAATTTGAACCCCCTTGTTGTGATACAAGTTATTTAATGCTATGTCCATTGTCTGGTGTTACCACCTGCAAAATATATCCCATGTTTGGGAAACACTTGATCTTTTGGCTTATGCTTTTCTAGTTGATAGAAAAATATGAAGACAGGAAAATTTAAAGTCAAGAAATTGACTTTGAATAAGTGAACTTGCTGATAACTATGTGCTCATTTTTTATAGACTACTTTGTTTTTACTCGCTAATGGTATGCAGGCATTCTACTTCTCATCACATGAAGAACACTCAAAAAATATTGCTTTGTGCATGTCTCCTTACATGTTTTGCTTTCTCATTTTCATGATTTATTGCCAAGTCTTTCTTCATCTCTTTATCTTCAATGTGATAAAACTCAGTAAATAGCCCCTGGTCCACTTTGCTGAAATGAATGTTTTGTATCTCATTTCATTGTTCCCATTCCTGTCCCTTTTGGAGCTTCACTGAAAGCCTCTTATTTCCAGCTCTGGCCCTTCTGACTTACCTGTACTTTCTCTCCATGCCCCCTGAGTCTCATCTCTAAACTCTCCCTCAGGTCGGAGTAGTGCAGCTAGATCTCCACTTTCTCAGGGGCTCACACTGTGTACACAGCAGTCAGCTGAGAGTAGTCTTATGCAATGCAGATTGCTGCTCTCCTTACTACCTTAAATGCGAAACTACATGGAGAAGATGATTTTTAAAATAAAGGCAATGAACAAAAAGTCATTAAAATTTAATTTGATTCTGTTACTTGCCACACAACTTGCTTCTCCTCCCCATCTGAAATCTGATGTGGCTCTGGGGAATTTGTACGTGTAGTTGTTACAGGTACCTGCTATAACGCTCATGCACATACTCTTTGGACCTTTAAGAAATGTGACTTAGCTAGTCATTTTTCTCCTCTTCTTCCCCCTCCTCTTCCTCCTCCTAGAACACAGGTAATTGTAAGTCTGTTTCATTAGTTGTTGATATCAAACTTCATCTTAAAACCCTTTCCACTACACAAATGATTTATTTGTTTCCCGATGGGTAGAATTCCAGAATGCCTGATTTACAGCACTGGATCCACCATTACCCATCAGTCAATCCATGTCCATAGTTGCACTTTCCTCCTCTAAAATGGAAATAATACTTTGTGTCTTCTTTCCCTACAGATTTGTGTTGAAGATTAAATGTGAAAAAACATATGAAAATGCTCTGTAAATTGTAAAAGGTTTTACCAAAACTACTCATCTTAAGCAAGAAACTGCATTTTAAAAACTCATATATTAAAATATCGGAGGCAGATTCTTTTTTAGTGATGTTTTGCATCAGGGATTTTCAGTGGCTCTGCCAATGTTTCTGATCAAGCATATGTTTGAGGAGAGACAGTTGTGATCTCACTGCATTTTAAGTTGTGGCATCTTGTCCCCACCCTATCCTATCCTACACAGATACTGTTAACAGCTTTGTCATGTAATTTCACAGATTCAGAAATTGAGGTCTTTCAGATTCCTTAATACAAATCCAAAAATTACCCTCCCTGTGTTTCCAGTGAAACCTCTTCCATCCACATGGAATATAAAGTATCAGATACTAACAATAGAATATTAAAAGCCAAATGTGAAGCAATTACCCACAGCTTTGGAGAACAGTCCCACACACAGCTGCTGCCCAGTCAGAAGGCCTGTATCTGTCACCCACCATCTCTGCTACTCATAGAATCAGAATGTCAGAGCTGTAAGGAATCTAACATTATCATCCCCCTCATTTAACAAATGGGAAAGTGAGGCACAGGAAAGAAACAAAGTCATTTAGAGTCATTCAACAGGGGCTAAAACGGCCTTAGAGCCCACATCCCTATCTTCTGGTTTACTGCTGACATTGCCACACTCTGCTGATTCCTTTGTTGAGTTAGTAGGGTGACCTTGCAGCTGGAAGTGAAAGGGGCTCCCTGAGTGTCAAAGCCATGTGGCCTGAGTGTGATCTCTTTCACCAGAAGAAGGACTCTTGTGATGCAATATCATACACCATAGTTTTTTATCTTGAATGAACACCTAAAAGGAAGGCAACTCTAAACTTCCTCTAGTGAACAATTATGTAAACTGAGACTGTTACAGGCCAACCAAGACATAAGATCCCTCTGTGATTATTCTCAAACCCCCATGTACTCAAAGAAGAGGAAGGTGTTTGTGAGGCCTCCATGGAGGTAGAGGCCAGGCTATTGCCATTCCTCCCAAGCTCCTTGATCTGGCCAGGGCTATAATGATGTAGCCTGAATAAAAAGGAGTGGCATCAGGCATCAAATAGCAATTATAGAACATTTTCAGTCTTTTTTTTTTGACTCTGTAGATGACAATATAACCCTCAGGAAACACTTCTCAAAGAAACACTTCTTCTCTCTTGAGGGCTCCAGAGCCTTTCACACGCTCAACTCCCTGGCTTTCCTCAGCCCTGACCTTCCTCTCTGTCTTCCATCCTTGCTCCTTGTTATTTATTGTTTATTTAACTAGCCACACTCTCTGACGGTGTCCTCTGTACCTGCCTTTGCAGGTTCATTTTTCTCTTTCCATCTAGTGTTCCCAATTTTACATCACAGAAAACATAATATTCCATCTGGCAATGACTCTCCTTTAGTAGGCAGGAGGGCTAAGCAGGAAAGGGTCCTGTGTTGATATCCAGTCATACAGTGTTGAAATAAGAAGAAAACCATATCACGCTGTAGGTCTCCATTAGTTGGAAGAGATATAATGTGCACCTTGTACATATTCACTTCACCCTGGGGTCTGCCATAGTGGGACAAGAAAATATTAGACAGCAGGACCCAAACACTGGACTTTGTGGTAGTTCTCAAGACAATGAATGACAGTATAGCAAAACAATGGAGAGCATAGATTTTTCTATCAAAATGACTGAAATATAAGGCCTGATCCTGCTACTTGTTAACTGTGTACACTTGGACAAATCAATTAAAGTCTTTGAAACTCATTTTCCTTGTTTGTTAAATGCATATAAAATACACGAATGAATGCTTCTAATGCACTTATCCCAGTGCCTGACCCACCAGTGCTGCACTAATGGGTGGCTGTTTTCCCTGTTGCTAATAAAGATAATAATAACAAATATAATACAAAAGGAATTTAGACAATGAGAAAGTCTTCTTTCCTTCCTTTCTCCCTCCTCCTCTTCCTTTCTTCTCTCCTTTTCCTTCTTTCTTCTATTTATTCATTTTCTCTCTCTCTCTCTCTTTTTTTTTTTTTTGAGACAGAGTCTCACTCCGTCACCCTGAGTAGAGTTCTATGGCATCATAGCTCACAGTGATCTCAAACTCTCAGGCTCAAGCAGTCCTCTTGCCTGAGCATCCCAAGTAGCTGGAATTGCAAGCACTCACCACAACGCCCGGCTAGTTTTTCTATTTTTAGTCAGAGATGGGGGTCTCACTCTTACTCAGGCTGGTCTTGAACTCCTGAACTCAAGAGATCCACCCTCCTTGACCTCCCAAAGTGCTAAGATTACAGGCATGAGCCCTTGCATCCAACCTATTCATTTTTTCTCTTGATAGATATAGTCAGTGAATTCCACAGATAAAAATATAAGCAAGCTAGGCATGGAGACCGAGGTGGGTGGATCATTTGAACTCAGGAGTTCAAGACCAGCCTGAACTGGTGAGAGTGAGACCACCTGTCTCTGCTAAAAATAGAAAAAAAAAATGGCCAGGTGTCATGGTGGACCCCCATAGTCCCAGCCACTTGGAAGGCTGAGACAAGAAGATCACTTAAGCCCAAGAGTTTGAGGTTGCTGTAAGCTCTGACACCAGGACACTCTACCCAGGGAGACCAGAGTGGAGTGAGACTCTGTCACAAAATAAATAAATAAATAAATAAAAGTAAGTGAACATTTAAAGACATGAGAGCACATCTTGAGTTATCTAGAGAGCTTACACTTTAAAATGACTTGTGGAAAATCTGGAAGAAGGAAATGTATAACCAAGGACGAATCAAAAGCTATGTTCAAAGCAAGTAGAAAGCCCAGAAATAGTTAGATCTTACTACTTAGGGAAGAAATCTTGCATATTCTGCTGCAATAAGAATAGACTTCCAACTGGAAAGAAGAACATTATAAGAAGAAAGTGGCTGTCCAGGACTGTTGGAGAGTATTTTAGGTCTATGTGTCTCAGGGGCCTAAAGGAACTGGGTGCTGATACCTCTGAATGGTGCTCTTCCAGCATTGGGGAATAAGTGGAAACTTGGAGACCAATAAATATTGCCCCAATTCTTCAAAAAGACTAAAGGTAGACTCTAGAAACTACAGAGTCTATAACAGACCATAGTTTGAAATAAACCTTACCACAATTCTGAGATACTTATTACCCAAATGATTTGTTAGCAAGAGTCAATGCTGTTCCATTACAAAAATAATTCGTGCTGAACAATTTCATTGTCTGGTAGGACAGATTTTCTATTCGGCAGTGGCATTTTAGCAAGGCATTGAAGTCACACGAAGGGTTAAGTGTTTGATACATTCTCAGTCACACTGAGTGTTAAGTGTTTGACTACAAGGAAACCTGTCTCAGTGTATCATGATTTTCTGTTTTAGCTCTGCCCTGATCAACACCTTTTACCTTGAGTGAAAACCTAAAAGGCAGATGACATTAAACTGAAAAATCTAAGTAGCACTATAGATTATTTGATTTTCCTGTGTGCTTGCAAAATCAAAGTCTAGTTCAGTAGGTGCTACATAATCATATCTTGAAAGGTGAACTGTTATAATTTAGAATGATCTCAAATGACTAAAGAGATACCAAATCAATAAAATGAAGTTTAACTGGAACAAATGTAATGGACTATATTTTGACTCAAATAAATAAATAAAATTGACTGTACCAATGTAATAAAGAACCGCAGTAATCAACAGCTGTTGTGTCAGAAAGATAAAAGTTGGTAACATTCAATATCAGCCAATAGTTTATTACCATTGTTAGAATGAATTGAATTTCATTTGTATATGTAAACTAAATTGATGTAGAAAAGCATATGGTATAAGTCAGGGTCACTGTGAAATTTGTGCTCTTTCCTAGTACCATAATTCAAGAAAGGTCATCATACTCTGAGTTGTGTTCAGAGGACAGTGCTTATTATGAGACAGAATCTGGAAATCACAATATATTATGAACTATTAAGGAAGATAGGAATGTGTGCCATGGAGAAGAGAAAACTTGGGGAATACATTCTGTACAGGGCAGAATTTTGAGTGGACCTGGCAGACACCATGTTCCCTAGGGTAGAAATTGTAGGGAGGCAGAGTTTGGCTGAACAGTAATAGGCTATTTTAGTATCTAATGTTGCTCAAAATTGATATGCGCTGGCCTGTCACTGGAGATCCTAAATAGAGGTCAAACAGCCACCATCTGCATGGCACAGGAGGGTTCCTGCACAGGGTGGGCTCTTTCACAAAGTGATCCATGATGTCTCTTGCAACTCTGAGGTTCTATGATCTTCTCTCTCTAGGGATGCAGTGGAGTGTGGTGGCCAATGGGAGAGTCAGTGCCACCCCCCAGCAACTGCTCATTTGGTGGCTGCTCAGCCCAGTGACACTTAGGCCCCTGGGACACTGACCCAGAAGACAGCCTTGCCTCCTGAGAGGGCCAGGCCCGGAGCCGCTGCTCGCGCTTGACTGCACCGGTGTTCTCCTCCCAGAGGCGGTCCGTCGCCTGTGCAGGTGCCCCGGGCACCCTGGGCTTTTCCTACGAGGTTCCAGCAGGTGGCGCTCACTTTTCATGTCCCAGCTCTCCCTCTTCCGGAGTCTCCGCTCTTGTCTCAGTCTCTAGTGTCCCTGACGTGTTCTTACCGTGCCTGATCTGTCTCGCTCATGTTCCAAACACGATTGCTTGCTGTGTCCTATTTCAGTCATAGATGTCTCTGGATGCGCCTTCTTGGCTGTGTCTGCTCGCAGACATTGTCAAAACACATCCTCATTGCTTGCTCCGGTCTTGGTCAGAGTTATTGTCCAAGAGCTTACGTTACTTGTTTCGTCACGTCTGTCACAGCGCGTTCAAACTACCCTCGACTCTTCTTCATCCTGTTCTGTGCCGGACACTGGCACGTTTTCCTCCCTGTGTCCGGGTCCAAACGTGCATCCTCTTGGCTGGCCCCTGTCTGTCACGGCCTGCCACTTGTTCTTCCTTCTGTCCAGTGCCCGTCCTTCTCTTCAAGACACGCTCCATTTATTTTCCATGGATGACACGGGACAGAGATCTGTCTGTCGAGGAAGATGGTCTCCACAGTAACCCTGGAGGGAGACGAAGACAGATGACTTTGCCCTCGTCCTGTGGCCTCAGGCCTGTCTGCTCTGAGATGCTTATTCTCCTGTCAAGCTAGAATGGGACATCTCCTAAAGAGCCTTGGGCAGGGCTGGCAGCATTTATAGGCGTTTATTAAAGTCTTTAGAATCTTTTCCACATGCTTGTGGCGAAGTCCACAGGAGCAGTTGAAAAGCTTTCAATCTGGGGTTGTTGCTCCCAGAGGAGAGAACTATTCACATTATGTGGCTTTATCAGTCAATCTCTGCCATGCCCCAGGTGGAGGAGGGCAGGTCCCAGCAGTGCTGTGCTGAGGATGGGAAACAGATGCTTGACTTGAAGTCAGAGACCCGTGTTGCAACCATGGCTCTGCTCCAAATAAGCTGTGAGACCTTTCGACTCTGGATCTCCCATTCTGCTTCAGTCCACCGAATTTTGAACTAGGGGATCTCTAAGATTTCTTTTCATTTCTAGGACAACAGGAAGCTGCTATAGCTGTCTGCTACCTCGAAAAGCTGTGACCTGCCTGCCTTTTGGCTTTGTTTCAAAGGAACTACCTTTTTCATGTGGGCATTCTAGACCCCTCACCTTGCCAGTTTTGCCCTCTAGACTGAACTAGTTGTCTTTCATTCAAAGCTCAGACCGAGAGCAAAGGTTCAAGAGAGGTAAATGCCATTTCCCAGAGCCATATAAGGCTCTAACTTTGATCTTGGCTGTGGTTTGATAGCATCTCAGGACTACTTATGCTATTCTTTTTTTCTTATGATATGGCTGTTATCATTTCCATTAATGTTTACTTTAGTTCTGGAATCAAACCCAATGGGAAACAGACTTTGAAATAAGGGAGAGAAGATTATACAACTGTCCAAATTAAAAAAAGAAAAATCTGTGTCCTGTGAAAGTTTAATTTTCCTTGAGGGGAAATTCATGCCTTTGGAATAGGAAATAGCCTTTGAAAGAAAAATGTTTTTTAGAACTCCCGAATGCCATTAAGAAATATTTCTCCATGCTGAAATGCTCCTCATGTAGGCTGTGACTGTGCTGATCAGTAGAGAAGATTTGACTTGGATCCATTCTTTTCAAATAAGAAAGTTGATTTAAGTTCTAACTTGCCCCCCAACTCTGTGGCTAGAGCAGTCTCCCATGATTTTTTAAGGCATTGGTCCCCTGCTTTCCCTAGTCTCAGCGAACACTAGAAGGAGGCACCCCATTTTGAAGATGGTCTATTCTGATGCAAAGAGGGGATCAGCAAGCTTCTGAGCCCCATAGCTCTGGGCTCTGGACCTAGTGATGAGATCTGGCCAGTCTGCTATGCTGTGGTTTAACCTACCTACTGCCTCTGTGAGCACATTGGTGAGGAGGGGAACTGTGTAGATCCAGGACATGTGCTGAGTCAATTTCCAACTTTCTGGGTGGATTGAACTGATGGGTAAAGGTCTCTAGCTTCAGAAACAATCTCTCCTCCCTACTTCACAAAGTTGTTTTGCAGATAAGATAATTTTTGTGAAAACATTCTGCCATCACAGAATTCCATTCGACATGTTTATTTTTATGTTGGCTATTTCTCATTAGTGTGGATGCATCTGACCATTCAAGGACTAAGAATTTATTCACCAAGAGGTGAAACAATTTACAATTTTTCTATTTTGAAAAATAATATCCTAGGACCACTCTTTGGGTACCTATTTTTCCAAATCCACCCCTCCTCCTTTGACCATTTCAAGTTGTCCAACACACAAATTTATACATTGCAAATGCTCTCGTTTAAAGGGATTTTCCATTACAAAATGTGTTAGGAGGAAAAATACGAGAGTCATTGTAATCATGCCCATTTTGTAAATTCAGTGTATACAGAAGGTGCAAAAAAAGCATACAAATTTTAAGCGATGTTATCTATGTATTACTTTTAGAAGCTGAGTTGAAGGTATTGTTGCTACACATCCATTTCACCTGCAATTTGTACACTTTTGGGGAATGATAGATTTTATTTCCAATAAGATCTCTTAAGAGATTTTTTGGCACCCTTTTATATAAATTCTACAAAAATAAATCAAGCATGGACCAGTCTACATATAGCTAGCTAACAAGAATATTACATAAAGATACTGAACCAGATACTAAAGATACTGAACCAGATAACCATTGACATTTTTCCTTCTCTGATGGTCTATGTAAATGATTGCTGGTTATGGCTTAATATTACTTTAACTAACACCTTGATTCTTTACATTTTGAATGACAGAATTATAAATGGGGCAACTCATACAATTTATAATGCACTGTGTCTCTTTGTTTAGTCAACATACAAAGTACATCTTGCCCATTACACAGTATATGGAACTTAATTTTATAATTTCAAAGGATTACAAATTTTAATGATGGCTCTATCTTGGGTTGTATGAGATTATTAGTTATGTCTATGATTTATTTGAAGTTAAGCCTTTGAAGGTCCTTGGATCCCCAATTCTAACTTTGTTCCCATTGAAAGTATCTCTGGCTTTATGATTATCTCCTTTTTGATGCAGTTCCCATGAATGTGTTGTGGAAAAAACAGGAGCCTACATATATTTTTTAATTCATAAATTTTATTTATTAATAAACATTGATAAATTATACATATGTTTATGTGAGTGCATTCTGTACATGTTTATACATATTATATATTAAAGAAAATTTTAAGTTCTAAATCCAGTAACTGAATTTTAAATATGCAATAAAATGCCAAAGTCAACCTCCATGCCTTGGTCCTGTGGAGCTTATCTGTAACCTCTGGGAGGCCAGGTCATTCTCCTATGGTTAATGTTTGAAGTTGGAGAGTTTTCGTCCTTTACAAAGGAAAGCTAGAAGCTGAGGACATACTCTTTCTGTCTGTCTGCCTGCCTGCCACCCTCTTCAAGGTCTCAAACACTAGGACTGATCTCTCTGACATGGTCATCCCATGAGCAAGGGAGGGGATCTATCTACTCAGCTACTCTCAGGGAACAAACTAAAGAAAGCTACTCAAGGCAGCATGACAATACATGTCCAGAGGTTATTAAGCATGTGTCTCTCTGATGAAATTTTTAAAAAATTTTTTTGGTGTCATGAACCACCCAAGAGTCCAGCTTCCTGAGGCCCAGATCATGTGTCTGTGAAATTTATGTGTCATCTCTTCTGAGCATGTAGCAGTGAAAAGACCCCTGTTAGTCAGGGAGCATAGAGCTAATCCCAGGCCTCCTGTTTAACTCTTGTTAAACAAATATAAAGCACAGTGGACAAGAATTAGGTTTTAAAACCGGAATCCTCTCTTTATACACTAATTTATTTACATGGACTCTCACTGTATAAAAAGTTCAAGCAGGATGGGGAACAGGAAGGTCCGGTTCCCCCATCTCTCCTCATTACAAATCATGCCCTGGGAGGAACTTTATTTTGATACAAAAATTTTAAACAGATGGACAGAGAATATCTTCTAAAGGCTTGTGATAGTGCTAGGTACACCCCCTACTCTTAGTTTTTCTGAAGCAGTGTTCATAATACTGCTGGAAGCTATTTTTTCAGGTGACAATCTTTCCTCTGAATCATATCTCCCACTTACAGAATCTCTTCCTCCATCCAGAAAGCATCACATCTCCTGAAATTTCCTCCTAGAATGAAAATTTGAGGCTTCACCAGCTGTGAAGTAGCTGTTTTGTCTAGGCAGAGTACTAGAGTCTAGAAGTCTGCTGCAAAAGCAACCTCCAGATTAACCCATTCCTTGGGAAATTGTGCCCTTTCTTGCTTCCTTTCCATATTGCCTGAGTTCACTTTGAATTAGCCATCTCCAAACTCATCCAACGGAGAAAAACTAGTGCTGATTTGGTGGTTACTATGTGCTACGTGGTTCCTATTTGTTAAATGTTTAACTCTTTCAACAGCACTATAGCATTCAAAGAAACAGATATTTTTTGAGCACCTGCTATGAACCAGGGTCTGTTGCCACAAGTCTATTAATAAACAATACTTAAAAGTTCTCCACTCTCCCTTTTTGAGCACCAGAAAATAAATAAGGAGACATATATACACGAATTAGACAACTTTAGACATTGACATGTGTTAGAAGGAACTTAAAACATGGAAATGGGCAAGATAGTGTGTTAGCTGGGGTTGTTATAAAAGACTTAAAGGAGGAGGTGAGCTCCCTGGGGACAAGAAGATTGATCTTATGAGTCAGACAAAGGAAACAGCAAACACAAGGGCACTGGGGCAGGAATGCACTTGACATGGCTGGCTGGAGCTCAGTGAATGTGGGAAGACTGGTAGGAAATGGGGATCAAAGAAGTAAATAAAAACTCATGATGATTCCATAGCATTAGGTACCATTCACCAGGTACATACTATGTGTCAACCCTAGTGGGAAGTATTTACATGAGTTACTTTATTTAACACTACAATGTAAGTATCCTTTTTCCATCACATGGATAAAGAAACCAAGATGAACATCAAAGAAGTTAACCTGGAATTTGCTCAAAGGCACAAAGATTATCTAGAACTGGAAATGCAGCCCAGGCCCTAAAAAGACTACCTTCCTCCCAATCCCCTACTGCTACTATTTACTGAAGGGACTTGATCTGCCTGGGGCCTGTTTTCTTAGCCATGAGAACCATCCTTGAAATGAATAGATCCTCTTCTTGCACACTTTCCCTCTTTGCCTCCCCTCTTTCTCCATAGAGTGTTGGCTATCTGTAAACAAAGATGTATTTGTATAGTAGTTCTTCATTGATTTTAGGTTGGCAAGTTCCAAACAACGTCTAAATAGAAAGAAGGATCAATTCATAGCCAACAAGAAAAAATGGTTTTCTATGATATGAAATGTTATGTTCATTTTATCAGAAATGAAGGGAAATCAACACTCTCATTTCATTGGTAGCTTTTCTCATGTATTTTCTTATATCCATCCTTACTGACATCATCCTTCTTCAGCTGACTTTTACCTTTCATCTGGTCTGGAGCATGAGTCTCTGAAACACAACTTTGAGCATGCCATTTCCCAGATCAAAATCCCTCAAGGGCTCCTCGTTGCCTACCAATGACTTTTCTAAGTCTACCTCCACATTTTCCTCTTCGTCCCTACAAAGCAAACAATATGCTCTGTGTTCCACTCACTTTCTCTTTTTGTTTTCCCATTCTGGCTCCCTATCCTGCTGTATTTTCTTCGGGCTTGCTTTCTTGGGCACCTCTTATGTGGTGCATTTCAAATGCCACCTTCTACTTGACATCTTTCTCAGCCTGTAGGATGGCATGAGGTTTTTGAACTATTCTAAACCCCAAACACATTATTTCCTCTTCTATGATATTTTGATATGCTTTTCAGTGCAGTTCATTAATCATGCCCTTTCTGAGCTCCCCGACCAGATTTTCAGCCCCTTGAGAATGGTGGCCAATTCTTATTGCTCATCTTTTTTTTTCCCCTAGTGCCCAACACAGGTTTTGTGCACTAAAACTATTCAACACATTCATTGAATTTATTTGTGTAGAAGAATTCAATGCTTTTTATTGTTAACAGCATCTCCACTGCCTCATCCCACTTGGCTCTTTCAGCCTCAGATCTCACTGCTTCTCTGCCATTAATCCTCCACCCACTGCAGAAGTTGCAGCCTTCTGATGAGAGGAAAATCTTTCTGTGATGGTTTTGAACAAAATCAAGATGTTTATCATATTTCTTGCAAGTAGCAAAAGAATTTGAGTTTTAAAATACCAGTATTTTCCTGATGTATAGTTTCTTTTGTTCATTCTATCTTTAGAAAAAGAACTTGAGCTTAAAGCTTTGCATCTGTAGCATACAGTATTGAATCTGACTGAAGGTGTGTAAGGTACTTGACATTGTGTGATCTTAGAGGACACTGACCACATTTCACCAATAGTGGCATTTATTGAGATAGCATGGAGGAAAGGAAGGGGAGACCAGCCTGTGGAGGTAAAATGGAGAGTAAGAGTTACTGAGGGTGGACTATGATAGACCATATTCAAAAGACGTCAGAAAATGTCTACTTTTTCCCATAATATTCTAACTTGTAAGACTGGGTAGGTCTCTACCCCTATCTGCCTTAATTTTAAACTTCTGTAAATTTAGAAACTCTCTTGGGTTAGGAGGTTGGGCTGTGGCATTAGATTACTTGAGTTGAGATCTAGGCTCTACCCGTTATTAATTGTGTGACATGAATAACTTCCTGAACTCTGTGAGCCTTGGTTTCTTCTTTGAGAAGGAATAATCAGAGCACATTCTCCTAACCAGAGTGTCGTTACAAGGCTCCAATGGGTTAAAGCAGATAAGCCGTGGTGCACAGTCCCTGCCATACAGCCAGCTCTCACTGGAGTGTAGCTGTTACTATTATTACTCTGGATTCCTTGGCATTTGAAATTCAGACGCAGCATGTGGGGCTGTGTGGAAAGTGTTGAGAAACCAGGGGCGGAGAAATGATGGAGTGGCAGGCAGTGATTGTTTCTATGCCAGTTGTCTAATCTGAAAAGGGGCAGGCCAAGATGACGACTCAGGAGAAGATGGAAACAGGGAGGATTTGGCTGTAGAGAAGATACATACACTATGTGGGGACGGGAAATGAAGTGTCTTGTTATGGAGCATCCAAAATGTGTCTTAATCTTCTCAAATTCATATGTCACATACAATACACATATGAATCTTCTCAAATTCATATGTCACATACAATACACATACTCTCTAAAAGGGTAAAAGGATACAAGTGTATTGAGCAGCTAAGATATGTCCACTTTACATATCGTGTAATTCTCAAACAACAACAAAATGTATTCCAGATTGAATCCCATCTTCTCAACTTGCCAGTTTTGGGGGTGAAGGGGATAAGTTAATTTCTCTAAGGTTCAGTTTCTTCATTGGTAAAAATAGAGTTATTAATATTACCTAACACATGAGCTTGTATAGTTTAAATAAAATTTTATACATACACCCCCCCACACACACACACACACGCACGCGCGCACACACGCATACACATACACATATGGTATCATGGCAATTAGAACACAGCCAGGAAAATAGCTGGCAGTTTCTATTATTATTTTTTTATTATTTTATGTAACATTCATTTTATGGATAAGTAAAATGAGGCTTAAGGAGACAAAGTTTCTGACTTTGGTTATACAAGTAATAATGAGCAAAGCCACGTGCAAACCTAGATTTGCCTACCTTAAGAACCCATGCTCTATTTTTCTGCATGCCTACAAGGTGACAGACAGAAACAATACCGTCAAACTTTGAAGAGATACTCCCTCTAAAATTAGAAGACATTTTATAATATGTGTGAGTAACCTTGTAGCCTGAATGAATAGTCATTTAAATTGGTCAGGAGCCTTAAATGAAAGGGCAGACATTATCTGTATTTTTAAAAACTTGACTGAGATTAGATAATTTAATTTCAGTTGAGTCTTTCTCAGTATTGAATGGCATTAGGCATTCTAACTTTGGTCCCTTGAATTAACATGGTAGTCATTAGTATATGATCTTCTTGTCAACAGCATCGAAATGGGGGCCCTAATGCCACTGCTTAATGATGAAATTCTTGACCATAACACAGACCACCCTCTCCACACATTCTTTGTGCAAATCCTTATAGCAATCTCTCTTTATCGTCCTCAGGGACTTGCAACTGGGGAAACTGTGAGTCATCACTTACTAATGCTTTGTGAAAGGAAACGAAAGCCAGGGGTTCATAATTTCAAGTGAAAAGCCCCTGGCTGGCCTAGCTGACACACCGTTTCAGATGGGACCTCTTGTCCCCATGGACTAGAAAGTGGGCAGTCAGTCAAGGGGAATGAGTCAGTGGAAGGAACTAGGAAAGAGTAGTCTTATCAGAGTCACCCTTTTTACTGCATCTTCTCCTCCCATCACAGAGCCTTCTGGAAACACTAAACTTGTAAGGCTAAGAGGGCAAAATCATTCTTGAATTCTGTCTCATTTAATAATAGGCTTCCTAGAGGAAAGAAGTCTATTTATTCTCTAATTTCCTGGCTTTTCTTTGCTACTCAGACTTTCCTATTGCAGCTGTTAGTTTCATTGTGGTACCCTGAATTGGTCCACTTTGCATTTTTGCCATTTACCACCTGGGTAAATTCTGGCAAGTCTCAAATGACTTCTGGGTCTCAGATTTCTCATGAAAAGAAATGACCTAGACCACCTCACCAAATTTTGTTTATTCACTTGACAAATGTTTTCATGCTATTAGAAGAGAGATACATAGTATATAAATCCATTTTACTCAGTGGTTATCAATGGCTTCTATTTAATGGATGGGAGAAGATATAGTCACAAAACCCAAAAATTTAGTCAAAAAGTGGTAAGTCCAGTGAGATTCATTAAGACACTTTATTCTATTAATAAAATGTACAGTACTGGCCAACAAATTCAAAACATTATTATTATTGCTACTGCTTATCTTATAATCCAAAGGGAAGCCATCTCTGATTCCTATAGTTTCCAAGTCTGTAGCATTTAGTCTCCAAATTCTCTTACTTTGAAATGATTTATCTGGTCTTTTCTCTCTGCCACCTCTCAGAGCTTGTCCCCATCATTTCCCATGAGGACAACTATCACTACCTTTTACCTCTGCTCCCTTTATATTTGTACCCTGTGTTAGGTTGGTCTATTTAAATTACATATGCACACACAAAAACAAATAACAAAAAGAAAAGATAAAGTAATACCCTTCCTAAAATTTTCCATATTCAACAGCTCAAAAATTTTAAGTGATTCCCAGTGCTCATCGGTATGTCTACACCCACAGCACAGTGCTCAGTTCAGAGCAGAATGAGTAAAACTGGGCCAACTCCCACTTTCTTTTCTAGCTCACAGGCCATATGCGACTTCTCCCTACTTGGCTCAAGCCCATCAGTCAGTCAAAGGCAAGATCGAGTTTGTTGATTATCTTATCTGTGAAACAGACCCTGATCTCTTTAATACATTTTCCACAGGACCTAGTTCCCCAAGGGCATCAATCATAATCTCCATGGATGCTCTCAGACCCACACACAAAAGAAAAACATCCAAACTAGCTATCCCAATATACCAATTTCACCACCCCCACCAGTATCAAGTGATACAAGGTAAAAATCAATCTTTCATTGACAAATGCACATGATTCCACCTAGGTAGAGTATCCCAGGAGATAATAGAAATGAAAAGCCTTATTAATCATCTCAGAATGAGGAATAATTGCAATTAATTTCATCATTATGCTTACATTTATTTAAATAAATGTGTATTAAACACCAACTGTGTGGCAGCCATTGTAGTGGGTGCTATAAAGCAATAGACTTAGGGCTTGTTATGCAGTCTGTGGGCCTGATCTTAGGGTAAAGATAAAATGGATGAAATATATATAGCTACATTGCATGACTTTATTTATCCTCCTGGATTCCTTGAGTACTGGTTACTGCTGCTAGCCCAGACTGGGATCTAATCTTCCAGATGGTGTGCAGACCCAGACACCTGTGTCAGTAGGAAACTGGTGCTGTTCTATGGGGCTCTATCTGGGTATTTTTAGGGTATAACAAAGCACCATACTGATAAGGACTTCTGGAAACCTAGTACTGACCACAAAACACCAGAAACATTCATATTTCCCTTTTTCTCATCAGGATTAAACTACACTGATATAATTCTACTATAGTACTTAAGATATTAAAATACTTTAATAATCTGATGACATCTATGGCCTTTTTCCCCAAATCTAGACACATTGTACAAAAATGTTAAAATTAATACATTTCCACAAGTTCCCTGAAATAAAAACTCAAGGTTAAATAAAAAAAGGTCTCTGCTTTCATGTAACATTAACAACATTGACTTATGAAGTCACAAGTTTCTCCCTGTGGTCCTACCTCTTGTTAGCAATTTATTTATTTCAAACTTGTATGTGTGGTGTCCTAGTGCCATTTTTGTTAACAGAATAATTCATCATAAAAATAATATTTCTGTACTTATCTTTCTTTCCTCAAAAGAGTTCTATGGAAATTATTTCATAAATTGGTACAGATTTCATATATGTTAAATTAAGGAATATTTCTTGTCTTCATTTGCACGTTCAAATGCAAGGTCCAGAAGGATCCAGGCAAATGGCTGAGATTTGGAGGAATGATTGAATTCTATCAGCAATCAGACTTATTTCACTCAATAAAAATCTGTTTATTATATCCCTACTGTATCCAGCACTTTACTGGGCGTTGAGTCTGCTCACTTTCAGCCTGTTATCTTGTCCCTAAGTCTGTTCTAAGAGGAAGAAGCATATTCAGTTTGAACATTGGGGAAAATACAGTTGGAGATAACCCAGTTATAATATCTTATTTTTTAAATTTTTTTATGTGCCCTCAATGCCTAAAATAATTATATCTAGTCCTTTATAGAAAAAGTTTGCTGATGCTCAAAAAAAAAGGCTAGCAACACGTGTTCCGAAAGTCAGAATGCTTGTGTTAGAATCCTTGTGGTCTTTCACCAGCAGCATGAGTTTTAGCAACTTAACCAACTCCTGTATTAATTTTCCTTATGTGTCAAGTGAAGATGATATAAGGCTATGTTAATACACATAAAACACTGAGACTGGAGGCTGGTACAGAGTAAACATTTAAGGAATGTTAATATCATCATTACTATCATCACCACTTCCTCAGAAGATGCTTGTGAATATTAAATGATATACGGGACACCAAATACCTAGGACAGTGTCCTCCTTGTGGTAGGTACTCAATAAATGCCAGCTGTTACTGTTATCATCATCACCATCACCATCATCACTAAGGTTTTCAAAGCTCTTTCATATATATCATCTTATTAGAAGCTCCTAACAACCCCCGTGCTTGGTGTTATGATATTCCTTTAATAAATAAGATGAAGCTTGAAGAAGGGAAGAGATAGATTGAGCCAGGAAGAGGCAGAATGTGGAGTAGTGCCAGAGATTTTGCATTCTGAAGCAGTGTCCCCTTTCCACACTATGCTGCCTTTCCATCAAAATATCAGAGGATGTGTTGTTTGTTAGTTTTCTCCAAATGATATACTTCGAATCCTGGGAGGCTGACAAGGCAGGCAAACATGACTGTGCTCCTCCCTGGCAGTATTCTGCAGACAGGAAGGAGGGATAATTGGATTGCAACCATTTGGTCTCAGGACTGCATTTTTAACCAGCCAACTACTGATGACCAACCCTAATGGAAAAAGCCTTGACCAAACAAACACAGCCCCCATGTAGGAACTTATAGCTTATGCTGCAGAGAAAGATTCATCAACAGCAGCCAACAGCCTTCTAATGGTGCTGACCCAGAGCAGAGATGGCTCAGAATATGCCAGACGCAGCCTGCCATGAGGGACAAGCCTGCCTGGATTAGGGAAATGTCCAGGTAGTGAGCCAGGACATTTCTGACAGCAGAGCTGGTGTGTTCAGAATAGACTGGTTTTTTATTTGATATGGGGCCTAGACCATGGCAAGACTCATTTGTGAAAAATGTACACTCAAAGTGATGCTTAAAGAAAGCTGTTAGGATCACAGTGGTATACCATTAGAGTGAGTTGTACATAAAAATAGCCAGCATTTCAAAATTAATTCATAACAAGAGTCATTATATCCACATATTACCCTGTCATTTTATGTAGTACCTAAGCCAGCTTTAGTTCGGATTTTTTTTTTTTTTAAGGCAATAGACTCTATTGTTGACAGTATGTAAGTTTGTGTTTCCTGCCATTGTTGCTGTGAAAATAATGAAAACTGCCTCCATTAAGAAGCCTCAGCACTGTCCCTGAGGTATAGGGCGGAATAAATGAAGCACATTTTGTAGGGAGGCAGGTATTTGCCAAGCTAGGGTAAAGCAAATGGTTTCTGACTCTGATGATGTAAATAAGTTTTGTTTTGAAATAGCCCTGAGACTTGTTCCCCAACTACTGTCAAGGAGACACTTAGCTCTCAGTCTGAGGAAGAGGATGAGATAATCTCCCTGCCCTGGAAGATAATCCTGTGAAAGGCAATAGGAAACAATTGTACTGTAATGCCAATTTTAATGATCAAAGAGTAAAAGGTAAGGGAGATGGAGTTAATAAGAAGAGCCAGAGTTCTCAGAAAGTCAGGGCAGGTCTAGTTGCTATGCAGGTGTTTGAAGCATTCTGAGGCAACATTCTAGGAGCCCAGTTTTCTACCTCGCCTCTTCCTTTTGTCTGACAGCTAAGTCCTGTCTTCTTGGATTTTAATATTCCTAACATCTGCTGCCAGGTGGTTGGCTAAGCACCGACCAATCCCTGGCCATCACCATTTAAACAACGGCCAAGCCAGAAGTCATTTGTGGCTGCCTCTGTCCCAGCCTGACAGGCAAAGACCCTTCCTATGCCAAACATGTCTGAACTTGAAGAAGGCAAACTGACCAGATAGCATGGTCTTTTAAAGTTTTCTACATCGTGTAAGAATGGGGAGAGGATGTGTAACACTCCTTTTCTATTCAGACTCTCACAATATCAACCTCATGGTTTTGTGGCAAGACAATAGTAGATATAAAGAGCTTTGTAAAATCATTGTTTGCAATGCAAATGTAAGTAATAAACTCTGTATGTAAAAACATAGGTTCAGCTAGGTGTGGTCTTACATGATCATGCCAGCCCTTGAAAACACAGCCAGAGGTCACAGGAAAACTCTACGGTTAACTCTGATTCAGGAAGGTTGACAACAACAGGGGGCTGCAAATGAGGGATGTTATACAAATTATGCAGTTTCTGAAAGATTAACTTTTTATTTTATGTTGCTACTTTAAATTTCATCTTAGCGTTTCTTCAAAGTGTAACATTAATCACATCTACCCTTTTTTTAAGTATAGTGCAGCACAAAAAAGTATTGACAAGCATTTTATTCTCTTCTGAGGTTTTCACAAGGAAAGTTGATTCTTTTGCCAAAATTTGTTCAGTACTTCCAGATATGTTTGGACTATCTACATGTTGTACTTGCAAAAGTCCAATTATTAGACTCTTTACAGGTTTTATATCCAAGATAAACAGCATTGTAATTTGAATTTAAAAGGGAATATGTAAGTATTAAAGTTGTTAAAATCGTAATTAAATAATTAATGTCTAATAAAATAATATATATATGCCAAGTGTTAATGAGTTGTTATAATTATAATAATATTAACCTATGAGTAATCTCAGCCCACTTAAATATTCTCAACCACTTAATTGTGGGAACTTGAAGAAGGCAAACTGACCAGATAGCATGAGTGAAGATAGTGATAGAGAGTGAAGGAGTGGTTTCAGCTACCATTTTTGTGCTAAAACTCAACATGGTGCTGTGTGAGTGGAGGGTCCTTATTACCTCAGAGTCTGATTTTCAGACTTCAGTATGCCATGAAGATACCCAGATATTCAACTGATGATCTAGGCCCTATTGAAAGGTTTTGAGTTTCTTTTTCATATGAATTATTAAAATCAGACATTTTCATAAAATAGACATGGTGTTCAGAGGGCCTTTAGAGAGCTTCCTTAGTCAGGATACCAAAGCATACCACCAGGCTAATAACGTACTAGAGAGAGTCTGTCAAAGGAAGAAAAAAAATGGAAGTTCAAATCACCATTTAATCATGTAATTAACTTACAGTTTGATTAAAATAGTCTTAGCTAATATTTATGAGTACTATGCCAGGTGCAGTGTGTGCATGATGAACATGCTTTATTTTTTGTTTTTATTATTAAATCATAGCTGTGTACATTAATGCGATCATGGGGCACCATACACTGGTTTTATAGACTGTTGGACACATTTTCATCACACTGGTTTTATAGACCGTTTGACACATTTTCATTACACTGGTTAACATAGCCTTCCTGGCATTTTCTTAGTTATTGTGTTAAGACATTTACATTCTACATTGACTAAGTTTCACATATACCCTTGTACGAACATGCTTTATTTCATTGACTATTAACCATCACTTACTGATGGAGCTATTGTCTTTACCTCTATGTTGTAGATGTGGAAATTGAGCCATACAGAGGCCCAGCCAGCATTCAAGGCTACTTAACAATGGAGCTAAGATTAGAATTCTGGATGTGTGACTTTCAACCACCATTGCTCAGCTAATGTAGTACCCAACTACACTGGATGAATAAGTCAATAGCTCTTTTCCCCACAGGGCTTATAATTTATCTGGAATCGTACTATTTCAATGCATGTTCAGTTGTATTGAGCAAACATAAATGAATTATATATACAGAAAGTGCCACTTGTTTAAAAGAGAGAAGGGGAATATCACACTGAGGTGGTCAGAGATGTCTGCACGGATGAAGTGGCCATATATATTGAACTATATTTTCATAGACTCTTCCGATGATAGACATATCATAGGAGTTTAGCTAAACAAGGGAAGACGAGACTGCATTTCATTTCTTGGTAAATTAAGGTAGTAATAAGTTCTGTGAACATCCCAAGTTGTTGTGAGACTCAAATGAGTGACTGTAAATGTGATTTTCAGACATATGGTGTGGCATAAGCATGTTGTGCTATAACTGTGTCCCCCCCCACCCCCCACAACACACTTTAAGTATATTGGCATGCTCATTTAGTTAAGATCACTGGTCCGCTAATCTCTGTGTTTTCTTTTTCCCCTGCCACCTTCTGCTTGGCTCTACCTCATCTGTGGCTGTTGTCTGTTCCAACTAAAAGTGGCTGTTCCTCTGTCTCCAGTTTCTTCCTGCTCTTCTGCAATAGACCAGTTCCTGTCTAACTCTGAGCATGCTCTGTAAGTCTGTCACTGTCTGTTGCTGAGTCTGTCTGTGCCTATTTATTTCTACGCACAAAACACCCTTAGTTTCTGTTTATTTTTCTGCCCTCACTGAACAGGTTGAGGGTGCACTGTCTTTGGCATAGACCCACCAGGCCCAGTATTCCTTGTAAAACTTGACTACTATTGACCTGAAGGCCAAGGATTAATATAGTTTGGGAGATATATTTTATTTTCTATTTTTTAATTTTTTAATGATGTATTTGGCTTCTTCCCTGTTCTGGGAGCACAGCCTTCACAAGATTCATGGGAGAACACTTTGATGGAGCTGAAATCACTCAGTATAATAACAATGTGGTCCTCATTAATACCTAACATCCATAGTTTACGTTAACATTCACTCTTGGTGTTATACATTCTATGCGTTTGGACAAATGCAAAATGACATGTACTTACCATTGTAATATTTTAGAGAATGATTTTATTGCCCTAAAAATCCTCTGTGCTCCTTTCCCCCAGTGTTTGGCAACGGTTGATCTTTTTATTTATTTATTTTTATTATTTCAAAATACTGAGGGGGTACAAATGTTTTGTTACCTGGATAGCTTTATAATGTTTAAGCCAGAGCTGTTAGTGTACCTGTCACCAAATAGCATTCATTTTGATTCCAACCAATGAGAACAAATGAGTTCCTGTTAATCCCTATCCTCACCAGCACTAGGATGTTGTCAGTGTTACAGCTTTTGGCTATTCTAAAAGATGTGTAGTGGTATCTCACTGTTTTTTAATCTGCATTTCCCTGATGATATATGTGGAGCACCTTTTCATAATCTTCTTCTTCATTTGTATATCTTTGGCAAGGTGTCTGCTAAGGTCTTTGGCCCATTTTCAAAATCAGGCTGTTCATTTTCCAATTATTGAGTTTTGAGAGTTCTTTGTATATTGGATAACATTCCGTTATCTGATATGTCTTTTTCACATACTTTTCTCTCAGTCTATGTCTTGTGTTTTCATTCTCTTTACAGTGGATGCCACAGAACAGACATTTTCAAGTTTAATAAAGTCAAGCTTATCAATTATTTCTATGGATTGTGTCTTGGGTGTTGTATCTAAAAAATCATCACCAAACCAACAGTCATCTAGATTTTTTCCTTTTGTCTTTTAGGAGTGTTATGGCTTTGTGTTTTTCATTTAGACATATGATGACGTTTGGGCTAATTTTTGTGAAGGATGAAAGGTCTGTGTGTAGATTCTTTCTTTTTTTTTTAACATGCAACTGTCCAGTTCTAGCACCATTTCGTGACAAGATTGACAAGACTATCCTTTCTCCATTGAATTGCTTTTGTTTCTTTGTCAACAATAAATTGATTATATTTATGTGGGTCTGCTTCTGGGCTCTCTATTCCATTTCATTGTATTCTTAGTTTAATACCATACTTACTTATTTGCTGTAGTTTTTTTTTTTATTTGTTTTTGGGATTTTTTTTTCTTTTTTGAGACAGAATCTCACTATCTTTTTTACCCTTGGTAGAGTGCTGTAGCATCACAGCTCACAGCAACCTCCAACTCTTGGGCTTAAGCAATTCTCTTGCCTCAGCCTCCCAAGTAGCTGGGACCACAGGCACCCACCACAATGCCTGGCTATTTATTTTTTGTTGCTATAGTTTTATATTATAGTAAATCTTGAAGTCAAGTCTTCCAACTTTGTTCTTCTTCAATATTGTGTTGCCTTTTCTGGTCTTTGCCTGTCCATATAAACATTAGAATCAGTTTGTCAATATTCATAGAATAACTTGGTGTTTTGATCTGGATTGCAAATAAATCTGTAGATCAAGTTGGGAAGAAGTAACATCTTGACATTATTGAATCTTCTGGTCTACACACATGATGTATATCTTTTTTTTTTTTTTTTTTTTTTTTGAGACGGAGCATCAAGCTGTCGCCCTGGGTAGAGTGCCATTGCATCACGGCTCACAGCAACCTCCAACTCCTGGACTCAAGCAATTCTCTTGCCCCCACCTCCCAAGTAGCTGGGACCACAGGCGCCTGCTACAACACCCGGCTATTTTTTGGTTGCAGCCGTCATTGTTTGGCCAGCCCAGACTGGCTTAGAACCTGCCAGTTCAGGTGTATGTAGCTGGCGCCTTAGCTGCTTGAGCCGCAGGCACCGAGCCCATGAAATATATCTTCATTTATGTAGTTCTTCTTTGATATTTTTTATTATAGTTATGTAATTTTCCTTTTATAGATCTTGTGCATATTTTGTTAGATTTATATTAAAGTATTTTTTGAGCTAATATAAAGTGTAATATGTTTTTCATTTCAAATTCTTGCTAGCATGCAGAAAAGCAGTTGACTTTTGTGTGTTAACCTCATACTTTCCAAACTTGCTATAATATCTTATTAGTTTCATGAGGTTTTTTGTAAAATATTTCATATTTTCTACATAATCAAGACCATGTCATCTGCAAACAAAGACAGTTTTATTTATTCCTTCCCAGTCTCTATTTACTTTATTCAGAAATCTTATTTCATTAGCTAAAACATCCAGTAGAATCTTGAAAAGCAGTGATGAGAAGGGACATCCTTGCCTTGTTCCTGATTTTAGTGGGAAAGTGTTGCATTTTTCACCATGAAGTATCACGTTATTTGTAGGTGTTTTATAGATGTTCTTCATTAAGTACAGAAAATTCTCCTTTGTTTCTGGCTTACTAAGAGTTTTTGTCATGCATAGGTGTTAGATTTTGTCAAATGCTTTTTATGTGTTTATTGATATGAGTGTGTGATTTTTCTTTTTTAGTGTGTTAATGTGATCTGTAGCATTAATTGATTTTTAAAAGTTGAATTTGCCAGCTTGGCGCCTGTGGCTCAAGCAGCTAAGGCTCCAGCCACATACACCTGAGCTGGCGGGTTCGAATCCAGCCCGGACCCACCAAACAACAATGACGGCTGCCACCAAAAAATAGCCGGACATTGTGGCAGGTGCCTGAAGTCCCAACTGCTTGGGAGGCTGAGGCAGGAGAATAGCTTAAGCCCAAGAGTTTGAGGTTGTTGTGAGCTGTGATGCCATAGCACTCTACCCAGGGTGACAGCTTGAGGCTCTGCCTCAAAAAAAAAAAAAATGTTGAATTTGCCTTGCATAACTGACATAAATCCCCTATGGTTATAGTGTATAGTTACTTTTATGGATTGTTAGATTTAATATGTTAATTAATATTTTGTTGAGGATTTTGCATCTATGTTCATGAGAGACTTAGACGTGACTTATAGTCTTTCTTTCTTTCTTTCTTTCTTTCTTTCTTTCTTTCTTTCTTTCTTTCTTTCTTTCTTTCTTTCTTTCTTTCTTTCTTTCTTTCTTTCTTTCTTTCTTTCTTTCTTTCTTTCTTTCTCTCTCTCTCTTTCTGTAATATACTTTGCTTGGTTTCAGAATTAGAGTAATACTGCCCCCATAGAATGAGTTAGAGAGTATAGCCTCTGCTTCCATATTCTAAAGGGAATGTACATAAATTGGTATAATTTCTTTCTTCTATGTTAGGTAGAATACACCAGTGAACCCATCTGGGCCCAGTACTTTCAGTTTTAGAATATTAATTTTTTTATTCAATTTATTTAATAGATATAAGCCTATTCAGAGTTTTTATTGCTCCTTGTGGTAGTTTCAGCAGACTATGTCTTTCAAGGAATTGGTTCATTTCATCTAGGTCATCAAATTGTGGGCATACAGTTATTAACAGTATACCTTGACTATACTTTTAATATCCATGAGATCTGTAGTGATGTCACCTCTTTCACGTCTTACATTAGTAGTTTGTGTCCTCTCTCTTTTTTCAGTTAGACTAGCTACATATTTGTCAATAGTATTGATCTTTTTAAATAACTTTTCATTTTGTTGACTTTATTGATTTCTTGTTTTTAATTTCATTGAGTTCTGCTCTAATTTTTATTATTTCTCTCATTCTGCTTACTTTGCATTTAGTTTAATACTCTTTTTCTAGTTTCCTAAAGTAGAAATTTATTATCGATTTTAGATATTTTATCTTTTCTATATATGATCTCAATGCTATAAATATTTCTTTAAACGCAGCTTTCACCACATCCCACAAATATTTGATAGCTTGTGTTTTCATTTTCATTTGGTACAAAATATTTTATAATTATTTTTGAGGGTTTTTTTTAACCTCTGTATGTGTTATTGAGAAATGTGTTTTTCAGTCTATAATAAATTGAGGGTTTTTAATTTATCTTTCTTTAACTCCATTGTGGTCTGAGAGGAGACATTGTGAGATTTCTTTATTTTAAATTTGATATGGTGTGTTTTATGCAAATGTGGTGTATGTTGGTGAATGTTACATATCTATTCTTCTATTGCTGGGTAAAGTAATCTGTAGCTGTCAATTTTATTGACTTTGAGCTGTTTAGTTCAACTATATCTTCATTACTTTTCTGGCTTTTGGATCTATTCATTTTTGATAAAGAAGCATTGAAGGCTCCACTCTATTTCTCCTTGCTTTTCTATCAGATTTGTATTGTGCATTTTGATGTTCTGTTATTAGGAGCATACATGTTAAGAATTGCTATGTCTTCTTGGAGAACTGACTACTTTATCTGACTACTTTATCATATAATGCCTCTCTTTATTTCAGAAAACTTTCTTGCTCTGAAGTCAGTTTTGTCTAAAATTAATATAGCTACTTCCACTTTCTTCTAATTTAGCATGGTATATCTTTATCCATTTAGCTTTTAATCTATGTGTCTTTATATTTATTTTCTTTATTTTCTATTTCAAAATATTTAGGAGGTACAAAGTTTTTGTTACGTGAATAGCTTTATAATGCATTAGTCAGGACTATAAATGAGCCTATTACCTGAATATTATTCATTGTACCTGTTGGGTATGTTTTCCCCCTTCCCACTGCCTTCTTCTCCCTTCTTGATTTTCAATGATTTTTACTTCTTTCTATGATGATATGTACCAACCAATTCTTTCCAAATTAATAGGAAATACGTGCGGTATTTGTTTTTTCATTATGGAGATATTCTTAGGATAATGTTGATGAGTTCCATCCAAACTTCTGCAAATGGAATTAAATTATTCATTTTTACTAATGAGCAGTACTCCATGGTGTTCATATATGCACATTTGTTAATTCCCTCAATAGCTGATGGGCACTTACGTTGATTCCACATCTTTGCAATTATGAAATCATGAATTGTGCTGTAATAAACATTAGAGCTCAGGTGTCTTTTAGAAAAAATGACTTCTTATCCTTTGGGCAGGTACCTAGTAGTGAGACTGTTGGATCAAATACTAGGCCCAATACTATTACCTAAGCTATAGACATCATTTGAATTTTCCCAGTATCAAATCAGTTTTTGAATACCTTTTTGCAATGTTGTCATTTTGATTTTTGTTCATAAATTATCTTGTGCCATATTTTAACCTTCGAATACATTTGAAGTATTTTTATTAGCATTAAATGACCCTGCTTAGTTTTTCTGTGTTTTTTTTTTTTTTTTTTTTTTGTTGTTGTTGTTGTCATTGACTTTCTTAGTTTCTTTTCTCTTTGCCACTTATCAGCTGTCATTCTTTTCTGCAATCAGCTCACGGACTGCTAGCATTATATAGCTCCCTTTCCCGTCTCTGCTGTTCTGGGTGTTGGGGAAGAACCAAGATTTCTAGAGTTATATGAAAATTAAGCTTAAGTGTTCTCTGAGAGAAAAACTGGAAAAAAAAATCACACCTTTGTAATAACTACTCTGATAACTCAGAAGCTTTAAAAAAACTAAGGTCAGGTTTCTGGATAATGGAAATCACTGGATAACTGACTTTTGGATAAATGCTGTCTTGCTAGCTAAACATTCACAGAAATATCCATGCATATACACCCTCTGGCAGATAATTTTCTTCTGATGCCTCAGGCCTTCCTGAATGAATGGCCCCAAATTAAAAAGTCACACTTCTACAGTCTATGCAATTGTTTCCTTTTTCCACCATACATACTTTTCCTTTGCCTCCCTGAAACCTTTCATCCCTTTTTCATCCTGAGACTCCTCAGCTTCTTTGCCAGGAGTTTCCCCAGGAATGAACCCAGTCCATGATATGGATTTTGATGCAGGATGATTTCTCCAGTCTTCTCATAGAGATACCAAAACCTACAAATGCCCCTACCAAAACACTGAAATGGGAGTGTTTGGAGGAGATTGTGCCTTCCCACACACTCACCCTAGAAGATATGTTATTGAGCATAGAAGAATGGAAGGAAACATCGCAAATGTAAAGATTATCTGAGTGGTACAACACCCAGATCTATTCAGAGAGAGAAATTCTCAACATTTTTTTGTAATCAATCCAAAGGCCAAGAAGTGTTAGGGGGGTACTATTTCATTTGCTACCCATTCAAGAATGTTTCTATAGATTGTAAGATCTTCATTACACTGTGTGTGGTTTCGTGAGCTATAAATATAATATTAGAAAGAAATAAGCTTGAGAAATACTAAGAGCATGAAGGGCTTTGGATTCCAGCTTGCTTAGGTTTGAAACTTGGCTCTGCTAATCAACAGGCAAGTAAGCTCTGGCAAGTCTAACTACCCTCCATGAGTTTCAATTTCCTTGTCTGTGAAATAGAGACACAAAATAATATCATAGTCATTGTAAGCATTAAATGTAGTATTTAAGAAGCACTTATTGCAAGGTCTGGTAGAGGGCTGAAAGGTTGTTACCTCTTATAACGTGGCAATATATGGACTCTGTTTTTCAAGAGTACAAGAAAGCCAGACAATGTGTATACCCTACTAGATAGCTAATAGTAGCAGATAAAATTTGTATTCTCATAAACAATAAATGCTGATGGATGGTCTTCTGGAAAGAAGTGACATTGGATTTGGTCTTAAAGGATAGGTACGATTTAGATGTGGCAGAATGTTAAAAGCTATCACAGACATGAGAGTTAAAGGTTATGGGTAATGTAGAACTTTGAATGCTTTGGTTGATAAATACTACAATGTCTAACTAAAATTAATTTAAACAATAAGGTCACTTGTCAATTTACGAGATAGAAATTCCAGAGCTTGGTAGTTTCAGAGTTGGTCAATTTAGCAATTCAACAACATTGTAGAAGGCACAGATGCTTTCATCTTTCTATTCTGCTATTCTCAACCTGATAGCTAATCCTCTCATGGTCACAAAATGGCTGCCAAAGCTCCAAACATTGCAGTTCTAACATAACCACAACCAAATGCTAGAAGAAAAGGAAGACTCTTCTTGTACTCATCTTTCATTTAAGAGGAAATGATTTTCCAGATTTCCCTAACAGACCCTTAGATTCCACTGTGGAGGAGGGGATCACAGGCCAAACCTTCAATTGCAATGTATCTCTCTCACTTTTTTCTTCATTAATAAATAGGCAGTCTCTGCCAGAAAGAAAGAAGAAAGTATGGGTGTATATGTTCATCTATAATATATAGTGTCTATCATAAGTTGTAAGTCCATTCATGCTTCTGGAAGAAAAATAAAGAGAACATTTGTTAGAAAGATACTGGGACATCTCAAGCATTAAAATAAGGAATAGGTGTGCTCTTAAGGGCTAGAATTCCCCTTTCCACTCCTCTGAGGCCATGTAGTCTCTTGCCTGCTCTTCTTTGCACATCAATTTCTTTGTCTTTCTAGATATCCTTTCTCTACTTTTAGGAGAAAAATAGCAAACTAGCTGCCATCAGCAGCCCTTCCCAGTCTCCTGGTAAGTACGAACAGACCCTGTTTGTGTCTCCGGATCCCCAGTTACATATCTCCTGGAGACAGAAGCACAGTGGTCTAACTTGGGCCTCACCCCTCCTCCCAGACTGTACCATGGCAGGAGGTCGAGGTTCTTGCAGGGAGATGGGGGTAGGGGTGGAAAACATGCAACAGATGTGTCCCACAGTGAGGAATCATGTTTAGGAAATCTGAGTCCTTGAGGGTGAAGGGGAAAGGGTAGGGGAGCCCAGGAGGGGAGCTCCCTTAAAGAAAGCATTCTTTGTTTTATAATAGTTATACATCTCTGTATAAACATGCACAGTTGCATTATAAGGTATGAGCTTTGGTTCTTATTCTACTGATAAGCAAATAGTGGACCTAGGCCAGGATCCCCTTAACCAATGGAATATCCATTTTCCAGTGACAAGCATAAGCTAGTCCAGAATGGAGCTACCAAGAAGCTGAAAAAGAATAGAAACCCTGCTCTAGGAGGAATACTGAAGAATGGGAGGTGTTTCCCCTGGAGAAGAGGAGGTCAAGGTGGCTGGGGACCCTGTTAGTAATGACATTAGCACCCACAGTTTTACGGTCTTGCCCAGGATAGAAACTCAGATTTACCTTGGACCCTTCTCAGTAATCCCCATGTGAAGTCAATGATGATGTCCAGCCTACCACCCTGGGCCAGATCCTCCTGTCTTCTTCCATCCATCATGCTTATCTTGCTCATGACCTTGTCTTTTCTTTCCACATTGGTCTCAACATCTCAACTGTCCCATTCTGTACAGTGCATTTCACTCTCTGTCACCTAAAAATTTAGCCAACCTTCCAAACCCAGTTGTTAAAGCCCCCAATAATGTTGTCACCACTTCCTTTAAGTCTCATGTGCCAACACTCCCAGCCTCACCATGCAGGATATGCCCTGGAATGCTCACCTCTCTTTCAAGCCACTACATGATCTTTCCTGCCTCTGTGTCATTGCTGAGCCCAGGCCCCTACCTGGGAGGCCCTCACTGGCCCTGTGTCCAGTGTGTTAGTGGGCACTGTCAGCTCTCCCTTCAGGATATGTCCTGAATCCAACTACTTCTCAACACCTCCACCACTAGCACCCTTTGTGTCTGAATCACCAACATCTCTGGACACCTTAAAAATCACCTGTGATAGGCAAAAACTAACCAGCCAAAGAAGTCCACATCCTAATTCCTAGAACTTCCGAATATGTTAACATACGTGGCAGGAGAGACTTGGCAGATGTGATGAAGCTAAGCATCTTGAGATGGGGTGATGTTCCTGGATCATCCAGCTGGGCTCACTATCATCACAGGAGTCCCTGTAAAAGGGAGGCAGGAGAGGGGGGAGGTAGAAGCAGAGGTTAGAACAGTGAGGCTGTAAGTTAAGGAATATGAGCAGCCTCTAAAAGCTGGAAAAGTCAAGGAACATATTCTTCCCTAGAACCTCCAGAAAGAGTGCAGCTCTGCCAACACCTTCCTTTAGCCCTGTAATACCCACTTGGAACTTTTAAGCTCCAGAAACATAAGGTAATAGACGTGTGTTTCTTGAAGCTACTATGTTTGGGGTTGTTTTTGTTATAGCCCTGACAGGAAGCTAGTGCGCCTAATTTCCCTCGGGGCTCCCACACCAGCCTCACTCCAGTCCATTCTCCATAACCCAGGCAGGACATTCCCCCAAACCTAAAGCCCACAGGAGCTCACTCTGCTTACAGCCTTCACCAGCTTCCCACTGCTCAAGAGGTGAGAACAACGGTCCTCAGCATGGCCCCTGCTGACTCTGGACCCTCCTCTTAGGCAATGCCCTCCCTGTTCTGTGCTCACCTCATGGGCCCATCCCCAGAACTATTGGCCTTGGTTCTTCTGTTGGCCTGGTGAACTCTTATCCATATTTCAATTCTCATCTCCTGTCACTTTGATCTCAGTCACAGAACGCTGACACACTAAGTGAGATCACTGCTCTCTCTGACATGTACACATAGCGTCACCCATACCTGTCCCTCCCAACACCTTTTGTGGCTGTGGTTTCATGTCTAACTGTGGGGTCCCCTCACTACCCCATGGAGACAGGGACAGTGTCTCCACCCTGGCATCTCCAAGGCATGGCATCATACCTATACTGTGGTAGACACTCAGAATATGTTTTTAAGTAAGTGAGTGAATAAATGCTTAGGATTTATGTTCACAAAGTAAACATCCACTGTAAAATCTTTGTTTCCAGGTGAGAGAGCTTCAGATTTCATGAAACTCTGCCTCAGGATTGACTTGCTAAACTGAGGCATTTTATATTTTAATAATTAAAACATCTTGCAAGCCTCTTCCCCTCAACACAGCTCCTCCACCTAGTGTGAGTGAGCACTGCCTTGCAGGGAAGGGCCAGGGTGATGTGTAATAAAGTCTGATCATTTCCTGATGATATCAGGCTGGACAGGCAGAAGGGGCTATTATTACTCTACTAATTACCACATCCAGGCTGCACTAAACATGATGCTAATTGCTCGGTGAATGAATTGTAGACTCAGGTAATTACTGACACTAATGTGGCTCCCTTCATGTTTGAGTAAATTAATATGAAGGGAGCTGCCTGCTGCACGGACGTTGCTCGGGAAACAGCAGTGGTACACCCACTCACCTGGGGTCAGCTTTCCCCCAGAGCAGCAGTGAGACTCCAGGTCAGCCCTTGCACCAAGCAAAACTGAGAGACGTTTGCCGCTCTAACAGATGATGGTCTCTCTCTGGGGCTATTTCTTTATCTGTAAAGCCATTTGCCAGTTTCTTTTAGCTCTGATTAATTATCAAGTAGACAAACATTTCATCAATTACTAAGGAATGAATTTCTGCACTGAATGAGGATTGGGTTCAAGTCTTACTTATACATTAGATAACAATATGGACACTTTTGAGTGCTTACTTTTGCAGCTGGCACTATCCCATTAAATATTGTATATGGATTATCTCATTTAATGTCCACGACAATGGAACATTTGGAATAAATCACAGACCTGGTAGGTGGTAAAAGCCAGGATTTGAACCCAGACATTCTGCCTCTGCCATTCCATACTTCTTTACTTCTTTGATCCAAAGAAAGTCACATTTTCTGAAGCTTGGTTTTTATACAGTGAACATTCTTGCACACACTGTGGATCCATTCCTTGTGCTAAGACATTTGTAGGTGTTTATTTCATTGTTACAATAAAAGTTTCAAGTAGGTGAGACAAATGTACTTGACCAGGCCATTCACTACAGTAGAGATTCCATAATTGACCACCTCCTTACCTTGGCCTAATTTTCATAGACCAGACACTGCACCACATGTATGTGTCAGTACAGTAGGCCTAATTCCTTATGTTGACCACCTCCATATATAGACCAGTTTGTTACAGTCCCTTGGGTGGTCAACTTGCAGAGGTTCTACTGTAGCAGATGGCAGAGTTGGGATTTGAATGTTATTCTGTTTGCCCACAGTGCCCGTGCTTTCTCTTTTCTCGATATTCCTCAAAAGGAGGGTGTGTAGATCCCCATGAATGTGCCTACAGACTGATGGGGGTTTGCACACTACAATTAGAGACATTGCTTGAAGGTAGCCAGCTACAGAAGAGTGAACCTGGACATATATGTGAGCCCTGAGTTCATAAGGCAGTGTAATTTTGTATATGTCTATACAGATCCCAGATCTGCCCATGTTGTTTATTATTCACAATCAAAGAGAAAGTAACTTATTAAAAATATATTCGATTCATGGAAACTTGGGAATACCCAAGCCCAGGAAATAAGGGAATATCTCCATGAGCCAGACCCCATCTGTGACACACTTGCCTCTACTAGACTCCTGCTGACGCAAGTTCACGATCGTTCTTCCTTTCTATGTGTATCACCCACCATACCATGGGGAGAAGAACCACTCAAATGCTGTACAGTTGAGTCTTGAACAACGTGGATCTGAAATGCATGGCTCCACTTACATGTGGAGTTTCTTCTGCCTCTCCCACCCCTGAGACAGCAGGGCCAACCGCCCTTTCCTCTCCTTAGCCTGTTCACTTTAAAGACAGTGAGGATGAAGACCTTATGATGTTCTGCTTCCACTTAATGAACAGTAAACATATTTTCTCTTCTTTACGATTTTCTTTTTTTCTAAATTTCAGGTTAATGTGAGGATGCAAACGACTAGGTTACATTTCCATTTGGTAGGTAGAGTCCCTCCTGCAGTTGTGTTCTGCACCTTATGATTTTTCTTAGTAACATTTTATTTTCTTTAGCTTACTTTATTATAAGAATATAGTATACAATACATATAAAATATGAAATGGGCATTAATCAACTCTGTATGTTATCAGTAGGCTTCCAGTCAATATAGGCTATTAGTAGTTAAGTTGGGAGAGTAAAACGAATTATCGATTGTGCTGGGGGTTGGTGCTCCCCCTCCAAACATTGTTCAAGAGGCAACTACAACTAGAAAACATACCCATCTGTTCACTCCCTCATCTACAGATGGCTGTTGCCTTTCAACTGCCCTCTGGACAAAGGGAAGCCTCCACTTGATATACCCATTCCAGTCCCACACCTCTTTTTCTGGGCACTGCTGGCAAGTGACTCAATAGCGCAGTGATTTTCAGCCAATGTGCAGGATCTTAGGTATGCCATGAATATTTTTACAGGTCAATAATTAAAATGTTTTTGAAAGAACTTCAAAGCACAGTAAGTATATTCTTTCCTTTACTCTTTGTTATTAACATAATTTAAGTGTGCAGCAGAAGTTCAACTATAGGTTCAAGTGTGCTGTAAGATACAAAAGGTTGAACACTGCATTAGCACAAGAGAAACAGACATGAGGAGAGATGTGTGGAAAACAGACTGCAAAAGAGGTTGCCTGCATTCCATAGCTGCGCCTTGTAAGTGATCACAGTTATCAGCTTGCCTTCTCAACCCCAACACCTCCTTCATGTGAACTTGATGTAGGAGAAGGTGCCATTACTTGCCCGTGAGAGTGATCTGTTATCTGTAGGTTATCACATAGGTTTGGGAGGGTGTGCAGTTCAGAGCATGGGCTCCATGCATCCTGAGACCTTAGACACACTGTTTCACTGCTCTGGGCCTCAGTTCTCTCATCTGTAAGATAAGTGTAAGTAGAGCACATGCTGCTTAGTTTGTAAAAAGCAAATGATATAAGTAAAATTATATAATGATGTAAGTATAATTACTAAAAATCGTAACTGGCATACATTCTACTGCTGTGTATAATTTCTTCTTATTATTATTCAAGTTCCTCCTACACAAATATCTACTTCAGGGGTGTCCCTACACCTCAGATACCAAACTGAAGCCCCATTTCCCAAGGGTGTTTGGTCCTGAACCATTTTTGGAAGGCCCATATTTATGTAATTAAGTGATGCTGCTCAGGGTAAGAGCAGTGGTGGGGCTGTGGCCATGATCCTGGCGGGCCCTGCTGCCCCCTTATCACGATGCTCAGCACACCCATTCAACTCTAAGCCTCACTTTTCTCTTCTGTATCACTGGCCTGCAGAGTTTACTGTGAGTGAAAAAAGAGTACATGAATGGGAAAATCAGCTGGTGCTGCTTTGTGTGAACATTTGCAAAAAGGGGCTTGTGGTTCTGATACAGGAGAAAGGAAGGGCAAAATCGGGGATCTTTCTATATCTTGAGGCCTTTTAGATTTTACCTATAAAATAAATAAGGTAGGAAAGTATTTCTAAGTTGAGGGGTGTGCATTTATTATTATTATCATCATCATTATTGCATACTCTTAACTGACAAAAGAAGTATATATAATTATTTTAGCTTTTATGTATTGAGTTTCTACTATGTTCCTGCCCCAGTGCTAATGTTGTCCTTACCTTACGTTGTTTAATCCTTACAGCAGTGAGTGAGGTAGGTATTATTACCCTTAGTTACAGAGAAGAAAAATGAGGCATAGAGAGATGAACCCTGCCAACGCTGGTAAGTGGTAGAGCCTGGACTGGGAACTATGTCTGTCTGACTCAAGTGAAGGCCTCGGTCACTACACTGCATAACACAGTCCTCTAGGTGTGAGAGAAGCCCAGGGAAACAAACACACATGCCAGAATCTGAGAAAAGTTGTAAACACTAAACCTCCTGCAGAATTAAGTGTCATAGCAAACTGGCTACTGAGACTGGGTTTATAGGTGCAGACTCTGACCATTCCTTATCACTTTTACACCTACCTCTTGGGCCAAGGCACAGTCTTCTCTCACTGGATTATTGCTGTAAATTCCTAATTGGTCTTGCTTTCCACATACCACCTCCATCCCACCTACTCTCAGTAGAGCAGCTGGAGAGAGGTTGCTGGAAGGTCATTCTGACTATGTCCAGCCCCTGCTAAGAGCCACCATGGAGTGCAAGCTAGAGCCTCACAGGGCTCTGCAAGGCCACCCTCACCCTGCGTTAGCCCTGGCTGCCTTAAAGTCAACTCCTTACTTTCTCCATCAGCCCCTCACCTTCTGGCTGTTCTTCAGACATGCCTGGAAGGATCTAGCCCCAGGACCTTTGCACTGACTACTGCTTCTACCTGAAATGCTTCTCTCCCAGATAAGCACAGGCCTCCGTCTCTCACTATGTCTCAGAGTTTGGTCATGAGACATAAGCCACACAGTTATTTAAACAACATTTTAGCATAAAAGGTTGTTAACTAGGCATCTAGTCATTAATTACTAAAAGAGTGCTCTGAAGCCCTGTGAAGTTAGCAACTGCAGGAAGCCCTAGGGCTGAGAGAATAAAAGAAATACTCACAAAAACTTAGAAACTCAGAGACGAGATCTCTCTGAACAGAAGATTAGGCCTCTAATGAAGAGGGGCTGAGCACTTGGAGCAGGTACCTCCGAGCTGCTGCCATGAAGCAGGCTCTGTAAGAGTTGGGAAGACAGTAAAGTGATGCGGCCGCTGCTCCAGGAGGCCTCAGCCTGTGCGGGGTGAAGAAGTGTTCAAGGGTGACACTCACAGGAACCACAGCAGACAGGAAGCTGGCAGAGCCAGCACCTGTCCTTCCTCCAGCTTCCTCGCCTCCCCAATACCCTCTGTCTGAGGAGCCTGAGAGGGAGCTGGTCAACAGAGCAGACACTGGGTTTGCAGAGTGACGAAGCCTGGTGTAGAGGAAGGTTTGGGCTGAGAGTCAATAGCTGGAACGCTAGCTTCACTGAGGTCACACACCGCTCACTGGGACCTTTCCTGGCCACTCTATTTAGCAGTGTAGGAGCTGGCCCTTTCCATCTCCTTCTCCCACTTTACTCTCCTCCTTAGCACTGGTCTAGCCCAATAGAAGTAGCAGATGCTTTGAGTTCTTCACATCATATCCTTTCTGCTCACTTCTATTTCAGGAGGGTTCTGTAGGAGCTTGGAGTTGTGCAGGTCCCTGTATCTGTGTAACTAGTTAACACCTGCTGCCAGCCAGCTGCAAGGACTGTTGATTCTACATTAGGTTTTTTCCATCTCAGCACTATGGACGTTTGCAGCCAGATCATTTCTTGTTGTGGCAGACTGTGTTGTGTTCATACAATAGTTAGCAGCATCCCTGGTCTCTACCCACCAGATGCCTGTAGCACTTCCCCCTCAGTGATAACCAAAATTGTCTCCAAAATGGCCCCAAGGGAATGAAATGGTCCTTGCTAAGAACTACTCCTCTAGACTTGCACCTGGTTGGTGGGCTATGTGAGAGCCAGTGGGTTTGATTGGATAGATTTTCACATAGGACCTATATTTTCTTGGGCACATCACTAATCCTGACATGCATCATTGTACTCAAATGTAAAATGAAGTAATACAATCCCATAGGGCTATTGTAGGGATTAAGTAAGCTAATCCATGAAGAGGGTATGGTACAGGCCAATCTATCAATGCAAATCAGTAACAGATTATTATAATTCAAAGAAAAGCATCAATGTAAGTCAAGAGAAGCCATCAAGTTATATGTCAATATTTGATGCCAGATAACTAGATGCGTTTGTCTCACTGAATGGGTTTGACACTGGCCTCTGAGAGGTGAGTGACAATTATGCTTCTAAAATCTATAGACATTTCACAGGAATGACCACCTGATGCTGGAGTCTGGGCAACTGAGGATGAGATGTGCCTGCTATTGAGATGCATCTAAAAGAAATTAACATATTGAGTGCACCTGTGTTTGACACTGCAGAAAACTAATAAACACTTGTCAAGTACTAAATTTCATGATGATGCTTAGAGTCAGCTTGCCTGGAATTGATTTGGTGTGCTAAATGACACCAAAAAGAATCAAAGTGACAAACACCATTGGTTTCATTGTATTTCAGGCCATGAGTGGTTGATTCATCTCAGTCAGGAGGTAGATACCACTGAACACAAAACTAACCCTGGTAGAGGAAACCTGGTGTGTTCAGCACAGCTTGAAGTGGACAGAGGGTTCATTGTGATGAGTAATACACGAGCCCCAGGCTCTGCTGGGAGGAAAGAAATCTGGGTTCCAGTCCCGGCTCTGTTATTCCCTGTATAGTCCTAGGCCTGCTGTTTCCTACAGGACTCAGTTCCCCACCTTTAACAGGAGCAGTCTGTGTGCAATTCATCTGGTCTTCCTCTCTGTAAAGTACCTCCCCCCCTCACTCCCACACTGCCATGCCATCCCAAGCAGGCAGACAGCGGGAGTCAGGCATGGAGTGAGAACTCTCCTCGATTCATCTGCAGCACGCCTGTTGAATTCTCACACTTTCTTTCCTTCCTCCCTAGGTACACAGTTCTGCATAGTAGACACCACCAGGAACTGGAGAAGCTGCCCATACATAATGACCCAGAATCCCTGGAATCATGCTTCTGATTGAAGACATGGCTCACAGCTTGGCCATTCATTCCCACTCATGCTGTGTGAACAGGACACCCTGGCACCACTCCTGATCCTCATCACCACTAGTGAGGCACAAGGCAGTAAGGGCTGAGGGCCCAGGAAGGGTACACGGAGGACAGTGTGGAGCAGGACCTGAGGCCAGAGCATCGAGGATCTCAGAGTTATGAAGGGATTTCAGGCATCTTCAGATTCAGCCTCCCAAGGAAAGCGGGAGTAGCATCTTCCTTTCCATCCCTGAACGTTGGTCAGTCTCTGCTTGCATACCTCCAGGAACAGGAGCTCACTACCTCCTGATCCAGTCCATTCTATTGTAGGGAAGTTTTAATTATAAGAAGGCTCTTTCCTTTGTTAGATCACAAATCTGTCACCACTCCAGCTTATGTGTGGGGCCATGCACGTACCCCCAGCTCCCCCCAGAGCCCTTAGATGCTGGAAGACAATGATCTGCCTTCACATTTTTCAGTTTTCTCTCTTAAGTAAACATCACCAGCTTCTTCTCCATTCTGGCCATCTTCTGGATGTGTGAATTAATCAGGGCTCTTTCAATAAAGTTAGATTGATGTCAATGGTCAAGATAGTGAAGCACTGACCAGTGAAGCATTGAGATTTTTGTTTTATGCCATGAGCACTTTTCTTTCCTTTCTTCTTGAGAATAGATTTTGCTGACTCTACATAAATTTTGGTTTCAGATCCATCCAACCAAAGGCATCTTTTAGTTGTGTGTACATGTGTGTTTAAAGTTGCCACTTTTTAACTGGCATACTGATGATGGGATTATGTGGAATAAATCTTGATTCATTTCTCCCTGTGACCATGGGGAGAGGATCCTCCCCTTCTTCTGAGAGTGTTGACTGAGAATGGGCTACAAGCCAGAGATCAGGAGGGAAACTGAGTGTCCTACACCTTTCACCAGCAACTCATCCCCTCAGACCTTCTAAGAAGATGCATCCCTTTCAGTAACAATGCTGTTGAGAGTCTGAGGGCACACTTTTCCAGCTGTCTTTATTTTGGCTGCCAATAAAACCTTATTGAAAGGATCTATTGCTGATTCTCAGAGTGAAACGAAGTGAACCGGGCATGTGAGTGGAGTTGGTATGCAGAAGTGAGGGTCACATATTACAACCTAAAGATGTGCCAGGGGTTGAGGCCTCACAAGTTATCCTTGCCCTTCCACTTGCTCTGTTGGCCTCTCTTCCTAAGTGATGTTGGATGTCACAATTGCTTCCTAAACCCCTATTTCATCCGTGAAGGCACAACAATTTAACTTTCCCTCTTCTGTCTGTTGGCAGATATAGTGGGCAGGAATGGTCAGACCCCACAGAGAATTAGAGAGATCAACCACCTGGTTTTACTACTGAAGTTTCACATCCCAGAAATTCCCACCGTCTGGGGCAAACTAAGGATGGTTGGTCAACACATGGATGGGACCTCTCTGTGTTAGGATTAATACAGCTCCTCAGAGTTGATTCCCCGTCTTCACTTTTTTATGGAAACGACAAAGATTAGTGAATATGGAGTTCCAGGGTTCTTCTGTCTGAACATAATCTCTCTTTTTCTCCAAGCACAAAGCACTAACAGAAAGACTAACAGAGTGATGATAAGAACCACATTATAGTGAATAGAAATAGGTTCAGTTCTGTGGTAAACTTCTTTTTAATGCCCTCAATGTTGATAGGATCTACTAGATAATTCATACATGCATACACACATATACAAATACAGTAAGATTTCTTCCTTATGAAATGCTTCTTTTCCCAGGAGCTTAGCAAGTATATCTGCTTATATAAAATATTGTTTTTCAGTGGCAGGTCTTTCATATCAAATGAAAATTTGGATTCATTAGGGATGCAAAGTTTACCATACAGGTGGGAAAATGAGATCACACCATATCACAGGACTCTTCCTGTTTTGGGGGACATGCTCCTGTGAGCCAGTGCATGGTTGCTATCCATAGAGGTCACAGGCATCATGGACCAGGGAAAGGGCAGCAATGTAAAGAATGATAGCTCTTATCATTATCAAGAAAGTGGTCTCCTTTTCAGAAGAGGGCCTCCAGAGTTTGCTTTGCTATTTCTTTGGACAAAGTCTGAGATGATGTGAGGGATGCATCAAATGCCCACACTGGAGATTCATAGGACATGACCAGGTTAGTTCTACCTGGACAACTGTTAGGCCAGCATTAGTTAAATCTGTGGCTCCCAGGATTCCAGATAATATATTAATGGCATGTGTACAGAAGACTCAGAAGCTTGTACAAGGAAGAAGGAGACCTATACCTTTCCCAATTCCCAGGAAGCCTGTGTTATCAAGAAGAAATGCTTTGGAGAAAGTGGGGGTGTGGCTGCAGCCACTTCAGATTGGCCTTGACAATCTTTGGGGTGATGGATGCTACAACCAGAGTATCCCCTTGCCTACAGTAAGAGGGGTTCACTGTCTTTTCTCTTCCCTTGACTGTCCAGCCTGCAGGCTGTCCAGTTCTAAAACCCCCATGCCAGCCCTCTTCAATAGCATCTAGAAAGCAAAGGAAGTAAAACTTAGCTTCTTTAGCTGACACCTAAGTATGTGTTTGTAGGAAAATTTTACTTTCTGAGATTTCACCTCATGCTCTGTCCTGAAGCAAATTGCTGTCTACCTAGGGAATGGGGAGTGGGCAAGGGAGGAAACCTAGGGAGGGGCCAGGGAGTGGATATAACTGAATTGCCTTTAACAATGTCTTCAAGTAAGAACAAAAATAATGTCCTCTTGGCGCTGTGCTGTCTACCCATTTATCTCTTTGGTATTGAGTCTCTCTTTGATAAAAGACCAATGTCACTTTCTTTTTCTCTATTGCTCTGCTTTGCTTTGGTCAAAATTCTTCCTATAACATCTAGTCTAGGAGGAAAAAAAAAAGACTAATGCTTTTCTCTTTCCTACTCAAAATTTCCAACCTCTTTTCCATCCAACTGAGAAAACTGAGGCTGAATATTTGATAGGAATTTAAACAATTCAGAGATAGATTTGAAGGCCTGCATGTGAACACCAGGTTGTTTTGGGCCTTATCAGCTTTTGCCTTGCTTGTCTCATCTGAAAAATGGAGAGAAGCTTGTACAGCTGCCCTGGGTCATCCATGGGCCACCACTGGAATTTTTATCAGATACATGTGCTGCCTGTACTGTCATGTAGTTATTATCTTTAAATCAGTCCAGGTTTTCATGTACATAAACTTATTTTAGAAGGCAAAATTATATCAGTGCCCAAGATAGAAAATCAGTATTATTTGCCATAAATAGAAAGCAACCATAGTGATAAATGAATGAAGACAAAAGAAAGCTGTCAAGTTCTAAGTACACCTGATGTTTGGGGTTTATCTTCTGCTTCTGCATTTAAGAAGGAGGCCAAAGCGTGTCAGAGACCTGTTAGAAGCACCCCACCTCCACTTATGGCACCCCACCGCCTCTTTCAGCTAACCCTCTTTCAGAGGGTTGAAAGAGAATCTACAGAGATGAACTTCAGAACTTTGAGACTTAATGTCATTTAACTACAACCTGCATTGAGACTTAATGTCATTTAACTACAACCTGCATTCCATGCTTTTGGAAATATGGAGAGGAGGAAAACACAAATGCTTATATTTTGTACTACTATTACATTCCATTTAGATGCGATTTCTCCTTCCTGTTTTACCTTTTCTTTCAGCTCATTCCAGAACATATCTGTTAGTAATAATAATAATAATAAGAAGAAGAAATAGCAATAATCAGAGAAGCTAGGCACCATGGTAAGTGTTTTATACAGATTATCTCATTTAATCTCTACAAAATCCTTACAAGTTATGTTCCAAAATACTCCCATTTTACAGATGAGTAAATCTCAGCTGAGACATCTGGTAAGTAGCCCAAGGTAACAGATCTGAGAAGTGTGGCTTTGAAATGTAAACCCAGGTAGTCTGATTTTAAATAAAGCCCGCAGCCCTGAACATGTCCAACAGTGTTTGCTACTGGGATTAATTTATTCCACGTTCACCTGTTGCACCTGTGCCAGGACAGAGCCGTGAACAAGCTATGGGTGGCCCTCTTCCTCATGTTGCCTGAGAATTGCCCCATAGCGTGGGACCTGAAGAGGGTTCTGGACGAGCTTGTTCCAGTTGAACTCTGCACTCACTCGTTCTATTGTTTTCTTCTGCTCCTGCTTCCACTCTCTGAACCTCGACTCCCAATTTTAAACAACGGAGGGGTTCAGGTAGATGACTGACCCTTCTGCACTCGTCTTTCATAGTCTTTCTAGCATTCAGCAGCCTGAGGTTACTCAATAACCAGCATCAGACTGAGAATCAGATATGTGGGTCATTATGTAAGTTTTGAGATACACAAAAATCAAGAAACGCCCATACCAACAGAAACACACGAAGCCCTCCCAGCAACACGGATAATCCAAAGAAGTTCAAACTTGCATGAATGAATCAGAAAGGACTCTGCCCTCTGTGTTTCTTGGAAGTGAAATAATGCACCATGGTGCAGTCTGTCTCAAAACTCTCATAGTGATCCACGTAGATGTGTAAGCCAAAGAAAGCACAGGTCCTTTATATTCCAGACCATCCAAGAGCAGCCCCTGCCAAGGACAGTTTGACTTCCCCCACATTTCAAGGTTGGAAACTAGAACGCTATTTGGATTAGCGTTCCTGAGTTCCTGCATTAGCTCACCTGAGTCCCAGTAAACATCATCTCACCTCCTGGAGGCACTTTACTTTTCTCTGCACTTTCAAGAGATCTTTGAGCCTCTCCTAACAGCTCATAGAAAGGGATTGATGATTTTATATAGAAAATGGACTGTCAGGAAAAGTGTTTTGCCTGAGGACACGGAGCTCATATGGCATCAAAGTCAGGACTGCAAATACTTCAGGTTTCTCAATTCTAAGTAAGTGCTTCCTTCTTCCTCCTCTTTTATTTCAAAATATACATTTTTAGACTATGTAAATTATGGGTTGCACAAATGATGTATTTATGTAATCCATTCCCACTGTAAAAACTTCCAGACATACAGATTTCGCAAAATACTCATTGTCTCCACTCAATCCTACTCCCTTCTCTAGAAATAATTGCTGTTATCACTTGGCTGATATAATTCGAGAACATTTTCTATGCACTTACATATGTATAAATGTACATGTAAAAACATAGTTTTGTTTTCTTATATGTAAATAAAATGTATACATTAATAACCTCTACTTGCTTTTCTCAACAGTGTACTCTAAACATCTTTTACATCAATACATATAATTCTTTTTCTTTTTAGTTGCTAGTTGCATATGCATGTCATATGATAGACATTATATAGTTTGCAGTGCCATTTCTTTTGTATTCTGGCTTCTTCCCATATCTGAGTGAGGTATCTAGGACTGCAGCAGTAAATCAGCTGCCTTTGTTATTCTGGAACTGTGCTAACCATATGAAGGTCAGTTGGAATGGCTTCAAGTATCAGTTGCAGCAGCAACTCCGACTTGGCAACTTCCCTGATGGGGAAAGCTTCCACTTAGATGGACTGAAAAACTTTACCCAAGTTGCAGAGGCTTTAGTAAGACCTAAGGCACCCTGCTCCCATCACTTCCTAGATGTCTGCTTTTGAGCAAGTTATTTAACACATAACTGCCATGCTAGCAAAAAAAAAAAATTTCCCTTGGGGTCATGGTGTTCTATTACAAAAATAGAATAAACACTTCAAAAACAAAATGATCCTTTCTAACAAAAAAACCATTTTTTTTTGTTTTCTGAGTTAAATGCAACTCACACAGCACTCAAATCAATTTTTATACTGCACACCATCTGAGTTGTGAGTCACAACATACTTATTGAACTTGTTTCTGAAAATTGAGCCTTTTGTCATTCCACAAGTATTTAGTTGTGTCTTAAGTAGACCTTGGGTGGTCTTGGATGATGACTTCTGAATATTGTGCAACAATGTCACGTCACCATGTACTATGTTATAGATTTCATTCAAACAGCCACCAGGCAAACATTCTAGGGGAAAAGCGCAAACAGAAGTTATAATTGGAGAATACAGCATAGCACCTGTGGCCTGCTTGGGCAGGGTGAAGGAGGTTGGAGAGTCGTGCTGATTGACTGTGTAATGAGCAGAGGTTTCTCAGCGTGAAGTAATGCTATGGACCTTCTGCCATCCACCAGTCTATATGCTTCACAAGGCTCTGCACTCAAAACTAGCATGAGTTAAATACAACTCACATGGCAGTTAATGTGTTAACCTGCTAAACTAGTAAAGCAGGGGACATACTGATCATACATACTTTAAAGTATTACTATAAAAGGTACAGACAGCATTAGGTAATCACTTTTTATAAATGATTTTAACTAGCTGATTTCCTTGTAATGGCCGCGTGAGTTCTGCTTCTTACTATCCTGGGATATGGTCTGAGAGCAGGTTATGGAAAGATTAGTCCCCCAAAAGCATTTCATAAGAAAGGGAATGACTTTGGGAGTCAGGCAGGAAACCCAGTGAGTAAAGGGAAGGAGCCACCAGTGGGAGGCTGGGCCCAGTGGGTTCAGACGCTGCTTGAGGACACGGCCTTCAATTCCATTCACACACTGCAGGCCAGCACACTCATCTAGGGCCAACTCCAGCCCATAGGCGGAGTGTGTGACGCCTATAGCTAATGGCTACTTTGTCAGAAAATTTCAATGGTAGCAAATTTAGACTGAGGGAAACATAGGACATAGGAGATGTTTGTCTTCAGAAATGCTTGTCCAACAAATGGCCCTCACGCCCACTCCCACATCTTTGGTGTTGGTGCCCTGATCTTTGAGCTGCGACTGCTCAGTTCCCCAGGACCTGCTCTGACGTGGCCCTGCTTAGACAATATTCTAGGCTAGACCACACTTTCTCTTTGTGGGCAAAATTATGTATCTGAAGAGTTTCCCTTTGAATAATGCCAGGAATCTATAGACTCTCTAGTATAGCAAATACATGTTATAATACCAGGATAAAGCATCCTGTCCTAATTAAAAAAAAAAGGGAATTATAGTAAAAGGAATACTATCTCTACTTTTATCATTGTCCACCTTCCTGGAGGCTCCCATTGGACCCTCATCACTGGCCCATGGTGTGATGGTGTGTGTGTATTACCAGTTGTTACCATTTTACAGAAAAGGGAACTAAGTCTCAAGGGTAGAGATTGTGACTATCTCCAGGTCATCCAGCAGAGGTCTTCTGATTCCAAATCTGAAATCCCTACAAGAACTGTTACCAGCTGTTGGAGTGTTAGATCCACACACCTGGCAGCATGAGACAAGATTCTCTAGCTGACATTAATTAAATCAGTATCATCCATGAACTATTCCATAAGCCCTTTTAAAAATGTGCCAGACACCACACTGCACCAAAAGCTGGTGAAACAGTTAAATGGCCAAAGAGGACAACTCAGTTCTCTATGGCCAGGTGTGAGCACACCACAGTCTGGGGTTCAAATCTAGTCTGTGAATCTTCAGAAAGGTGTTTTACTTTTTTAAATGGCTAGGGGAAAAAGTTGAAAGAGTGTTATTTTGTGGCATCTGAAAATTATAGGAAATTCAAATTTGTGTCCAGTTTTATTACCACATCCATATCCGTTTATATCGTCTGTGCCTTTCACATCATAACCAGAGCTGAGTACTTCCCACAGAGAACGTCTGTGACCCATCAAGCCTAAATATTTACTAATCTGGCCCTACATAGAAAGACACAGAAAGTTTGGTGAACCTTGCTGTAGACTAATAATCACTATATAGCCATTCATGTTGTATACACTCACCAAAGGTTTACTACAGAACTCTTTCCATTTTTTTTCAGACATCCTGGCATCTTTGGAATGACTTTATTGTATTTATTTAACAGTTTGGATCAGGTGAGACAAATCGATACACCAAGAAAAGTGGCACAGCAGCGGCCTCTTGTGGTCAATGGAAGCATATTTAGATAATTCGGTTATGGTTAAAGTTAACTGGGGTCAGACTGAGTCTTCACTGAGGGTTGAGGAGCCTAGGTTATTTTGAAATATCTAGAATATTCTGTGACGTATTTCCTCCTACCTCTTACTGACCACGGTTCTAACCTGGATAGTGAAATACACTCATTTAATTAAAAAAGAACTTAGCTGAGTTAAAAACAATGTAATAAAGAGAAGACAAAATGCAGTACTGACTGGATCACTCCTAATGTAACACACAGAATTTTAAGAGCCTTGGAAAAGAGAGAACTTTAAAAAAAGACATTCAGAATAATTATCATTCAGAATATTTTAGTGTTAGGAAGACTTGCTGACATCTTTGCATTTCTGTCATTAACAGAGGCAGCAGAGTGGGCATCAGATCCGTGGAGGACTCTTGTCCTACCTATTTGAAACCATGATCTGATTGTGGGTGAGCAATTTTTCTCTCTCTGGGCTTCAATCAATCTTATGTAAATGAAGAGGCTGCACAAATCTCAAAGGACATTTACACCTTACACAACCATAATCCCTTACATCTATTTGAAAGTGTTTATAAAATCTTTGTATAGCTTTTCAGTTTAAGTAATTTGCTGAGGTCATCTAGCTGGCAAGTAGCAAAGCCATGTCTCAAAAGCAACTGCTCTCATTTTGCTCATTACCCTGACATACACTATTATATGAGAAAGGAAAAGGACATCTCCTGATGACCAGATATTTGGGGAAATTCTGCTGCTCCTAGAGTTCTTTTGTATAGAGTTCTGTGAATCAAACATCCCACAGAACTTTCAAAAGTTAAAATTGAAATTAAATTACACAGCACCCACTGCTTTTCTGTATCGTATTTGCTACTCTTCTTCAAAAAGAGGGATTCAGCTCCAAGGCAAGAAGAAAGTTTTTAATAAACTTTTATTTTTATATTCAAATAAAGCATATACACAATTAAATGTGGAAATAAATAACTAGAAATGCTTTGGAAACTTTCCCATTTCCCCTGCAAACTCATTTTTTTTCAAGCTCATAAGTCTTTTTCTTAAAGAAATATGATAATTAATACCAAAAAGAAAAAGCAACTATAGCTTTGTACAGAAACATATAGCCTGATCTGACTACAGAGTTTAGTTGATGTTTTAGTAACAACAAAAACGCACGCAAGACTCAAACACTCTTCAACAGATTTACTCAAACAGCTTCGCTCGAGAAGAAAAAGGCACAGATTTAAGGGGATGACAGTGATTATTAAGAATATAGTAAATGGGGCTCAGTCAAAAAATGATACTTTATGAACTAAGTCAGGAGAAGTGAACAAAATGAACTCTTTCAAATTATCTGCCTTCATTAAAATGAATTTTTAAATTAAACCATATAAACATATGACTTTAGGAAGTGTCTTTGTATATTTCCTCTATATACAAATCTTTGTACAGAACTTCAATGTTCCTTATATATTTCCTATATACTAATTCGAGCCAGGGCCTCCCAACTGCATGGCTCAAGTCCCTGTGGAGCGTTCTGGCAGCTGGATGGCCCTAGCTGCTTTCTGACAGAGTAGCTGGAAAGGAGGGGAGCCAATCATATGTAGTCATCTTCAACTGGCTCTCCATTGACATCACAATAGTGGATAAAAATTGCCACAACTCTTTGAAATACACCTTTTTTCATCTGACGCATCTCAGAAATTTCCTCTCCTATTGTTTCCATACAGATGTCTGCAGAGAGCTGCCCTTTCCTTCGAGGAGCATAGATGGTGCCTTGGAAATTAGAAAAAAGGGAAACATATATGATAATCAGAATCACTTAGAAAATCTGATAAGCTGATCCATAAGACAGTCCTATACACTGTAATGTGATGCAGCTCACTGAATGGGTCACCATCAGCTTTAGTTTTATGCCATGTTTGATGCCTAACACAGCAACCAGGATTAAAGGCCCAAGGTAAAAATAATGTACCAAAGAGTTAAGGCATAAACATGTAACATGTAGTTCATAAATCCATGCCCACATCAATTTTTTTTTTTTTAAACTCTGGCTAAAACTAAATATTTAAGTATGTTAACACTTAAGAGAAACATTCAAAAATTTCTCCCCAAATTTCTACACCTAAATCCTAAGTTCTCACATGATATATATAATAAGCAGCTCATAAAGAGCAGATTAGAACAATTTTGAAATAATATAGCTGATAAATTCTGAAACAAGATTACAAATATTTAACGTAATGCAAAAATCTAATAAGAAACTGTCTAGTAGAAATCTTATCCACCAGCCTTCATCTACCTCAAGTAAGTCCACTGATCATCTATTGTACAAATTCGAAGTTGTTCTGGGAAGGGGTTGGGGATAGCACATAAAACCATTTATATGGGAAAACATGTAAAAGTTGCACTGCTCCTAATTTTCAAACATAACATTAAGTATCTAACACAGTAAGGTAAACTAGAGAATACAAGTCAAGTCAGATCATAATTACTTTCTTCATCGTCTTCAAAATCATATCGGGCAAAGCTGTTGGGCTCTGCTGCCCGTAATGACCTCAGCCAAGGGAAGTCAGAAATCATGGAATACGGAGCTCCATCCACAACACCTAAAAGAAGACAGATATGATAGTTACTGGTGCGGAACTGCTGACAGGGCCACACTCTTCAGTATTTTGTAAGCAGAATGTAAAATATAAAATAAAGAGAATGAATCAGATGCCTTCAAGACATTTCCAATTTTCAAACTATAGTAACATTCAGTTTTTCTGTCTACTTTTCTGTGTTTTAGCACGGCTTCTTATTATTCTAGGGATGGTAACGATTCATACATACAGGCAGAGCAAAATTTACCTTGTCCCTGCTTCTTGGAGATATTCATATCATCCATTATTTTGAAAAACTATAAGATTTCCATTCATCTCTTTCTGAAGGCATGATCTTCTGTCTAGTTAATAGCTATGTAACTTTTCAATTATTTGAAAAGGCTCACCTTCTAAAGTATAGATTTCTCTTCCCCAGGGATACTTGGGGTACTTCTTTAAGTCTTCTTCACTTCGAGTGGCCTCGGGGAAGAATTCATACTTAATGAGCTCCCTGGAGGCAACAAATTAAATAGAAATTATAAAACTGGAAATAAGGGCGGAGCCTGTGGATCAAAGGAGTAGGGCATCAGCCCCATATACCAGAGGTGGTATGTTCAGCCCCAGCCAAAAACCAAAAATAGTAAAAAACAACAACAACAACAACAAAAAAAAACCTGGAAATAATATTAGTGGTAGAAAGGAATTGTCAAAGTTGTTTCCGACTCAGATTCTACAGAACTTAAACACAACATTAAATACCTAACAGAAATAGAATACATCCAAATCATAAAATGTAAGTCTAATCAGGTCACAATTATTTTCTTCACTATATTCAAAAGAAAGAAAGCTATAAAGAAGTTACTTAATACATCATTCATATAACAAATACATAAAAAGTCTAATTTTCTGGTAACATGATAGTTTTAAGATCTCCTGATCTATCTTCCATTCCCCAAAGCTAAAGAAATACAGTTAAATGTACATGCACAGTCTTTTCTTGCAATTTTTTTTTTTTTTTTTTTTTGTGGTTTTTTGGCTGGGGCTAGGTTTGAACCCACCACCTCTGGTATATGGGACCGGCACCCTACTCCTTGAGCCACAGGCGCCGCCCTCTTGCAATTTTTCTGTTAAGTTAAAAAAAAAAAGAAAAAAAAAGGTTACAAATACACATGTATGATTTTTAGTTTTTAGTCCTTATTTCCCTCAGTTTTTCATATATGATGACTTCACAAGCCTGCCTGAAAAGCTCAGATGGAATAATTTAACATAAGGAAAAACCAGGATTTGTTGCTGGGGACTCCTGCTACGACAACTGACTGAAAAGCCCTTTAAGGGGGCACAGAGTTACTCACTGATTGATGTTTGCTATGGTGTCCATCCAGCTGCGAATGCGCACCTTATTGCGGACATTAGGCGGGTTACTGAATTCATGAATGATACAGATATGATAGGGGTAGGGACCACTGAATAGCTTCTGCTCCAAAGTTAGTGTGTCCACCTGTGGATGACATCATAAAGAGGTATTTGGACCAGGATAGAGAAAGCGTTAGAGATCTCTCTCCTAGAGCTTGAAAAATCTTTCCTTGGGCCTACAGTTTTGAAATCTCTGGCTGATTTGAAAATTGAATAGTCACAATCAGTCCTAAATAATGCATGCCATGCTGGGGGTAAGACTTAGTAAATTCTTCTGTCTGGTGAACTCAACTATTTATTCCACTGTGCCCATTACACCAGAAAATCATGACTAAGGATTCTGAATCCTCAGTCACAGAATCCACTTCTGCTATGTTTCTTATAGGTGTAAGTATCAAGTGCATTACAGAACTGTGAATGTGAAGCATCACGTATCCCATACAAACTGGACAACTGCCTGGTTTTAAATACAGGATACACTTCTGCTTCATCTTCTTGTGGCCTTTGTTCACACTGCTTTCTTCCCATAGAATGTTCTCTTCCCTATTTCCAGTTAGGAGATCCCACTCTGCCATCTACGTGGCACAAATGTTTATCTCCTTTCTGGGAAGGCAGACTTCTTCTTCTTCTTTTTTTTAAAAACAAAAAAACCCAAAAACACCTGCATTTTATTGCAAAGTACCCACCCATGTCTGTGTGATCACATTCTACTGACAACCTGATATAGCTTTTGAAAATCTTTATGAAATACACACACAACAAATCCTGGAGACCAATGTAAAAATTCAGAATGTCAAAGATGAATTTGAAATGCTCTCCCTGAAATGGAACAGACTGATAACATCTTTTGTCATAGACAATATAAGAAAGTGACTCAAAAGGTGGGAAACCTTCAATGGCATGGAAGAATGAAAATGAAAACCAATGAGGCTTTCCTTTCATTTGAATTACTAGGCATCTTAGACAGATGAAACAGACTACATGACAATGTTTATCAGCTCTAAAACTGGGAAAGGCAAACTTCTTGAAGGAAGAATAATGTGCTGTATGTTCATTTTATTTTTTGTGTCGAGATATTCAACAATTTGTTTATCAAACCGCTTTGAGGCCAGGCACACACATTTACTACAAGGGTGACTTAATATTTTCTTTAAACTATCTTTTGGCTTCAAGCACAGAGTATCATGTACATGTACTCTAGATAATAACGGCAGTTATTATATGATTGTTTACTATATACTATCAACTGTTCCAGCATTTCACAAATATTAATTTAAACATCACAATAACCCTAAGTACTTCTATTCTAATTTTACAGATTGAAGAAACCAAGACAAAGAAGTTAAGTAATCTGCTGCAGGCCAACAGCCAGCATTTCAATCAGGCAGTCTGAAACCAGAGTCTATGTTCTTAGCCCCAGGGAACTTTCAATAAGTATGAAAATCTGTTGAATAACAATTATCCTCATTATATCTTATAACTTGCTAAAAAACCTTACAGAAATCTAAGAGAGATGCATTAATGAAGAAGATTGGCAAAGACAGTCTAGCTTGGTTAAAAGAAATCTGTACAATCTAAAAAATCAATACTGTGGGTTGAATAAATGAATGAACTCCAAATTCAAAAGGTTGAAGAAAAATAAAAAAATCACCACAATATGAGCACTATCAAAAAGGAGCAAAGCCCCTTACCTGCTGCATTGGGCGTAGGTATATGATACGGTTTCTCTCAGGAGGCATCCTTAAAATCTGGTCTAGTACCTGATCCATATTCAGTTTCTTGCACTGTGCATAGTCAAATCGGTTTACAATCGGGGCATTTTCTACTTTTAAATGTTTCAATACCCTGCACCTGGTAGCTATAAAATGAAAACAATAGTAAGCCTTTTAAATAATTTACATAAAATAAAAGAGCAATATATAGTCCACTTGGAATTATCTTTGAAGGCCTGGCCTAATTTATATTAGCACAAAATACTGCAGTTATAAACATCTTCAACATAGGTCAAGTACTGTCATAAAGTACAAATAAATGACAGTTAACAAAAGGATCTGAAACTGTGATCCTGTTTCGTTCCTAAGAAGGTAGTTACCCTTGTGCTAGAAGGGACATTAATGTGCCTTTTTCTAAGATTTTACAGTTAGAAAACCAAGCCCTAGAGGAATTGTTTTGGAAATATTTATTGAGAAGAATGAATTTAATTATGAATTTTTATGGTTAATGGTCAAATGAACCTGGAATAATTCATATATCTTACATTCATGCACAGGAAACGAGTAGAGTTGATGTTAATTCTTATCACCAGTATAAAAGCAGAACCTTAAAAAGAAAGACCCAGAAATATTGGATACTGTGGTCTAAAGCTGTATAGACCAATATGGTAACCACTAGCGACCTGTAGCTATTTAAATTCAAATTAACTGAAATATAATAAAATTAACAATTCCTTAGGCACTAACCATAGTTCAAGTGTTCAACAGTCACATGTGGTAGTAGTCACTAGTGTATTCTTTCTCTACACTGAAAGTATAAAGAAAGAATATTTGAATCACTGCAGAAAATTCTGTGGAAAATGCTGATCTAAAATATGATTACTCTTCCTATTTAAGGTATAAAACATGAGATCATAGAGAAAAATTGTGATATAATACACACATTTAACTGCACTACTATACCAAATTCCCTTTTATCATCTCAAGTTTAACCTGGTCCAATTCAAGAGTGATCAAATGGAAAAGATTATAAAACTAGAGTTGTTTTGCCTGAATTTTTTTAACATTTCATAAAGACATTTTCTGTAATATCCTTGACCCTAATGTCATCACTTTCCTAAGCCCTGTAACTACCCCTGATGTTTAAACTCCTGCCTCTCAGCCTCATTTCCTCCTAACACAACAGAAAAAAAAAGGGAAACTTTTTTTGAGGTGTCGAGGACAGAGAAAACCATGTTATAAAACCAAACATGGCTAAGGTTAGTCCTAATTTCGTTTAATACTTTCAACTGCCATTAACTTAGCTGGTGCCTAGAGACTGAGTAATTACCAATGATGCTCTGTCCGATGGTAAATTGAGAGAAACAATTTGGTTATAAGGGGAGAAGGCTGGGCCTGAGGCCACATGATCCACAAATAGGTTAGAGACGGTATAAGGAGAATAATCTTCACTTCAAGGGAAGAAGTGACAACCAGTCAGGTTCTCAGAGAGCTCAGAGTAAAGAAAGGAAAGGAATGAGATGCCAACTAGCAGTCTGAAGGTTGAGCTTTAGATCTTCAGAGCTCAGAGCTCAGAGTCAGAGGGTGGAGTACTGACATGGCTGCTCTAAGGCTAGTGTGAGCATTACTGCTGTTATGATGTCTGAGCTTTTGAGGACATTGCGTTCTCAGTTTGGGGAGGAAGCTAAAGACACATTTATTGGATATTTTGGAACCAAAAATGGAGAAAAGTACCACCTCTTCAGAGTGACCATAGGGCCTGGCGTCCCCAAGGTCTGGACTCTGGTAGAAATTAGGAGAGAGGTAGGGTTTTAATCTTAGTTTTCCTTTCTGGAATTTTCTCAGTTTATAATAAAATATTTGGTAAGCACCTTTTAGTGAGATTCCTTTATCTTGTTTACTATTAATGTAGTAGCAGAAGTATAGCCGAGTGTAGTGGCTCACACCTGTAATCCTAGCACTCTGGGAGGCCGAGGTGGGTGGATTGCCTGAGCTCATGGGTTCGAGACCAGCCTGACCAAAAGTGAGACCCTGTCTTTAAAAAAAAATAGCTGGGTGTTGTGGCAGGTGCCTGTAGTCCCAGCTACTCAGGAGGCTGAGGCAAGAGCCCAAGACTTTGAGGTTGCTGTGGTCTATGATGCCACAGCACTCTGCCGAGGGTGACAAAGTAAGATTCTATCTTAAAAAAAAAAAAAAAAGTACAAAGGAAAGAAAACCCTTAATATATTTTTCCAATTCAGGTTAAGTATCTCTTACCTGAAATGCTTAGAACCTTAAGTGTTTAGATACTGAATTTTTTCTAATTTTGCAATATTTGTAGCTCACAGGTTAAGCACACTGATTCGAAACTCTGAAATCGAAAATGTTCCAATAAATTTTACCTTTGAGCATCATGTCCGTGCTCAAGAAGTTTGGGATTTTGTAGCATTTCAGATTTCAAAATTTTGGATTAGGAATGCTCAACCTGTACAAATATAACACAAATTAACATGTACTTGCTGTGTACTAGAATTCAGACTTGTACTCTGTGTGTAAGTACATATATAGGGATTCTCATTTAAGTTTATTTTACTGTACTTCACAGACAATGCACTTTTTACAAATTGAAGGTCTGGGGCAAACCTGCACCGATTGAGTTTCTTGGCACCATTTTCCCAACAGATTGTGCTCATTTTGTGTATCTAACATTTTGATTATTCTCATACTATTTCAGACTTTTTTATTATTATTGTATCTGTGATGGTGATCTGTAATCAGGGATCTTTGATGTTATAATTGTTTGGGGGTGCCACAAATCATGCCCATATGAAGACAGTAAACTTAATAATATGTGTCTGTACTGACTGCCTCACTGGCTATTTCCCTCTCTCTCTCCTCCCCAGGCCTCCTTATTCCCTCAGACACAACAATTTTGAAATTAGGCCAATTAATAACTTTACAATAGCCCCTAAGTGTTTAAGTGAAAGGAAGAGTAGCACATTTCTCATTTTAAACAAAAGCTAGAAATGACTAAGCTTAATGAAAAGGGATGTTGGAAAGCCTCTAGTGGTCTCAATAGAAATCAAATAGAAAACATTCCCTAAGCCAAAGCCTAATCAAGGGCAAGGCTCTCAACATCCAGGCAAGATGCTCCAATAGCATAAAGATTATAACTTGCTGAGCTCCAATGACAGTTAGCAATTTTTAGCAATAAAGCATTTTTAAATTAAGGTATATACATTTTTTAAAGGCATAATGCTATTGCACACTTAAAAGACTAAAGTGTAGTGTAAACATTTTATATTCACTGGGAAAATACGTGTGACTCAGTTTATTGCAATAGTCACTATATTATAGTCACTTGGAATTAAACCTGCAGTATCTCTGAGGCATGCCTTACACACACACACATACATCAGGCCCTGCATTTAACATTCCCAAATGCTGTGTGAGTTAAGCACAGTTATGCAAACAAAGAAATATAAAACTTGCCCAAAGAAAGAAACAAGTCAGATCTTCACAATTTAACACGGATGAATATCAAAAATGTAACATTGAGAGAAAAAGGAAAAATGAACAGATCATGAACAGGACATGCTATATACTTAAAGTTAAAAAAAGTTTTAAAAGCTCAAACAAAACAATATACTTGAAACAGACATATAGAAGTAAAGGCATGAAAGGCACACTGGAAAGACATACAGTCAATACATAAACTTCAACGGTGGGAGCTGATGGGACCGGCAAGGAGGGACAAATGGGACTGAGACGTAAAGTAGGGACTGGCCTAAATTAAGAATATGACTGATCATTTCAATCAAATATAGATCAGTTATGCACTTATAGCCCAGTCGCTACTCCCTTCCTAAAACATATCCAAATTATACAGACTAGCAAGTGTCTGAGACAGCATTCAAGCTGAGGTCTATATGACCTCAAAGCCTATACATCCTATTAATTATTCTGCCAGATCAGGTTGCAATTATGTTTTGGCTATTTTAAAAGATGAACCAAATTTCTACACATGGGTCCTTAGAACCAATATGTTATCTGTGAACTACAGAACAAGAATAGGATTAGCAATAATCCAACATAATGTATCCCCTTTAAAAAATAATACAGTAATGTTATTATAATACTTATGAATTTGTATGTAATTCTTTAAATCTATTCACGATGCTCTTGTATGAGACGGGCCCAAATACATACCATGGATGAACATCATTTTGGGACAGTCTTTTAGCACTAGATCTGTGATTCCACAATTGGTCATAGTGACTCCTACAAGATTTTTGGATTTTAATACAAGAACCTACAAGGAGAAAATTAAAAAATTATATGTGTATGTATCATTCTGTTTTTTCTTTTTTTTTTTTTTTTTTTTTGTGGTTTTTGGCCGGGGCTAGGTTTGAACCCGCCACCTCCGGCACCCTACTCCTTGAGCCACAGGTGCCGCCCTGTTTTTTCTTTTTTTTAAGCTTAAATGTTTTCACTGATACAACTGAGAAGCAGCTGTTAGCAACTTCTCTTAGGACAAAGAAACTAGATACAGACAGAAAATTTAGTTCCTTTGCATTATTCAAGAACTGAGCTGAACTATGATAAAGAAAAATGAGGGCTTTTCCTGTACCTGCACATGGTCATCCTCAATGACAGGGTCACTAGTACTGGTAGATTTATCTGCTGTGCGCTTCCGTTTCATGGCATGACGTGACTTTGTTTTGGCAACTTCTAGAAAAGGCAAAAAGAAAATCTATATTTTAGCCTTGCTTTCTTTCCTTCAAACACATTCAACTGCGTAATATAAACTCCATCAAGGCAATTCCCAAAGCTACACCTTGGTTCCCAAAGGAATACAGTTAGAGCAGTATTTCCAATGGACTGTTTGAAAACAGGATCACTCCTCACTAATTCAAATATATCTACATCAAATATAAGATCCTTTTCGTACCTGATGCATTCTAATCAACATTCTTATCTCTAGTCTCTCTGCCACATCCCATCATAAATACCATTCATTCATGGATTAAACTCATGACTTTCCTGCTAAAGACTTTAAACTCCTGACTGTTGCTTAGTGAATATGTTTCAAAGCCTGACATTTGGAGCTATACTTTAGCTCTACCTGTTCTCAATTTTATTCCACACCACATCCTAATAGTCTTCCACAGCCATGTCTCCATAGCCATTCTAGTTCCTCTGCTCAGAACACCTTTTCTGACTTGAAATACTATCCATCGGTAACAGCTCAAACATCACCACCTGTTCTAACAAATTACCCTGGATCCCCAAACAGTACATTTTTGTTCTGAAGTTCCTCTATACTTCTTTTGTTTCTCCATTTGAATGAAAAGCTCCTTAAAGGAAACAACACTGTCTTACTTCATCTTTGTTTCAATGTCAGCCATCATTAATGAGCTAAAACTAACATTTATTGAATAAACTGGCACTGAACAATTAGAGAATGAATGAATGCACCCCAGGTACATAAAAAGAATACCAGATATTTACTGAGCGCTTACTGTGTGTCAGGCACTGTCCAAGGGTTTTAATTATATTAGCTTATTTATACCTAATTATAGCTCTGAGATAAATTTATAATTCTTCTCCTTTTACATATTAGGAAACCGAAGCACAGAAAGATAAAAGAGGTTGCCACAGTGTTAAATGCAAATCAGGAGTCAAACCCAGGAAATCTGGCCACTAAGCTAGAAAATCTATCATCTTTTATCTTTCAAATCCTGGTTAGTAAATTCCTAACTTATTTACTAGTATTGTCCTAAAACAATACATTTTAATTATATAAGCAAATTATTATCCTCATTTGAGTTTTAAAAAGTTCTAAATTCATACCTAAAATTCGATAAGCACAAATATATTTTGAAAAAATGCATTAAAAGTCCTTGTCCTCTCTTTTGATAGTTAATAGTACTGCAGCAGAGCACACATTGAATGAAACAGTTGACCTTTATGAATTAAATCACCACCATCATGCTCTTTCAGATACCACTGCTAATTACAAACATTCCACTTGCTAGTTCTACAACCTCAAACCTGAAGAAAGATAGGGAAATGAGGTACAAATATTGCAAATTCTTAAAGGCTTGGATTTAGATGCCCAAGCATCTGTTGGGCATCTAAAGATCTACTCTAAGAAATCTTTTCTCTATCATTTGGCATCTTTGTGAAATTCTACCAAGCAAAACAAACAAAAGCGACTGCTTTGGTTAAAAGGGGATAGTGAAAAGCCCAAGTGCTCTACTCATCAAATTTCCTCTAAGGAACCCGAAGCCCAGCAAAATCCTAGTTTTCCAAAAAACATAAAAACTATTGACTCAGGAAACCCAATATAGGCATCCTCCCACAGCATCCTGAAGGAACTTCAGGCAAAATCTAGAATTATCTTCATTGATCAAGAAACCTTCTAAATGCAGCATATTTCACCTGATAACCGAAATTCACATACTTGTTATAACCTACCTCTAATAGGTCCTGGTTCCCTCTCCTAGTACCACAAAAATGAAAACAAACAACATGTCTGTTTCCACTCTTACGTGACAGTGTTCTAAAAAGAGTCTAACATTATAGCATTCTCCTTTTGTGATCTGATTTTCAAACGTCTAACCTTCTTGGAGTACTCTCACCCCTCCTCTTTAATTAATTAGAATATGGGGTTCAAAGTGAAATCTCTTGCTTTCCAGTATGCCCAAACTGGTGGTTTATGTTTTTGAAGCAAAGTTAAAAAACTGTGTCACACTTAGTATATAGAAGATCTTGAAAACCAAAGGCTTCTCAATGTAAAAGGCAAATAGTTTGTTGTTATTCTCCATGCCTCCCTCCCTGTTTAGAGACAACTAATTTTATTTAGGGAAAATTCTTAGTGATTTCTTATATTCATTAGTATCAACAATACCCTATATAATGGTTTCTATACTTAATAAGTTCACAATTATTAACTGAGTCCCATACCATGTATAAGATATGGTGCCAGAAGCAGGGAATAGCAGACACTATCCCTGCCCTCATGGAGCTCATAGTCTAGCGGAAAGACAGTAAAACACAGAATTACAATATAGTGTGGTTTGGATTAGTGTTGAAGATGCTATAGAAACAGAGAAAAGCAGATAAATCCAGTCTTGGGGTATCAGGGAGAACTATATTTATGAGAACTATGTATATTAATCTTAAATTTTATTCTTTGACAACCCAATTCATTATTTTTGTGATATGTACCTTATAAATTATTATACAGTGAGGATAAAGACAATGTAGTTATTTATTTCCAAAATAGAATTTCACAAAACAAATAATTACATTAGTTTCTAACATGGCTTTAACAATCTACAAAGTCACAGATAACAAACTAAATAAAAAGCCCAAATGTTACTTTTCAATATACTGCTTTTAAATATCTATATAACAAACAAGTTTGTTCCTATAATAATTTGGATTTCTTTAAAATGTTTAAAGCAGAATGGCCAATAGATATCAAAACCATGCTAGATTAAACCTAATTTATAAGTCACCCAAATAAGATGTTGTTCTTTATAAAAGAGAACTGATTAATACTGAAATCAGTGCTTTGACACGCCCCAGAAAAACTGTTAACTGAGAGTAAATGGACATTTGTATGGTGTTTAAAAACCATTAGGAAATAATTTACCTAGTATAAAAACCGTTACAGACATTAGATGTCTTCTCAAATTGAAAAAAAAAAAAAAAAAAAAAGAATCACAATAAACTAAACAGTAAAAAGTACTATAAGTGAGATTTTTTCTTTCCAAGAAATTACTTAAGAAAAAATTCTAGTCATGAAACAGGTCAGAGTGAAATGGTAAAGGGAATAACAGAACACAAGGCAAAAAATTAAAACTTAAAAACCCTGAAGGTAACATGAAGGATCTATATTAAAACAACAAAAAACTGTAAGTTTACTAAGAGACTTCAGACAAATAAAATTGGAGACTCAACAGTTCCTGAACAAGAAAACTAAGCTATAAAAATGACAATTCTCTTTTCAGTTATCAGTTTAATATAATTCCAACAAAAACCAAGATGATGTGTTTTTGGAACTTGATAAAATTATTACAAAGCACATCTATAAAAACATAAAACAAATGCATGAATAGACAAGACAATTTTGAAAAGTAATGATGAAAGAGGAAAGAACAGTGGAGCAGAATAGAATGTCCAGAGATAAACCTAAGTGTGTCTAAGAATTCAGCACATGATAAAAGAGCATTTTAAAATAATAGCATGAGAATGGATGTCAATAAATAGTACTGAAACAACCTGGTGAAAGCTTGGAATAAAAACATAAAGTTAGTTGCACAGATTAAAATAAAATTTCCCGAGTTAAAGAACTTTTAAATAAATGAAGAAATGAGAAGATGTGAATATTTATCTGAATCAAGCGCAATGATGGCCTTTCACAGCATAGAAATAAGGAAAACATGTAAATCTGACTTTATAAATGTAAAAAAACATGCACAGAAGGGATCACAGTGAGGAGTTTATGTTTAATGTGTACAGAATTTCAGATTGGAATGATGAAAAAGTTCATGGTTGGTGACAGCTGCACAGCAATGTGCATGTACTGAGCACCACTAAAGTGTACACTATAAAATGTTAACTGTGTATGCACTGTATGTTTTACCACAATTAAAAAAGATTACCACAAAACATTTAAAATTAAAGTTGAAAAAAATCTGGCAGAATTGGTAAAGTTTACAAGGTGTAATGAAAACTTCAAATGAAACTCTTATTTTAGTTCAGACACAGTGGTTCATGCCTATAATCCCAGCACTTGCAAAGGCCAAGCCAGGAGAATTGCTTTAGGCCAATTCGAGACCAGCCTGGCCAATACAGCAAGACCCCATCTCTTAAAAAAAAATTAAATAAATAAATAAATAAATAAAATAACAAAGTATTAGCTAGCCATGGTAGCATATGACAGGAGGTTGGGTGGGCGATCACTTGGGCAAAAGAGTTTGAGGTTGCAGCAAGCTATGATGACACCACTGCACTTTAGCCTGTGCAGCAGAGCCAGACCCCATCTCAAAAATGCAAAAAACCCTCAAAATAAACTTCACGTACTTTAATAAGAGTTTATGTTACAATGATAATAGCACATAATTAAAGTCTCATATTTATCTCATGAAAGCTTATTTTTGCTTAACTTTATATAATTCAGCCAGCTGTATACAGTGTGTATATATAAAAAAGCACTGACTCTGCCTATGTTCTGGAGCTGATTTTAAGCTTATAAAATTGAAGGATACATACAGTTGGAAAAAATTAAAATAGTTATTATTATTTCTAGTATTAACATTTTAGGCAGAAAAGACTACTTAAAAGATAAGGTCAAAAATAGGAACAGAATAATTATGATTAAGAAATATGCTTACCCTTACTTAACTCGGTGCTTAGGATATATGTTATAAATATTAATGATTAAATATGTATACATGTAGGTGTGTTTTGAGTATCTTCAAAGTAATTCTCAGCCAAATTAATTACTTACCTGCTTACTTCCTGGCAAACTTTACTGGGAACAAAACTGATTTCTGAAAAGGCTACTTGGTACTGCAGAAGCAGATAGAGGTAGGAAGCTGCCCTGACAGATGTTCCCTAGCCCTAGCAACTTAAGGTCCTTACCTTTTTGGCTAAGGCTTAAAACTTTCCTAAGAGAAGACATCCCTGAGTGTGAGATGAAAGCAGAGTTAATCTAGTGGGGCTCAGACATGAGAATGAGTATTGTATTTAGGGCAAACACACACAGTGATATTTTTCTTAAAAGCTGAACTACTTGGGTTTTCAAGTAGTTTTACAAACTTTTACAACCCCTCCACACCCCCCACCAAACAATTGCTGAGAATTAGCTCGAAGTCTGTATGATCCACAGAACCCCCAAACCGAATTTGCTAAATTTGCTTTTTGTAAGAAAACTCAAGAAATAAGCTCATGCTTTTTTCCAGCCCTACCCTACATTTGCTAATCCTGGGAGCATTGTCATACCTGACTCAGATACCAGCGGTACATGGGACAGTCTGCTCCTGGCCCTGGTTAGGGGCCTCCGAGGATAGTCTTCATTACACTGCACGTCACAACTCTCAGGCTGGGAGCTCCCCCTCCTGTCCTCACCTGTAGCCCCAGTGCCACTCCCATTAGTCCTCTCATCATGTGCTGGGCCTGAAGACCCCCCTTGTGGCAGAGTCCTAAAGGAAAAGGCGGATCTCGTACCATCCGGGCCATTCACAACACAGGCTCGGCTGGTTGAAGGACGTTCCTCATCAGAACACCTGCTAGTTCTCCTTTGGGATTCCTGGGGCCTGTGACAGCAGCATCTGGGGCAGACAGAACTCTCTGCATCTCCCTCCTCCATGGCCTCAGAGTCCTCTGACCCACCGGGGGAGCAGGCACACTGCCTGGATACATCCACTTCTGTAGGGCTAGGCTCGGAAGAGCTGCCGCTGTTCACCGTCCTTACAAAGTCGGGGCTTTGAGAAGCAGTGCTGTGTGAGCTGGAGTTTCCCACTGTGCTGGCGGTGGTGCTGCTGCAGCTGGGATAAACATCCTTGTTTTTTTTCTTTTCAGGAATATCCCTAGCTGCTTTCATATCGGCTTTGATCTGCTCACTGGTGACCTGACAGCCTTTCTCACAGCTGCTTTCCTCGAGAGGAAACTGCTTCGACTGGCCCATCTGATGGGAGTTGTACCTCTTTCGAAGTGGAGTCTTGCCTTTTCCACTTACTGCTTATAGAAAAAGAAGAACGGCCCGAGGAAAAGAAAAGATTTCAGTACAAATTATGGACAAAAGGCAAGAGTAAATTTGGAACAGGAAACAATGTACACCAATTCTCCTAAAGCATAACTGATCATATCATGGAGCTGCTCAAAAATTCTCTAAGGCTTCCTAGTGCCTACCCTGGTTTATCACTCCTTAGCTCAGCCTTCAAGGCTCTCTGGGATCTGATTCCAAAATATCTTTCGATTTTATCCCCTCTACAACATTCTACACTCCACACCCTGCTTTTCTTTCAAAATACCCTGATTTACTACCTCAGGCCTTTGTTCTCGACAAGTTGTCAGCCTTGAACCTCTGTTCAATTTCTTTTGCACCCCCACCCCAAAGGCACAGTAGTATATGCCCTGTAATATTGTTATCTATGTTTTTGACCTGACTTTTCAACTAGACTAGAAGTTCCATTAAGAGAAAGAGACTTTGACTTATTCATCTCTGTATCCCTCACAGCACCTAACATAGTACCTGGGGCACAGTAAGGCTCAATGAATATATAAAGGAATAAACAAATAAAGCCAGTTGTCTGGCTGACAGAACATCTATTTGCTAAATTTAGAAATTGAACTTTCTGGGAAACATTAGGTTAGTCAGCTAGTCATCTTACTTTTGCTAAATTTCAGTTTGCTTAACAGCTCCTTTCAACCACAGTATACGGTTAACTGAATTTCTTAAAATCGATCAATGATCAATTATTCCAAGGTCAAGGAACTGAACTTTCCATACACAGAAGTGTATACATATTTCAAGTACAGTGTTAAATGTATAATTAACATTCAAACATTAACGAATAAAGGTACCCAAGGATAAATGAGTGGACAATTTTTAAAAACTCCATCCTTTGCCAAAAGTGGTTTAGTTAAGCACATGGTTCTGAGAAACAAAAAGGAAAGAAAGACAAGAAAGAAATATGAACCTAAAAGTTAAAAGAACTCTAGTTTCTTGGTGAGTCAAATGACAGAGGCTGTTGCCTAGAACTAAAGGGAGACGAAGGATTATAAAACATACTTTAGGAGACCTTCAAGCACCAACTAGCCACCATATTCTCTAAGCACAACCGGACAAATTATCCACTGGGGAATGGCTCTTTCTTCAGTGCCCTGGATGACTTACTATAGTGATCCTTTACACGAGGCACAGACCTCTTGCTAATTTCTGGCAATCTGATGCCACGGCGACCTAAAGCTTCCACTGTAGATTCACAGTCTTTACTTCTTCCCTTCCCTGAGACCTCACTCCACAACAATTTTGTTGTGTTACATTTACCCCCTATAGCACCACCTATATCACCTCCCCCTTACTTGAAAAACTGACTTTCTTACTTCCTATTACATTCCATAAGGAGTACGTTAACTATATCACAAGGTGCAAGAGGGACACATTAAAGAAGGCCACGTGTGTCAGTTCTGATAGTGACTCTCACTAACAGATCAGAGTAAGATAATTTCTCACCTGACAATTCCCTGGACTGCACTGATTCTCCATTTTTTTCTTCACGTTCAGAGTAACGCCGAGTACCATTCTTAGGAATCCAGACTTCTTGGAGTTCTAGACTGTCTTCTTCATCATCACTTTCTGAATCATGAACAGTAATTGGGGTTGGTTTTACTACACGCTGAAGACCACTGGGACCTAAAATAAAAAACATAGGCCTAACAGTTGCATTTTTCCCCGAGAAATGCTCTCATACAAAATACTGTTTCTGGGAATCTAGAATCACAGAGATACTTTTTGGCTGCGTAGACTCCCTTAGCATTCCTTTCAATTGAATACACAGATAAGACACTGTGAAAGCACTGTAAAGCATTATGTCAACATTAAGTATAATTAATATGCTAATCAACTATACATATTTCTAAAGACCAATTAAAATAGATCACATGGCATCCCCTTACAGGACCTTTACTATTTTCAAAAGTAACATGAATAATTCTAAAACTAATCAAAATAACAATCTTAATGATAATTTTATAACTGGGCTACATATTGTTCCAATTTACAAACATATGAACCAAGCCAAAGCAAATGAAGATGAACCTAAGAAACTTATGGGTCTATGAGCAACCCTCTGCATTTGTTGAGTATAGGCCTATTTCACTAGAAGTAGCAGATACATTCTTTTTTTCTGTTTTGTTTTTTGTTTTACTATATTTAATTGTAAGTTTATATAATTTAATTTTTTTTTATTAAATCATAGCTGAGTACAATAATGCGATCATGAATTACAATGTGCTGGTTCCATATACAATCTGAAATATTTTCACTGAACTGGTTAACATAGCCTTCATGGCATTTTCTTAAGGGTGCAGGTGAAGTTTACTAAGTGTAGATGCATTCTTGAAGGCTAGAGCATGTTACGTTTTGGTTGAATCCATATATAAAAACGGCTTTTTCTGCTTAGGAGTGCAGTTTTTAAATCTTTAGTTCTTATGACCCAGTTCTCTCTGACAAAGGAGTAATATTAGCTCCATCAATACAATGTTAAGCTCGGAGGAACCTTGCCTATCTTATTTGTGTCACCTGTACAATGCCTGGCATAGAGTAGGCACTCAGTAAATATTTGCTGAATAAGTGACTGCATCTGTAAGACACTTAAAACAAAGTGTCTTACACTTTGTTTGAATTTTTAATTCAAAGACAAAGTGCCATTCAAACAAATTAGGGGTAGGAAAACTTGAGCTTCTAGTTTCAATTTTGTTCCCTGATCACTAGCTGAGTAGTATTAAGCATTATCAGTCACTTTTAGTTAAAAGTGTATTAGTTTTTCCATCTGTAAAACAGAGGGTTATGCGTAATTTTTAAGGGTCTATGACTTTTATAGCCTAGTGTCACCTACTGACAGGAATTAAATCTTGGTCTATTGACTGACCAGGCCAACCACTCCACTGCTCCTCCTCCTCTCTGAAATGAGGGGAGAGTACAAGCAGATTATTTCATCGAGTCATTCATTTATTTTCCTAGCTACAATTTGAGTGCTTCCTTTTTCTATACACATGGACACACACCTGTGGTTACACAGAACGAGCAGTTGTTGCTGCAGTTACAAATAATAAAAAACAAACTTAAGTAAGACATGTACAAACAGAAACACACACACAGAGTAAGGATACCAACAATGTATTACAGGCTTCAAAAATAAATAGCATGCGATACGTCACTAGCTTTAAGGTGAGAAGCAATTGTTCCCAGTGTTTCACATTCTTCATTATGGCCAGGCTCAAGTTTTCAAAATGACAAATATGGAAGGGTCACATGATTACCTGCTTGTTCCTCATCAACATCCACAGGAATAATTGCCTGACTGTGAGCTGGAGTATTGTTTCCACTCTCAGCCACCACCTCTCCATCTTCTTGGACCATGTCTTCCATCTCATTCAATGCTTAAAAGTAAACACAAAGTAATAACCAAGAGAGGAAAAAAAAAAAAGACAAAAACAAGAAATGTATAAAAAACCATAACAGCAGCAAAACTGGGCAGCCCTGAGGAATGAACATCTCCATTGATTACAAGGCCCACTCTGAGAGAATAGCATGTAACTGTGTTTCTTTAGAAAAAGGGGGGGGGGGAGGGAAGTCCAGTTAGTCCATAGAAGAGAAAATTACAGGAGGGAAAGGATCACCTAGTGGACACAGTCCATCCAGTTCACAGAAAGTTACAGAGTTAACAAAGAAACATAGCAAAATGTAATTAAGCTCCCCCCACCCAAATCATTCAGATTAATGTTGCTGAAATACACATACAGAGGGTGCCCCAAAAGTGCATATGCATTTTAAGAGAAAACTCTATTAAATTTGTAATACAAGAGAAGCATAGATTTAAAAAGTAGCAACACATTACTCCTATTGGAAATCTTTCATGATGAGAGCATACAATTCTGATTAATAATTATAAACTGCAACTAGTAATTGAAGTACACACACTGTACTGTTAGGCTCCATGCTACATGTTTTACATACATATTTATTTTTCACAGGAAACTGACAAGGATGTCATTACTAGCTTCATTTGTGCAGCTGAAGAAATGAAGGCTCAGATGTGTTAATAGCTGGCTAGGATTTAAACTGAGAAATTTCCAGTGCTTACTACACTCCGGGCACTCTAAGTAGGTGGGAAATGTATATCTAGTCCCTCTCTCAAGAGGATGCATACATTCTGGCATAGATGTTAGACACATAGAACAGGGTCAGAATATACTTGCTAAGAGCTACAACAGTCTAAAAGTGCAAAAGAAACATAGATTTAAAAAGTAGCAACACATACTCCTATTGGGTCAGGAAAGGGCTTATTGAGATAAGGTGACATTTCACACAGTTTCACACCAGGAAGAATGCAACATTTTTCAGAAGAATAGACCAGTGATAACAAAAACAGGCGTTTATGTTATGATAGGGGTGTGAAAAAAAAAACAAAGCTGAAAAGGTAGCCTGGGTTCCACATTGTGAAAAGCTTGGAAAGCCTTGCTAACAGGCTTAAAATTATTTCCTCTAAGCAGAGGGGATTTACTAGAAGGGTTTTGTGCAGGGAATGGCATGAACAGAAATACATTCATATTATCTATGTGATAAGGTTTTCCAAAACTGCTGAACAACTGCAGAATAACCTACAGAAATTTTTAATACAATACCCAAAAGCTGTTTTAACAACTGCTTTCATTGCATTCATCTGAATATTACTGAGCACCTATTATATTAGCATTCCTACTATTCCTAGGTGATGAGCAAGTGATAGTCAAGATCCCTATTCTTAGAGATTAGTTGGGGGAGAGAAAAACTTTTTTTTTTTTTTTTAAATAAAAACATCAGATAGTAATGGCTTATGCAAAATAAATTTAAAAGTATAAAGTGATAGAGAAAGAATTGGCAGGTACTTCAGATCAAGTGGAAAGGAAAGAAACATTTAAGCTAAGACCTAAAAGCCAAGAAGCAGCCATGAAAAGATGCAGGGAGCTGTTACTGCAATGGCTGGTGCCAGCCAGGTTATTCAAGTATGGTGAGAGAGGTAGGGAGGAGCACAAGATAAGGACAGGTCAGATCATGAACTGCTTTGTGACTTATGTATCAATTTGTGACTTAACTCAAGAACCTGGATTTCATTCAAAGACAACGGGAAGCACTGTAGAGTTTCAGTAACTCTGCTCTGGCTGTGCTAAGAATTAATTTTAGTTGGGCAAAAGAGAAAATAGGAAGGCCAGTTTGAAAACTACTAAAACATTTATGTAAAAAAGGTCTGATACGATGGTAGTGTAATGCAAAAGGAGAGATACACAGGTATGTCTTTTAAAATTACAAGATGCCTTTTTTTAAGGAAGTTTTCGAGTCATTCAACAAGACCTATTAAAGGACTCACTGTTGTAGAAGGCAGGCAGGCAGTGAAGAAAAGAAAATAACACCTTGATTTTAGTCTCTTGTAATTAAACTGAATGATGGTGACTTTGGTCTAGAGAAAACAAAAAGTGATTTGCTTTTGATGTTTTTTCCTTTGTTTTAAAATATTTTGTCGTTAGGGCAATACAACTTTTATAACTTACGGAAATTATGTAGGCTAACTTGTAATCAAGTAATGTTTAGGTTAGCTGAAATATTATTACAGCTGTGAAAAATGTGTTATTAAACATTATCATAAGCCTTAATGATTTTTTGAGCTGTTTTTATAAACATATTAACTAGTGTCTTTTATAGAAAACCACTTTTTATAAAATTTATAACCTTCATCAAACATTATAAAATAAGGGAGACCGCATTGGCTTTTAACAAAATAATTTATATGCAACAATCTCTAATATCAGCAATATTATTTAGTGGTTGACAATTACCTGCCCCAAATATACATTTACTGGGATTTTGTTCAGACTGCAGCCCACCCTTAAGCTTTACAAAGTCTTTCTGTAATTATGACATAGCTATAGCTACTTCAGAAAAGTAAAAAAGTCAAGGCTGGATATAACAGACATGGAATTTAGTTGGCACTAAAACCATGAGACTGAAGGAAAATGTCCATAGAAAAAGGGAGATCATGGATAAAAATGAACACAGGAGGTGATATAAGAAAAGTAAACTGAAGAGGCGGTCAAACAAGGCAGGAGAAATGCCAGGAAAATGGATTCAGAGATGCCAAGAGAGGAAAATATTTCAAGAATACAGAAGTACGCAACAATGTCAAATGCTGCTGAAATGTCACATAAGACCTAAGTGGAGAAATTACTCCCATATTTGGTAAGACAGTCAATGGTGACTTTGCCACAAGCCAAAGTGGAAAGTTCTTATAGAGACGATGTAGGATGAGAAAGTGATGACAATATCTACAGATGATCCTTTGGTCAGGACCTGTATATACCCAGAGTAATCCTAAAGGAAATCATCCTCCAAATATGCTCTAGAATTATTGTGAACAAAAGAGAGTGGGCAAAGGGGGAAAAGATGACTAGAAAAAAAATGCCGTTTCCAGTTCTGAAGGGTCAAATTAAGAAAATTCAGTAGGGAAATAATCTTCACCCTCACACATCGATAGAACAACACATGGAGCCTATTAACACTTAGGTTGGCCCTTAGCAAGTGTTCAGTAAATATTAAAGAACTAGATAGATGATTTTTACATAAATGAAACTGAAGAGGTTTTTATTAGCTCATATACTTAATTTGCTGGGTGGTGTTGAAGACTTAATGATTAATAGTACATAAAAAGTGCTGATGTCTAGCACATAGTTGATATTAATTTTTCAGTTTTTGAAACATACAAGTATGATCCCTTCAGCTAGCCACTGGTCAGGGCAACATTAAAGGATGATCCTTCATCTAAATCCTAAAAGTTAATTCTTGGTTACATCAGGCTTCTAAGGTTACCACTGCACCTCCATCCCCATGGCATCTATCAGTCTTTTTCATTATGTGAGCACCCTTATAGATCCTGTGGACAAAGATGGTTTCAAACAAAAGCAAATTAATAGGAATATTTCATCTTCCCCCTCATGTGCCTTGTTAATTAGCTCCACTCAATGTGAAAAGTGAAAAGTTGAAGCAAGGGAAAAAGGGAATAGAATAAAGCCAGAGAAATATGATCCAAAGTAAAAATCACTTCTATCTGGAGCTCACAAAAGATCTGGGTTACCGTCGGCTGCAAACTGCTGCTCTCCCGGTTGCAGATCTTGCCGAAAGTCATTCTCCTCATCTGAGTCATCTGGGTGATGGTGATTGTTGTCGTGGAGGTTGGCATTGTTATTCTGGGCATTATTATCATTGTCATTGTTGGAGTTCTGGTTGCTAACAAGGGCTGAGGAAACCCCAATTCCCGTGCCTGCACTCAGACCAACTCGAGCACAGCCCTAAGGCAAAACCAAACCACATGTGTATTAATTTAGCTCAGCACAGAACAAACACTTCATTTTTAATAGGCACTCATTTTGCTTTTACATTAGAATATTTATAAAGCACTTATTTATGAAATGCTTTCACACAAGAAGAGAAGTGCTCATTTAAGGCTCATGATACTTCAAGCTCAGATTTACAGACTAAGAAGTACAACAAATGCAAGAAATTTGCCCAATAGCACATGGTAAGTAGTACAGCAGGGACTTTAAACCTAGTATTCTGACCTGAAAAATCCTGAGCTTTTCCCAGAATGCACTGTTTCAACAGTGGGAATATCACCATTAATAACTGATGAGAGAGCATAACTAGTTGAAGAATTAAGTAAAATTTTTAATACCTTTAGTGTAATACTTTAGGCCGTTTTAAAATAACATTTTGTACAACCGGGTAACCTCAGATTTCCTAGTTTATATAACTTACTAGAGAAGATAGTGGTAAAGTAAAACGCTCTCCCAGTAAATTCTGAATCCTTATTTATACTTTGGGTTCCAAAGTATTAAAGATTTAGAGATTTAATCTACCATCTAATTACTCCAAGTAGTAATTTTTGTTGTAGCTCAAATTTCCAGGGTTATCTTTTTACATTACTTTTGCTTTATACAGGAATGACGGAGACAGCTTCCTTACTTCTTCCCTTTTCTTCCCCAAAGACCCCTTAATACTCATAAGAACAGGAGGCAGGGCATCATTATAACCTTTATGCCTTCACTGAGGCTGACAGTAAAAAGCCCAACTGTAACAGTATAAAGGCATGTTATTAAATAGAAAAAAAAATTGCAGGTTGTTGTTTTCTTCCCTGAGTATCAAAATCAGAACACCAAAATTCTCTCAAATGTGACTTACCTTGGGTGGTTCACGAAACATCTGGTCCAGTGAAATAAACTCCAGGCTGGGCAATAATTCAATAAACTGGCCAAAGGAGTCCAGCTTCAAAGCATGGCACCGTACTAGGTTGATATCAACCAATCGAGTCCACCTTGAGTGGTCTGTTGAAGAAATGACATGAGCAGACAGAATTTAAGTAACACTTACCCGTTACTGATGAATTTTTCTATAGGTCACAAGAACTCTTCAAATCCTTTTTTAACTAGCTTGTCCCTTATTTGATGATCTCTAAAACTTGATGACTCTAAGCTATGATGTTTACATATCTAATTCTGTGTAAAAACTAAATGGCCTGGGAAGTATTAATGGGAAATCAAGTCAGCCCTGATTTAAATGTGACCCATCAACAACGTACATGACTTTTCAACAATAAGACACTGGATACAGAAATTATGGTACATTTATTTAATAGAACATTATGCAGCTATGTCAAAAGAATGAAGGAAAGCAGAATATGCTTGTGGATATGAAAAGCTCTCCAAATTATACTTAGTGCAAAAAACAAGCTACAGGATAGTGTATACACAGTAAGATCCTTTTGTATATATAAATCATTTTCAAATGCTATACACATATAGGCTGTAATATGCACAAAGTAATTTGTCCAGAAGAATATACAAGAAACTGTTGATGATGGTTACCTTTGAGAAGAGGAGACTTTTCATTTTGTACCTTTCTGTACTGTTTGAAATTTATCAAGTGCATGTATTACTTTTATTTTTTTAAATGTTAACAGGAGTTCTTAGTGATGGGATTATAGGCCATTTTTTTGTTTTCTTCTTTATACTCTTCTGTATTTAAGAAACAAACAAACCAAAACCCAATAAATGTTATTTTTTAAAGTGATCTACGCCTACTACATCCTAAAGTTCATATTTCCCAATAACTTCTTGGTTCAGCTGGGCCAGGAATAAAATTTAACTTCAGTAGGTGAGACAAGGCCATTTTAATGAGTGATCTCAGTAGAGGCTCCAGAGCCCTAACACAGGCCTAGACAGTGGCTTTGTGAGGAGATTCAGGTCCCTGTGAGGTGAATCAAGAACAGAGGCTATTTTGTAGTTGTCAATAAGCGGCTTTTTCACAAGTGGATGTCACAAGGAAAACTTTATCCAGTTCTGAATATTTAGTAAATTCAGGTATTTAGAAGGGCCTTTAAAACAACAAATAGCATTACTCTCTCAGACAGAAAAATAAACTCCTACCATAAGAAAAAAATATCAAGTGCAAAAGTCACACTTCTATACGTAGGGGATTGGGTGAGAAGGGGAGGTCTGAAACAGAGTAGGATTTCCAGCCAATAGAAAATTTCACTGTAAGTTATTGTTTAATATGTCACTTAATTAAAAGATTTCCAGTATACATACCTACTTTGTCCTTCCAGGTCATGTGCCATTTTGAAGGTAACTATAATATCTTAGGTTCTAGGTAACATGAACCTTAATTTTAGGTGCCTAACCCAAAAAGTACATATAAAGAATGATCAGGGCACTTGAATTCATAACCTGGACAGTGCAAATTTCTAGGCAAAGGACTTTAGAAGTTTAAAGAGGCATTGAATATACTTCTAATTTGGTTAGCAATGGTTCCCATAGCTTGCCTGTCCATACAAAATTCTTCACCTTACATTAGAAATGCAAACATATATCACACAGAGAAAGACATATCTCTCAAGATCAATAAATATAGCTATATTTCGAAGTCTACAGTACCTGAGATCCAATTGTATGGGTTATGTAGATGGGGGCAATTATAAATTGCCAGATATTTGATACAGGAGAAAACTTCATTGACAGCCTTCATCCCTATATCGGTGATGATACCTGGATTTTCTACTACATCAGCCAAACCATACTTCACCAGATCTGCATTAGCCATTCTGCCTAAAGAAGAAGTAATTGGAAAAAAAAAAAAAAAAAAAGTCAAACTCATTAAGTGTCATTTAAGTGCTATGGAGTGTTGCCAATTTTGTGTCTTAGCATCCAGTATGATCAGTCTCTATGATTGTTCCATATCATCTGTTCATCATTGCAGGTATAATTTTAAGTTAGGTTATCAGTACTTATGGTAGCACTTCTTGTATAAAATAAATATTTTTATTAAAAGTCAAGGGACACGCAGTAGAAAAAATTATTTTCAATTGTTTAGAAAAGGAAAGAAAGAAGAAAAAATTCTTAAAATATAACTGAGAAATGTATTGGTTCATACTATGGGGAAGTTTGAGTTTTATCTTTCAAAAGGGAAAATGCAACTGCCTCACAGGATAAGGATCATGCTCTTAAGAGTCTGGTGTGGCCATGTATAGAGAAAGGCAAACGCTGGGAATTCAAGATTCATTTTCAGAACCCAGGTACAGGTTAGTACCTATCCCTCCCAAAGTGGACTTCTAACTCAAAACATGTCACTGGGGTTTAGTAGCTACGGTCTGGTCACAAACTAGGGCATGGGGGTAGTATATAAAGGAGGATGCTCCACGTAGATCATGCCATCGGGAATCACTCCTCATCCTTTGTCTCCTATCATCAGTTCTCCCATCTGCTTGCCCCTCACTCTCCACGATGGTCCACTTGACTGAGACTCCCTGAAAGGATGATGTCCAGTTAATTCCCAGTTACAACATTAGCATTCAGTACTGGGAGTTAAGAGCTCAATACATGTCTCTCACAGTCCTTGCAACCAACTGATACATAGCACAAAGAAAACACTGTTGCTCTGGTAAAGCTGCCCTGAACATCACAGTGATTAACTCCTTTAGGTCAGAACATGTTTAAGACAATCAGTCTACTCCAAACTCTTCCAATCTTCATTTCCATATAGTTCACAATCTCTCCCATAGTCCCCATTTTTGACATTTAGTGGTATTTCTCACAGATTTCACCTTAATCCATCCTTTACAATTTAAATGAGTAATTTTCTTTAGCCTCCTGGTAAGGATCTTTTTCCTGCTCTTTGGACTCAAGGTGAAACTTGCCTGTTTACCTTAAGATAGGGTAAATCTTGAACTGCCCCTGGTCCCTGGGCACTATCTACATAATGCTGCACCCCACTAATACAAAGCCATGTCTTGCTTTCAGTCATCTAAGGTCACTGTGTTCCTGCTCTTGGGCTTTCCTTCTAGCCTCCCTCAAAACCATGATATCACTTGGGATTCATTTGTTTTTTTTTCTCTTCAACCCATAGGCCAATTAAAAGTAAAAACTACCTTTTAATGCATACTTCCTAAGTGTCAGAGATTGTTATCAATGTATATACCGCTTTTTCTTTGATTCCTCAGAGATACACAAGAGAAAATCAGAAATAATCTTATCTCCATTTAAAAAAAATAAGAAAACAGGATTTAAAAAGAGTCACTTGCTAAGGTCTCATGATTAATAACAGGCAGGCTTCATTTCCATTGCTTTCCAAAACTCTTGCACTAAAGACTCCTCTACATTGCTTCTGAAGTTTTCACTGAGTTTTACTCTCCTGTCACCTTTACATTAAGATCTGAGACACTAAATCCACATAAACAATTCTTTTTGAAGGATTAGTCTTTGGGTTACTGATTTTCTCACATATATCATTAGCATCTTGACCTATGTTAGCCACCTACCTATCCCAGTGACTTTTCTTTAATCCTAATATACAGCATCTACCTTCCAGCACATCCACTAATTTGGCAATGCCACTCTTACCATAAATGTTAGGGAACAAAGGTGATACTTTATCAGACTCTGTAAAAAAAAAAAAGTAACTCAAGTTTTACCAGAGGCAGCCCCTCAACTCCTAGTGAGATGTTTAAGTCTAAATTACTGAGAAGAAAGAGATTAAGTGCAACTGAGCAATGAACTCTCATCCTTCTTGAGGTAGGTCTGCTAGAGGCACCTGGCACTTCTTATGAAACAGAATCCTAGGCAGTCTTTGAAGGAACAGAAGAGAGCATGTGTGTGTGTGTGTGTGTGTATGAATGAAACAAACTTCAGTGAAAAAGAATGGAATGGATTGTACAAAGGTTAAGACTAAGAGAGTATTAAATATGAAAGAGACTATAAAATAATTTATGTTGAAAACTTTGAGGTAATGGTAGTCAAGAAAGTGCCTTTTTTTTTTTTTTCTTTTTTCTTTTTGAGATACAGTCTATGTCACCCAGGCTACAGTGCAGTGGCATCATCGTAGCTGACTGCAACCTGGAACTGACAGCCTCAAGCGATTCTCCTGCTTTAGCCTCCCAACAGCTGACCCTGCAGGTATGGCCATCACACATGACTTTTTTTTCTAATTTTTATGGGTGTCAATATGCTGCTCAAGCTGGTCTTAAACTCCTGGCCTTAAGTGATCCTCCCACTTTGGCCTCCCAGAGTGCTAGAATTATACATGAGAGCCACCATGCCCAGCTATAAAATGTTTTTATTCTATTAAAAATGTGTGCTGAGGAAAGAGAAACACTATAAGGAAATAACGTTATAAAGATAAGTCTTGATATTGCTTCAGTAGTCCTAAATGTGTATTCTGAAGATAGAAAATTTGTCAAGTTTTGAGATTTTGCAAAAAACACAAAGTTATAAAAAGTTACCACACAGATATTATAGAAGCATAGAGAATGTTAGCAACCGCATACAAAACCAAAAAAGCTTGGTATTAAGTATACTGATTTCACACACACACAAAAATCACTCTATCAGTTTAGAAGTTTAACGCTATTTTGAAGAAAAGCCAATTTTTTCCAAGAGATAAAGATTTAAAGTGATGATTGTATTAAGCTGATTAGAAAAAATGATTTGTCTTTTTAAAGTAATCCTTTTACCTGTATTAATAAGAACTATGAACAATGAAGAGAAACATACAACTATCATTGTCACACATATTAGAAATGAAAAAGAAGAAGAGTCGTTTTTTTGACCAGGACTGTCATGATGAAGAAATAAGCCTATCTTTGTTTTTCTACAAGGCAAATTAGATTCAAAGAAAAAGTGCCACCTGGTGTGATAGTGTTCAAGAAAGATTTATTGCTACTTACAAGAGGAAGAAACTAATTCTTAAAAAAGTAAAAACATGTTGATGCTGGCAATTTTCTTTCTTGTCTTCTTAATGCCATGTGAAAAACAAGTTTGAATAATACATTGACATGCATTCAAACCTAAAGGAATGAGCTCCCAATTGTAAATGCATTCTAGAAAATGCTGTGAACAAGCCTGCCAACAGCAATCATCGTTAAATGAATACTGACCATTATGTGTTCACACTATCTGGAAAATCCAGAACCCCCAGCAGGCTTATTATGGAAATGAAGAACATGGGCAGGGAATGGGACCTCATCTGAGAGGACCATCAAAAGCTTCAAGAAGTGTGGCAGATCAAATTCAACAATGGAACCAAAGATGACATTCTGTGAAAAAAATGAAGCAGAATGGAAAAGAAACTTGGGCAGTAAAGTGGAGACAATATCAAATGTAGATAAGGCTCTGTTCTTGGTGTACTTTTAATCATTACATTTTCTGTAATATGCAATATAAGAATATGGAAAAATACCATTAACATTAAAATCTTTTTCAAGAAGTGAGAGCAGCTGAGATTTTTAAGTTGGCTTACATTCAGGAAAATACGGCACATTCTAATTCAAATTTCAGTTCATCAAGTAAGTTCCCTATAGCAATTCTAGGAAATAAAATGGGATAAGTCTTACTCTGAAGCAAAAACTCATCTACATATCCCAGATGAAGGGTTTCAAATTGGGGAAACTCCAACTCTGCCATCTTTAGGGCAGAAAAGACACCATCTTTGGTTAAGGAAGGCTGGATTCGAACTTCATGTAACCTATGAACAAAGAGATGCAATATATAAAATTAAAATGAGAAAATGAAAGCCATCAGAATCAAAGATTCTTCCTAATGTAAGGCTCTAAAATAAGTTTATGCTTTTTAAAGCACCACAGATGTCAATAACTTTTCCTCCCTCCATTAAAAAAGTACAAGAAATGATTCCTTTAAAGGAGTATTTGCAAAGAGTCAGCACATGTTAAGTAGTACACTAAAGGTACACATTAAATTGACAATAAATGACAAAGAACCATATATCACTTCAAGTGATTTTCTAAACCTGACTGATCACAGTAAGAATCTCATGTGGTGCTGGTATTTCTTTAACATTTTTTTACACTAGTTTGTCAACAGTCCATTTTAACAAAGGTATAGTTTTATAGTAGGTAACAATCCCCACTTAAATGTAAAACCACTTTTATTTTACTCATATTTTTAATTAATATTCTATTAAAGGAAAGTAAGAGTTTTGTTTTTGAATGAATTGAAAAAATGGTTAATTTAAAGTAAATATTATAAAATAAAAGTAGAAGTAGAGCTTTCATGCATAGGAAATACTAAACGTGGCATAAAGCACTAAGAAGGTATGGTTAAAAAACATAAAGATGTTAGAAAGTCAGATTTTGGAAAAGCCGATTTAAAATACTGCTTTCTGAATAGCGAATATTGTCACCAACTAAATAATTCAGAAAATCATCCAGATATTGAGAAAATGATTACTACAAGGGTACAGACACCAGAGCCTCAATGCTGACTTCTGTTAGACATCCACTTATAGAAGTGCTTTTCACAGGTAATATACACAACTGTTTTTCACAGGTAAGAAATCACATCCTTCCAAATTTTGCTGGGTCTCAAGTGTAGTTCAAATGGTCATCAGTCACACTAGTAAGATCACTATGTAATACTCACCTAATTATTTAAACAATTCCTTTGTATTTTAAACCTGAACAACACCTGATCGAACTTCATACACACATACATTTCCACAGTTTTTTGTAAAATGGGAATAAAACATATAATTAAGACAAAAGACATAATGTGGAAGAGGAAACATACCTACGGGCAGCAGTGATGATGAGGTAACCAAGATCTACTTCAAGAGCGTTTTTGCAAGCTCCCAAAACAATAGTGTGCAAATTTCTAAAACCACCTAATGAAGAAAAGGAATAGAAACAAGCATTTCTTTTGACCTTAGTACTTTTCAGTAAAGCATTTATATACACATTAGATTATAATTATTTGTTTAACCGTAAATCTAAGTTTTATTTTTACATTTAAATATCTCAAGATGAACTATAACTACTTAATTCCTAAAAAGAGAAGAAAACAGATTACTCATTTTGAAAAGACTCTGATGGGTGAAAACTACTCCAAAAGATTTACACTGTAAAGATTTTCAGAAAGCCAGATGCTTGTGAGAATTGTAAAGTAACCCTGCTATTTTCTGGCCAAAGTTTGAACCTGCAATATATCATATGGTATAATATGAGCACTACTTCAACTTCAACTAATTTTTTTTCATGTTGGACACAATTAATGCAGACCATAATGAATTTTGACAAAGGATTGATTTCTCTGTTTTGAATTTTTATAACATCACAAAGTATGTACATTTTTGTGTCTGGCTTCATTAAACATTTTATGTAATTTACCCATATCATTACATGAAGCTGTAGTTTATTCATTCTTATTGCTGTACAGTATCCTATTGTATGAATATACATTTTAATTACTCACTCTATGCTGGTAGGTATCTGAATCGTTTACGCATGGGGTCTATTAGGAACCGTGCTTGTATGAACAATCTCAAGTATGTCTTTTGGTGAACATAAGTATACATATTTATTGAATTTGAAGACAGGAATGCCAACTATTGTTAGGTGTATAGCTAACTGTAGTAGATGCTACTGAACAATTTATACTCTTACCAGGAGCATACAAAAGGCCTTGTTGCTCCACATTCTCGCCAGCACGGTTGTTTATCTTTTCCGTATTAAGCATGTATAGGTGTCGTCATTTTAGTGTTTACATATCACACTGAAGTTTTAATTTGCATTTCCTTAGTGATTGGTAAAATTTATCATTTTTTCTTGTTTACTAGACCTATATGGATACTCTGGTATAAAGGCATTTCAAATCTTTTCCCATTTTTTCTATTGGGTTTCCTGCCTTTTTCTTATTAATTTCAGGAATTCTTTATATTTTCTCAGTACAAATCATTTAGCTGTACTGCAAATAGCTTCTCCCATTCTGTAGCTTGGCTTTTTCTTCTCTTAATCATAGTTTTGATGAACAACAACAAACAATCTTAATTTGTTCCAGTTTAACAATTTTCTTAATTTATGGTAAGTGCTTTTTGGTGTCCTGTTTAAGAAACCTGTGCCTACCCAAGATCAATAAGACATTTTTTTATGTTTTCTTTTAAAAACTTAATTCTTTTATTTTGCACATTTGGATTAATGATCCATCTAGAATTAATTTTTGAGTGAGGTATGCTGACTCCTTGAGGGTCATCCTTAAATACCTACAAGAGAAGAAAAGTCTGCTTCTCTTATAGGGAGCTTTACACAAACTCTAGCTTTTGGTGCCTCTCCAGGTCTCTTTAGTGAATGGTCTCATTGTGGCCTTCTTTTCCCTTCTGACTTTTATCTTGTCACTCATAGCCATGAGTAAGAATAATGGTGTTAGTTTTGAGTGAGCCTGTTATATCCACTTGACTCAGTGTAATGAAGTACACCTGTATCAAACTTAACTGATAAAATGTCTAAAATGATAATGTTTACACTTACTATATTTTAACAGTATTAATAATATCTATTTGTTACCAATTGTACTTGATAATTTTTGGGGCGGGAGGGTTTGAGACAAGAGTCTCAAGCTGTAACCCTTGATAGAGTGCTGTCGCGTCACAGCTCACAGCAACCTCCAACTCTTGGGCTTAAGCAATTCTCTCGCCTCAGCCTCCCAAGTAGCTGGGACTACAGGCGCCCACCACAACGCCCAGCTATCTTTTGTTGTTGTTGTGAAGTTGTTATTGTTATTTTAACAACATTATTATTGTTTGAACCCGCCAGCCTTGGTGTATGGGGCCTGTGCCCTACCCACTAAGCTACGGGTGCCACCTCCATTTTACTTTAGATACCTAGTTAGATTAACTATTAACTGCTTAATTTAGCTAAATCCCTTTTTTTTTTTTTTGCAATAAGATGATTAATAAAATTAACATAAAGCAGATTCTGTTATTTGACTTTATTTATCTATAAGGGATCTAAACAGCAAAATATATTTTTTTCTTATCCATCCATCTGATAGATAAAACTAATATCCAAGTGATAAGCATGAAAATATTTGGAGGCATGTGGTGTCCAAGTCAGGAACATCTCTTATCTCTAAGGTCACTAGAAATCCCTGTTGCCATTTCTATGAAAACATTCCATATATAATAGAAGTTATTATTACTCAAGTAATAAGTAATAACCTGCCAGAAAACATGCCTTATCCCAATATTATTTATTTTGAGAGGGTGTAGCAAGTATAAGAAAGAAAAGAATGCTAGCCTATACTCACAGATACTTATTCTCCATCAAAAACGCCTGAGAGAAAGTGCAATTACTCATAAGAATTTTATTTTAAAAAGTTTCGTAAGAAAAGCTAAATAAAAGCTTAATAAATTTTTGAAATTGATTTTTAAAATATTTAGTAACTAAAGAAAATGAATACCTGATCTCCAACTGTCTTCAACTACATGTTGGATAAGACCTCCAAGGAAAGGAACTCGAACCATTTCTAAATGTTCCAAATTTCGGGCAGAGGCTAAGCCTGTTACTAATGGAACATATTTCAAGGAATTTGTAGGTCCTAGAAAAAAAAAAATCTTTACTAAAACGATGTAAAATACCTTAAAAATGAATTTCCAAATCAGTGATTAAAATGAATAACTTATAAATTCTGTGTCTTAAATGACCAGTAAATTATTGACTCTCTACAAATTTGTTAATTCTTATTACAAATAAAAGTGTTAGTTGGCCTGTTAAACACATATTTATTCATGTAAAGATTTTTCAGTACTATTGGAGAGTTATACTACGTTTTGTAAATAGTGCTGAGTTCAAAATGACTAAGGGGAAAAAGTCAAGATAAAATTTGATAAAAATTTGATCCTCTACTCTATTAAACATCTCTCTGTGACCAGCATTGTTCATTCTTATTGCTGCACAGTATCCTATTGTATGAATAGGTTATTCATACAATAAATATATAATAAATATATATAAAATATTATAAAATATAATATTTATTTATAAAATATTAAATATAAAATATTTTAATATTTATTTTTATATTATATTAAATATAAAATATTTATAAAATATTTATTTATTTAAATAAATATATAATAAAATATACATTTTAATTACTCACTCTACTGCTGGTAGACATCTGAGTCGTTTTACGCATGGGGTCTATTAGCAACCGTGCTTGTATGAACAATCTCAAATATGTCTTTTGGTGAATGTAAGTATACATATTTATTGAATTTAAAGCCAGGAATGCCAACTGTCGTTATGTGTATAGTTAACTATAGTAGATGCTACTGAACAGTATTTCAATTTATACTCTCACCAGGAGAGCATGTAATCACAAAAGATATGGTCATGTCCATCAAAAAAGTCTGCAACTGACATGGAGATAGACCTAACGTAAATAATTATAAAAGGATAAAAAGGTAGACTACATCAAGCATAAAAATAAGATCTGTCGTATTCCATAAATGAGAGAAAGAGAAGAAGATAATAAGTTAGAAAAAACACAGTCTGAAGTATATATATATTTAAATGAAGAGGAAGACGGAAGCTTGTGCCTTAAGATAAGGAACAATAATGTAGCATGAAGGGAAAGTTGTATGGTTCTGTAGGGGACAGTGAATAGGCACTAAAAGACAGTGTTTCTTAGAATGAAGTCAGAATACAGATATCAAGAGGGATCCTGGTTACTATGAACTTTAAAGCTTTCATATAATGCTCAGGCAACAGGGACACTGAAGGTTTCTGTTCAGAATATCATAAAAGCAATGTTTAAGGTAGATTATATCAGACTACTTATATATAGGATGATTAGGATCCCAGAGACAAAGAAAGCAGACTGAAATTTAACAAAACAATCTTAGGAAAAATAAAAAGTGCCTATAAGAAACACACAGAGATATTTTGACTTGGTTTTGTGTATTTTTGTTTGTTTGTTTTGTTTTGCTTTTTTGCTAAGGTCAAACACAAACCATGTTTCTAATGTCTTTTAAACAAAAAGTACATTTATCTTCATAAGACAAATGACAAAACTAAATAGTAATAACATAATATAATTTTATTTAAAAATGTACCCACGGACTTTGCTTTAGGATATTTTTAGAATAGCACATGTTTAAGTCCACCATAATCATGTATTTAATTATGTACCATTACCTGCACAGTTCCTCATGACGAATGTTCTTAAGCTGGTACAAAGAAAGTCTTTGAATGGCTGTGGTTTAGTGAGTCTTACCCACTTCATATATAGGTGCCTTAGCATTGGGATACAAGGAATTTCAGGTACATTCACTCCTAAAACACAAATATTAAAAAAAAAAAGAAAAATAATAAAAACGTCACAAAAATATTCTGTATCTGTATATAAGTTCAAGATTTATTTTTCAAATTAACAATTTATCCTTCAAGGACATTTTATCAGAACAAATTATACAATTAAAATCTATGACGTATAGGGCAGTGCCTGTGGCTCAAGGAGTAGGGTGCCAGGCTCCATATATAGGAGGTGGCGAATTCAAACCCAGTCCCGGCCAAAAAAAAACATCTATCAAGTACAGCTTATTTAAAACAGGCTTATAAGGAACAATTTATGCAAACCATAAATAGCCCACTCTATAAATTTTTTAGAAAAGGCACATGGGAAGATGGAATTTAAAAAGTATTTCTACATTTTACACACATAATTCTTTTATCATAATCTTAACACGTTTCCAGGATACATTTGCCCAGAAGATATAAAGTGAAAATAGGTTATAGAAAGCAAAATTGTGAAGACGAACATGAAATATACAAATTTATAACTGGACTACTCTGCCCACTCCTGGGAAGTAGAAAACTAAATTTCTCAGCACAAAGACTAGCTGGGTGTCAGTACTGTGGTTTCTAGAAGATATCTAAAAATAGAGCTTAAAAAGCTGTCTCTCCAAGTATATGAATCATAAAGATCTGTAAATATGTGGCATAAACCAGCCAGAATGGTTCTGGGAAAGTGAGAAACCTGATATTATTTCAAAGTGATAAAGAAATTTTACACCTCTAATCCCCGAGAGGCGCAGTAGTAGGAATCATTCGCACAGAGAGCCAAGTCTAGAGTAAGAACAATGGTACAGAATGGGGGGGAACATTCAGGAGATATGGGAGAGAGACAGAATGAGGGGGAACATTCAGGAGGTATGGAAGAGAGACCGACAATTTGTACATTCCAAATGGAAAGAAACAGTTGAGAAACTTGCCCAAGAGTCTAGAGTCTAAACACTGTAGGCTAGAGAAAAGCTGAGAAAGGGATGTAAGCTCTGAGAGAAGTCCAAGGATCCAGGCTGATGGCATTCAACAAACAGTAGCTGGCAAAACCAGTTTTTTAATACGACTTTGAAACTTGAGACAGTAGAAGCCCTCCTAGCAGGAGTAACTAGAGAAAGCAAAATTGGAGTATTTGAATGGCCAGTTCTTTACTAAATTCTGCAGAATATCCCTCCTGTAACCTCCCAAGGATTACTCCTCAACCTAATCCTCTCAAAACAGCATTGTTAAATTTAGCTTGAACTATCCACACACATTGTATGGCAACACTTGGGAAGTAAAACTGGGGATGACACCAAAGGAAGAAAAGCAGAAGTGAGGGACAGATTAATATGCAAGATGAAGAATTTACAAAAGATTAGCTTCCACCATGAATGTGACTGTATTTATTATTACTGATTAGGAAAACTAAAGGTAGCAAGAGTGAGACAGATCCAGAAAAGACAATATACCCTATGCTCAATCTACCTTTTGCTCTAAATCCACTTTATAAACAAAGGACACAATTACCCATTCCTTCATGTTCACTGATTCACTATACACCCTTGTGTTACCATCCTACAGTGAGTATTAAACTGTTGAATAAATCACATCAATTAATACATTTCAATAAAACACACCAAACATTTCTATTTGCAATGAACTATGACAGGGATCATGGAAAACACAAAAACCTTTCACTTTATGAGATTATATTACAAATTTCAGATATTTCAGGATCCCTTTATTATCTAAAAATGCAGTTTCAAAGCAGATATAAGTTCTTAATTAGAATTATTCTCTTATCTTCTTTATAATTTTATAGACATGGGGTCTTGCTATGTTGCCCAGGCTGGTCTCAAACTCCTCTGACCACAACAGTCTTCCTGCCTCAGCCTCTCAAAGTAAGGGGATTACAGACAGAAGCACTGCACTGTCAAACTCCCTGATTGTACAAATGAAAGGCTGCCAGAGACTTTTACTCTTCTTCCTAATTGTGTGTCTTATTTAGGAACTACTTCTTATTGCTGTTGTACTACTATTCCCTTCATCACCTAATCTAGTTTCAGAAATTTCCAGTTCTTTAAACCATCTTCAATACCTGGAATAATGCTTGGAACAGCATATACTCACTATGTATATGTTGAATAAATTATTAAATAAATATTAAATGTCAGAATGCATTAACAGGGGTCCTGCAAAATTCCACTAAGAAGTCTAAGCCAAACATAACAAATTGAATTTGAAAAAACATCTGCTCTGATTATTTAGGTTGAAATTATTACTATATAATTTAAAACAATTTTTCTTCTTTGAAACAGTATCACTACGTCGCCCTTGGCAGAGTGCCATGGAGTCACAGCTCACAGTAATCTCAAACTCTTGGGCTTAAGCAATTCTCTTGCCTCAGCCTCCCTGTAGCTAGGACTACAGGTGCCTGCCATAACGCCTGGCTATTTTTGTTATTGTTGTTGTTGTTGTCACTGTTGTTTAGCAGGCCCTGGCTGGGTTCGAACCCACCAACCCCATGCATGTGGCTGGCACCCTAACCACTGAGCTACGGGCATGCAAGCCTAAAACAAATATTTAAATGGAAAACTCACATATGAAACAGTATTTTTCCCCATGGACCTTTAATGGGAAATCAAGAGTTTTTATACAACTTTCACAAGCATTTCTTTTGTCATCTTCAATCAACAAAGCCATCTCCAAAATTCTCATTATTTTGAGAATATTCAATAAATGTTCAGTTATGTAGTATTTTAAGGAGTTACAAATGATCCAACAAACATGTACTTACCAACTAAGTGTAAAGTTTGAATTTTGGCTCCTATAGGAATTTTCAGTTTATTTTCAGGAGGAATTGGAAATGCTCCATTACGATTACGAAATTTCCCCAAAATGTGAACATGTGGCATGTAAGTCCAAATGGATTCTACCAACTCCAAATGAGAAGTTTCCACACCCTAGAAAATAATACCATAGCAAGCATAAGACAGGCATTTAATTTAGCATCTAAAGCTTCTATTTCTGCATCATAAGATGCTAAGTATATAATGGAACTTAAAGCACAAGTTTTTTATGGATGAAACTTGCACGTGAGTAAATATGTTCTATCATTCTTTGGTCTATTATTTCATCGAGAGTTGATGTCAAAATATCCAACCAGGTGCACTCACCACTAAGTTTGGGCATGCCTGCAAAGCTTCTAGGACTCCTGGAATGCTAAACGCCTCATGGCCCCTCACTCTTCGCCTTTCAAGGTATCGAGGGTGAAGGCCATATAACTGTTCGACATCTGGCATCTTCTTCAACAGTGTTAGAAAGCTGGAATCTGTGAAGCCTGAGAAGTTCAAAAGTATTTACAGCCAAATCTTCCCATTCATTAACATTTATTATGCACTTACAATTAAAAAATGATTTCCTTTTTATATATTTATAAGGCTAACACTATAGCTGAACAAATGGTTACAACAGAAAGTGTAACCTTTTAGTAATAGAGAAAATGTGTCAGAAACTCCACTTACTCTGGAGTTAACATGTCATAACCCAGGTTTTTAATTTATTATTGACTTTTGTGTTGCTGCTTTTAAGGCACAGAAATCTTCAGCAGAAAACACTTTTAATCCAGATGACTTGGATCTGCTTCATTGGTGAACAGAGAAGGACCACTCTCCTGATCACTACCACCCTCCTCCTCCCTCAAAGGTGTTCTTTGGTCTACAAAGCTTCCAGAGCTCTGTAGAACATATAACTAAAAATATAAATAAAATATTATCCTCATCTTCAGGAAGCTCACAGTTCCAACCTAATGCCCATCTCAAACTAAGTTCTATTACTCTAGCCATTTTGTAATAATTATTCTGTGCTGGTATTTATCACTCCCTTGCCATTTTAGACAACTTATTAACTTTTGAAAAAGATAGACACAAGTTAGGTAAGAGAACAAGAGGAAAACAAACTAAGGGGATTAGAGTTGACAAGAAGCTATCTTTCACAAGAAGCTATCTTTCTGGGAGGCCAGCTGTGCTACATGGTAGGAATCAGTAAGATGGAAACAGAGAGGCAGGTGACTTCTGCAGCAGGAGCTGCTGGCTAAATAAGCAGAGAGACAGGTCTCATACAGATCATTTGTAATCTATCACAGGGACTTTTTATTTTTTTTGCAGTTTTTGGCCAGGGCTGGGTTTGAACCTACCACCTTCAGAGTATGGGGCCAGAGCCCTACTCCTTTGAGCCACAGGCGTCGCCCTAGGGGCTTTTTATTTTTAGTGGCAGCTGCCAGAAGGCCAACTGATCACTAATGACAAATTAAAACATTTACTGTCCAGAATAAGCCTCAAATGACTAAGTCTTATTTAAGGTTTCAGAAGTTGTCTTATTCACATAGGACCGGTCTAGATAACTTTAGAATCACAAAAGTGAAGAGTATGAAGGAACCTCACAGATTCCCTGATCTCTGTAACTATAATATAGTTCTTACTACTTTCTTGTATAGTGACCTTTATTAACTGAGCCATTCGATGTGTTAACCATCTTACATGTTTTCTCATTTACTCTCACAACCAAAATCAAAAAGGTTATCGCCCCATTTACACCTGTAAAAAATGAAGTTAAAAGAGTTGAAGGGCTACCAAGTGGTAGTGCTGAAATTCAAATCCAAGTCTGACCACTATCAACATCTATACTCTTGTCATATGTTACATGCTGCCCCTCACCAAAGAAATGGGGAAAGTTGTAACTTACTTACAGAGATGATGTGATCAACCCGTAGAGATTACATATGTAAAATATAAACTACTATTATATAAAGGATCAGGGTTTAAACTCCAGATAGGCCAGGGTGGCATCAGTGAGCATGGTTAGTGTGATTTTATCCTAGGCTAAAGATTATTTGTTTTGACTCTATTGTATCTACTGCAGAGATGAGAGGCCTTGGGTTCACCGGGATTTATCACAGTCTGAAAGCCAACAATGTGCAGACAAATTCTTCTCTAATTTGGTAAGGGGTAGAGAGGTAATGCTGAGATTACATCACATGGGAGCTCTGCTATTCTTTCTCTTTATATAATGTGTTAATATCATCTTGAGAATTCCTGCTGGTCTAACCTCTACAAAAGCAAATCTGATATAAGGAATAAGACAACCATTTTCACACTGCCCTAATTTTTTTCTTCTCTGTATAAATGATCATTCTCTGGAGTAAGATAAATCTTTTCCCCCTAGAATAGCTTCTTTTAAGCATCTGATGACAACTGTGGTTTGCTTCCCAGAAAGCTAAGTTCTAGTCTTGGATCTTTGCAATGTTGTTCACAAGAAGTATACACTGATAATGACTCTGGCTAAATGACAGAGTTATCAATTAACTGACAACCCTTGAAAGGATGCAGCACTACAAACTATAATAGTCCAGTGTTCAGAGGTTGTCTGCTCTATTTCACAGAACAGAACAAGATAATTACCTCCATAGGTCTTTACTTTGTTCTTTCTCTTTTTTTTTTTGAGACAGAGTCTCACTATGTTGCCCTTGGTAGAGTACCGTAGCGTCACAGCTCACAGCTACCTCAAACTCTTGGGCTGAAGCGATTCTCTTGCCTCAGCCTCCCAAGGAGCTGGGACTACAGGCACCCACCATAATGCCTGGCTGTTTTCTGGTTGCAATTGTCATTGCTGTTTAGCCTGGGCTGGGCTCGAACCTGCCAGCTTTGGTGCCCTACTCACTAGCTATGAGCACCGACACAGGTCTTTACTTCTATTAAGGCTTTTTTCCCCCCTCCCATTCAGCCTCATTATATTTTTAAATCTGGACATCACAGAAAAAGGATGACTTAAAAAGATTCACAATTGCTAACCAATAGTAACTAAAGGGCAGTAATTAATGGATTGGTATTAACTAAAAAAGAAGCCTCAATTGGCCTTTTGTTTTAATTTTTTCCTTTTAGGAGTATTTTGCTTAGCTAAAAACTTCAACTTTCGTTTTAGATGGTCTCTTCAAATGAGAACAATTTGTTGTGGTTAGGCTGCTAACTCTTGAGTTCTCCACCTGCAAGGTCAGTGTCTTACTGGAGAAATCTCTAAGACCTAATATAAGACTTTAAAAAGTGCTAAAGAAATTAAAGTTTGAAAGTTCAATTTCTGTATCCTATTAGATTAGTTTTACCAAATTAAGTACTGGTTTAACTAGCGGGTATAGTTAAGCAGCATAAAACAATGATGGAGAATGCTGCCATTCACCAGAAAACTTGCACCATAGACTAATAGACACTCTATCCAATGTCATACATATATACTTAATCAAGGGCTCAGTAAGTGTTCTCCAATCATATCTGTGGAATAGGCTAACAGTTTCTTAAAGAGTAGAAAATGAAAACAGTAAATGATTAAAAGAGTAAAACCTTAGGCAAAATGCATTTTGCCAACCTAAATAATTTGGATAAAATCCTGCTTTCCTACATACCAAGTGACTTAGATTGCCTTTCTTAAGACAATAAATAATATTTTATGGGACTGTTATTATTAACCTCCAGTAGGACTCAACTGTACCTTATAAGCTAAATCCACTTACCACTTGGCATGTATTCCCACCATCGCCCTGCACAGAGATCCACAACCCTCACAACTCTCAGATATAGGGTCACTGCTTCCTTTAGCTTCCGGGAAAGACATTCCATGCACATGATGTCCTGCAGAGGGAGGTACCTTTGTGAGAGAAAGAAATTCGTATTTATCAAGTGGGTAAGTACTTCCTTTCATCAATATTATTTTTTTCTTTCTTCTATTCTCCTATCCCTCAAATGAAACAAAAATCTTAATATTCACAAGGCTTTTAAGGCTAATAGACATAAGGTCATATGGCTTTTTACTAAAAACTAGTAAGTTAACAAACAATTAAGTATCCAAATAATATACTGAGCTGCCTCCATATGGCATTTGATAAAAGCTGCTTTTCTTCTTTTGAGTTTTCCAAAACAAAGAAAATCTAAAAACAAAGAAAGAAGAAAAAATTTCAGTGTACTTTTAAGGTACAATGGATGAGAAGGAAACCCCAGAAAGATCAGAAAAATCTAATCAATGTGAACAAGGACAATGCTATTTCCTGTCTTTCACAGAATCCAGTTCCTATAGTGATTCTGCTCCCTCAACCCTACCCATCCCCCCGGAAACTCTATTATTTTCTCTATTAACAAATAGGTATACTAACTTTATAGCATACAATTTCTTTTCCTAGATCTTTTATCTTTAAAGTCACACACTGTGATACAAGTATTGCATAAGTATTAAGTGAGGCCATCTCATCTGAATTACAACTTCTTTTTTTGCATCTTCTTTACTATCTTTTCCTTCCTGAAATTTTTCAATTAATCTCTATTCATGTTCTGTTTCCAATAACACCCACATGTATTTTTGAAAAGGGCAGGAAATCTCACATTTCTCTTAACATTCCTCTACACACACCTAGATTTAAAAAGTAAGAGCCACTCTGTGCTGAGCCTACGTTGTGTCACGATCTCTGTACTATACTCATTGTTTCACAACCACCTAATCACCTGGTTACTGTTTGCCACACAGCTCTCTCCTAGTCCTTCTTCCTCCTTTCTGCCTGCTGTGTTCCCTCTCGCTAATGGTTGGCCCCAGCTGGAGGTCTAGAGGTGAATGCTACCTTTCTGTTTCTGCTGTTCCCCTGGATGAATTGTCCAATATCTCTTACTGACTCCCTTAACCCCAACTATACCTCTTAAACTACCTTCAAATTCCAACTAAATGTATCTTTTGCTATCTGCTGAAATCCTCACTGATACATTAAATGCTATTACTATTCCATTTTACATGTATTAAGTCATGAAATCAGCAAAGTTAAACCTATAAAAAGTCATGTGGCTAGGTAAAAGAGAGGAAGGGCAGAAATGTCAACACAGTTTGATCTAGCACTAACACAATCAGCTAACACTTAAAATTTTTGCTGATTTAAAAGAAAAGTCCACGTATGCTTTCTGAGTATTTCTCTATTCCATTTTATTCTACCTCTGGACCCTTTTCCCTCTCCTTTAAAACTGTTTAGATAAAATCAAATGAAAATTTCTACAAAAAAAAGCATTACTGATAGTCATAAATTTATAGTCTCTATAACTCAGACACAAATAGAATAATTTTCAGAAACTACATAACTACACATTTTATAAACAACAAAGAATAAATTTATTTTCTAAATCAGTTTGTCACTGTATTTTTTCCTAAGTCATTGATTGTTATCCAAAGTATCTGCCTGTGTTAATTTTATACTACCTTTAAATATAAACAGATCAGTAATCACAGAAACTGTTTTACATCATATTTGCCCTAAAAGGAAATGTATTTTTTCTTCATAGATAATATAGTCAGACAGCTGGAGTTCAAAAGGCAGATTAAATACATGTATTTTACATTTTGCAAAAAGACACAGTTAACATAGCAGATACAGCTAAGTTAGGTTTCTCTTAAACGAGGTCATAGTTTTTGTTTCATGAAACCACACTACTAAGTAGTTACTACATTACTACAACATGAGTCCTCAAATCAGAATTTTAGAAGGTTAAAAAAAAAAAAAAAACTTAATCTCTTTATTTTTAGAATAAATAGCTCATAGAAAGCCCAAGAACTCAGCTTAGTTCATGGTTCTTCCTATCTTCTGCCAATCGCTGTGTTTCCTTCATGATAACCATGGTAACATCCTACTTGATTCCACCTCTTCCATTTGAATACTGTTTGAACTACAAAATGTTACCTCATCTACTCTCAACTTAAAATATCCTTCAATGTGTTCATAATACACCCTAGTATTATCCAAACAATATCTTGCACTTATCACTGGAAGCAATTCATGTATGTTTTCTTCTAGAATTTTAACGGTTTTATTGTTTAATTCACTGATTCAAGTTGAATTTATTTGTAAGATGTGATGGATAAGAATATGCTTATATATATTCCCCAAATAGTTTATAGACTGTGACATCATCACTGAATAATCCACCCAACTTTTATATAAAGTAGATCCCCACATGTATTTGAAGGGAGAAAGAGAGTCTATGTTTATTGTACCCAACTGATAAGGATGGTTTGGGTATCCTGGTCCCTCCAAATCTCATGTTAAAATTTGATCCCCAGTGTTGGCGATCAGGCCTGGGAAGAGGTGTTTAGGTCATGGAGACAGACCCAGCTTGAATGGCCTGGTGCCCGCCCCACAATAATGAGTTTAATCTGCTGATTAAATACTCACTGACACGCCACAGCTGGTTGTTCAAAGGAGCCTGGCCCGACCTGCTCCCTCTCTTGCTCCTTCTCTTACCATGTAACATGCCTGTTTCCCTTTCATCTTCCACCTCGTCTGGAAGCTCCCTGAAGCCCTCACCAGAAGCAAACGCTAGCACTACACTCCTTGTACAGTCTGCAGAACTGTGAGCAAATAAACCTATTTCCTTTATAAATGATCCAGTCTATTCTTTTATAGCAACATAAAATGAACTAACACACAAACTATTTGATTATCTTTTCTAATACCAAATCTTGGAAATGTATTCGAACATTTACTTATAAAAATTTTTGACTCTTCTATCGGACTTTTCTTCTACCAGATAAACTTTGATTTTATTTTGTTATTTTTAAAAAAAGTCTAGGGCCAGGCGCAGTGGCTCACACCTGTAATCTCAGCCCTTTGGGAGGCGGAGGCAGGCAGATTGCCTGAGCTCACAAGTTCGAGACCAGCTTGAGTTAGAGCGAGACCCCATCTCTAAAAATAGCCAGGTGTTGTGGCGGGTGCCTGTAGTCCCAGCTACTTGGGAGGCTGAGGCAAAAGAACTACTTGAGCCCAAGAGTTTGAGGTTGCTGTGAGCTATGATGCTATGGCACTCTACCAAGGGTGAAAAAGTGAGACTCTGCCTCAAAAAAAAAAGTCTAATATTCTCATTGGACCTTCTGTTTTCAGACAGTCAGATTAACAAAAGCTATACTATATCACACAATAACAAACTGCAGAAGAGTAATGCAAATTTATATTAGAAAGAAAAAAATGTTTATTGTCCCCTAAAATAACTCTGCTTAATTACTTTAAAACTTCATAATCTATAAATATTTAATAATTTATAAAAATTCAAACCATTTCTAAGCACTTAATATATGGAAATTTGTCCTAGGTAAATAATCTAAGATAATAGAGTATCCAGAAAAAAATCTAGATGTTAGACAAGTGAAATAGCAAATATCAGTTATGGACACATTCAATGGAATAGTAATTTTAGTCCAGGTAACAATAGGAAAAAAGGAAAAACACAATAATAACCATTACTATTTACCAAGCATTTATACCATGCAGTATGCTAAGTGTTTTTATGTATTATCTCACTGACTCCTAATAATATCACCTTATATCTATCATTGGTCCACAGCTAATAAGTGATGAACCCAAGATTCAACCTCAGGTCTCTTAACTCCAGAGACAAAGTATGGAAGAATTTGTTTATGTGAATGGTATAAATAAAGACAACAACTAAAAGAAGAGGGTATTGGAAACTGGAATAACAGTTTTCTTTTGTTTTGGGTTTTTTTTTTTTTTTAGTTCTTGTTATAACACAGTTTGGGTAAAAAGATAATTTTTCAAACAGTTTTTGTTTGTAACAAAAGTGTTTCTTGTGTTGTATTAATCACAAAACAATTTTAACATGTGCACTGAATAGTAATGATGGGTATTATTTCACAAAACTTCACTTACCTATTTATAAGCACTTACCTGCTTATTTTTTCTTTTTTGAGACAGAGTCTCACTATGTCCCCCTTGGTAGAATGCCGTGGCTTCACAGCTCACAGCAACCTCAAACCCTTGGCCTTAGGCGATTCTCTTGCCTCAGCCTCCTAAGTAACTAGGACTACAGTCACCTGCCACAATGCCCGACTATTTTTTTTCTTGCAGTTGTCGTTGTTTAGCTGCCCTGGGCCGGGATTGAACCTGCCACCCTTGGTGTATGTGGCTGGCACTGTAACCACTGTGCTACAAGTGCCGAGCCTGTATGTTCTTATTGACCAAAATAAGTTTCATTTTGGGTTGTGGCTAGAGAGTCAGAAACACAGCCTTATGTTTTACATAGTTGGTACTGTGACAACGTAGTAACAAAAGTCAATGAATCTATCAGTCAATAAAAATTCCAAGCCCAGAAATGTTAACCGTCAAGAGAAAGGCTACCCAATAGAACTTTCCGCAACAAAAGAATTATTTTCTATTTGTCATCTGTGCTGTTCCATAGAGTAGCCATTAACTGCACACGGCTAATAAGCAATTGAAAGGTAGCTAGTGTAAAGGAGAAAGTCCATTTTAATTTTATTTAATTTATACTTACATGTAACATGTAGCTAGTGACTACCATATCAGAAAGCACACCTCCAGGGTCTGCTCCTATATTATACATTCCAGGTAAGTGAAAGTCAACCCAACAAAATCTTACCGAAAAATATGGCAAAGTACTTCATGTGAAAGTTGATTCATGTAGTCCTTTGTTTCATCTGGTATTGTTTCTTCTGGGATTTCATTATTTATAAGACAGGTTTTAACACTTTTCTTTCGTGGTCCCATTGCTGTGTACTCTCCAGTATCAAAGAGCAATCTTTCCTTGTTTATTTGAGTTCAGAGCACTGAAAAACAAGCAATGAATACAGTAGACTAAAAAAAAATTCCAAACATAGAAATTATCCCAACTAAAACCTAGGCAAAAATGTTTATTATAAAATATACACAAAGGTAGTACTAGTACAATGTTATACCACATTCAAATTAATAAAAGTATTAATTTGTTCTATGCAAAAGGGGAGAACATCTGAAGACCAGTTGAGAATATAAATAACCATTATTTAGAATTAGCAAAAACTCAGGAATCAAGAATCCTGTGTTTTAATTTGTAGTCTGTTGCCCCCTAGCTATTTCATTCAATTTTTCCAAGTGTCAATTTTTTCATATGTAAAGAAAAATCATTTAACTAGGTAAACAAAACCCCTCCAGCTCCAGGAATTTGTCATTGTAGGACAAACTCTAACACAGCAATAAGACAGGATTCAGGGTTTCTAGCCTTGAATCTGCCCCGAAGTACTTTTATTAATTGGCATCAAATTTTTAAATTCTTCATTCTTGCACACATAAAGTGAGGGGATGAGAGCAGTGCGTCACAGACCTCTGCAAATCTAACGAAAGCTGGAGACATCTTCCTTGAAAATCAACACAAGTTCACATACAAATTCAGATGAAGAACGAAGGAATCTTTCTCCTTTTCATGTAAATCCTGAGAAGTTAATTCAGTTTTGTATCATGCGTACCACGCTGTTTTTTAAATAAGTTTTAGCGAGGGAGGAAAGGTGAAAAGGAGAAAAAGAAATGAAAGGAAGTAGTAATGGAGAAGCGAAGGAGGGAGAAAGTAGATTGAGCACCCAGATGTTTTTCTGTTTAGTTTTGTTGATCAGCACTTAGAGTAACATCTTGATTGTCAAACTGTGTGGGAATAATTATTTTAAAATGGATATGGAACAGTTCACCCATGTATTCATTAACTCAGACATGCCTCTACATATTAATTTTGAATTAATAAGGTTTGTCCATATATTTGTTAATTCAGACACACCCCTATGAATTAATTTTGAATGCCTGCTGTGTTTAGAATTGTGAACTAAGGACCCTAGAGGGAAGTGAAAATAGATCATCAAATAACCATGAGAATGAGCTCGGAATTACAGAGATAACTGATATAGAAAAAGAAAAGACAGTTCTAACACAGTACAGAACAAGAGGGCTTGAGTCTTGATGGTTTTCCTAAGGTAAGGACAACTGAGCTGATAATTGAGGGAAGAGCAGGAAGCAACCATGCAATTCAGAAGCGGGAAGGAAGGAAAGCATTCTTGGAGGTGCAACAGTATGTGCTGAATCCAGGGACAGCACAGGGCTCTCTTAAGGAACTAAAGTAAAACCAAAGGTATTAAGGTACAGAGGGTGATAAGAAAAGGTGAATAAGATGAGGATGAATTCAGCAAGCTCTTAACACTTAATACAATGGGCAACCACTAACCAGTTTTAAAATGAAAGGAACAGACTACACTCCAGGAGCTCAGGCATCTCAGAATGAGAACAAGGCACCAGGTGGGCAGAGGTTACTGAAGTATATGGAGTTCCTGGGGTTCCTTTGCTTCAGCAGTAAATGGGAGCACACTACTAAACTAAGTGTGCCATAATAGAGAGTGCGCACCCGTGGTCTCGTCTTTCCTCACTGAAAGGTTATGTGCTGTTTACTTCTTGAAAGTGTCAGAATGCTTGCCTTCCCTTGTCCCATCCATACACCCAAATACCCCATCACCACACTAATTTGTTGCTTTTAACCAGTTATGGCCTAAAAAAACTCAGTCAAATAAGTTTTTTAAACTGTTGTGTGGATTAGCATCATAGTAGAATTCTACAAAGAGTAGGTACATGAGCTACTAACACATAACACTGAATTTATGACGCCTATTTTGGCTTCTCAGATGTTTACTTCCATGTTATCCCTCATATTTTCACTGATAGATTTCTGGAGAAACAAAGTTTATACTCAGAACTGCCCACAAAAGAAAAAAAAAGGAAGATGCTCACCTGTTTCCGATTAAGTCATTGCCCACCCACCTTTTTGTATTTACTGCACTCCTCCAAGGTATCTTTCCATCTTGTGATAGTTCCTGGAACCACTCTATAGTTACTTCAAATTTCTAGTCATCAGTTCCAATAGCCTCTTTCTAGGACCCCGCCCCCCACCCCGCTGCCAGCCCATTTGACCCATTTGTAGTACAGGGCACTGCTGATCACTCCTTTTTTGAAACCCTCTCTACTTTTGGCTGTCAAAGTGATACTCCTCATTCCGCTATGACCTTTCCTTAGCCTTCTTTGCCAATTAAGCCTCAAACTCTCTCCCCCCTGGCAACTATACTCATTCCTAAGGCTTCAGCTACTACAAATACATTTTAAAAAAACCAACAAAGAAAGATTTCCAACTCTCTTTCCTACTTCTCCTGAGGTCTGACCTTTACTTCCTCTGGCCTGTGAGCTGTCTCCTGAACATCCTACAAAACTACTATGTCCAAACTGAACCCCCTCCATACCACAAATGCTTTTCTCCCCAAATGTGGTGTCTCTATTGAACGTATACCCTCTTACTTGCTTTTTCTTTTTAACCAGAGGAGGAACAAAAGCAAGTGAGAAGAGCCAATTGCCATGACAGGCTTTGTTGTCTTGTTCTCTGCCCACTCTTACATCTAATATATCATCAGTGGCCACTAAACACTGCTTTCACTTAAGAAACTCAACAAGATAAGGAAGGTTCAAAGCAGCCACAGGTTAAAAGAAAAAGAGGAAGGAAAATCCATTTATCAGAAGTAGAGGATGAGATGAATTGGAGGGGGCCTAGTAGAAAATTCATGGAGAATGAGGGACAGGTGAGTACAGGTACACCTCAATTTATTGTGCTTTGTAGATAAGGGCTTTTTCTTTGTTTCCTTTTCTTTCTTTCTTTTTTTTTTTTTTTTTTTAACAAATTGAAGGTTTTGGCAACCCTGCATTGAGCAAGTCTATTGGCACCATTTTTCAACATCATGTGCTCACTTGATATCTGTGTCACATTTGGTAATTCTTGCAATTTTTCAAACTTTTTCATTATCATATGCTTTATGATAATCTGTAATCGTGGCATTTATTACTGTAATTGTTTGGGAAGGGGAGCACCATGAACCATACCCATACAAGACAACAAACTTAATAAATGTGTGTTCTGATTACTCCCTCAATTGACCATTCCTCCATCTTTCTCTCTCCTTGAGCCTCCCCTGTTCCTTGGGACACAATAATATTGAAATTAGGCCAGTTAATAACCCTAGTAGCCTCTAAATTTATTCAAGTGAAAAGAAGAGTCAGAGATTTCTCACTTTAAATCAAAAGCGAGGCATGACTAAGCTTAGTGAGGAAGGCACATTTAAACCCGACAATCCAAAAGCTAGTCCTCTCAACCAGTTAGCCAAGTTGTATAGAAAAACTTCTTGGAAAAATATGAAAGGAAGTCACTGCAGATACACTGTAAATGGCAAAAGAATGTCTATTTCAGTGAACACACAAATGATAAGAAAGCAAAAAAAAACTTATTGCCAATATGCAGAAAGTTTTAGTAGTCTGGACAGAAGTTCAAACCAGCCATAACATGCTTTAAGCCAAAGCCTAATCCAGAGCAAAGCCTTCTTTTCAATTCTGTGAAGAGAGGTTGGAAAGCTGCAAAGAAGAGATGGAAGCTAGCAAGGGTTCAGCTCTTGAGGTTGAAGGAAAGAATTCATCATTATTAACATAAAAGTACAAGGCAAATTAGCAACTGCTAATGGAGGAGCCAACTATCCAGAAGATCCTAGCTAAGATAACTGATGAAGGTGGCTACACTAAACAGATTTTGAATCTGCAGAAGAAACAGCTTTATACTGGAAGAAGATGCTATGTAGGACTAGCTAGAGCAGTGGTTCTCAACCTGTGGGTCGCAACATACAGGAACTGTATTAAAGGGCCGCGGCATTCACCACTGAGCTAGAGAGAAGTCAATGCCTGGCTTCAATGGACAGCTTCTCCTGTTAGGGGCTAATGCAGCTGGTGATTTCAAGCTGAAGCCAATGCTCATTCACCATTCTGAAAATCCTAGGACTCTTAAGAATTATGCTAAATCTACACTGCCTGTGCTTTATAAATGAAACAGAGCCTAGGTGACAGCACATCTGTTTAAGCTTACTTTTGAGATCTGCTCAGAAAATAGATTCCTTTCAAAACACTACTGCTCACTGAAGATGTATCTAGTCACTCAAAAGTTCTCATGAAGATGTATTTAGGAGATTAACATTGCCTTTACATCTGCCAACATAACATACATTCTGCAGCCCTTAGATCAGCGGTTCTCAACCTGGGGTCACAACCCACAGAACTGTATTAAAGGGCAGCAAGGAAGGTTGAGTACCACTGTCTTAGATCAAGAAGTAATTTTGGCTTTCAAGATTGATTTTAAGAAATAGATTTCACAAGACTGCAGCTGCTCCGGACAGTGATTCTTCTAAATTGGGCAAAGTAAATTGAAAATCTTCTGGAAAAGATTCACCATTCTAGATGCCATTAAGAATATTCATGATTCGTGGGAGGTCAAAATGTCAACATTAGCAAGGATTTGGAAAAAAGTGATTTCAACCCTCATGGATGACTCTGAGGGGCTAAAGACATCAGTGGAGGAAGTCACAGCAGATATACTGTAAATGGCAAGAGAATTAGAAATGCAGTGTGAAGATGTAACTGGATTGCTGCAATTTCATCATAAAACTCAAAGGTAAGGAGTTGCTTCTTACGGGGTGAAGACAGAAAAGTAGTTTCTTGAGATATATAATCCCAGTGAAGATGCTGTGAACGTTGTTAAAATGACAACAAAGGATTTGTTACATAAATTTAGTTGACAAAGTAGCAGCAGGGTTTGAGAGGACTGACTTCAATTGTGAAAGATATTTTACTATGGTAAATGAAACAGCATCACATACTACGAGGAAAATTTTTTGTGAATGAAGAGTCAACAATCAGTGAAGCAAACCTCACTGCTATCTTATTCAAATGCCACAGCCAACCAGCCTTCAGCAGCTACCCCCTTCCCTCATCAGTCAACAGTCATAAACACGGAGGCAAGACTCTCCACCAGCAAAAAATTATGACTCACCAAAGGTTCACTCAGGTGATCATAGTATTTTTCAGCAGTAAGGTATTTTTAAATGAAGGTATGTTCATTGGCTGAATTAGACATAATGCTATTGAACACTTAATAGACTATAGTACAGTGTAAATGTAACTTTTATATGCATCAGGAAACCGAGTTCATGATGCACTTTACTGTGGTGGCCTAGAACAGAACCTGCAATATCTGAAGCATGCCTGTCTAAGTAACAGGTGAACATAATATGAAAAAACTCATCTTGTAGCACCAGGTGTTACTTCTACGGTTAGCAAGTTCTGGAGTTGCGGTGGGTCGCAACCCACACAAACTAGGAACTGTATTAAAGGGCCGTGGCATTAGGAAGGTTGAAAACCACTGCGGAGGATCAGACTCTGAACCTCAGAGAGATGTCATTCTGTACAAACTATTGAATCCCAATAAATTAAAAGTTAAAGGGGCCCTGAGAGACTACTTTGTCACATAGTTCTCAATTTTTTGTGGGTCACAAACCCATCTGAGAATATGAGAAAAGCAGCATATCCTCTATCCAGATTCTGGCAAGCAGAATTACATATACAGGGTGTTCACTGAGACATGTCAAAGTTCATCCAGATTCCCATGTAAGACATCACGCATCCCAGACTACATCACACATCCTATCATCAGGTCAGTGCTCTGCCTCTATAGCTGTCTTCCTGCATTCCAGAGTTATGTCCCAATGCGTGGAAATGGGCTTCCAGATGCACTGACTGATATGCCACACCTTCCTTCACAAATAAGGGTTTGTAGTCCACCTAATTCAGGTTCCCACATAGCAGGCTAGAGTCATTTTGGGTACCCTAGTTATTATACCTGATTAGCAGACCTGAACCATAGGAAGCATCACATTTGTCCTGGTATCCCAAGCACATTCCTAAACCTGAGTTGCTTGCAAGTATTCTCTACATCAGGGTCCTTCAAAAACACAATTTCTGGGCAGTGCCTGTGGCTCAAAGGAGTAGGGCGCTGGCCCCATATGCCGAGGTGGCGGGTTCAAGCTCAGCCCTGGCCAAAAACCGCAATAAATAAATAAATAAATAAAAAGCACAATTTCTCTGAGTGTTGTTCTTCTTTCCTGCTGATTCAAAGTTCTTTCTCATTCCAAACAAAACTATACTTCCCCTACTAGGTCACTTGAGTTGTTCCCAAATTAGCCCTATCATTTAACTCTTAATGCTTAAAGCTGTATCCACCTCTTACAGAGGAGCACCATTTTCTAGCTTGCAAAATGAAGTTCTCCTTTTAATCCTCTATTTCCTTCAAAAAGCTTTTAACATTCATGGTTCCTAATTCTCATATCGCTGATACCTACAAAATTCTTACCTCTATGTCTTAATTCTCTATTATCTGTCCAACTAAAATCTTCCTATACTTGTTCTATCTCGTCAATGCCCTTCTCCATCCTTGACTTATTCTACTTATTACTCCTTTCATCTGATTACACCAGGCTCTCTGGAGCATGGCTGTCTTTCATTAGCATACTTCACAGGCAGTGATTAACTTATCTTGCAATTGGCAAGAAAGTTAGGTACCTCTACTTTTATAAAATTTTTACAATTCTGAATCAATTTCTTATTCTGAAATCAATGTCAAATTTCTGAAAAGTTCCTTTTTTCCCTGATTGCTATTATCTACTTACCCATCCCCTCATTCAGTTATTTACTATCTAGAAAGTACGAGGTAGTGACAAAGTCTTTCTCTCATGAAGCACATAGTCTCCACTTATTACAACCTCAGTTATTTCAATTCAACCCTCCATTTTACACATAAGGAAAGTGAGACCCAGAGACATGAGCTAGCTTGCCTCAAGTCACAGAGGCAGAGTGTATCAATGCTGAAATAACAATACAGGTCTTCAACTCCATTTCAAGTCCAATTTTTTTTCACTATACCATTTTACCTTATAGAAATCTAGTTACTCCTTTTTCTCCTACACTACACATTAATATCTTCTTGACTAAAGTGTGTACCTCCAGGCACAAAATCATTAAAAGAAAAAGGTACACCAAAGTCTACATCTGCACCCAAAGAGGGCATTAGAAACACAGCATCACAAATTTTAAAGAGGAAAGGACTCTTACAGATCATCTTAATCAACAACTCTAAAAACGAAGGTTGAATACAGGCAGGTTTGTTTTCAATCTGCATAGTATGTACTCTTCACAACACACCTTCTTCATCTCCCAGAAAATCATGGCCTTACAGAGCCATTACTTTATGCTCCATTTGTGCTGTGGATACAGGAAAGGGGGCTAAGAGCCAGTGACCTAATTCTACACCTTTCTTTGACAAATGAGAAATCTCAAGTCCAGAGAGAGAAAGAGATTTGCCCAAAGTGAACCATCAAGTTAACAGCAGCTTTAAGCCAAAAACCAAAGTCTTGTATTTTCCACTTTGCTAGTTTAGGTTTATAAAAGAAAGTTTTCTGGAAAGTGCACAGGAACCCTCCTAAGTGCCCAGTTGCCCTTGACCATCTTGGCATCTGGAAAGAAACAGGGTAGACATCTCTCATCACTTGAATCCTGGTTATACAGGGTGAAGGAAGAGCATGCTTTTCAGGTCCCTCTCTACCTCTCTAAGTTGAGAATCTGATATCCAGATACCAGGGATATTAAAGGCATCCAACATGTTCATGTTACAGATAAAATTGCAGCCCAAAGCAGAAAATGGACCTGAACAAGGTCACAACAGTGAGTCTATGGAAGCGATAAAACTAAAATTCGGGGCTCCCGATCCCCAGACGTGGAACCCTTTCAAAGATGTGGTCGTTGCTTCCCGCTTAGGGACTCCCCTCAGTACGTTGACGACAGGTCTTCTTCAATTTAATGGCCTAACTGCCTACTTAATATTAAAGTCGTTGAATTCGTGATGCCAGGAGTGGGAGTCCCAGAAGTGGTCCAGGCCAAACCCCTTATTTCGTAGCGGAAATCGAGGCCAAGAAATGGTTCTTTAGACTGAAATTTGAGGTCTGGTTCAGACAAGGCGTCAAACCCGCAAGCAAGGCCTAGAAATCCAGGAACCACAAACTTAACCCCTACTCTTCCAAGAAATCTAGGCCCGTAGGGAGCCGGAGGCCGAGAGCCCCCATCCAGCCGCCTCCGCCCCGCCGCTGGCTTCGCCGCCCACCTCCCGTCCCCCAGCCCCGCTCCACCGCCGCCTCACCTACGCCGGCCCACCGTCTGTTATTGTGGTTGAGAGGGAGAGCGAACGCTACAGACACTTCCCGCGGCCCCCACCGCCGAGGGGCTTCCGCTTCCGCCGTCGCTCGGGCATTTCCGGAGTGCTGTCATCCGGGGCTGGGCCCTGACCCGGAGTCCATATTGGGCGTGGACAGTCGTGTCGCGGTGCGGCAGCCATGTTGAGCGTGGCAGACCTGTCACTGATCCTTCAGACCTTCTGGTGCCGCCAGAAGCACTGAAAGGCGGATGCGCCAGAACCAGCCCTCGCTGTGTGTTGGGTCGACCATTCTGCAGATAACTGTGATCTTAGATAAGCTTTTCGACCGTACCTTTGTCATTTGAGAAATAGGTTAGGGTAGAGGTTTTACCAGAATCGTTCAACTAAAAACAGATTTTTTTTTTTTTGGTAAGAGGAGCAGTTAAAGATATTACTGTTAAACCATACCTTCTCCGATTTGGGGGACATTGTTTTTCATATCAGTATTTCCCTGCAGTTCTGAAAGTAGGCAGGAATCAACTTAATCGTTTTGTTTTGTTTTGTTTTCCTTTGCTCAGTGGATAAGTACGATCAGGAATTATCTTCTTTGAATATCACACAGCTGGACTGAAATTCACATTTTTTTTCTTTCAAATCACGTTTTTGCCCTTACATAGATGCAACTAATATAGGCCAAAATACCTAGATTTAAATAGTTACAAATGCCCCGTAGGGAAGTTAGTGTGCATTGAAGCCATACAAGTAAGACACAGTTTACTAGACTATGATACCAGTATTATAAAACCTGAAGATGGTTTAACGGGATCTTTTGTTCTTTTTTTCTTTTCTTGGTTGGTATGACACCTACTGTTTCTTTTCCTCTTTCTCTACTATGAAGATTTGTTTCTTCCCTTCTTTGCCTGCTATGGTTTGGAAGAAATGATGGATTCTAGACCAGAATGTTCCTTTTTAGAAGACACATTCAGATATAACCATTGTTACATGCATGTAGTTTATTCAACACTACTGTGTATATACTGGACAAACGGAAGTTCTTATTTGAAACAGCTAGTTTTTCTAGATGTTTAGAAGTGCAAAAAGTAAAAGTAGAGGTAGTAAACAACACATTTTGTAGATATCCTTTTGTTAAAATTCATATGAAATACTGTCTTGGAAATTGAATGATCAGACCACTTGTCTGAGTAGTACACGTTATTTGTGTTGGTTCAGGGTGGAAGGAAAAGAGTGCAAAGGGCTTTATACCAATGTGCTTAGAGATGAGGCAAGATTGACTATTGTTATGTCTGTGCATTTGATTTTACTTTGCTATGTATATAGTGCATATAAAGGACAAATGAGTCCGAATTTACAGCATCTAGTCTTTCTAGATGACAAAAAGGTTGCCAGTGACAAAAGCAGCATTAGTGAAGTAATACATTGAGTAGATTTTGAGTTAAAATTCATAGGAAAGACTGTTTTTAAAAAGATTTATGAAAGTGAAATTACTAAAATCCCCTCTCAGCATTACAGGTATGCTTAGACCTGTCCATTGGGTTGGCAGAGGTGGGAAGGGGGAGTGTTTTAGGCCAGAATGTTCCTATGTAGAGGACACTTTGAAATTATAGCTTTTATTATGACTGTGCATCTTTTATTCAATGCTACTGTGTATAGTGGGAAAAACTTAAGTCGTGTTTGAAACATCTAGTCTTTCTAGGTGTTAAAAGTGCACCACATATGTTAAAAGTAGAGGGGTACAGTAAAACCCTTTAAATGTTTTTGTTATTTAATAGAGTGGTTGTATTTGGGGGATGGAATTGTTAACTTGATGTCTTGGAGAGTATGCTGTCACTGGGTGGTGGAGGGAGGGAGGGAGGAAGTATGCAGAGAAAGGTTCTGTGTCAGTGAGTTAGACTAGTTCAGATTGCCTACCTGTTGTTCTTTATGTGCATTTTAGTTAATATTGCTGTGTATTAGAGGATAAGCAAATCTTAATGCTCAAAGTATGTTAAAATAGAGGTAGTAAAATAATCCCTTTATGTATGTCCTTTTGTTAGCTTTTAGAAAGGATTTTCTTCTAGGAGTGAACTCTGTTAATCCACTTCTTGAAGCTAGACCTAGTCCTATATTAGTCCCCAGAGTGGGGGAAGAAGGAGAAAAGGAAAGGTGAAGAGAAGGGCTCTTTGCTAGTATCTCCATATCTAGGAGATGGTTTTAGATTATAACCATAGGTCTATATATGCCTTTTTAGTAAAGTATCTGTGTTTACTATGGACACAGTTCATTAGTTTGCAACATTAAACTTTTGGAGATGTACTGAGGTGACAATGTATGATAAAAAAGTAGAACTAGTGAATTAGACATTTTGTGAGTATCTTTTTGTTATAATTGATAGAAAAGATGCATCTTGGACTTGGACTTGTTAAACCACATCTGAGTAGTGTATATCAGGACTTGTTCATTAGGTTGGCAGCAGAGGGGCAGAGGGAAGCATGAAAGGAGAGATGTGTGCAGGTGTGTTCACATTACATTTAGACAGTAGCCACTGATGTATGTGCATCCCTTTTGGCTATACTATAAAAATATGTATTAAGTAATTCAATGGAAGCATACCTCCTTGCTAATATTTTAATGGTGTATATCTGATAATTATCTTAGAAACATTACACTTAGTGTACTCTTGCTTTATGTTTCATTTTTAAGTGAGCATTAAGGGAATGCAATATTCTTTTTCTTTTTTTTTTTGGAACGCAGTATTTTAATTTTTTTATTAAATCATAGCTGTGTACATTAATGCGATCATGGGGCACCATACACTGGTTTTATAGACCGTTTGACACATTTTCATCACACTGGTTAACATAGCCTTCCTGGCATTTTCTTAGTTATTGTGTTAAGACATTTACATTCTACATTTACTAAGTTTCACATATACCCTTGTAAGATGCACCGCAGGTGTAATCCCACCAATCACCCTCCCTCTGCCCCCACCCCCTCCCTCCCCTCCCTTTCCCCCTTCCCCCTATTCTTGGGTCATAACTGGGTTATAGCTTTCATGTGAAAGCCATAAATTAGTTTCATAGTAGGGCTGAGTACATTGGATACTCTTTCTTCCATTCTTGAGATACTTTACTAAGAAGAATATGTGGAACGCAGTATTTTAATCAGAACTCTGCCAGTACTTTTATCTAGAGGCTTGTTGCCATTTTTGTCTTCTATGAAAATTTTATCCCAAGAATTGCAGGATTACACTCTTTCCTAACAGATTGAGTTGGCATAGTGTATTCTTGGTTATCAAAATACTCATAGACTCTGGGATTTTGGATTGGTAAATACTCATGGTGTGTGAAGAAGCATGATACATAATGTGCAATCTCAATCCCAGGAAATGGGACTTTGTGTATGTACACTCGGGATCTGGAAGGACGTGTCAAACTGTAAACTGCTTGTGATTCTGGATGACTTTGTTCTTTGCTTCTTGTGTTTTCAGTTTCCTATACTGCATATATTAACTTAAAAAAATAAAGATTATTGTAAAACAAAAAAACTTTCAATGTCTCATTTTTGCTTAAACTTGGAGCCTCAAATACATTTGAAACCTGTTATTAGACTTTCATGGCCTGGGATGCATTGATTATAACCTACCTTTTTGATCTTATTTCCCTTCACCAATAGCGTGTTCCAGCTAAATACAGGACTCACTGTTCCCCTCACATACTCCATGATTCTTCAGCCATGAAGTGAACAACTTGCCCCTTTCTAGGCAGAAGGTGGCTCAACATTCACTTAGTTGTAAGGAAAGAAAACGAAGTTGCTGGTGAGCTGAGAGAAATTGATGGTTCTTTTGTTCCAAAAGTAACAAGGAAAAAACAAGGCTTTTTATAAACTACTTACATTTTTAGCATCACATTTTTCATTCATTCAACAAGTATTTTCTGTGTGCTTGCTCTGGGACCAAACACTGTTAGGTGCAAGGAAACTATTCTAATCAGAAGTGGGTATGCCTCTACCTTCAGTTTAGTAGGAGAGAGACAAACAATCATACTGATGAATCAATCTCAAAACAAAATTGAGATTGACACACAGTTAATTTTTGTTGAATGAAGGAATTAGTAAGTGAATAAGCCTAATCTACTCAATTTTTGTGTTTAAGTACTGCAACTGTTTAACCAACAAAACCTACCTAAATACATAATAAATCTTATAAATCTAATAAATTAAACATATAAATACAGAAAATATCAATTTGTCCTTAAACTGCCCATAATATTTCTTCTTAATAGGTCAGGCTTGATGGCTTATACCTGTAATCCTAGAACTTTGGGAGGCCAAGGCAGGAGAACAGTTTGAGGCTAGGAGTTGGACACTAGTCTGAGCAATAAAACCAGACCCCATCTATACAAAAAAAGTATAAAGAATTAGGCAAGTATGGTGGTGCACACCATAGTGCTATCCACTCAGGAGGCTGAGGCAGGAAAATCACTTGAGCCCAGAAATTTGAGCCTGCAGTGACCCATGATTGTGCTCTAGCATGAGCAATAGATTGAGATTTTGTTTTGTTTTGTTTTAAAAAGACTGAAATATGACTCTTCTTGTGTTTCTTTGCCTCATATAAACCAACAGCTGGATGTTAACAAGATTCAGATTAAGGCTTTATAAATACACCCTTTGTCCTTCTGATGACTATTACAGCTAGGCAGTGCCCATACAGACTTTTTGAAGCATGGTACCATGCAGGCTTTGATGCAAGTTTTTTAAATGTGTAGTTTTATGTGAAAAAAATCACCCTATAACCTTGTGTATTTTGAAGGGAAAAGCGAAATGGAGGGTGAGAGGAGGGGAACATTTTAAGAAAATTAAAAAAAATAACTAGAATGTCAGTTGTGATATTGATTCCTGCCAGTCTGGCTAATGTCTCAATTTCCTTCTCTCTTCAATTGAGTATTCTAAGTTTAAATCAATGCTCAATTAAAAATTTCAAATTTGAGGGGGCAGCACCTGTGGCTCAGTGAGTAGGGCGCCGGACCCATATACCGAGGGTGGCGGGTTCAAACCCGGCCCTGGCCAAACTGCAACAAAAAAAAATAGCCGGGCGTTGTGGCAGGCGCCTGTGGTCCCAGCTACTCCGGAGGCTGAGGCAGGAGAATCTCCTGGGCCCTGGAGTTGGAGGTTGCTGTGAGCTGTGTGACGCCATGGCACTCTACCAAGGGCGATAGGGTGAGACTCTGTCTCTACAAAAAAAAAAAAAAAAAAAAAAATTTCAAATTTGAATCATAAGACTCATCAGAGTCCTTAATATTTTAAGAAAATTTGACAGATATTTAAAATGCTAATTATCCACAGTCTACTTCTTAACACAGAAAAATAATATAAGTGTGATTTAATCTTCATTTCTTTGCTTTAATTTGATCTTTTGGCATAGACATTTTATGGCTCTCACTGGCTTTTAAAAACACTCTGTTTACAGTGTCTGGGGACTGCTGTTGCATATTGAATGGGAGAATGTTTTTCAGGGCCCCAGAAGTCTCTTTTTCTCACCCCCAACCCTTTTCCTATTGGATGATGAGCTGTAAAGACACATGACTAGGGTGGTAGTATCCATTTTTCTCATCATATAGATGAGATGTATAGGAGATGATGAAACTAGCATTTATGAAATTCTGAGACAATCAAAGAGCAAGAATGGAAGGTGAAGCTTCTGATAATGCCTGAATCCATGGATACAGCTGTGCCTGAATTAAGGACCCATCCAGGATCACCCTAATTGCATGAGCCTACACATTTCTTGCTCAGCCGAAGCTAAGCTTCATTTAAATTTGCATCATTTTTAACTGAAAGAATTCTGACATATTTCCTAGAATGTGTTAGCCATTATCCTAATCCATTACCCTAAACCTTCAGAAGATGCTTGTAATGTTGAATAGCCTCAAAAGTGCTTGAGGAATGAAGAAAGATGCTGAGAGTCTCCCCACATGCACCAAAGTGGTTAGGAATGAGGCGATAATATCACAAGGTGAAGGAGGTGTTGATGGGAGCACTCTGCACAATTAGAGGTACAGAGCAAGTAGTTATCCCGAGAACATAAATGCCCTAGGGTCCTCTGAAATTGGGAGAAACCAAACTTCCTATGATTTGTGAAATGAAAGGTCAAGTCATTTGGGAGTCCTTGGGGATCTAAGAATGTGCTTCAGAAGGCCAATATCTCTGAGTGACATTTTCATGCTTTCTAGCAAACTGAAAGTGTTTCATCTTCTGGGAGTATCGTGGCATATTATGACAGAAATTGGCAAAATAGGCAACTGCTGTAAGGGCAGTGAAATAGAACATGATTGGTTGGCCTGAGGATGATCTTATTCTCTAGAATGGCATACAGAAGGGAGAGTATCAAAATACCTGTTGTTTGCTTGAGCTGCATCAACTTCTCCTTGCATTCGTGTCTCAGTATTCCTCTGGGAAACAATCATTTATCCTCTTCTTATCCATACAGTAATGCTGACCTGCTTGGGGTTCTTGTAGGGCCTTGTACTTCAGTCCTTTTCAATAAGGGTTACAGATGCTTATAGTTCAGGAATAAACTTTTTATCCAAGATGGTATCACAAGACTCAAACCTCTGTTATAAGTTTTAGAAAAGGAAAGCTTCTCTTTCCCTGAAATTGTATCTGTATAGGTGCCAAGTATACCACAAGGAATGGAGGTGGGGGTAGAGTTAGTTAGGGAAGCATGTCTGTGAATAAGAACAACATTAAAGAAAGTATAGATAGATCCAAGAGATGAAGGAATATCTAGAAAAATTTTTGAAAACCCTGGATATCCAGCTATGTTTGAATTCAGCGATTCCTCTGGACTTCTCATGTACAGGAACCATAAAAGAATCCCTCATCATTTCCATCCCTTGCCCACTCCTATTTATTTATTTATTTTAATTTAGTCACTTTAAGTTGTGTTTTCTGTGTTTTCGGTAAACTCCAGAAGTTCTGATCAGTACTAGATGTGGTAGGCAGGAAACTGTTCCAAATACAGAAAAGTTCAATATACTATGTGTGATTTCTCCACTAGAGGGTGTAGCTTAACGCTGCCAGGCAGCTACTGTCAAGAGAGACCTACTGGGATACTGCAGGGTCTCAGCCACAGATCTCACATCACTGAAAGGACAGCTGTATTACAAGGACTTGGAGAACAGATGACCAAGGCATGGCTACAGATAGAGAAAATGAGAAAGTGTGGAAGTGCTAGGTGGAGACTTCATCTCAAGAGCCACTCTAAAAAGAAAAAGGTAAGGGCAGGAATGGCAAAACAGTTTATCTTCCATGTAAAATATGATGACAATGCGTGTCTGGATTCCTAAGTTGAGAAATATTTTGAGGCCACATTTAACTCAGTGGCATGTATTCGTTACTGATACTGTTGGTGTGGGGAAAAGCAAGGAGTTTGGATGTAACAGACAGTTGCCATCCACAGTTAAGATGTTTCTCAGTAAGAGCACTATTGGCATTTGGGATGACTTAATTCTTCCCTGGGCAGGACTGTTCAGTGAATTTTAGGGCCTTGACCCACTGAATGCCAAATAGTGCCACTCCAGTTACTGGGACAAGTAAAAATCATGTCCCCACATACTTTAAATGCTCCATATGAGACTTGGTTTTGATTTACATGAGGATTGAATTCTAGCTACTTAATTCTTCAAGACTAAGAAATGAAGATTTTCTTTTGTAGATTCTGAGAACAAACTAAACTTGGCAGTTAGGGATAGTGGTCAAAAATCAGGATGGGAATGTAGCATCCCAGTGAAGGGAAGAAGATGCTTATGGAGACAAGGAATCAGTTCGAACTTAACAGCAGGTGATTAATATATCATCCTGGGTTAACAGGAAACAGGGAGCCTGAGCTGTGAAGGAAAGAGTATCTTGTTAAACATCAACATTGTTTGGGATGCCCTCATCCTTTTCCATTTCCATTGGGTGTTTGGTCAGAATATTATCTTATTTGGCAGTTCTCAGGAAGCTGGCCTCTACTGTGTGCCTCTAAATCAACTGAATGATATTAATATCAGCCACCTTAAATAATTTTTGGAACAACGTAGCTTATGCATCAATGGATGAATAAATAAATGAATAAAGTATTCCTTATCCCACAAATTAAGATTCCATGGGTTATCTATATTCGTAAATGCCCCTAGACAGAGAAGTGAGGCAAGGAGGGCTTGAGCAATGAAAATGATATTGTCGCCATTTTTAGGTTTTGCGTTTGTCATACTCTCCAGCCCCAAACCAGTAGGAACATACATACAACCTAACAGGTTGAACAAGTTAGGTTTATTCATTGCAGCTTGGGAGAATACACACATTGGGGAGCCATAGGGCATGTCAGTAAGTGTATATTAGAAAGGACTTCAGATTATTAGATTAATTTGAGAGAATTTTTAAGGAAGAGAGGCTTTACTTCAGAATAAATTTGTTCAGAAACTAGGAGTAATTTTGTGATGGACATCTTTAAAAAACCTTACTAAGAAGGAGGGAAAACTAGCCTAAGGCTATAGTTGTAATTGGCAAAGAAGCCACAGTCACTCATATTGGTCTAGATAGAAGGATATTTGGTATTTTGTGTTTTGGCTAATGTTCGTGTTTGGCCGCAAAACATTATGAAATAGTATTTTCTTTGTTCTTGTTTATCATACTCGCAACATATCTTTATTAGATGAACATGTTCTGTGAAATTAAATATCTTAAACAAGAGAACATTAAGCCCAGATGTAAGTAGAAGGCCAACTCATACCAATGCCAAGGTCAGCTCCTGGCAGCTATTAGTTGTCTTACTTTTTCATACATTTTGTTATATTGTTTTATATTCATTTGTTTTCTTGCTCCTTCATTGCATTGTAAAGTACATAATTGTACAAACATGTCTTTATTGCCACTGAAGACTGAAAGTTTCTCGATCTCATAAGTACTTAAGAATATTTGCTAAATACGGGGAGAGCAAGATGGCGGCCGAGTAACAGCTTCCTTGCATCTGGGCACCATGAGTCTGGGGAGATAGGACTCCAGGCATCTCTGGCTGGTGGGATCTTCCTATCATCACAACTGTGTCTCTCTCAGCGAGAGACTTCTGGACCCCAAGAGGAGGACTAAAACAGTGGAAAAATGGCAAGTGGTCGTATGTGTTCAATCGGTCCAAACCTGCCCGCAACTGTAAGTTCAGTAGCAGCGAGACACTAAACCGGAAAGGCCTTACTGGTGAACTGTTTTGGTGTCTTTGGACTTGGCACTCAGTTGAACTGCCTTGGGGAGAGCCTGAGCGGGAGTGTGGAGAACTTTGCCCGTTGTCTAGGGCCCCAGTCTGAGCCGCTGAGCCAGGCAGAGCTAATAGTGTTTGGCTGTGGGCCACAGGGAGCCATTGTGAGCGATCTGCCCCAGCAAGCTCCGCCCTCAGGGTCGCAGAGCTAGAATTAGGTGGGAGCTGGTAACCCAGCAACCGAGTAACCTAAGGGTGGGGTCTGAGCCGCCTTGCAGCCCTAACCCTCAGAGGCAGAGTGAGACTGGTTTGGCACACTAGGTAAGTGGATAGCCACTTCTGCAGTGATTTCAGCAACAAGTACTTTCCTGGGAAAGCTTCTGCTCAGCAAGTGAACAAGTTCAAAGTGTCTTTTAAGTGGGCTGAAGAGAGATTTAGGATGTCTACCTGCTGGGGTTTGAGAAATCAGCAGCCTCCAGTCCTATCAGAATTGTGATTAACATCTCATACCCCAGAAGACCACGTATTGCCCAGACAATATTCACCAACATATACATACTGCTTTGTTTTTGGTTGTGTTTTTCTTTTTTTAGGTTTGGTTGGTTTTTTTGTTTATTTTGATGTTGTTGATGTTGTTTTGTTTTTTAATTTCAACCTTTTCCATACAAATCCTTTTTCTTTCTTAATTTTTCTAGTTTAATTATAATTTCCCATTGCTGCCTTTTTCAATAACTAGAACTTCATTTTTGCTAGTGTTTCTACCACTATTATTTGGTTTTTCACCCAATTTTATCCTGTAAAGTTTTCTGTTTGCTTGTTTTGGTTTGATTTATAGCATTTTTGTCTTTCCTCTCTACTTGGTGGAGGTGGGTACTGTGTCTGATCAGGTTAGCAAAGAGCTGCTAACCTCAAGGGAATCACCCAACTGGGCACCCCCAGAAGGTGGTTATTTTTTAAGGTTGTGTCAAAGTACCCTACTGTACACCTATATTGCTCTGTCTCCCTCTTTCTGGGCCTCTCTTCTTTTTATCAATATTCCTTATACCCACCCCATCTCCTTTCTCTATTTTTTTTTTTCTTATCACTCGGTCCTCCTTTCATTCATCCCTTGCTTGCTCTTCAACCTTTTCACCCTTCTGGTCCTGTACCAAAAGAACTCATCGAACCCTTAGTCCACAGGCACGAGAATTTCAAGAGCAAGAGGAAGTGAAAGGAAAATTAGGGCAAGGAAACAGATAAAAGAAATCACTCATGAGGAAGAATCAGCAGAAAACTCCAGGCAACATGAAGAACCAGTCCAGAACAACCCCGCCCTTAGGGACCATGAGGTAGCTACTGCAGAGGATTCCACCTATAAAGAAATGTTAGGAATGACAGAAATGGAATTTAGAATACACATGTTGAAAACAATGAAAGAAATGATGGAAACAATGAAGGAAACTGATAATGAAGTGGAAAATAACCAAAAGGAAATCCAAAAACAGAATCAAATAAGAGATGAACGATATGAAGAATATAAAAAGGATATAGCAGAGCTGAAGGAAATGAAACAGTCAATTAGGGAACTTAAAGATGCAATGGAAAGTATCAGCAACAGGTTAGACCATGTAGAAGAAAGAATTTCAGAGGTAGAAGACAAAGTTCTTGAAATAAATCAGATAGTAAAAGAGGCAGAAAAGAAGAGAGAGAAAGCAAAACATTCACTGTCAGAATTATGGGACTTTATGAAGCATAAAGTTCTAACATACGAGTTATAGGAATCCCAGAAGGGGAAGAAGAATGCCCCATAGGAATGGAAGCCATACTAGAGAATATTATAAAAGAAAATTTCCCAAATATCACCAAAGATTCTGACACACTGCTTTCAGAGCGATATCGGAAAACAGGTCACCTCAACTCTAACCGAGGTTCTCCAAGACACATTGTGATGAACCTGTCCAAAGTCAAGACAAAAGAAAAGATTCTTCAACCTGCCAGGAGTAAGTGCCAGTTGACATATGGGGGCAAATCCATCAGAGTGACCGCAAACTTCTCTAATGAAACTTTCCAAGCAAGAAGACAATGGTCATCTACCTTTAATCTACTTAAACAGAACAATTTCCAGCCCAGAATTATGTACCCTGCTAAACTAAGTTTAAAAATTGACAGAGAAATCAAATAATTTATGGAAATACAAACATTGAGGAAATACGCCACAACAAGACCAGCTCTACAGGAAATACTTCAACCTATTCTGCACACTGACCACCAGCATGGATCAGCAGCAAAGTAAGAACTCAGAAACTAAAGGACAGACCCTAACCTCCACAGTGATGCAAAAGATAAAACTAAGCAATGGACTCTCACAAAATAAGATGAATAGAATACTACTACACTTATCAATTCTCTCAATAAATGTTAATGGCTTGAATTCCCCACTGAAGAGACATAAATTGGTTGACTGGATTAAAAAACACAAGCCATCCATTTGCTGTCTGCAAGAAACACACCTGGCTTCAAAAGACAAATTAAAGCTCCGAGTCAAGGGTTGGAAGACAATTTTTCAGGCAAATGGAATTCAGAAGAATTCCGTTGCAATCTTGTTTGCAGATACATGTGGATTTAAAGCAACTGAAGTCAAAAAAGACAAAGATGGTCACTTTATATTGGTCAAGGGAAAAATACAACAAGAAGACATTTCAATTCTAAATATTTATGCACCCAGTTTAAATGCTCCCAGATTCCTGAAACAGACCTTACTCAGTCTGAGCAATATGATATCTGATAATACCATAATAACAGGGGAGTTTAACTCTCCTCTTACACAGCTGGACAGATCCTCTAAACAGAAATTAAACAAAGATATAAGAGATTTAAATGAGACCCTAGAACAACTGTGCTTGATAGATGCATATAGAAGACTCCATCCCAAAGATAAAGAATATACATTCTTCTCATCACCCCATGGAACATTATCCCAAAATTGATCATATCCTGGGACACAAAGCAAATATCAACAGAATCAAAAGAATTGAAATTTTACCTTGTATCTTCTCAGACCATAAGGCACTAAAGGTGGAACTCAACTCTAACAAAAATGCTCGACCCCACCCAATGGCACGGAAATTAAACAATCTTCTGTTCAATAACTGATGGGGGAAGGAAGAAATAAAACAGGAAATCATTAACTTCCTTGAGCATAACAACAATGAAGACACAAGCTGCCAAAACCTGTGGGATACTGCAAAAGCAGTTTTGAGAGGAAAATTCAGCTCATTAGATGCCTACATTCGAAAAACAGAAAGAGAGCGCATCAACAATCTCACAAGCCATCTTATGGAATTGGAAAAAGAAGAACAATCTAAGCATAAAATCAGTAGAAGAAAAGAAATACCCAAAATCAAATCAGAGATCAATGAAATTGAAAACAAAAGATTCATTCAGAAAATTAATGAAACAGGAGTTGGTTTTTTGAAAAAATAAATAAAATAGACAAACCATTGGTCAGACTAACGAGGAATAGAAAAGTAAAATCTCTAGTAATCTCAATCAGAAATGATAAAGGGGAAATAACAACTGATCCCACAGAGATACAAGAGATCATCTCTGAATACTACCAGAAACTCTATGCACAGAAATTTGACAATGTGAAAGAAATGGATCAATATTTGGAATCACACCCTCTCCCTAGACTCAGCCAGGAAGAAATAGAGGTCCTGAGCAGACCAATTTCAAGCACTGAGATCAAAGAAACAATAAAAAATTTTCCAACCAAAAAATGCCCTGGTCCAGAGGGCTTCACACCAGAATTCTATCAAACCTTCAAGGAAGAGCTTATTCCTGTACTGCAGAAATTATTCCAAGAAATTGAGGAAGAAGGAATCATCCCCAACACATTCTATGAAGCAAACATCACCCTGATACCAAAACCAGGAAAAGACCCAAACAAAAAGGAGAATTTCAGACCAATCTCACTCATGAATATAGATGCAAAAATTCTCAACAAAATCCTAGCCAATAGATTACAGCTTATCATCAAAAAAGTCATTCATCATGATCAAGTAGGCTTCATCCCAGGGATGCAAGGCTGGTTCAACCTACGCAAGTCCATAAACGTTATCCACCATATTAACAGAGGCAAAAATAAAGATCACATGATCCTCTCAATAGATGCAGAAAAAGCATTTGATAAAATCCAGCATTCTTTTCTAATTTGAACACTGAAGAGTATAGGAATAAGTGGCACATTTCTAAAACTGATTGAAGCTATCTATGACAAACCCACAGCCAATATTTTACTGAATGGAGTAAAAGTGAAAGCATTTCCTCTTAGAACTGGAACCAGACAAGGTAGTCCTCTGTCACCTTTACTATTCAACATAGTGCTGGAAGTTCTAGCCAATACAATTAGGCAAGACAAGGAAATAAAGGGAATCCAAATGGGAGCAGAGGAGGTCAAACTCTCCCTCTTTGCTGACGACATGATCTTATACTTAGACAACCCCAAAGACTCAACCACAAGACTCCTAGAAGTCATCAAAAAATACAGTAATGTTTCAGGATATAAAATCAATGTCCACAAGTCACTAGTCTTTGTATACACGCCAATAACAGTCAAGATGAGAAGCTAATTAAGGACACAACTCCCTTCACCATAGTTTCAAAGAAAATGAAATACCTAGGAATATACCTAACGAAGGAGGTGAAGGACCTCTATAAAGAAAACTATGAAATCCTCAGAAAACAAATAGCAGAGGATATTCACAAATGGAAGAACATACCATGCTCGTGGATGGGAAGAATCAACATTGTTAAAATGTCTATACTTCCCAAAGCAATCTACCTATTCAATGCCATTCCTATCAAAATACCAACATCGTACTTTCAAGATTTGGAGAAAATGATTCTGCGTTTTGTATGGAACCGGAAAAACCCCCGTATAGCTAAGGCAGTTCTTAGTAATAAAAATAAAGCTGGGGGCATCAGCATACCAGATTTTTGTTTGTACTACAAAGCCATAGTGGTCAAGACAGCATGGTACTGGCACAAAAACAGAGACATAGACACTTGGAATCGAATTGAAAACCAAGAAATGAAACTAACATCTTACAACCACCTAATCTTCAATAAACCAAACAAGAACATATCTTGGGGGAAAGACTCCCTATTCAATAAATGGTGTTGGGAGAACTGGATGTCTACATGTAAAAGACTGAAACTGGACCCACACCTTTCCCCACTCACAAAAATTGATTCAAGATGGATAAAGGACTTAAATTTAAGGCATGAAACAATAAAAATCCTCCAAGAAAGCATAGGAAAAACACTGGAAGATATTGGCCTGGGGAAAGACTTCATGAAGAAGACTGCCATGGCAATTGCAACAACAACAAAAATAAACAAATGGGACTTCATTAAACTAAAAAGCTTCTGTACAGCTAAGGAGACAACAACCAAAGCAAAGAGACAACCTACACAATGGGAAAGGATATTTGCATATTTTCAATCAGACAAAAGCTTGATAACTAGGATCTATAGAGAACTCAAATTAATCCACATGAAAAAAGCCAACAATCCCATATATCAATGGGCAAGAGACATGAATAGAACCTTCTCTAAAGATGACAGATGAATGGCTAACAAACACATGAAAAAATGTTCATCATCTCTATATATTAGAGAAATGCAAATCAAAACAACTCTGAGATATCATCTAACCCCAGTGAGAATTGCCCACATCACAAAATCTCAAAACTGTAGATGCTGGCATGGATGTGGAGAGAAGGGAACACTTTTACACTGCTGGTGGGACTGCAAACTAGTACAACCTTTCTGGAAGGAAGTATGGAGAAACCTCAAAGCACTCAAGCTAGACCTCCCATTTGATCCTGCAATCCCATTACTGGGCATCTACCCAGAAGGAAAGAAATCCTTTTATCATAAGGACACTTGTACTAGACTGTTTATTGCAGCTCAATTTACAATCGCCAAAATGTGGAAACAGCCTAAATGCCCACCAACCCAGGAATGGATTAACAAGCTGTGGTATATGTATACCATGGAATACTATTCAGCTATTAAAAAAAATACAGACTTTACATCCTTCGTATTAACCTGGATGGACGTGGAAGACATTATTCTTAGTAAAGCATCACAAGAATGGAGAAGCATGAATCCTATGTACTCAATTTTGATATGAGGACAATTAATGACAATTAAGGTTGGGGGGGAAGCAGAAAGAGGGATGGAGGGAGGAGTGTGGCGTGTTGGTGTGTGTCACACTTTATGGGGGCAAGACATGATTGCAAGAGGGACTTTACCTAACAATTGCAATCAGTGTATCCTGGCTTATTGTACCCTCAATGAATCCCCAACAATAAAAAAAAAAAAGACAAAAAAAAGAATATTTACTAAATAAATGACTAAATTGTCCAATTAGCCTATTAGACTATCAGTTACTCAAAGTTAGGGGTTACTTCCTATTCAGCTCAGTATTTATAGAACCAAAACCACTTCTGGTACATCTCATTAAATTTATTTCAAGTCATAGAGGAGCTTTCCATAGGATAAGATTTATTGATTTAAAAAATTAAGTAATATAGTAAATTCTGCTTTATGAAGAAAAGACAATGCTTCATTCAAATGCTTTCTCTCTCGGTGAACAAAGGAAAATCACATCATATTCAGAACTTTTGGGCCTTTCTGCATTTTCCTTGGTGTTTAACTCTAAGAGTAAAATCCAAAGCTCTAAGAGAAATTGATAAAAAAAGAAAAACATTTAGAGGTCATTTATATGAAATATAAGCTTTCTTCCTCCTAGCCTAGTTATTTTACAATAGGGATTTTAAAAGAAAAGAGACCCTGATTTGTAAACTTGTGACTTACAGTCCATAGACACAAAGGTTTACCTTTTCCCTCCCTATGCCCTTTCACCCAGGAGACCACTTCAATTTGTAATCATGATGAGGAATTATTAAAGCTTTTAGCAAATGTGTAAGCTTAATTAATTAAAATAGTTAACAAAGATTTCTTAAAAGAAGTTCAAAGCACAGTAATTATATTATTTATTTTACTCTTTTTTCTTTTTGATCAACATAATTTAAGTGTGCCATAGAAGTTTAACCATAGGTTCAAGTGTGCTATGAGAGAAAGGGTGAGAAAACTGCTCTAAGTGGAAGGAACTTAAACTAGCAGGGTGTGGTGATGCATGCCTATTGTCTTAGCTACTTGGGAAGCTGAGGCAAGAGGATCACTTGAGCCCAAGAGTTTGTGGTAGTTATGAGGTATGATGCTACAGTGCTCTATCTACCCAGGGTGAGCAAGTGAGTCTCTGTTGAGAGAGAGAGAGAGAGAGAATAAGGAGGAGGAGGAGGAGGAAAGAAGAAGGAGGAGAAAGCAATAGCTTGCTGAGGCACCCTAAAAAAAATCTTATCATTTCTCTGAATCAGAATTATCTGCAAAATGACCGTAATCCATAATCCTAGGCACCTACTGGGATAGAACTTTTTGAGGCTCAGGATGAAAGCGCTGTACGAATAGCAAACAGGAAGAAACTTACTGGGACAAAAACTTTAATGGTCAAGAACCAGGTAAGCACAGGAGTGTGGAAAACACAGGTGAAAAATTATTGGTCTTCTTCAGCAAAAATGTAAAAACAACAGCAAGCCATTTACATCATTCTATACTACAATAGAACCTCCGGAGTTGACTAACTCCCTCACTGACCTCTCCTTTATTTGACCTAATTTTCATAACCGGATATGTCCCATATGTGTGTATCAGTACAATAGGCCTTGTTCCTTATGTTGACCACCTCCATATGTTGACCTGTTTGTTACAGTCCCTTGGGTGGTTAACTGACAGAGGTTATACTGTATTTAAATTATAGTCAATAGAATTTTGCTTGTACATTTCATGCCACAGTTAATTTTTTAAAAATTAAAAAATAGCCACATGGAACCTGCTGTGAAATGATAAAAAAAATTATTCATCTTGTGTAAATATGTCCTATTTGACATTGGGCAAGGCAATTAAGGGGAATCTTTTACGTTTATGTGTCAAAAGGAATAATCTCTTCCCTGCTTACCACACAGTATTGGTATAGGTGTAATAGGGGCCCTGTTTGGAAAAGTACTTTCTAGCTATAATAGGCTTATAATCATCTATTGTTTATAGTAATAGCCTTAGAGTAATAGTATCCTACTCACTTTTTTTCTTTTGCTTTTCTACCATTTAATATAGTGTCTAGAATTACTAGGTATTTGTTATGCATTCAAGGGACCAAGGGATAAATACAAGACATTGTTTTGAAAAATCCTAAAATTCCATCCAAATATACGATTCCATCATGAGTTAGGAAAAGATAATGGAAAGTTTAACATGTATGTTCTGGGAGTCATATTCCCAGATTTTTTTTCTTCGTTTCTTTTTTTATGACCAGTAATATCTTGGAAAAATCTTTAAAGCTCTCAGTTTCGCCATCTACAAAATGAAAGGTAATATCAATACTTTACTGTATAGGATCATTTTGAATGTTGAATGTGATAATTCTTACATAGCACTAAGTACAATGACTGGTATATGTAATAATCACTAAAGTTCTATATGTTTATAGGCTTTCAAAAGATCACCAGTTATGTATTCTCTTTAAAATTTTATATTTCTCAGTATATGCAATACATGTATTTTTCAAAAGTTTGAACATACTTTATGCATCATTTAACTTTTTTATCTTAACTGATATCTTCATTATTTTTAGAAAACTTGAGATTCAATGTCTAGCAAGAATTTTTATCCCACACAGCTAAAAAAAAAAGCTCTTTATGCAAAAAGAGCTCTTTGGTATGCTTAAGTGAATCAGGCTTCTGACTACCCTGGGATGCAGAAACAACTACCAGGAAGAACCTGGGTGGGGCCTGAAGAACAGAGGGAGCTATATGTGCAGTTAGTGTAAAGGGATGCTTTGTCCCCTCTCTTTATCATGAATGTGACTTGGACACACATTTGGAATGCCTTCATAATCCAAGAAAAAAGCAAGTAGAGGCCAAAAGAGATAAGTATGAAGGTTGGGGAGTCAGATAATTCTCATTCATGAACTCTCTCTGAAATGGGGGGATTTGGGAAGCAGAATGGATTTCTCAACTGGTCTGGGATAAAAAGAAGATAGGCAGTCAGGCACAAATACAGTAAAAATCAGGGAGTATTGTAGACAAGGATATTTTAATCGTAACACCACAATGGAAAAAGGGGTAGATTTTATTTGAGAAAACTTGCCTGTAGTTCCACTATTGTCTCTGGAGATGCTAAAATGCTAAGAACTATTTGGGAAAGAAAACATTAGAAGATATTAAATTTCTTGCCAATAGAGTTGCCATTTTGGCAGTTCCCCAAAATGTTAAACATGAAACTACCCTGTGCCCTAGGAATTCTACCCATAGGTTTATATACCCCCCCACCCCAAATAATGTTCATATGAACATTATTCATGCAAGCCAAAGGGGAAACAACCCAATGTCCATGAACAAATGAAATATGGTACAATGGAATATTATTCAGCTATAAAAAGAACAGAAGAACTGATACATTCTATAACATGGGTAAATCTTGAAAACTTATGTTGAGTGAAAGAAGCCAGAAACAAAAGGCCACATATTATATAATGCCACGTATACAAATTTTTGAGAATAGGCAAATCCATAAAGTCAGAAAGTAGACCAGTGATTTCCAGGTATGGAAGGTATGAAAATGAGTACAGTTTTCTTTTTGATGGAAATTGTTCTGATATTAAATAGTAGTAATGGTTGAACAACTGTGAATATAGTCAAGACCATTTAATTGTATATGTTTATAGAGTGAATTTATTATTTACCCTCATATTAAAATTGAAATCCCTCAGATCCTAGAGAAGAGGGGAGACATTAGGTCTGAAGAAAGGATAAAAGTGGAGAGCTAATAATAAATGCAGGAGGAGTCCTTGTATGTGCCATGAATTATCATCTTCATAGTGTCACTATTAAAACCGGGACCATTTTTAGCACTGAGAGGTTATGTTTTACTTCTCTGAAGCCTTCAGATGCCAGAAAAGACAAGGAGACAGTATGTCTGAAGAAAAGATAAAAGCGAAAAGTTAATAATAAATTCAGGAGGAGTTCTGTTTGCCATGGAATTATCATGACCATAACCTGAAGACAGATCAGATTTTTGAGACAGTCTTGAAGATACTTTAGAACTGGTTGAGGACAGTTATATGGTCTAAGTGAGAGAGTAAATATGGAAGGAGCTCTAGGGGGCTGCTTGTGAAGGCATTTTGATGATAAAGTGACTAAACATTCTGGTTTATCTGAGACTGTCCCACTTTTAGTACACAAAATCCCATTTCCTAGGAAAACCTTCAGTCCTAGAAAAACTGGGATCTTTGGTCCTCTGGTTCTGTGGTCCACCCACACCCAGCTGCAGATAGGTACCTCTCTGTGGTCTATGAGGAACCAGGCCGCACAGCAGTAGATGAGCAGTGGGCAAGGGAGCAAAGATTTGTCGCTAGTCACAGCTACTCCCCATCACTCACATCACCGCCTAAGCTCCACCTCCTGTCAGATCAGTGGCAGCCTTAGATTCTCAGAAGAGGGCTCGCCATACTGTACACTGTGCACGCGTGGGATCTAGGCAGCACCAGGCTTTTGAGAATCTGATGCTTGGTAAGCTGAGGTGGAACTGAGGCGGTGACCATGTCGTTGGAGGAAAACCGGCTCAGGGGTCCCCCTGATTTTGCATTTTGGTGTGTTGTACAATTATTTCATTACATATTACAATGTAATAATAAAAGAAATAAAGTGCACAATAAATGTAATGAGCTTGAATTACCCCAAATTATTCCCCATCCCCACCTCCAGTCTGTGGAAAAACTTTATCTTCTATGAAACCAGTCCCTGGTGTCAAAAAGTTGTGACTGATGGGTGGCACCTGTGGCTTAAAGGACTAGGGTGCCGGCCCCATATGCTGGAGGTGGCGGGTTCAAACCCAACTCTGGCCAAAAACTGAAAAAAAAAAAAAAAAAAAAAGTTGGTGACTGCTGCCTAGTTGGCAGCATATGAGGTCACTCATAGCTTGCTATGTGGCAGACATTATGCTAAGTCCTCTTTATCCATTATCTTTTTCTGCCCTCACAGCTGAACTCTGAGGTGATTAATGAGGTTAAATATAACTAATAACTGGAAGTCATAGAGTTTAAACAGAAGAGCTGAGTTTCCAATTCAGGTCTACAGGATCAGAGTCTTCACTCTTGTAACCTTCCATTTGGAGATACTGAGCCAAAGCAAGTGATACAAAAATTTTAAAAATTACCTATAAGAGATGCCTTAAGTTTATAAAGTAATTTTATACCCATCAGCACATTCTTCCCAAGAACTCTCATTCATTCCACAAGTACTTATTGGGGGTTTACTTGGCACAGACACTGTTAAATGCTAAGACGAAATCAGAAGCCTACCTTCTGACATTGTGGAGCTTACATTTCGTGAAAGGCCAAAAATAAAGAGAAATAATAGTTAAGTACTTGGATGTTATAAGTATTACAAAGGAAAAAGAAGGATTAACGTGAAAAATCAGAGGTAAATCCATGTTAAATAGGATGGTCAGGAAAGGCGCCTGTGGGAAGATACATTAGATCAAAACCCAGCCCTGTGAAATGCATGGGAAAACAATCTTATAGGACAGGATACTTTGCCCAAAGTTACTAAAGCAGAAAAAAAAAAAAAAAAAAGGAAAGTTTTGTAGGTGTTAAAACATCAGGAATTAAGAGTCAATGTGGACAGGGCATATGTAGCAAGTAAAACAGTAATTATGATCTCAGATTTGTAGATAAGAATTTGAGAGATTATGAGACTTCCCAGTATAACTTAACCACAGAAGCAAGATTCAACCCCAAATCTTCTGACCTTGAGTGCTAAGTTTCATTGCTTTGTTGGTCTTATTTTGAAAAGTGTGATGTTTATTACAGCTGTAATTTACATACGTTTTTAGGAATAGAACTTTTGTTCACACAGAATCTCATATTGAAACTAAGGTTCAAAACAGGTAAAAGAGAGGTTTCTCTTCTGAAGTTAGGGGTGGGACTCAAGAGTGCCAGTTGTTTACTCCTTGTCACCCTGTCTCTCCTCAGGTTCAGCCAATGCGTCTGAAACTCCAGTGACATCATTTTTAGTTTACAGAATCACATTTTTTAGGAATCCACAAACATTTACCAAAATAACAAATAGCACTCAAGAAAGGGTTGTTTTTGGTTTCGTGTTTTCACTTACATGTTAGCAAAGCAGTACACGCAGGAATTAGGATACGTCACATTATTAGAGGCACACAGTGGACTGACTCTTATGGAGCATATGCGTTTCTGTTGTGCAGATTTCTTTTGATAATGACCACATTGAACTACCTAAAACAAAACTACAGGTCAAACTTCTATCCTGCAATGATCTCCTAATGGTTTCTAATAAAAGTGCTTAAGTGTTCTATTTTGTGCAGTGAGGAAATAATGATAAAATGCCTTCTTTTAAACCTCAAACATCAGAACTATATTATGTTAAATTCAGCATTCTGAGCCTTTTGGGATTTTTGTCTTGTAGGGCAAGTGAGGCTATGCAGCCCAGATCCTTGGCTATGTAATGGGTATCTGTAATTTACTAGAAGAGAAAAAAAACATTCTGAGAAGTGACCAAAAATGACTGTAATTACTGTCTGGTAAAGACTATAATCACTGTCCAGGGGCCCCTGAAATCATTTAAGTTCATCAAAGCCTCTCTTTAACTGTGGTGCCTGGAAAAGGACATGATGTATGTTCCACCCTGGTGTTGGCTGTAGTTTAGTCCTCTGGGAATTAGGATTTTGGCATAACAAGGGAAGAAGCTAACAGGCTTAAGTATTTCCCCATTTTATTTTACTTGCCTTCATTTCACCACAGCTGGAGAAAGCTGATGTTAAAGGACCTTGAATATTAGAACTATTTGCCTACAGGTAGGAGGAAACTTGGGAAGCTCATGAACATTATGTAATAAGCAGATTAGCCTTGAGCTATCACAACCTCCTTGTCCAGTGGTTCAGGTCACAGTATATCCATATATCCAGCATATCAGGTTATTCTCTTGTCTATATGATTTCAAAGGCTCCCATTACATTAGTGTTTCCCAAATTTTAGGCACTTGGTTCATTATTCCTTCCAAATTCATGTACCATCTTTCTTTAATATTTTGCTTTGAATTTTAAACTTGATTACCAACCTTAGATTTGTCTTAAGAATGAATAACCATGATAGCTCATGATAGCTTGGGCTTGAAGTTATAATTATGTTTTTTTCTAACACATTAAAGAAAAGCTATGATTATTGAAATAAAAGTGATTATTTGGCATATTAAGTAAAATCATCATTAATGCTATTTATTATAAGATAATCAAGTCACTCTTTGAGAAACATTGTTTATGTTTCTTCTCTTTTAATGATCTAGACTATATAATATATTGGGGGATGCTTTACTAAAGAATTGATGTTATGTGAGCTTTCAAAAGATGCAAATGACTGTTAAAATTCGATATAAGTGTGGAAATGTGGATATTTAGAATTATATACACAAAGACACAAGACTGGAATAGCATGGACCCCAAAATAATTTAAGTTAACTCAAATGTAGGGTGAGAGATGGAGAGTTCTTTTAGGGAGATAGAACTGGGTTAAGGAGAGCATTGCATTAATAAAACATGCAAAAAGTTTATCCTGAGGATAGGGAAGTCACTATTTTAAGTAGGGAGAAGTATCAATCAGATTTGCATTTTAGATGGTCCACCTTGAGGTTGTGGAGAAAATTAGAGCAGGGATTGGCCAACTTTTCCTGTTAAGAGGCAGATAATAAATATTTTATAATTTTTAAGCCACTTGGCCTCTGTTACAACTACTCAACTCTGTGGTTCTAACCTGGAAGCAACCCTAGATAAGTAAACAAAGAACCATGTCTGTGTTCCAAGAAAAGTCTATTTTTAAAAACAGGTGGTCATAGCTTGCCAACCCCTGGATCCCACTAAATGCAAGGAGACAGTTAGATGGCTATTGTAGCAATATGGGCAAGAAGTGAGGAAGACTTGACCCAGGCAAAGACAATGCTGTCAGAGGGAGAAAAGCAACATTACAAAACAAATATTAGAAGCTTGAATTGGCATTGTATACAGGGGAATGAGGGTAGAAATCAAAGATAAGTACTAGTTTTCTCCAGGATCTATTTTGATGGAGATATTTAGGTTGAACCATGTGAAATTGCCATTATGTAGTTGACTAATGGTGAAGTATTACTAGTTTCGTATGGCTTAATATGGTCGACCTAACAGAAATTCAATGAAGCTAAGATTAGAAAAATCATTCTCATTCAGGAAGTGGCAAACTTACCTTAAATGGATTATTACAAAAAATATCTGAAGTAAAAAGGTGTACGCAATGCAGTGTTGAAATGTGAACAGCTAATTAGCTCATTAAATAATCACATATAAAATGAAAACCAAGAAAATCATGAAAAAAAGTGATAAGTGGCTCCTTCACACCCGGTTTATCTGATCATATCTGATGGCCAAACACTGTTTCATTCCCCTCCTCATGCCTGGGACTTGAATGTCCCACTTGGGAACTCAGTCTGAGCCCCTTCCTAGGTTTACTGCTGACCTTAAGCAGAAGGGATTTAACTTTAGTTTCATTGTCTGAGTCTCAGCAGCACATCTACTACTGAGCGCTCAAACACCGTCGTCTTATTTTAGGAAAAGGTCTCATTCTTGATAGCTATCCTGACTATCTGCTGATAGAAATCTTTGACACCTGCCTTTGTTTTTGATTATTGCATCTTGAATGAACCCTTTCTTCAAACTCTACCTACTTGGAAGGAAGCCTCTTTTCTTGGGACCTCTTTGTCAAAGCCTGTTTAACTCAAACTGTTAAAGGTTCTTTCTACCTTCACCTTTTACATTCTACTTCACAGGCTTGACTTCTTTCAGCCACTGCCACTGAACCTTCTCCTTGCCTCCCCTCTATTCATGCCGTTCATTTGGCGCGTTCAGTTTTACAGCTTATTGTTGTCACTCTGTTAAAGTTACTTAGAAATCTTCTCATGGGATTTGCTAACATCTGCTCTCCTGGTGTTCTAAGAGTAAGCCAAGTCAAAAACTTTGCACAGAGTGCATTTATATGAATATGCATACACATAGACACAATACCAGTGTGTGTGTATAATGGGAAAGAATTAGGGAGCAGAGGGAGCTGGCTCAGAAGGCCAATTCTTATAGATCATTCCTTAATAGCTCAAGTCTGAAACTCTCCATGGCAGAGTTCTTGAAATATTCAAAGATGGACTCAACTACTAATACGCATTCTAGGTAAGGTAGTGAATTCTTCCTGAGAAAAGCCTCAACGTTTCAAAAATTCCTACATATAGAAAACAGTTATTTTTGGTTTGTTGTTTCCCCTGGAAGACCAAATATTTACTCTTTCCCCAAGCTTTTTTGGCAAATCCTTACATGAGAAATAGCCAGCAGCCAAGATAGCTATGAAGAATACTTTCATCTTTTCCTTAGGAAGCAATGTGATTTATCCACTTCAGTTTCTTTAGTCAGGAAACTAAGCCTCTTGAAAGGCTTAGTCCTCTTCCTGAACTGAATGGTATGGCCCCATTGTGATCATGAACCTCAGACCCATTATGAAGTCATTTTGTAAGTGATCTATTTATGTCTGACATCGAGGATGAAGTAACCAGGTATCTTAGTCCATTTTGTGTTGCTACAACAGAATACCTGAGGCTGGATAATTTATAAAGAAAAGAGGTCTATTCATTTCACAGTTCTTCAGGATGGGAAGTTCAAAGGGCATGTGTTAGACACTCTCTGCTCCTTAATGAGGGCATCAGGCTGCTTCCACTTATGGAAAGTTGGACATAAGCAAAAAGATCACACGGGGAGGAAGAAAGCCACAGAAAGATAGCAATAAAGAGAAACTGAGGAACTTTTTAACAACAGCGGAGGGGACTAATCCCTTCCTGAGAGAGTGAGAACTCACCCTTGAGAGAAGGCATTAACCTATTCATGAGGCACACAAACACTTCTCACTAGACCCCATCTCCCAACACTACTCCAAAGGGGGTTAAATTTCAATGTGCATTTTGGGGAGTACAAACCAAATCCAAACCACAGCACCAAGTCATCAGAGACCAAGAAGTCTTCAGGGGAAAATATTTCATTCTTAGCAAGTTGTAGAGCCACAGTACAATGGTTTAACATTGTTTTGTTTGATTGCCTGATGATTATTTTGTTCTGTAGAAATGCAGTCTGCTTTTTAACTAGCAAGAGGAAACAAATGTCAAAAATATTAAAATAGAGTGAGTAATTCTGGGGAATTTTTTCAAAGCTTGTATATCTGCCTTCTGTCTCTCTGCCTTTGACTGCAAATTTCTGACTCAATATGTCTTATATATGTACACACACACAGTCCTCCCTTAGTATTGGTGGGGGATTGGTTCCAAAAAAAAAAAAATGGCTTAGTATTTACATATAACTTATGCACATCTTTCTGTAGACAATAAATCATCTCTAGATTACAATTGGCCCTTGAACAATGTGGGTGTTAAGCTGCATGGGTCCATTGTGGGTTGTTTTCAATAATATATTTGGTGCTCTGTACCCCCTGGCTCCACATCTGCAACTAAACTGAAGTTGAAAATACAGAAAATGGGGTTTGATTTTGTATACGTAGGTTCTGGAAGGCTGATTTTGGGACTTAATTATGTGCAGATTTCGGTATATGTGGGAGTCCTGGAACCAATCCTTTGGGTATACTTATAATGCCTTTTAGATATTTTTATAATTTGTATTATTGTGATTATTGTTAATTTTTACTTTTTAAATATTTTCGATCCACTGTTAATTGAATATACAGATGTGGAACTGAAAATGCAGAGGGATGTCTATAATGTATGTATATATATTTAAGTTGAGACTGGGCACATGGCACACACCTGTATTCCAAGCATTTTGGAGGTTGGAGGATTGCTTGAGAACCTATCAAGACCTTGTCTTTATAAAAAATAAATGCAATTCAACTCTTTACTTCTATGGGTTTGAGTATTTTCAATTCCAAATATAAATGAAATAACGACGTATTTTGTTTTTCCTGTGTCTAGCTTATTTCATTTAGCATAATATCCTACAGGTCCATCCATGTAATTGCAAATGACAATACTTCTTGTTTTACAAGGCTGAATGATATCCCATCATGCATGTATTACCTAGCACATTCTGTTTATCCATCCATCCATTGATGTCCAACAGAACAGAATAGAGAGCCAAGGAATAAACCCACACATATACAATCAATTGATTCTTGATAAGGGTGACAAGAATATACAATGAGAAAATGATAGTGTCTTTAGCAAGCAGTGTTAGGGAAACTAGATATCCCTAATGCAAAAAATGAAATTGGACCCTTATCTCATACCATACCCCCAAATCAATTCAAAATGGATTGAAGACGTATAATATATGAGACAATAAAACTTAGAAGAAAGCATTGGGAAGACACTTCTAGACATTAGACTGAGCAATGATTGATTGGATATGCCGCCAAAGCACTGGCAACACAAACAAAATGTATCAGTGGGATTAAGTAAGATTAAAAGGTTTCTGTACAAGAAAGAAACAAGTAACAAAATGAAAAGGCAAACTATAGGGTTGGAGAAAATATTTGTATACTATATATCTGATAAGAAGCTAATACATAAAATACAGAAAAACTCCTATAACTCAACAGAAAACCCAAATAACCTGATTTAAAAAATGGACAGAAGGGTCTGAATAAACATATTTCCAAAGAAGATATACAACAAGCCAACAGATATATGAAAATGTACTTAACATCACTAATTATCAGAGAAATGAAATCACAATGAGATACCACCTCACACCTGTTAGGATATTATTATTATTAAAAGAGATAAAAAGTATTGGCAACGATGTGGAAAAATACAAACCTTTATGTACTGTTGGTGGAAATGCAAGTTGGTATAGCCACTATGGCTAACAATATAGAAGTTCCTCACAAAACAAAAACAAACAAACAACAACAACAAAAAACTAACTAAAGATAGAATTACCATTTGATCCAGCAATCCCAATTCTGGGTATATATCCAAAGGAATTAAAGTCTGGATCTCAGAAGTATACATAGCTACACTCCCATGTTCATTGTAGCATTAAGTACAATAGCCAAGGAGACCTTGTCAAAGACTCTGATAACAATTTCTTGCCTGTGGTGAAATCAAGTAAATAGTTACCCTCTCAATCATTCTGGCAACAAACTAATGTTTATTCCTTTAACTCCACTTAGGAACCCGTAATTGAAGGAAGGGGAATTATTTTATCAGGCTAGTGAATGCCTAGCTGGGTTCAATGATGTTATGTGGTGATTTTAGAGTATATCTTCTAGAATTGCCTTTAATGATAGTTCAATATGAAATTACCTTTAAGTGTATTTAGTCTATGTTAAGACATGGAGACTTAAGATGATTAAGATGCAGTCTCACACTTCAAGAAGTCTATACTCCAGGGGTGGGGTTTTGCTTAGCAGCAGACAATTACATTACACTGTTGCAAATAACATAAAAATACAGAAACACAGTGGTAGCCAAAAGGAGACAGCTAATATTGTTGAAGGAGTGTAAGCTGATATGACATCATAGAAGTTCTATCTGAAGGAGGGGTAAGAGGTCTTTAGCTGTATTTACAGGTAAGGCTCCTGCCTTCCAGTGACTCTTTAATCTTGCAATTGCCTGTAATGTTTAGCAGCTGTAATTTGGTATTTATCCTGTGGATTTCCATATTATTTATTTGTGTTTGCAAATGTCCTGTATAGAATATACCTATCTCCCAATCCCGAATACAAGCTCCATAAAGTTGAGAATCATTCCTTAAATTTCTTTGAAATCTCAGTGTCCCCAGGAAAATTTCAAGTAGGAAGAAACACAATGAAAATGCTGCTTAAACTAAATTATATTTATTCAAAAAAGTGTTTGTTGGTTAGTTATTACATGTAGGACACTATAATTGTGTCGTGTTTTCCCAACACCCTGTCCTTTGGAACTGCAAAGAGAACTGAGTGAGAGCAGGAATGATGTCTGTTTTGCTCATTGTTGTATCCCCAGAGCTCAGCGCGGTATTATGCATGATTTTTGGTCTCCAAAAATAGTAGTATAAGGCAAATTTCACATCAGGTATTAGAGATTAAAAGGAAAAAAATAATGGAATAAAAAAAGAAAATGACCCATTAGAATATGTACGACTTTACCTTGATTCTCTTCCTAGACACTTCAGATCAATCTACTCAAAAGTAGGGAACGGTCAGGGACACCTAATCCAGGACAGTTTTCAATGCCATGCTTTAAGGCATGCCAGAAGCTTCCAGCAAAATACACTTTTTATTTATCAGAAGTCAAGCCTACAATCTTCTACGTACAAAGACTTTTCTTTATTTTTTTAAGTTTCAGTACAGAATAGACATGAACTAATCAAACCATAGGATTTATTTTCCTGGTCTGGGGCAAAAAGAAGCTCGACAATGGTCTATTAGCCATTAATTGTGACTAAAATAAACCCCAAACATTGAATTTTCATGCCAACATTTTCAGAAAGAATTTCCTTTAGGTCAGTTTTACTTTAAAAGCAATTTAAATAAATTGTTTATCCTGGGAAATATTGGCCTCTTATGCTCAGAATGCTCTGTAAATTATTTCAACCTTTCCAAATATGAACAGTTAAATTTATTAATGCTTGCTTCATGGAGAGAAAATAAAGACGAATGACAAACACTAAGCTTGTGAATATTTTCTTAGCTTTGCACTTCACCAGTGTGACTCAGAAAACTTGATCCTGTTTGTCAACAGTTTAACGGGAATGATTGCAGTCCAAGAATATCTTAGTGACTGATGTAGTGTATTGAAGAAAAATCACTTTTAAAATTCATCATATTCAATTAATTATTGATTTTAGTACTTATTATTTGCAAAGGAATATAAATAATTTAGAAGTTTCCTTTTATACTAGATTATTATTCTTGTATTTTATGGCAGAGGGTAAGGGAATGGGAATGTGACTGAACTGCCAGGTATATTGCTTGTTCCCCTTCATAAATAATGCATGATGGAAGTAATTAAAATGAAAGATGCATATTTCTTCAGATTTCATTGTCACTTTTTTCTGTTTCGTGATGTGGTACTAATGTGTCTTTTAAGATGATCACTTTGAAACTATTAGATTATTTTAGACTATATAATAAATGTTTCAAATCCGACATTGGGGATTTCAGCACAACAAAATTTTCTTTAAGTTAGCAAAACACTTAAACTATTTGCCAATTTTTAACATACAGACCAAAAAATCTGGGCTCTTCCTAGCTGTGTGAGCCATTCAGGAATGTGTTGTGCAAACCGAGAGGAAGTGAAATTTCCTGCTGCTGAAAGTGTTCAGTGTGGCCTGGCAAACATCTTTGTGGGCTCCTTAGACAATTTAAGTGATGGACTTAATGATGAAATATTTTGATTCTCTGGCTCATGTTAACAACCTGCTTGTACTATGAGAAAATTAACATAATTTACTTGAAGATCCTGCATATCAGGAGTATACAATTCTTTAGACTGAACATATGACACATTAAGTTCCAAAAAACATCTGTCAAATGAAGTTTATTTACACAAACTAAATATAGAAAATAAGACATTTATATATTTAACATTGAAGCAAAAATGTTAGTTTTTGGAGTAAGTTTTGCCTATAGGTTCATAATCTTTGGTATATAAACATTTTTTTTCCTAATGACGGTTTCTTATAAAAATACTTTTATACTTTGAAATAATATAAAATTAACTGTTATTAGCTATCATTGGTTCCAGGGATTTGGCTTTTTCAATTAAATCTATCAGATACTCAATACAAAAATCTGGTCCTTATCTATCTCCTTTAAGATAAAAAAAAAGGAGGCTGGGCAAGGTGGCTCAAGCCTGTAATCCTAGCACTCTGGGAGGCCGAGGCAGGTGGATTGCCTGAGCTCACAGGTTTCAGATCAGCCTAAGCAAGAGTGAGACCCCCATCTCTAAAAATAGCTGGGCATTGTGGCTGGCGCCTGTAGTCCCAGCTGCTCAGGAGGCTGAGGCAAGAGAATCACTTGAGTCAAAGATTTTGAGGTTGCTGTGAGCTATGACTCCATGGCACTCTACCGAAGGTAACAAAGTGAGACTCTGTCTTAAAAAAAAAAAAAAAAGAAGAAGAAGATTAAATAAAGGAGGTAAACTTCTATGATTTACTAACCTCCCCAAAACTCTTGTTATTTGTAAAATGTGGATGTCATCACACCTACCTCATATATTTGTAGTAAGGAATAATAAAGATAATTAGGCATGTTTAGTGCTTAGTGCAGTGTACTACAAATAAGGGCTAAATGTTAGTGATTTCATTTAGTTTTGGTATATAATCGAGATGTCCAGAGGACTAAAACTCTGCCTCAGGATCTCTTATGAACCTAGAATTTCTATAATTAATAGCTGAACATCTCCACATGAATATCCTGCATTAATTTCAACCTTAGGGTATGTGTGATTTAATTCATCTTTTCCTCAAATTGCTTCCACCGTTTATTTCTTCTTCTTCCATATGTTTTGTCCCTGCTGTTTTTCAGGCAGTGGAGTGGGCACTGAAATTAAACAAGACATGATGCTGGCTAAGGACAACCACAGAATCTAGTGGAGACAAGAACAGCAATATCTCTGGCAGCATTAAGAATGAAGGATTGGAACACACTGAGTTCTGCATCTAGCTTTATAGAAAACTGTGACTGAGAAGTGATAACATCACCAGGTAGCTAGTTGTCCAAACCCCAGTCTTCAACAACATCCTCAGTATTTTTGACTCTTCCTCATTGTCCATATCAGTCTGTGAACTCTTTTTCAGGTCTATTACTGAAATTTGTCTCCAATTGCCCATGTCCCACTGTGGTTCACTGTTCACTAATTTTGTGCAGATCCACATTATAATTTTTAAATGTCTCCTAACTTTTCTCCTTTGCTCCCTGTCTCCTCATTGCACCCATCCTCATCCTCTGCAATTCAGGAGAGCTGCTCTCTTCTCTGTCCGCTCCTGTGGTTTCTCACCATCTGTTTACCTTACAGCTATGCAGAGGCAGTGTGGTGTGGTGGTTAAACGTAGAGACCCTGCTGCTAGAATTTCTGAATTCAAATCTCACTTAAACTTTAGCAAATTACTTACTTTTTGTGACTTCTTCCATCTCTAAGATGGGGTAATAGTACTATTTACCTCGAATAGTTGTTTTGAGCATTAAACAACTTTATGTGACTAAAAGCACTCAGAGCAGTAGCTGGCATGTAGAACATGTATTTTCTAACATCATTTTTACTATTTCCATAGATAGAGTGATTTTTCTAAAGCAAGACCTGCTTAGAAACTGTCTGCCTATGAGGCTGTGCCTACAAGGTAGAGGCCAAACAGCTTGACACTGCGTATGCTGATCTTCACTACCCAGGCTACTGTAAGGTTCTTTATAGTCCTAGGAGAGGATCCCACTACCCACCCCCTACCCACTACCCTCCCTCAATCCTCTTTGCTTTAGTTCCAGTCAAATTCTCACTGCTCTCAAACCAAGGTCATGTACTTTAATGTCAGAATTCACTGCCTCTCATTGCTCATTTAGAAAAATATTTATTTTTCAAAATCAGCTTACCCATTAATCTTGAAAACACTCTTCAGTCACCCCCTTTATAGCCTCCATGCTTTTTAGGAAGGCAAAATGGTAATAGCCAACATTTATTAAACACTGGCTAGCTGCCAGGAACCCTCTAAGGACTCCACGTGTGTTGTATAGTGCAACTCTTGTAATCTTTTGAAGTGAATACTATAAATTTTCCTAAAGAAAAGGAAACCACAAGAGAGAAAAGTAAATTTTCTAACTGTATAGCTGAACCTATTATTCAAACCCAAATGTGAGACGTCAAAGTCCATGTTCTTCTATGTTAGTTTTTCACTCTTAGGAGGCACAGCCTCAAAGAGAAGTATGAGTGTTGCTTACATTGATTGCCCACTAATTGTAAGTTTTTATTACCTTATATGAGATTCTCTAAAACATATGAATAATTTTCACAATGAATCAAAGTGGAAAGGTTAAATGATGTTTTTTATCCCTTGATGAGTAAAGACATATATGACTGGTTTTTAATAATGATAATAACAGCCATTCTAGAATTCTTACTATGCTCAAACAGGTATGTTGACTGTCATAATTCTTACTATCATCTGAGAGAAGAGGAGACTACCTTAAAGGCAAATACACTGACCATGCTCTTCACTTCGTATCTCCAATTCAGGGTCAGTTTATTCCGGAACACACCTATTCTTTTCTCCTTGTTCTTGTCTTTTCTTTGTTTTGTCATACATTACATACACAAGAATGTATACAATAAACACATAGTTTAAATAATAATATTGATAGTAATAATAATACAAATGTTCATATGTCTATCACTCAGTTGAAGAAATAACACCTGAGCTGTATCTTTGGAACCTCTTATGTGCCTCTTCCCTAACTCCCACTCTTCACTGCTACTCAGGGTGCCTGCTCTCAGTGAATTCTACTTCCGTCTTCCTCTCTTCTAGCAATGACACTCATGCAACTGCAGACTCTAGAAATATTTCTCCCTCTGTGGAGGTATTAAGTTGGTTTTCTTGTGTTCTGACCTTGGCTCAATAATAGTAGTTTCTTTTATTATTTTTGGGCAGCATAGAATTCAGTGTAGGGCTCTTTATGTCATTAGCATGTTGAATACATGGCTTTAAATGCATTTAGCCTAGAGTTTGTTTTGATTTTGTTTTCCCTGACAATTTAAAAAAGACATATATATACATATATATGTGTATATGTATTTATATATTCAATATATATATATAGACACATAGTAGGCAGTCTGTAGAGAAATAAATAAATATTTATTTTTAAAAAGTAAACACAAAGATGAACAAGACCCAATTTCTGGCTCTTGAGGGGTTGAAAACAAAAAGATATATACAGCGTTTTTTTTTTTTTTTTTTCAAAAAATGAGGATAATTTTTTAAAAGTCCTTTCAAAGGCCCTAATGGGACGTTGTGCAGTTTTGTTTTGTTGTAGACAAACAACTTTGCTGACTTCTGTGGCTGTGCCTAGAGTTTGTTTTGATGTTGTTTCCCCTGAGTGTTTAAAAAATAATGATGGGCTGCTCTAATGGAGGTTGGTAGTGTTTTATCTCAGGCAGGCGTGGTAGTTGTGATAAGGTGGAGAAGACTTTGGGGTGCCAGGACCTAAATTAGAGCCACCTATGTGCTTAGGGGACAAATTTAAGCACAGTTTCTGTCATTGTTATTTTTGTTACTTCCACCTTTATTTCTACCATGTATTGTTAGATAATTACATGTCAAGCACAACACTAAGTACTGTGTATACAATAGTTCTTGTTCATCTGCAAGGAACTGCTACTACCCCTATTTTGAAATGCAGGAACTGAAACTCAGAGGTTAAGCTACACTGTTAGGAGCAACATTAGGTCAGGAGCAAATCTAACCCTCAGAGTGCTCTTCCTCCAAGGGCTCTCTGTTCTTAATCATTATAACCTACAGGCTTCACAGATAATTCCAGTCTGACTGGGAGAACAAGTTAATATCTAGGGTATGGCAGCAAACAGGTGATAGGTCAAAGAATTTGTGGGCCTCAGAGATAAATAACTGGGGTGCAGTTACACTAGAATGTTCATCATAGCTCAGTTCACAATTGCCAAGAAGTGGAGTGCCAACAGGCAGCCAAAACAGAGAGGGCAACCAGGGAGCACAATAGAAGTCTGAAGAGTTTCTGGGTGTTTCCTGCTGGCATCTATCTACTTCTAGTGGAGGAGAAAGAAGCACAGAGCATAGAGTAGAGGTGCAAGTGCCAGAGGGCTGAGCTCCTGAGTGGGCTCTAGATAGAGGCCGGGACTAGGTTTCTAGGCAGCTGGCACCAGACAGGGGTCACCTGTGCAGGCAGGATGAGATTCAGGAAACCCCAAATTCTGGCTTGTGGTTTGATGAGTCATGCTGAGCTTAGCTTGGTTCTGTTTTAAATGCCACACCCATTTCTAAGCATTAAATGCCTCATGTTCCAGAAAGGAGAGTCTCAAAGTCTGGCAACTGAGCATGAGCCACCAGTTTCCTGAATTCTCCAGCAGCATCTATCAGAACTCTAGTAGTCCTTTTCTTATGTTTAAGCGAGTGATCTTAAAAAGCTTACTTGTGTATTCACTTTAGACTCAGAGTTCTTTTTCTTTTTTTTTTTTTTTTAATTTTTTTATTAAATCATAACTGTATACAATGATATGATTATGGGGCATCATACACTCACTTCATAAACCATTTGACACATTTTTATCACAGTGGTTCTTTTTCAATAGAAATTCTGAAAAGTTTGCAGAATTTGTCCATTTGGATGAGTTTTGTTAAGGAAAGTATTTAAAACTCTGGCTTCCCTTCCCTTGATCTTCATCCTTATGGTTAATTAACATTCCAAAGTCAATACTTTGGTTTAATGTTTTTCACTGACAGAAACATGAGTTACCTGTTCCAGAAGGACTGGTTTATTGTTAGTGATGCTTAATATGAGGAAGGACTAATTAAAAAGGAAGCAAAGTAAGCTTTCTTATGATTTGAGTAAGTTTCAGTGCGAGCAGCAGGCTTTGGTAATGTATTCAGGCGTTTTTACCTTATTTTATTTCTGTATATTAAAATTTTATAGTAGTTTTCTTTTCATGTCACAAATACTAAGAATTTCAGTACAAGCGAGGACTTATAATGAGGAGCCAAGGCTATGGTGTGTACAGAATAAACTGCCATTTTTGTCACTTCCCCAGGATCTCTGCCAAAGCATCCATTGCTGTTGTTTTTGTGTTTGTATGTTCTTTACAGGGAATGTGAAGAAGCAGTGTGGGTGGGTGCAGAATGCAAACAGATACTATACATTCTAATGGTTGGAGCTGGATCAGGAATTGACACCTGACCAGGGTCATCTGGGATAAGATGCCATGGTGATTTTTGATAGGGGCCAAATTAAATTCAGTTTTATTTAGTTTATTTAAGTTAATAAGGTATTAACTGTTCCGGTGCCAGCTGCCTAGTAGCCTAGCCCTTGCCTGTATCTAGATCCCACTCAGGAGCTCAGCCCTCTGGTACTTATACCTCTAACTTTGCACTCTGACCTTCTTCTCCACTTTGCCACTTGTAGAAGTAGGCCACTAGCAAACACCCAGAAACATTGCAGATTTCTGTTGTGCACTTATGACATACTAACTACAAGCAATGGCAGAGCAGATAGTTATAGAACTAATGTGAATATAATATAGTGCATGCTAATATAGGAGGAACAGATATGTGGCTCATTATGAAAATCAAGAAATGCAAACTACTGAGCAAGTTGAAATGTGAACCGGTGAATCAGAAAGGTCCTTGATGACTGTGTTTGTTGAAAGTAAAACAGTGGACTATAACATAGTCTGTCTCCAAACTTTCATAGTGACCTACATATAATACCTCAGAGAAGCTGTTAAAAGAAGGTGACATTAAAGTTCAAAGATGATATGGAAATCGGTAAGATGAAGAAGTGGGAAGAGGGACGAACATGTGCAAAATTGCAGACTGCATGGGAGGTTCTGAGAGTGGTGACCCATCTAGAGCAAAGTGTGGAATGGAGCGAGATGAAGTTGGAAAGTTAGGTGACCAGTACTGATGGGACTGTAGGCTGTGAGGTTCACTTGATCACTTTTAACAGGAGAATGATATAATGAGGTCTATGTTTTAGAACTATCACTCTGGAGCCTTTGGAAAATAGATTGTAAAGAGTGGGTATTAGGATAGGAAAGAAGATGTGATTTGGCTAACTACTTTTGGTATTGGTTTTCTATGTTGCAGTCTCCTGGTGTTCCCTCTGCTTGGAATGATGTTTTTCAGTTTTGAATCCCATGGCCACCTCCCCAGATTCCAACTCACACCCCCACCACCTATCTTCCTTTGATAACTTATGCCCATAATTCAGGTTTCTGTTTATAAGTTACCTTTACAGGGAAGTATTTTCTGATCACCCTGTTACATACAGTTTCTTTCTGTAAACACACACACACACCATTAACATAATTCTTCCTCTATAGACTTAATGCTCCATGAGGAGGGGAGAGAGAACTAATTTTTCTTTTTATTCGCTCACTGAAGCATTTTTAGCAGCATTTGGGGAAAAAGTGGATATTTAATAAATATTAGGTGAAAAGTTCAATGAATAAAATCTAAGTTAATATTTTCAATTTCTTTTAAGAGTTTCTTTGAGGACTGCTTCTAAGTAATCCTAGTGATGGTCTGGTATCATTCAGAAAGCAAGAAAAAATCAAGAGAGAAAACATAAGAAAACAATCAATAAATGCCATTCTACTTGCTTTGGAAATCAGAATGGGTCACTGCAGTAGAGAGTCCTCCTTAAATATCTGATTTGTAATATTAGAACCCAGCTCAAAAATAATTTGACTCTATTTTCTCTTTCTCGCTCTTTGCAAATAATACATGGTTAGATTTTTATATGTTAAATGCATGTATAATATGAGCCTGCTATAATTCAATAAAAATGTTGCTTAATTTCCAGTCAACTTTACTGAATATATTTGTATATCTGTTCTATGCAAGATGCTTTATGAAGCATAGCAAATTTCTCCATAGGATATAAGCTCTGAGAAGGCAAGACCAAGTCTACTCTATTCAACATTGTAGTCTCCAAGACAGAACACTGATGCTGACACAGTAGACATTAATATATACTTGTTGATTTAATAGATGCACAGTGGATTACAAAGATTTATAAGACACATTCTCTACTCTTTAAGAAACTTTTGATGTAACAGTGGGACAAGATAAATTTTAGGTCCCAGACCTAAATTTGAATTTTAGAAAAAGAAAAACATTGGAGACATCTACTAGTATATGACAACTTGTAAGAATTTGCCAGCCAAATTTTACGAGCCATGTTTTACAGACATGTCCTTTGGAAAGCAGTCTCAATCCAGGGAGGCTCTCAATGTATTAAACAAAGTAGACATTTAATGGGATAGAACAAACAACCTGATGTGAAACCATCATGCCAATTGATCTTTGACAAAGTAGACAACAATATATAGTGGGGAAAAGAAGCCCTATTGAATAAGTGGTGCTGAAAAATTTAGATAGCCACAGGCAGAAGATTGAAACAGGATCCAGATTTCTCACCACTAACTACAATTAACTTAAGATGGATAAAAGACATAAATTTTAGGCATGAAACCATGAAAATTCTAGAATAAAATGTTGGAAAAACTCTTCAAGATAGCGTCCTAGGAAAAAAAATTTATGAAGACCCCAATGACAAGCACAGGAACAACAAAACTAAATAAATGGTACTTGATTAAATTAAATGGCCTCTGCACAGATAAGGAAATATTCGACACAGTACATAGCCTACAGAATGGGAGAAAATATATTTGCAAGCAAAACATCTAATAAAGAGCTAACATCCAGAATGTATATATAAAAAAATAAACCAGCCTGGGGGGGGGAGGGACATTAAAAAGTGGGAAAAATACATGACTAGAAGCTTTTATTTATTTATTTATTTTTTTGTCTTTTCGGTTTTTGGCCGGGGCTAGGTTTGAACCCGCCACCTCAGGCATATGGGACCGGCTCCCTACTCCTTGAGCCACAGGTGTTGCCCGACTAGAAGCTTTTCAAAAAGGCAGAAAAATGGCCAATAGACATGAAAAAATGCTGAATGTAACTAATCATCAGGGAAATGCAAATTAAAATCACAATGAGATACCCCCTTACTGCTGTTAGAATGGGGTAAACACCAGATGCTGGCTTGGATGCATAGAGAAAGGAATGCTTATATACTGTTGGTGGGTCTGCCAATTAGTAAAACCTCCATGGAAAACCGTATGGAGAATAGTCAAAGAACTAAAAGTAGACCCTATTTGATACAGCAACCCCACTACTGGTAGTTACCCAAAGAAAAAGAAGTCATTTTATCAAAAAGACATCTACACTAAAATGTTTATTGCAGCGCAATTCATAATTGCAAAGATGTGCCCATCGATTCATTAGTACATTAACAAAATATGGTATATGTATGCCCTGGAATACGTAGCCATGAAGAAGGTTGACTTAATGCCTTTTGCAACAATTTAATAGAACTGGAGACCATTATCCTGAGTGAAATATCTCAAGAATGGAAAAGCAAACACCACATGTATTCACTTTTAAATACTAACCAATGTACATAGTGGGAAATAAAACTCAGTGAAATCTAAGCTAGGAGTTGGGGAAAAAAGGAATGGGTGAAACCTATTTAACAGGTGCAGTGAAGACTATCTGGGTGGTGGGCACACTTTTAACCCTGAATCAAGAATTACACATGACTTAGGCTTAGGTTATGTAGGAAATGTATCTCATGTGAGCAATCCATGTAAACAAAAACATTTGTACTCATGTAATATTTTGAAATAAAAAAAAGTTAGAAATTAAAATTTAAAAAAATGAGACATCTAGCAAAGCAGTATTTTCTGATCCTTAGGCCTAAAGTCTCCCTTTTTATCTATTCCCATTTCAGTAATATTTAAGAACTAAGTAGTTTAAGTGGGATGTTTTCTTAACCTGGGTAAGAAAAATACATTAGCATCAGGCCTGGTTTTCTGGTCCCTATTTGCCCTTTTTACTTACTAGAAAAAACAAATATAGAAATTCAATTGTACCAGCACCCTAAAAAAATAATCCAATGCATATTTATTTCCTTTATGTCTATCTTATTCTACAAAGACATCTACACAGGGTGATAAAAATAGGCAATGTGGCTTAGGTTATGTAGGAAATGTATCTCATGTGAGCAGATGCATTAAAAGATATTTTGGAATCACAAGATAGATTCAACATTTTCCAAAATATACAAATTTAAGTTTGCTGTCAGTTTCCCTGTGAAGAGAAAATAGCAACAAATGAGAAATGCTGAGCCCATAGGCATTTCCTTCAAACTTCATCAATAAACCCTAAAAATGTACTCCTGTACTTTATGTTTTCAAAAGGATTGACTGCAATTTAGGAGGATTTCCAAAACTGGTGCTGGTTACGTAAGGATGATTATTCAGATACATTACACCCAGTTTATATGCCTGAAAACATTCTTAATGATTTTTTATTTATTTAAAGGAAACACTCATTTAGAAGTCTGTTTTCATAAAAATGTTAAATTTTTCTCATACTAAAAAAAAAAACCAGAACTATGTGCTATGTATATTAGATTTTTATTTTCATTTTGTGTTTTGAAAATGCTTTAAAGGACCTAAATGTTTCATTTTTTATTACATTTTTTTAGGTGATGTTAGTATATCTTGGTGATGATTACTTTATAACCTTTTCACTACTTTTGGCTATTTAATTTTTAATCTTTTTTTTACTATAGCTTCAACATACATTTTTTTGAGAAATCATACTCTGAAACAGAAGTTAAGTTCTTGACGTTTTTCACACATGCTCTCCTTTTGTACCAGTCATTAGGGAGCTCTAACATATCCTCCAGTTTTTGAAGCTGCATAATAAACATAACTTTCTCTAACGGATGTGGACTGTGACTCTGAGAGGTGGCGTGGCATTCCTTGACCCTGGAAATAACATCAACTGTTAGACTACTTGGTGACTTTTTTGTATAGGGAGCATAAGCAATAGATTACTAGGTGGAAGTTGTTTAGATGACCTTAAATCTCCTTCCATCATGAAGATTACAGGATTTGACTATTCACTCTTACTTCCATAGGAATCACTTATACCTGGGACTCCTAAGTCCTATAAATTGAAAAGGTCTATTTGTAAAAATCAATGTGAGTGATTCACATATTTCTTAATGTGTCCTAACTACTTCTTCTAATTGAGGTACATTTGCCTTAAAAAATAATTTTACCTTATATATAAGAAGAAAAATCTTCAAATACTTACTTCAGTACAAAAGAAGCAATCATTGGCATGAGTTTTGCCATCAGATCCACAAATTGGTGTGTGGATTTGATAACACAATCTCTAAATCCTAATGATAACTTTTTATAATTACTGCAACTAACCTGAAAAAAATGTAAAAACTTTAATTCTTTCAATCAAATTTTTATATCTGGGATTTAGGGTTTTCCTAGCAAGTTAAGGTCCTTCTATGCTTGTTTCTTTTCTTTCTTTTTTTTTTTTTTTTTTGAAGTTCTCAGAAAGTGAGACTTTGATTTTGTTGCCTTATAATTTTCTATATTCTTCCACTTCTAGGGCAGCTGTATTACTCTTTTACAATAACATCAAAAGAATATAATACTTAAGAATAAATTTAACCAAGAAGATGAAACATCTGTACCCTGAAAATATGCATTTGTTTCTTATTCCAACTGTTGGTCCTCATTTAAACTTTTAGGGATATATATGTCAGATATAAAATCAAGAGTGATAAACATCTTTAGGGTAATTGCTTGACAAGTCATAATTTATTTAAAAACATAATTTTTTCCACTCAACTGGCCAATGCATCAGTTTTTAAAAGGCACGGCATATTCTCAAATATAACCATTCTCATGGGAACAATCAGAAGTATGATATATTTTCTGTATGAATTATCCTATTTCTCTCTTTCACTTAAAAAGTTCAAATATGAATGTAAGAGTGAGATATACTGAAGGAATAACTACTATACCATTGACAACTTTTTACCATTAATTACTGGTAACAAGTCAACTTGTTATACATTTAAGCAGCACATAGATAGACAGATGCAACTTAACACTATAATTGGGAACCAGCATGTTCAAAATTCTGGAGCAAAGCCAAGGTATTGAGCTGCCTGTGAGAGCAAGTAGACAATTCTGAAGAAAAAATTTTTCTGACTTTTCAAAAAGTCTGTGAGCATATTGAAAGATGTGGACAGCAGAATCAAACACATCTGAATTTAAATCCTGATTATATGGTCTGGAACAATTATTTTACCTTTTACTTAAAGGTAAAATTTTTTTTTTTTTTTGTAGAGACAGAGTCTCACTTTATGGCCGGTAGAGACCGTGGCCGGTAGAGTGCCGTGGCCTCACACAACTCACAGCAACCTCCAACTCCTGGAGCTTAAGCGATTCTCTTGCCTCAGCCTCCTGAGTAGCTGGGACTACAGGCGCCCGCCACAAGGCCCGGCTATTTTTTGGTTGCAGTTTGGCCGGGGCCGGGTTTGAACCTGCCACCCTCGGTATATGGGGCCGGCGCCTTACCGACTGAGCCACAGGCGCCGCCCTAAAGGTAAAATTTTTACCTTTAAATTTTAGCTTTTTACCTGAAAAATGAAAGTGATAATAATTACATTATAAGATTGAAGTAAAAAAAAAAAAAAGGTAAGATACGTACATAATGCTTAGCATTACTTGGCATGGAAAATACTGAATAAATAGTAGCTATTATTTTTATGCCTTGGCTTATCTTTTGGGCCTACATAAACTCCAGTTTTATACAAAAGAGCTGCATCTCTAGCTCATTCTGCCTCAGAGTTTTAGGCAAGCCATTTTACTAAATGTCGAATATCTTTTCTTAGATACCTTGGAATATGCTCAAAATTAAAATTGAATCCATTCTTCTCTCCAAACATGCTCTGTTTATTAAGTAATTCATTCATCAATTACTAGCCTCCATGCTCTTTCTAAATTTTAGGGCTGAGCTGAGTGTTGCTGATGAAAAGACTAGTAAGCATGACATAATGGTAGGAGAACCTCAAAGGCTAGTGCGCAAAATAGCATAGCAGTGCCCCAGTGGTAAATATGTGCTGGAGTGATTCACTTCTCCTTGCCTGCTCAGACTCCAGACCCAGAGTTTACGTGATATTCACAGTGTGACTGAGAAACTACCAAGCTCTTAACCTTCATTAATCCTTCTCATTCTCTTACAGCTAGCCACTAAATTGTGAAGTATGGCTTGAACTCAGGCCCCTCTGACTCCAAAATTTATATTCATAGCACCATTATTTTCTTTAGTAGTTAAAAGATTCAAAGACATGAAAGAAGTTGTCCAGGCCTCAGGGTCACACAGCTAATAAGCAACAGAGTTTAGATCAGAACTCAAATTACCTGAGTACTGGTTTAAGGTTTTTACTATCATACCTAGATTTTCTCAACAGTAGTCATTAATTTAAGTCATAAAGAAAAGGTTAAATTAAAATCTTCATTTTCTAAGATAAGAGAACAAAGATGTTTGGAACCCATTTCAAAAGATAAGAACTCTGACTTGTTCTTATTTAGTTTCACTATGTGGCAGGCACTGTGTTAAGCCCTTTTCAAACATAGCTTTAAGTCTTAGAATAATCCTCTAAGTACTGTTGCCCATGGCCTTGTGCTCAAAAGGTAGAATTCGAACCTAGAATTATAACTCTGGTGCTAGTGTCACATCACTTTACTCTCCATTTTAGAAAGAAATCATTAAGCATAGACAAAAATTTTTATTGATATATAGTATCAAGTATTGCCTTAGTAATATTGGCTTTAAAATTCTATAATTTTGTAAAGGTAGGAATTTTGTTTTAGGTTGGATGTACTGATCTGTTTCCTCTGTATGGTACATTCTATATTTGGAAGAAAAGCAAAGACAAGACAATATTAAATTAAACTCTGGAAGAACTTAATCTTATTAGAAAAATAATCTTTGATTTATGTTTTAGCTTTCAGCTTGTCATAAAAATGTAAGTCTCTCTTTAGAATTGTATACCTTCAGCATGGTATCAAGTGTTGAAGCTCTTATCACAGATCTTTTTTCCCATTTGTTTGGAATGAAATTAGAATGTAGCCCAAAAGATTGAAAAGCTGCCATGATAAATAAGAAGTTTGTCTTATTCATTTTTACTTCATAATCAGAGCTCAGTAAATATGAAAGAAACAAGTAAGACATATTTAGGAAGCATCTGCTATTATCCAGCAGGTGGAGGTGACAGAAACTCGGCCAGTGGTTGAAAATTCTAGAAACACAGATTTTAACAGCTTTCATATGAAAGCTATAACCCAATTATAACATAAGAATATGGGGGAAGAGGCAAGAGAGGAGAGGGGAAAGGGGAGGATGGGTAGAGGGAGGGTAATTGGTGGGACCACACCTATGGTGCATCTTACAAGGGTACATTTGAAACTTACTAAATGGAGAATATAAATGTCTTAACACAGTAACTAAGAAAATGCCAGGAAGGCTATGTTAACCAGTTTGATGAAAATATTTCGAATTGTATACAAAACCAGTGCATGGTGCCCCATGATTGCATTAATGTACACAGCTATGATTTAATAATAAAATAAAATAAAATAAAATAAATAATGGAAGAAAAATAATAGCTCATGCTGAAAAACAAGGGATTGTAACGTTTTATGACAAAGTGAGATTCCCTATAAATGGTGCTGTCAAGTCAAAGTAGAGGCTGGATGATCACCTCCCTAAGAAGTATAGAAAGAATTTCTATCAATAAGCATTTGGCCTTAGTTGACTAGTAACATCCATTCCATCCCTATAATGATATAATTTAGCGAATTGTTGGAGACAAAATATGTATTTCAAAAAGCTTCCCTTATTATCCATGTGAGGAGTGTATCCCAGAATTATGGAATTTGTGCTGGATTGGATGAGGACAAGATCCTGAGAGGTAAAAGAGGACAATAGCTGTCGGTATCAGGGCAGCAGTATTATGAGAGGGATACTTACCGAATCTGGTTGTAGATATCAGAGTCAAAAGAGCCATGTTGCCCTCATGGTGCTGACGTGGCTGAGGACAGTCAGGCATAGGCAAAAGAAGTGAACTTCTGGTACCTGCCCAGCTCACTTGGATCCTGCCTTAGTGTATTTCTCAAGTTCCTGCCTCAATTGTGAAATAACTACTTCAAGTAACGAAATTCAAGATGGAGGCCAGAAACATCCGGTAGGCATAGGTATTATTTTCTTATTGTTTTCCTTACTGTTGTAATAAGTGTCAGAATAGTTTTACTTTAATAAGGTTTCCAGATAAAGTTAATAACGGAACTATCATCCTAAGTTTGCCATGAGTTTTAAATGATAGTGTATATGTAAATCACCTATCCAGGATATGGCTCACAGTAAGCTCTCAACAAATAATAGTCTTTTATTACAATGCCCTGATACTGAAGACAATGACAGTGATCTGGAGGGAAAAAAAAAAAAATGGTTCAGAGAATGCTTTTGTGCCTTTCTTAAAATAAGCAAGGAAATGTATCTTTTTGGTCTTATCACAAATAATAGATCTTGGCTTAATATTAATAGAAAAAGGAAGTGTGTGACAATTACAAATGTTTGATAATGACTGGAGGTAATGAGCAACCCATCATTTTAAGTGTTCCATTGGTGGCCAGATGAATACCTTATTAGGAACCTTGCAGAGGTGGTGATTTTTTTTATTGAATGTCAGGATGGTCTTTATTTTCAAACTTTTATTTTTAACAGCAATACTCTTTAATAAAAATAGCAATAACAATAAGAATACTTCCTGAACACGTATTGTGTGTCAGGTACTATTATAAGTACTGTATGTATATTAACTCATTTAAATTTTTACAAAGTTTATGATATAAATATTACTAATACTAAGACTTTCAAAATGAGAGATTAAATAAGTTTTTCAAGGTCACAAGAATAAGCAGCAGATCCTCCTCATAAAATACTTGCCCAGGCTGAATTCTTCAGTGTTTTCTCTGCACTTTCTTCTAGTGTTTTTGTAGTTTCATGTCTCAAGTTTAAATCTTCAATCCAGTGAGAGTCTACCTTAGTTACTGATGAAAGGTGTGGGTCCAGTTTCATGTGAAATTTACTAAATGTAGAATATAAATGTCTTAACACAATAACTAAGAAAATGCTGTGAAGGCTACGTTAACCTGTTTGATGAAAATATTTCAAATTGTATATAAAACCAGCACATTGTACCCCATGATTGCATTAATGTACAAAGCTATGATTTAATTTAAAAAATAAAAAAGAATATGCAATTCATGTAGAAGGCAGAGGGAAAATCAATAAAGTGGTATAAGAATAATAAAAAAAGAATAAGCAGGAGAAAAACATATCAAATGCAATAGAGGTGCTCTGTTAGTTGAAGTGAGAATACAGGAGTGTTGTAACTTCGTTTCCCGGTCCCCATATTTCCATGATGACCTCTGAATCATACTCATGGGAACTTTCAGGATACCTGGAGTAATTTAAAGATCACTAGTCTAGGCTCAGCGCCCATAGCTCAGTGGTTAGGGCTCCGGACACATGCACTGGGGCTGGTGGATTCAAACCTGGCCAGGGTCAGCTATACAACAATGACAACAATTGCAACAACAAAAAATAGCTGGGCATTGTGGTGGGTACCTGTAGTACCAGCTACTGGGAGGCTGAGGCAAGAGAATCGCTTCAGCCCAAAAGTTTGAGGTTATTGTGAGCTGTACCAAGGCTGACATAGTGAGATTCTGCCTCAAAAAACAAACAAACAAAAAAGATCACTGGTCTAGATAAGAAGTTTACAAATTCCAGGATTAGGATATATGATAAAATGATAAATGTGATAAAGGTTTTGTCATGATGAAGCAATATATGAGAAATTTTTAATATTACCTGTTACTTTTTTGGGGGGGAGAACCCTATTTATGAAGGGGTTTGACAGTTAAGTTCACAAACTCATCCTGAATATCACTATAGTCACCTCTGAGTTAATCTGCCTAGGAAGCTATTGCACTGACAGCAGTGCCTCGTCTACCTTTCAAAGCAATTTTGGAACTCTTTTTTCTGGAATGGCCATTGGAGCTGTTATCATATTACACTTGATGTCCTGAAATGTCATGAAAATGTCTTCCTTTCAGTATTTTCTTTATCTTTAGGTAAGTAAAAAAGTCATTGGGGGCCAGATAAGGTGAGTAAAGAGGGTGTTCCACCACAGTTATTTGTTTGCTGGCTACAAACTCTCTTACAGACAGTGTCATGTGAGCTGGTGCATTGTCATGATGCATGATGCCTTTGTCATGTCAAGATTTTCAGTGAAGATATTTTTGTTTCTCTCTTTTTTGGGGGGGGGGGTTGCAGTTTGGCAGGGTCTGGGTTTGAACCCGCCACCTTCAGTATATGGGGCCAGTGCCCTGCTCACTGAGCCACAGGTGCAGCCCCGTTTTGTTTCTCTTTTGATGTGTACTTTGTTATGCTTCTCATAGTCAGCCAATGATTTTGACATACAATTTGATGAATTGTTGCAATGTTCATGTCAGTTCCACTCCTATTGGTTGCCCTGACCTCTCTTCATCAGTGATGCTTTCTCTCCCCTCAGAAAAATGTTTAATTGTTTAATTCATTTGTACACTGCCATTTTCTTCAAGGCATTATCCTCATAAACTTGGACTAACATGTTCCCAATTTCACTTCCACTCTTGCCAAATTTAGCAAGACATTTAATGTTTATTCATTGCTCTAATTCAAGCTTTGATATTCTCATGACAGCACACAAAAATATGCAATAGCATAATGAATGCCATTCAGCAAGACTCTGTCACACATCAGCATGAACACAGTTGTGAGACACTGATGTACCAAGGTTATGAAACCTTACTGAGTTGTTCCTACAGTGCTGCCAATGTAAGCACACAGTGGCAAGTTCACGAACTTAATTGTCATACCTTCATGAGACCTCTTTTTAAGTGAAAAATATTTTATTATTTTAAAAATTTCCAAAGTAAGGTAAAACACTGGTATACATGATCTCCAATGTCCTATTTCTAACTTTAAGTGATTATCATTCTTTAACCCTGTGAGAAGGTAACTTCTACTCCCCTTCCCAGATGTCATCTCAGAGAGTAAGTAGAAATATCCAAGTCATGTGAGTTAGTCAGGACCCTCCTTGTCAATCCCATTTTTCCCTTTATAGCAAATCCAGCTATTCAATTTAGTATAATTTTTGAATAGTCCATGGATTTCTTGAGGAGAGTCCAGTAGAAGTCCAGATATAAAAAGGGAAGAGAAAGCCCGTTTAATTTAACTTTGACATATTATTCTTGAGAAAGCTTGCAGAAGGCCTGGTAAGCTAGATCTCCCATGATTCACTTCTTGTGCACCACTGCCACGGACCACCCTGTCGGTGGGCTTCAGTCCGAGGGAAAGCAGGGAGAAGGAACGAGGAAGGTTGAGAGATCAGCGAAGGAATGACAGTCTGACACACTACGGGTTAAAGTATGCAGCTGCAAATTTTACTGAGAGCATATGTTGGTATTTATACATTTTCTTTCCAAGGTTCAAACAATGCAATCTTCATTCTGCTTATGCTTGTAAATTATCTTTGTGTCTGCATATGCGGTTTATCATGCATTTCATGTTTTCAAGGTTTTCGCTCTCCGGAGGGTGATTTATCAGTAACACCTGCTTACTCCCTCTTTAGAAATGTCAAGGCTTGCAACTCCTCTCAGTCCTGCAACTCTTCTCAGTTTCTTATAATCTTTTTTTTTTAAAACAGCTGGACATATTCTTTTATGTATAATGCTTGACTACTTCTATATTTTCTATATATTTTTACTCCTATTAGTAACTATACTTTGATTCATAATTAATTGTTTGTCAAACATTAAAATACTCTATTGATTTGTATTACATATGAAAATTAGTGAAGCAAGATGTTTGAACAAATCCTTATTGTGGGAGGTTATGTCTTGTAAAAGTCCTGCTCTAGTTCACTGATATTTATGGTGGGAAAAACCTCTTTGTGTGCTCATTAGTGGTGCCACTGAGTCTAGCAAGCTCATGAGGTTGTGTTATATTTGGATCAACAGTGTATTGTGTTCATTTTTAAGAAAGTACATATTGATAGTTTATCAGAACAAACAGACTTCTGGTACAGAATGACAAACACATGAATAGATGCCACAATCTTTAAACTTAAGCGGGTAACTGAGCATGCTAGGCAACATTTCTGATGCTGTGCATACTGGGGGCACTGGGGGCTAAGCTCCGTGGAGCACAATCCACCTTCCCGTCGTTCTAGAACGCGGACAGCGCTGCCTCACTACGGCTGTGGTGCCGTGGGTGCGGCACACCACTCTTTCCAATTACAGTCTTCCAAATGCTCCCCTTCTCATCTTCAATGAAAACTTATCTAGTACAGATTCTAGGAGAAACTGTATATATTACTATTTCCAATTCAGTGAAGGAAATGAGGCTCAGAGAGATTAAATTATATTTCCAAGGTTTCTAATTAAATGACTTAATTTGTTTTAGAATCCAGAGTAATTGTCTCAAAACCTCTAGTTCTGAACTCCTGTACAATCATGCTTCTCCTGAGAGGTGTAAGCAAGCTGGCAAGACCAGTTTCTTCAGGTCTGTTGGATAAACAGCAGTTGTCTAATGTCCATCACAAAGGAATAGGTATGCTCTTTACACTGTAGAAAGAGAAACAGATTCAGTGAAGCAAGTACTGCTTAAGAGAGCTATCTGGATCAGAGGATCAGACACTTGACTCTGGTTATAAGGGTATGAATGCAGAAGAGAAGAGAAAGTGAGCAAGATACCAGAGAAATCCAAGGCCATAACAGGAAATCCTCAAGGTCAGGGAATACAGCAGTTATTTCAACTGAAGCCAAAGAAGAGAACTGAACCTCAAGATTTTTAGGCCCAAAGTCACAGGAGGAGTGACATAAAGGTAACTCTACGGTGGATTGTCAGGGGACTGGGCAGCATGGGACTACGGTTGCCAGCCTCTTCTGTTTTCTGGTGAAAACTGGCCCCAGAGTCTGGGACCTGTTGGCATGCATGGAAAGCTTAAATATTCAAATGTGGGGCAAGAAATGTTGCAGTTTTCTAGAACCAGGGAATTCTTGACACAAAGTTACCTGAGCTCCTCAGAAATGTCTTTCAACACAATGTCAGTCTTTTTTTGTAAGCAAGACCTTTTAGGCAGCATTGAGTTTATACTTAAGAGAATAAACAACCTAAAATGTCACTGTATAAAATTAGGGGTTCATTCCCTAAAAATCTTCAGATATTTTTAGAGTGTGTTGGGAATGGGAAAAGTGGGAGAGCCTTGTGGTTTGTTTGAGAATTTCCCTGAGAACTCAGCTGGTGTAGTAAATACTTTTCATATTCTCATTGATATTGAACTATCTGAAATCACTGCTGTGCTTTGACTTTTCTTTCTTGGAGGTTGGCCTCCTTCATAAGAACAAGTTTATCTGCTTATTAATATCTTCTTTGCACTATAATCAAGAAGAAAACATTTTTAAATTTTTATTTTGAATTTACTCTTGTAAGAAAAGACCAAATAATTTTAAATGTACTCTTCATCTCAAGACCTCACATTTTTCATCTGTGCCAATGCCTTTATAGCAAATAACTTTAAATGTACTCTTTATACCAAATAACTTTAAATGTACTTTTCATCTCAAGACCTCATATTTTTTCATCTGTGCCAATGCCTTTATAGCAAAATTCTTCAGTCCAGTAAGACTTAATATTGTTAAGAAGGCAGTATTCCCCAAATTGATCTATAGATTCAGTGTAATTTTTATCAATATCTCAGCTGCCATTTTTGAAAAAGTGTATGAGTTGTATCTAAAAATCATTTGAAAATATAGACAAATAGTATAGGCAAAATAATGTTGAAAAAGAATGTTGGGGGCAGAGCCTGTGGCTCAGTCGGTAAGGCGCCGGCCCCATATGCCGAGGGTGGCGGGTTCAAACCCGGCCCCGGCCAAACTGCAACCAAAAAATAGCCAGGCATTGTGGCAGGCACCTGTAGTCCCAGCTACTTGGGAGGCTGAGGCAAGAGAATCACTTAAGCCCAGGAGTTGGAGGTTGCTGTGAACTGTGTGAGGCCACGGCACTCTACCTAGTGCCATAAAGTGAGACTCTGTCTCTACAAAAAAAAAAAAAAAAAGAAAGAAAAAGAATGTTGGAGGTCTTAACATGTCCTAATTTTAAAGGTTACTACAAATTTATAGTAATCAAAACAGGATTGTAGTATCATAAAGGTAACATGTAGATCAATGTAATAGACTTAAAGAGTTCAAAACTAAACTCTAACATTTATGGTGAATTAAATTTTTAAAGTTTTATTTTATTTTAAATTAACAAATAATTGTATATATAGAGGGTACATAAATGTATACACATTTTGAGAAAGGAAAAAACTATATTAAAATTGCAATAGGATATACAGATGACAAAAAATGAATACAGGCCACATCGAACACCTCTTGTAATTGCAGAAGTCAAACATGTCTGGAGGATTATAAATTTAATGCAGTTTCTTAAAATACATATTTGACACCCTCTGTATTTATGGGACACAATGTGATATTTTGATACAAGTATACATTGTGGAGTGATCAAAACAGGCTAATTAGGAGATTAGGCTAAATCTAGACTGCATTTTCAGAAAGATTGGTAATTATTTTAGGAAGCAAGCTTTTGTAAGTTAGAAGAAAAGAGTTAAGATTATTGATACCTTAATGTTTGCTCTGGAGGTAATATAGACAGAAGAACTGAGACTGCCCAGTGGGCTTCCTTATGCAAATGTGTAAGACAAATAGTAGTTAAACCCTGAGCTTGTGGATTCATCTGCCACTTGTACTTCTATAATTTTGTCCATAGTCTCTGAAAGCTTCCTTTATTTCAGCTGATAAGTGAGATTATTAATGTCTACCTTATGATGCTGTTAAAAGGACTACCAAGGCAGGGGCTATGAAAGTTATTTTGTAAACTATAAAGTGTTTTATAGATGTTAAGTGCCAGTTAATAACAAAGGTAATAAGTGAAAGGAATTTTATTTCTAGGGATCATAGATATGATGGATGAAATTCTGGAAATAGTATTTGGGCTCTGGATTGGTTGGGAGCCAGCAGACCTGGATTCTTGTCTTGGTTTTCCTGATAAATTATGAATTATTTCCAAGTGTTGGAGCTTAGTATTTCCATCCTTAAATTGAGGCTGCTGACTAATTTTCTTGCATCTCTTGAGGAACTTGAAGTAGAGGTCCATATTGTGTCCACTTGAAGTAGAGTCCATATTTTGGCTCTATTGACATCTTCACCTGATCTTCATGGCAAGGATGGCCATAGGTTTTTCCACTATGCACAGTGTCAGGGTTTACCTGTGTCACGACCATTGTATCGATCCCAATGTATCTGTTAAAAGAAAGAAAGTTTTCATGTACAAACTGCAGACTATAGTGAATAACTTATGGGTTGTGAAGCCTGATGATCAAGATAGGTATGATACATAACTTTGTGGATTTTTGTAAATTCTTTATCCTTTCAAATCTCAGTGGGTAAGATGATGTTTCCTATACTTTATTTGACAGGAATAAATGAAATAATAAACATAAAGCATATGTCATAAGTTATAGAGTAAAATCAGCACTCACTAAATAACATCTATTGTTGTTGTGGATTATTTGAAAGTTAGATCAAAATATCACTAGGAGTTCTGAGTAATGTAAAGTCATTTTGAGGAAATATTCAATATGAAATATCTTTATTTTTACTGACATAAATAGAGCACTGAAAAATACTTCCTGCATTAATCTATTCATTAGGGAACATATTTAAAGCTTTCCTTTATGGGTAAGTAATGATTTTAAGAGATCTAAATTTGTCCTTTAATTCTTCTCAAAACCGATTTTTGCTCATACAGGCCGTATATTGGACATAAAGATATATTTTAATTATAGCTTATTTTCTGTAGGTTTTAAATCAATGATTACATACTGGTGTTGGAATCAGGGTGGCATAGTGAAAGAGGGTTGAACTTGAAATTAGAATATGTGGGATTGAGTCCTGGGTTTTCATTTATACTCTCTAGCTTCATTTGACAAAAATGAAATAGTAAATCCTCATGAAAATGTTTCATAAGGGATAAAATTCTGTTTGATAACATGATAAAAACTTAAATGAATGCAATAGCTTCAAAACAACTTTATACAGTTGATATAAGTAATATATATAGTCAAACTAAATTTATGTTTGGTACCTCTAAGACCATACAGGAAAAAGGAAAACAGTGTTAAAGAGATATAGAGCAAAATATTCTCTTTATAATAATTTGTGGATAAGAAATTTTATAAATTTTATATATAAATTAAATCTATCAATATCAAAGACTATTTTTCATTTTCATTGCACAATTTTGTCATATGACATAGCACTCCACTTTTTTCCCCTAAGAATGCTTCTAGACCTCATGGATAATAGACAGGGATTGCTCATGAACGACTCAACAGAGGAATAGCAAAAGGCCAGTATGAGGAGACTCAAGGAAGATATGACCCTCATTGTGGAGAAGGTAGTTTCTTTACTGTGTTGTGTTTTAGCTAAACCCTACTACCAAAGGACCTATTTATATGTATCTGCACAAAGCCTGAAGGTGGTAGTTTCAGAGAGAGGGGGTTGTTGTGGGCCAATTAGCAAGAGAAGTGGAGATTGGATTCTGTCTGTTTGCAAAGAAAAGCTCAGATGAATAGCTGCAGTTCTTCCAGGTTGGGTCTGGCTTAAATTTCATCTTCTCCAAGAGATATTTCTTGTTAATCTCATGCAGTAGTGATTTTGCTTTCCATAGGGATGCTCTTGTATTGAGCTAGGTTGAATGTCTATTTCTAAATGTTCTAATTCTGAATGTATACCACTTAAAAGTTGGGTTTTTCTTAGTACTACTAAATTATAATTTAATTATAATTTCCCGTGTGGGTTCCTGGCATCATTAATTACTTTCTCATTGAGTGTATTTTTTTAAAATTTTTTTTGTTAAATCATAGCTGTGTACATTAGTGCAATCGAGGGGTACAATGTGCAGGTTTCCTATACAACTTGAAATATTCTCATCAAACTGTTCAACGTAGCCTTCATGGCATTTTCTTAGTTACTGTATGTAGGCATTTGTATTCTGCATTTAGTAAGTTTCGCCTGTACCTATTTTAAGATGTATTTTTATGCAGCAAACCTATTATTTGCAAACATATCAGATTTCATTCTAATGGTATTTCTATATAATAATGGTGGTCCTTGGCTGCATTAATAGAAGAAAAGGATTAGTAGAGAAGTGATCATTTTGATTTCTTTGATTTCTTTGTACTGTGAGATAAAATTTGGGGTGATCAGCTTATCTGGAGGCAACATACTAACATACTTTAATATCACCAATGCCTCATGGTAGTAGAGCCAGACAATGTGGTCCAGGATAGAAATATGTAAGGAAAATAAGACAAGAGAAAGGGTTAACCAGAGATTTTTAACCTGGAGAAAATACATTTTAATGGAGACAGAATATTTATTCTCAAATATTGAAGAATGTGTTAATTGGGAAAAAGAATGAACTTCTTTGTAATAGAATATTCACTGGCTCTGATGGGTGACAGCCTTGTGAATGTGGTTTTCAACTCTAGATAAATAGAGAGGCCCAACAATCAGATCTCTATGCCAATGGACATGCATTCTCATGGAATCAGTAACTTTTAGTTTTTTCATTCGTTTGTCTTTTTTTTTTTTTTCAGATTAATATGAGGGTTTATATGATTAGGCTACGTTATTTACATTTGTAAGATAAAGTTCTCTGAGTAGGAATTTGCCTAACCTTCTATCAATGTTCTAGTAGAGCTAGCCTGTGAGAAAGTATGGCATCTTTCTGGAAAGAAATTGGCAGGAAAAGTTTTCCTCTAGAAATGACTTGTTAGAATTAGAAAGGTTCCCTTTTAAGAATTTTTGGAATCTTTGGTAAAGAGACAAAGATAGAGAAACAACTCTGGAAGGCTGAGGTGGGTAGATTGCTTGAGCTCAGGAATTTGAGACCATTTGAACAAGAGCAAGACCCTATCTCTCAAAATAGTCAGGCATTGTGGCGGGCACCTGTAGTTCCAGCTACTTGGGGGGCTGAGGCCAAGATCGCTTGAGCCCAGAAGTTGGATGTTGCTGTGAGTTATGACACCAGAGCACTCTACTAAAGGTGACAAAGTGAGACTCTGTCTCAGAGAGAGAGAGAGAGAAATAGTACGCTTCACAGAGGATAAAGACTCCACAAAAGAGGTGTCATTGGTGTGTGTATATGAGTATGTGTTTTTTGTGTTGGGGGTGGGGGTGCATGTGTTTCTTGAAAGCTAGGATACTATGTATAAAAGTTTCTCTTGAACAATAGGCTTAGTATGTTCCTCCATTTTCTTCTATAATTGAGATATTATATCCTGATCTAAAAAAGAAAAAGCATGAACAGAAGTAAAAGTAAAGTTTCTGGGGAGATTCTTTTATTTGAGGTATAAAAAGAAGCCAATTTGTTAGGCGGGCATGAGTGTGTAGGGGAAGCATAGTCAATTTCTTTATTTAATAAAGATGACTCTGAATCTGGCTCTGCTCCCACGTAGAACATCAGTGAAGGTGAAGGAAAGTCAGTCAGAGCCTGGTGGTGATGAAGATGATGTTGGGATTATCACTGCTGTCCATTCATGTTCATGGAGAAGTTAACAATTTCCTTCATGAAGAAACTGAACTTTTCCATTACTTTTCCTAAGGGAAGACACAGTTAACAAGATTTGTTAATGCTGAAGAAATGGCATATCATATTAGAGCTGAAAGGAACTACAGAAATTATGAGGCAGACCCTTATTTTACAAATGAGAAAACTGAGTTCAGAAAAGGAATATCCTTGCCACAAACAGCTTCTGACAGAGGCAGGAGCAGAATTTATCTAGTCTAGTGATAAGTCCACCCCATCTCTGCCACCTCCTCTAATTCCAGAGCCTACTGTTCACCACTGTCTTGAAACACCAAAGAGGGAGGACTCTGACAAAAGAAGTTGAAAGGACTGCCCGTCAGCTTCTCTTTGTTAACAAGGCCTGTGATGAAGCTGGGTCCTATGTTAGTGAGCAGGGATTTCGGCATCCCTTCAATGCAGCTAGTTTCCTTGCCCAGTGTATGCTCATGTTAGAGATTCTTTCCTTCTGTAAAATAAAACTTTCCCAATAAGAGTAAGTGTGTAAACATGTCCTTCTGCATGCAGGGCCTAACTCAATATTTTAATTAGTGATGTGCTGTGAGAGGATCATATGTATGCTGCAGAAATTTTAAAAGATTATCAATTAAAAAAGAATACTTTTTTGAGACAGAGTCTCACTTTGTCTCCCTTGGTAGAGTGCTGTGGCGTCACAACTCACAGCAACCTCCAACTCTTGGGCTTCGGTGATTCTTTTGCCTCAACCTCCTGAGTAGCTGGGACTATAGGCGCCCGCCACAACAGCCAGCTATTTTTGTTGCAGCTATCACTGCTGTTTTAGTTGGCTGAGGCTGGGTTCAAACCCACCATTTTTGGTATCTGAGGCCGGCGCCCTACCCACTGAGCCACAGGCACCGCTCCAATTAAATTATTTTTGAAAGAAGTTCAATGCACAGTAAATATATTATTCTTTTTACTCCTTTTTTTTTTTTGATCAACATAATTTAAGTGTGGCATGAAGTTTAACCATAGGTTCAAGTGTGCCGTGAGATAAAAGGATTGAAATACACTATTCTAACTTATTAAGAAAATCACGAAGATGAAAAATATGACATCTAAGTTAAATGGCCAAAATCCAGTGGCCTAAAAGAAAGTCAGCAATGATCACAGTGGATTCTGTGGTGAGGTAGTAAGTATAAATTGCACGTCTTGCACCAAAGAAGTGACATCTGACTAGTTACATTTCTTCAAAAATGCTGTCTGGGCCAAACAAAATCCCTAAACAAAACATGTCCATGAGATTCTGGTCTAAGTACTGTCAGCTTGCATCCCTTATTTTAGATAAAAACAAACAAACAAACAAAAAAACAATCATTTTGGTAGCTCTATCCCCCATTATAGCTACAGATACTCAGGGTTTCTAGGAAATTGAAGATAAAGAACCTCAACACTTCTACATTGCTGGTAGGATTGCAAACTAATATGGCCTTCTTGGAAAGAAGTTTGGAGAATTCTCAAGGAACTAAAAGTAGACCTACTATTTGATCCTGTAATTCCTCTATTAGGTATATACCCAGATGTTCAAAAATCATTTTACAGCAAAGACATTTGCACCAGAATTTTTATTGCAGCCCAATTCATAATTGGTCTTGTTGGAGTCCCACAATTGACAGACCAGAACTGGAGGTTCTGTCATGGGCTGGGACCAATCTAAGTGGGTAGAGCAAGTGGCCCAATCCTGGTCTGACTCACTAGTTGGGAATAAGTACCAATTTACAGAGATTTAGACAGGATCCTAGAAAGAGGAAGGGGTTGTAGTAGAGAAAGCTTGCCCCAGATATCTTTTTCTTCCCATGAGGTACTCACAAACTCTCAGTACACAAGAGGCATTCGTTCCCGTAGGTGATGTAGTCAGAACCACAAACCGGCAGGTATGTGATGGGGCAAGGGATGACCGCTACTGGGTACTTCTTGTAAATGCTGCAGTCCATCTGTGCCAGACACAGGGGAATGTCCTGATTTTCTCCCCAACCCCAAGCTGGGCTTCACTGACCTCTCTTAGGCAGGTAATAGGAATAGGAAATTACAGTTCAAATGTTCTCATACTGCTGCGTCTACTTCTATTAAGTACTGATGTTCCCATTATGACAACTATTAGTACTCCTGGTACCACTTCTATTTTTATTACTACACTCAGTTAAACATTGCTGAGTCTTTCTGTCCTAGGGATTAATCTTACATATTACCTGAAGTTTCTTTGTTTAATCTTCAGGAGAACAGAATAGGGTTGGTTCTACAATGTAAAATGACCTCCATTAAAGCTTAAAAAGAGAGATAACTTATATAAGGTAAATGCTGGTAAGTGGTAGAGTCACAACTTATTTTGAATCCAGAGGCTGTGCAATTAATCAAGTTACCTCTGCTTGATTCTTACATGTTGTCTCTTTTGTGAAAACATCACCAATCTCTCAGTCGGAAGCTCTTTCTCCTTTAACCCTGGAATATTTTTAAAGTTAGGATATGATTACTTTTATTTAAGTCATATTTTTCAGCTAGCTTGTGGAAAGCAGAAGCCATTTTTTCATCTGTGTTTGTCTCCATCTCTGATCCTCTTAAACATACTTAATCAATCCTAGATATAAATATCTGTAGGACTTGCCTAATTGACAGTCTATGGAAATTGAAATTAAAGTGTTTTCAACATACTCACTGTTGTTAAAGGCAGATTGGCAGCTTCTGAGAGAGAAATACACATGGAAATGTTAAAAATAAAGCCAATGAAAAGTAATGAAGTTTCGTCAATTAATGTAAGTTTTGTCCTATAATTAAATACTCCACACTTCTTCTGGCAAGGAATGTCAGCACACACTGCCCATCTTTTTTGGAAGATCCCACCTGTTTACTGAGGAAGTTGAATGGCCAAGGAGTTAGCTAAGTCCTTGTTTCAGGTAAGAGAATTATCCAAATTTTCTCTTTTTATTGGAATTTTTCTGGTTTGAAGTCAGGTAGCAATAAGAAATTTGCAACTACCCATCCTAAGATCCCGAAGCACATCTTTGATATCATTTGCCTACTAATTGGTATATAGCAAAAGAATGGGAATGTCTCTAAGGTGTTAGAAATTAATTTTGAATATGTAACTTTTCACCATATAAAAATATAATTGTTGACTCCTGACTTTTGGAGAAGTGTGTATTGTTTTGATTCTCCTGGATTGATTTGGGGGGACATCCAAGTTTTTCTGCATCTTTGCACTGAGGAATAATGTCGAATAACATCAACAACTTCTAGTGTTCTTATAAAGTGGAAGATTTATGGAGAAATTAGATCTTTTTTTGTTGTGTTTCATGGATGCAAATAAGAATTCCCAAGAAAGAAAACGTTAGACCTAAAGGCCTCAAATTCCAGATAAAACTCTGGGTGGGGGCTATTTATATTACAGACCAGCACACTTTTAATTCACATGACCAAACATTTCTCTCAGATGTTGACATCCCAGGGGGTATTATTTGGGAAAATAAGCTTCACTATATGGGGTACTGTCTACCCATCACTCACCTGAGCTTCTGCAGAAATATATCACTGTACAGAGCAGAAGGAGCCCCCCAATGATCTTCATGGTAGAAATGTCTGCGATGCAGAGGCTGCTCTGAGATTGTCCTCACAGCTGCATCAGACATGGTCTAGGAAAGGGTCATGTTTATATGGCAGGATTGGTTTCTCCACCTTTCCTGTGAGGTCATCCCGAGGCAATGTTGGTTCTGAGAGCATCTCAAAGTCAAGGTCACACCCTGGTTGGTGCCGCAGTTCTGGTTACCCTGGGTGGTGCTGCAGTGCCGGTTGCTACTTCCTTTCTGACCAAGAAATTGATTATTTGAGGTGAGAAGTATTTTTGTGTTTATCCTATAGGTGAGGATTGTTTAGAATTCTAAACTTCATACAGTAAGAAATTAAGTAAGAACCATGTGGTCTAGATATAAAATAAGTAAAAATTTAAATTTAATTAAAATTAATTAAGTAAAATTTAATTTTACTAAAATGGAAGTAAAATTAATTTAAGTAGAATAAGTAAAATTTAATTTTACTAAAATGGAAGTAATTAAACCCAGACTAGACAAATTATACCTATATTCATATATTGCTTCTGGGAAAATACTGTTTTATGATGAAGTAAGCTGAGGAAAAATACATTATTAAGAAAAGTGTATGAAAGAGAAGATATAGTTACAATTCATTAAGTGGAAGTACATCATCACAAAGGTTTCATCCTCATTGTCTTCACATTGAGAAGATTGAAGAGGAACAGGAGAGGTTAATCTTGCTGTTGCAGGGGTAGTAGAGGTGGAAAAAAGCCTTGTATAAGAAGACCTGCACAGTTTAAACCCAGTGTTCAAGGTGTTCAAGGGCCAACTGTACATACAATTCTTTATGAATATGTGCATGTGGGGTGTGTGTGTGTGTGTAGTGTGTGTGTGTGTGTGTGTGTGTGTGTGTATGTGTATCAGGGTGCCAAGCTCATAATTAGATCTTGACAAATAGTAGCTAATAATATGGAATATGGTCTTCATAACAACTCATTAAGAAGGGAATTTTTATTACCTTAATTTTACCAGTAAGTTGAGGCTCATAGGAATTAAGCAATCTTCCTAAGATCATGATATCAATGATACCAATTATTGGCGAATATTGATGAAAAGAAGCAAAGTGAAGGTTCTAATAAAGAAAACTAATTATAAGTTTAATTATTTGCAATTCAAATTTGAAGAAACTAAATTCTGAGGAAAATCCATTGTTTCCAGTGAAAGCTTTTTACAGCAGATAACAAATGAAATTTCATCAAAGAGAAGTGGGAATAGGACTAAAACACGTTTAGGATGATGGGGAAGGATAGGGTCAGAGGATCTTTTTTTAAAGATGTTTGATAGTCAAAGACAGATGAGTGGAAGAAAATGAGGCTCCAGCAACCTCTAGGTTAGACTGATCATGTCTTAAGACCAAAGATAAGAAGAAGTAAGTCAAAATACACAGTGGAGGGTGGCTAATACGATCAAAAGAACAGATGAAACCCATTTCCTCTAATTTTGGAGACAGGACAAATTAGGCCAAATGCCTTACTATTTGCCATTAGAAAAGGAGTGGTCATCTGTCCACTTTTCATTAAATAATCCTTCATTCATAATTTGTCTTTTTCTGGGTTCTTTTTTTTTGTGAATTATTGTAGAAGCCACACTTCAATTAAAAAACAGTAGATAAGGGACTGTAATTACATTTTATGATGAAAATTAATTGACATGAAAATAAAAATCAAGGTTTGAACCCTTCAATATCATCTCTGCCAATGCAGAGCCAGGAGAAGGGCTGATTGTAAAAAGTGGTGAGGAATATTTAAGGCATCCTGGAGGTGTGGAAGTACCTTTAATAATGAAATAAGAATGCTTACTGGACTTCTAAATAGCATTCATGGCCTAACGTTGCAATAGTAGGTTGAAATATTATTGATAATTGTTGCTTTGCCAAGTCACCACGAACACGTGTAGTGTCTGATGGTGTCAATTCGACTGTCTGTACTTGGAAGATAACACACTGGAAGTTGCACACTGCCATAAAACTGAAGCCACACAGGAAAACAATAGCAAGAGCATATGTGTATTTATATTATGAGACATTGTGACATGAGGTTGTTGTCTACAAAATTCATGCTAAAGAACTGCACAATTGATTTTCACCAAAAAAATCTCACAATGTTTTAAGTAAGCTGATGATTTTGTTTTGGGCTATATTCATAGTCATCCTGGGCTGCATGCAGCCACAGGCCATGGGTTGGATACCCCTGATTTAGGCAAAATGTGGACTTAGCAGGTATGGGGAATATGAACAATTGTTTATGAAGGCTGTAAGTAGGAGGCAAAGTGTCAAATTTAATTTCTCAGGGGTAGAGCTGAGATACTGGTTCTCAGGGTGTAATTAAAGATAAGTCAATAAAGGATTGGTGGAGAGGGTGGTGTCTGTGGCTCAAGGAGTAGGGAACCAGCTCCATATACTGGGGGTGGTGGGTTCAAGCCTGGCCCTGGCCAAAATAAAAAAAAAAAGAGGGGATTGGTGGAGATAAAGTTCTCTCTATTGACTAGGGTGAGAAAAAGTAAGGTTAGGGGACCAGGTATGGGGATGCTTTGGGTTTTGGTTCCTTTTCAAATGGAGAAGAAAATTTCAAACTGAACATAGAAAATTATGGAGAAAACTTAGAAATTAGGGATGAAGACTTGTGAAGATAAAAAGCAGTCTATTTCAGGCTGAGGGAAGTTTGTTCATTCCTCCTTATATTCCTGCAAAGTTGGGGTGGGAGTAGGAATTTGAAGAATTGTAAGAGAGAATCACTATGGCAGTGGATCCATTCCCAAAAAGGAAGGTTTTCTGTAAAATATTAATGCAGAAAAACTTAAAAATGAAGTAAGTACAAGTTTGAGATTATTAGGAATTTCTCCCCTACTAGATTTGCAGTGCTACAAGGGAAATGTAGCTTAGGTAGACATTGATGGGAATGTGTCAGATAGTCAAAAATGGGTGTAGATTAATGGTCACTAGACAAAGTTAGCACTAGATTTTAGAAGAGCAGAATGATGCATTAGAACTTTAAAGAAGAGTGAGAAAACTAAATTGGAGTAGGCACGGAAAGGAAACCAGATCAGTTAGCTGAAGGAAAAGAGTAAAGCTAGCACCATAGCTGGGCAGTAATCCAGGAATGGAATAGTGCCTATAGGAATGAAATGGTACCGTAAAATATCAACATTTATCAAGCTCTTACTGTGTTAGAACTGTGCTACATCTGCTATATGCATTGCATGACTTAAGGTTTAATCTTACAAACTAGAGACTGTTATTCTCCCTGTTATTAAGCCGAGACAAGGGAAATTAGAGAAGTGGCTAGGTCAGAGTAGAAAGTCAATGCTTTTTAATCACTCTGGTGTATTGCCTTGAAATCTAAATCTAAGGGGTAGATTTGGAAACACTGGACATTGAAATAATAGGAGTATAACTGGTGGTATCACAGCAGTAAGGAAGAGTAGCTGATGTTTTAAATGAGCAGCAGAAGGATCTGATAGCACAGCATTTTTATGTGTGAGGATCATGTGGAAAGAGGGAGTGTTCCAGTAGGGAGAGAGGTTGACTGAGAGCTAGGAGCCTAGAGTTCCCGTCCTGTCTGCTACTTCCATATCTAAAGAGCAATGTTAGGGCAGCCCTTTCTTTATGAGCTTTCTGTTTCCCCCACATCTAGTGCAATTAGCCAAGAATTGTGCAACAGATTTTCAAGTTAAAAATATATTAAAAAAATGCTAATATACAGAAGAATAAGCAAGGCTGAGAAGTGAGGTGGGAAGGAGGGGTTGGGATGCTCCTGCTTGATTTTGTTTTCCCTCCTTATTGTTGCACTACAGTCCACCCTCAACGCCACCCCCCCGCTTGCCCCCCATACTTCTTCCTTCTTGACACCCAGCCACCCAGCAAACACGCTGCCCAGTGTTCTCATTGCCACCTTTCGACAGTTTTTAAAATCATGAGTCTGGCACACTTTATGGGGGCAAGACATGATTGCAAGAGGGACTTTACCTAACAATTGCAATCAGTGTAACCTGGCTTATTGTACCCTCAATGAATCCCCAACAATTAAAAAAAAAAAAAAATCACGAGTCTGGATTTGGCTGAAGTGGCTCTCTAGTCTTTTGTCTGTCTTCATCTCCCTTCCCTTTATGGCCCTTTCATGTTCCATCTCTTCTCCTTTTTTTTTTTTTGATGTAGCTCCTACTCTGATCATGCCCATGCATCCACTGGAGCACAGTGATACAAAGATCAGGATATTTGCATTTTGACCTTGTAACTGATAAGACCTTGTTTCCTACATCTCTTGGGAACAGGGAGTTAGCACATCCAAGGATCCTATGATTTGGTTGCATTTGGTTCTCTTTTAGCCACTGAAACTACTATGAATAACTGCAATAATAAAACAAAATGATGTAAATGGACAAGACAACTATTTTTTCTTCCTGTTGATTCTTGTTGTTACTAGCTGACCTCAGACTATCTGGATATAGATTTTTTTATACACACACACCCATGAGGTCTAATTAGTAAAATCATGTCTATTAGGAAAGGGTGGAACAACATAGCAGAGTAGGACTGTCCAGTAATCATCACCCATGATAGGTACTTAAATTTGAGCAATTATTGAAGGCATAAAAAAAAAATCTTCAGAAAAGCTAAAGAAATCAGTTAAAAAATCATAGCACTTGGTTTTAAAAAAATAATAAGGCCAGATGTCATGGCTCATACTTATAATCCCAGCATTTTGGAAGGCCAAGGTGGGAGGATTACTTGAGGGCACGAGTTTGAGACCTGCCTGGAAAACATTGTGAGACCCTTCTCTACAAAAAATTAAAAGCAATAATAAGATGAATTAGAAGAAAAGATGCATAGAAGACCATAGAAGTGACCTTTTTTGCATAGCCCACATCACCCCTCATTCAACCCTGGGCAGTACAGCATGAAGAAAGACATCATCTGCTTGGGGAAAGGGAAGGAAAATAAGCATAGGCTTATGTCCTTGGAACACAGTATTTGGCTTGCCATAGTTAAACCCAGTACCAGGCAGAACTTCTCAGCTCTTGATACCAGGCTGGTACCTGCAGATAGAGCTTTCAGACCTACACCAGCTCCAGACAGAATCCTGGGGTCTGGTGTAGTAGACTCAAGTTACATCCACCTTACCACCAGCCAAATGTCATGGCCTAGAATTCCAAATAAACCACAGCAGCATGTAAGCCATAGCTTCCGTGAGTCTTATATGAACCCCAGTGCTATGCTGGTCTTGGCACTTCAGGTGAAACTTAGTGCTATGTGTGTCTCTTTGGTCCCCGAATTGCCTGTATAACATCTCTCCTAGCCCTAGGAAGCTCAGTGTGAAGAGAGAAACCATCCACATGGGGGAAGGAAAGGCAAGTGAACATAGGACTTTTCCTTGGAATGTGGTACGGGGCCCACCATAGTAACATTGGGTGGGAAAAACACTGTAGTCCCTGACACCATTGGGAAAAACATTGTAGCTGGGAAAACTACTGTAGTCCCTGACACTAGGCCAATATTTGTGGGTAGAGCCTCTCAACCAACCCTGGAACAAAATGGGGACCTGTGGCCCTGATGAGAAGAACTTGAGAACTGGCCACATTAGCTCCGGCCAACTACAGTGGCCACTAATAAATTTAAGTGGCAGGCAGACATAGTAGCCATGAGCTTTGGGTACACCCCCGTGCTGTGCTGGTCTTTGCGGCCATGGGCTTTGAGATTTCAGCTATAGCAGTTCTGGTTTTAGGGTATCCACCGCACTGTAGTGGCTAAAATGATAATGGGCTTAATGACCTCAATAGGCAACTTGCCTTCAATCTCTGGATAGGCTTAATGCTGAAGAATGATCAAAAACAAAGCCAGACTGCAAAGACTAGATTAGTTACCTATGTCAATATGCAGAGATTAAAACAAGGCCACAAGGTTTAAAATCAATCAGGAAAACATAAGGTCACCAAATGAATAAAATAAGGTGCCAGTGATTAAGATGGAAATGAAAGAATTGCCTGATAAAAAATTTTTAAAAAGCTGTTTTAAAGAAGCTCAGCAGACATCAAGAAAATACAGAGAAACAATTCAAAAATTTATTAGAGACATTTAACAGAGAGATTGAAATAATTTAAAAATAAAATAGAAATCCTGGAGCAGAAAAAATGCTAGAGCAAAATAAAAATGCAATACAGAGCATCAGCATCAGAATTAATCAAGTATAGGAAAGAATCTGTGAACTCAAAGGTAAGTTCATTAGAAATATAAAATCAGAGGTAAAAAACAATACAAAGAAATGATAAAAGCTTACACAATCTGTAGGATAACCTCAAAAAAAATTTTATGGATCACTGATGTTTAAAAGGGAGTAAAGAAAGAAATAGTGGTAGAAAGCTTATTTAAAAAAATAACATAAAATTTTTCAAACATGGAGAGAGATATAAGTATCCAGGTACAAGAAGGTCAAAAGTCTCTCATCAGATTTAATTCAAATCAGATGATCCCATGACATATAATAATCAAATTGTGAAAAATCAAAAACAAAGAAAGTATTCTGAAAGTATCAAGAGAAAAGAAGAAAATATCTACTAGGGAGCTCCAATATTCCTAATAACAGAAACCATCAGACCTGGAAAGAGTGGGATGATATATTCAAAAGCTGAAAGAAAAAAACTTTCAACAAATGATACTATGCAAAGCCATTCTTCAGAAATAAAGGACAGATAAAAGACTTTCCTGAACAATCAAAAGCTAAGAAAATCATCACCCCCTACCAGGGGGTGTAGCATGTCTTACAAGAAATGCTGAAGTGAGTTCTTTAAGATGAAAGAAGAGGACAACAATGAGTAATACAAAAAACGTTAAAAAAATATGACTTACTGATAAAAGTCAAGTACACAGTTAAGTCCTGAATATTCTAATATTGCAATGGTGGTATGTAACTCACTTATATCTTTAGCATAAGGGCTAAAAGATAAAACTAATACCGATAATAGTGACTATAGTCACTTAAGACATATCCAATATAAAAAACATGTAAATTGTGACATCACAAATTCAAAATGTAGAGAGAGTTAAGTTAAAGAGTAGTGTTTTTTTTCTCTTTTTTGTGATCAAATTTCAGCTGCTATCAGTTTAAAGTAACTATTTAAAACTTTAAGATTTATTTTTAAATTAAATTTTTATTTAGTTTTATTATGGGTGTATGATGATTATGAATAATTATGAGGTGTATGTGATGTTTTGATACAAGTATGCAATGCATACTGATTAAATCAAGGTAACTGGAGTATCCATCACCTAATGCACTTACTACTTCTTTGTTAGGAACGTTCCAATAGACTCTTGTAGTTATTTTTTAAATATATAGTAAATTATTCTTAACTATAATCACCCTATTGTGCTACCAAATATTAGACCTTATTAATTTTATTTAAGTGTATCTTTGTAGCTATTAATCATGCCCACATTATCTCTCCAACCCCTACTTGTCTTCCCAGCATCTGGTAACCATCAATTTACTCTTTATATGTATGAGCACAAATTTTAAAATTTTTAGCTATCACATAGTCATGAGAATATATAAAATTTGTTTTTATATTCCTGGCTTATTTCAGTTAACATAATGTCCTCTGATTCCATCTATGATGTTGCAAATTACAGGATTTCATTCTTTTTATGGCTGAGCAATATTCTGTTGTGTATATATAACACATTTTTAAATCAATTTATTTCTTGATGGATGCTTAGGTTAATTCCCTATCTTGGCTATTATGAATAGCACTTCTATAAACATAAGAGAGCAGATATCTCTTCAATATAATATTTTTTAAAAATATATATACCTAGCAATAGAATTACTGGATCATATAGTAGTTCTATTTTTCTTTCTTGAGGAAACTCCATGCTGCTATCCACAGTGATTATACTAATTTACATTCCATCCAAGAGTATAGGAGAGTTATTTTTTCTCCACATCCTCTTCAGTACTAAATATTGCCTATATTTTAAATAAAGGTCATTTTAACTGGAGTGAGATGGTATCTCATTGTAGTTTTGAGTATTTTCGTGATGATTACTGATGCTGATCATTTTTTCATATACCTGCACGCTATATGTGTCTTCTTTTGAAAAATATATGTACAAAAATCTGTTGCTTATTTTTTAATTGAGTTATTTGTTTTTCCTATTGAATTGTTTGAGTTCCTTACATTTTCTAGTTATTAATTCAGACGGGTAGTGGCAAATATTTCTTTCCTTTCTGTGGGTTGTCTCTTCACTTTGTTGGCTGTTTTCTTTGCTGTGCAAAAAGTTTTTAGCTTAGCATAATCCCATTTGTTCATTTTTGCTTTGGTTATCTATGCTTTTGTGTATTACTCAAGAAATCTTTATCTAGACCAATGTTCTGGAATGTTTCCCCAATGTTTTATTTTATGAAAGTTTCAGATCTTAGATTTAAGTCTTTAATCCATTTTTATTTATATGGCAAGAGATGAAGGTATAGTTTCATTCTGCAGATAGATATCAGTTTCCCTAGCACCATTTATTGATGATACTGTCTTTTCTCCAATAGATGTTATTTATTAAAAATGAGTTTATTATAGGTGCATGGACTTAAAAAATAAAAAAATATTATTTTTTTATAAATGCCATGGTAACCACAAAGAAAAAAACATATAAAAGATACAGTAAAAATCAAAAATAAGGAATAAAAAATACTACTACATAAAACTCTTAATCATAAAGGAAGAGCATAAGAAAGAAAAGCAGGAAGAAAGTGTATACAAACAACCTAGAAAACAATTAATAAAATCGCAGTAGCAAGTCCTTACCTATCAATGTAAATGTATTAAATTTTCCAATTCCAAGACATAGGATAGATAAGTGGTTTTAAGAAGCAAGACCCATTTATATAAGGCCTATAAGAGGCTTACTTTACCTGAAAGGATACATGTAGGCTAAAAGTGAAGGAATGGAAAAAGATATTACCTGCATATAGAAACAAAATAGAACAGGAATATGAAACAAGGGCTCAGTTTCAGTTTCACTAATCAAGGAAATGAAAATCAAAACCACAATGAAATATCACCTCACTCTGGTTAAACTGGCCATTGTCAAAAAGACAAAGGATAACAAGTGCTGTGGAGGGTGTGGATACAAGGGAACACTTATACATTGTTGGTGGGAATGTACATTATTATAGCCATTATGGACTACAGAACAGAGGTTGATCAAAAACTTAAAAATGATCCAACAGTTCCATTGCTGGGCATATATTCTAAAGAACTGATATCAGTATGTCAAAGAGATATCTGCTGTCCCATGTTTATTGTAGCACTATTCATAATAGTCAACATATAAAATCAACCTAAAGGTCTATCAACATACGAATGATTAAAAAATACATAGTGTATATACACAATGGTATACACGTCATTAAAAAGGACAAAATCTTGCCATTTGAAACATCATGGATAGAACTGGGTCACATTATGTTAAGTGAAATAAGCCAGGGACAGAAATAAAAATACCACTTTATCAGTTCACTCATATGTCAAATCTAACAATGTTGATCACATGGAAATGTTAAGTAGAATGGTGATTTCCAGAGGACAAGGTGGTTAGGAAGCAGGGGGCATGGAAAGATGGTGGTCAAAGGGTACATAATTACAATTAGATAGGAGAAATAAAATTGAACAGTTTATTGTATGGCAAGGTGACTATAGTTAATGAAGATATATTGTATTATTTTAAAATGTAAAGAAAGTGGATGTTTTATACTGTTACCAAAAAAATGATAACTATATGAAATATTGAATTTGCTAATTAGCTACATTTAACCATTTATAATGTAATTCTACATGGGAATGGATTGGACATGGTAGCATTAGAGAATACGATACAGTTAAAAATTTGGCTTAGCCCCAAAGAGGATAGCCTTTGTTCTTGACTTCTGGGATGTAATTTATGTCACACTTGAAAGGAGTGTCTTTGTTTAGAGTATGAGCTGGCCATACCTGATCTTGGGGAGGGGCTGACCACACCTGGCAGTGTAGGGTAGAGCTGGCTAAACCAGAAAGACCAACCATGTGATTTAGGGTGGGGACTCCAATTGACCTGGAAATTGAATTAAATAATGGAGTCAATCAAGCAATCATGCTTATATAATAAAGCCCTCATACAAACTCTGGACACCAAGACTTATGAAAACTTCCCTGATTGGCTTAGGAAACTTCCCTGATTGGCAGTATTTCACATGTATTGTTACACATGATGCCACACAGAAAGTAATACATCCTGATTCCATAGGAAGAGGACAAAGTAAGCTTTGATCTGCCCCTACCCTATGTTTTTTCCTTTGACTAATTTTTATAGTAAATAATTGAACATGATGGTTATAGAAACCAAAGGAATTTATAGTTGGTGTCAGAACTTAGGGCAGCCTGTGAAGGACTATGCCCTCAACCTTTGTAGTTTGGCCAATTCAGTTAGGGATTATTACTGGGTATGAGAGTATGTGGGATATGTGAGTAGTTTAGGAAATGGACATGTGTGTATGTGCCAGAAACAAAACAAATCTAAGATACACATAACAGGAAGGTGATCTTCTTAGGAGAAAGAGCTGGTTAGCAAATAAATATGCAGTGTGAAGGAGATCAGCAGGAAAAAAAAAATCAATATTTTATGAAGGCAGCTCCTGTACTCTATGCAGCCAGCCTGCTCTTCCAGATGGGGGAAGGGGACACCCCCATTCCTTGGTTCCCGCAGGACATGCCTCTGGTGAACATGATAGGAGAACAAGCAGGGCTTGACACAGCAGGTCCAGATACTTCACCTGGCCACAGATCAGGAGACTGCTGGAAAAGAAGAGGGAATCTTCAAGTACAGCTTCCACTGCCTTCAGTTGGTTAGTAGTCAGGTCTCCTTTACCTTCCCTATGAGTTGAATCTCCTAGAACACCACAATGAGTGCTAGAACTCTTGCAAATTTGAGTTCATGAGAATAGGTTCTGACAATTGGCAGGAACATCAGGACAACTCAGGTGGATAAGCAAGGGCAAGAGATTATAACCATAGGAGTATATCAGAGGGAGATGAAAAAAAGGATGAAGAAATGAGTGGGATACAAATTATGGAATGTGCTTGGTCGATACACAGTGGTGGAGGAGATATGACAAACAATGTTAGGAAGTGGATGTGATTCTTTACATAGGAGTAGGCATAATCAGTGAACATCTGAGGAGTAAAGAGCAGCTGAAGAAAAATGTACATATGTGTTGGAGGAAGGAGGCAGACCTGCCCAGTGAGATTAACTGACAATTGTAAAGTAACTGAAGAGAGCTAGATCACCAAAACAAGAAGAGCCATAGAGAAGATGTGGTACTTTTAAAATCATCTTTAGGAAGAGAAATAGCATTTAGGAAGAGGAGAAGTTGATGTAGTAAGGACAGCATAGAGGATAGACATCCACAAATATGTAAAGAGCTAGAAAACAAAGTAGAAATTCAAAGTGGATAGGACAAGCCTGGATACAGAGATAGTCAATGAGAGTCCCAAAATTTCCAATGTATGTATGAAGCTGAAGTCTAGGTCCTCATAAGGTGACAACTGAGGAAATAAAAGCCAGTTGCAGTCAAGGAATAGCTAAACAAATAAGAACCACATAAGAGACAGAATGATGGAAGTAACAAAGCAAGAAAAAACAAAGAAAGAACACATAGGCCATAATGAATGGATCATTCCATTCCAGCTCATAGTGAATGGAGTTGAGGTGGTGGAAGCACAGGAGGAGAAAACTTAGGTCAAACTCAAGATGCTGACAGAAGCTTGGTAGGCAGGATTGGTCCAGTTGAAAACAGGAATCTAGAGTCACTATAAGGAGTGAGCCTAAGACAAGAGACTCAAAGGAAACAGGACAGCTAAGAAAATGAGTCAGCTGATGGTCACTGAAGGCCAAGAAGAAAAATAAACCAAGAAATCTTCTGATGGGATATGAGTCAAGGAAAGAAGAATGTATGTCTCCAAGAAGTTAAAAAAAATCAGAAATGACAGGAAGAGGGGAATGTGGAGGAGACAGAAGCAGTCAAGGCTACTAGGACCTAAGAACATGAAGGGCTGCATCTGAAAATTGAAAATGGTTCAGAAGGTACAAGGAGACAGTGCTAGGCATCAGCTGAAACTGGAGTTGGAGAAGAGAAGGGACATCAGTGTTTTGTAAGGAAGTGACAGGAAGATTTAATATTGCTTCAGGAACTACTAAAGATAAGGAAAAATGGAAGAGTAACAAGAATCAAGATGCAGTAGTTCACTTATTTTTTTTTAAATGGGTCTTCTAAATTCTAAACTGATGCTTCACAAACTGTAATGTGCTTAAAATCTTTTACAGATCTTGACAAAAATGCAGAATCTGATTTAGAATTTCTGAGGTGAGATAAATAATTTTGCATTTTTAACAAGCTCCCAGTACTGCCTGACTCATGCTCCAAAGAGCAATGGCCTAGAAAGTTAGGGGGCAGATGAAAATCTGAGAAAGTGTTTTGAGACAAATTGTGTTCTGGAATTGCATCTAGAGGAGCCAAGCTATAGTTCAAAGTGTTCAGTGTTGAAAAATAACCCTTTTAAAGGCTCATAATAACATTGAAATGAGCCCTAGACTTCTATCATACTGCCAGGTAATACTGATAAGACATGAGTGGGTCCTTGGAATCTCTCTGTTTTCAACTCAGGGGTTGACTTCTCCTAGCACATCTGGCAGCTCTCTTCTCAAGGCGGGCACTGCGGTTCCAGTGTTGGAGCCCCTTCCCCAGCTTTCTCATGCTCTTTGTCTTCTTGCTATTCCAGGCTCAGCCAAATTTTCTTAAGTGAGCCTTCTGGCATCACATCACTGCTGCTATTTCTTCCCTTAACCTTTGAACAAGGCCATTGGAATGTGAACTTTATGAGACTTATCTGGCCACTTACTAAGACAGCAAATAACACAGAGTAGGCATCTAATAAATATATGTTACACAAATCAATATACTTTATTTGCTTTTGCTCCAAAAATATTTCTTACCATTTCATAGAGAAAAAATAGATTTGGGGATCAAAAACAGACCAATTCTGGATCAGATGCAATTTTAGATCCATTCTAAAAAAAATTTTGCTAAAGGAGTATTGGCAGATTTATTTCAAATACACGTATCTCAAAAGTAAGCAGGAAAACTAAGCTTCTATTTGAAGACTGCTTTTTGAATTTTGAAAACAAAATTTTATTTTGATAACACTATTAGCCCATTAGGAAGAATATTTTTCTAAAGAAGAGACTGATATTTAAGAGGATGAGAGTCTGTACATTTTTGAAAATCTCTTGTAATGAACTCTGCCTATCCTCCTTTTTTCTAGTTACATTAGGTTTATAGACAATATAAGTTGTGGTTAGAAGCAAGATAATCTGAGTTAAATTTCAAGCTCCTTTATAAACTACTAATTTATATAAGTTAGTTGCTTTGTATGATTTAACTTCCTCTTCTATAAACTGGGGGTGGCAATGGTAAGAGGTGATGACTATGGAGAAGATTGAGATAAAGCAAACAAAATATATTTGTGGCACCTGGTACATGTGATCACTAAACCTGAAATAGTTATTGTTACAGTTCCACCTCTGCCTGGGCTATGACCAGGTTTCACACTTCTCCTGAAACACTTCTGTTCTCATGTGGAAATTCAAGTGATTATTTCCATTCTGTCACACCCACAGTCATCTCCCAGGATCCCCCCTGGACTTCTTCCTTTTCCTGTCTATGTTCTGTCTCTCAACCAGTGCAGGAGTTTCACACATTTATTGTTGTCATTCTGCTCTTAGGGAGGGAATGGTGAGGGGATGATGTGAAATGTAAACTCCTACACTCAGTTATTTTCAAAGGAATAACAGATTAGGCTCAGAGAGGTAAGTAGCTTCCCATGACAGCACTCAGAGAGGCAAGTGCTGCCCTGAACAAAAACTTCAAGGGTCTTTTATTGAACCAGGAAAAAACCATAAGTGCAAGACACAGGGAACATACAAAGTTAATTATAGATAGGAAAACAAAGAAGTTTTGCAATGTCAGTGAATTGAGTAAATAATGGAAAGAAAGAAAATATTATCATAAGATTATAAAGTAAAAAATAAATGGTTCAATACCTCGGGGGTAAGCTTTAACTTCCCTATTCTTTACTGCTGATCTATATCTTAACCCTTAAGCAGTTTCAACTTCTGAGCCTTTTCCAGAACATGACCCATAGATCTATGTCTAAACTACTGAATATTCCTGACCTCCTGATGGTGTTGCGCAGGTACTGTGTTCAGCATGGAGTGGAGGTTGAGGAATCTGGGCTGTTGCCAGCAGTTTCTTGAGAACATCAGCTCACACTAAACTATAACCCACAATTTATTTTAATGAATCAAGAATTTCTAGACTATGTAGGTTTGTTTTCCTACAAAAATGGAATAATTGTGGGCTCTCTTATTTTTTGAAGAGAGAAAAGAGAGGATGGAGCTTTTCCTAATTTCCCTTTTTATTCTGTGGTAATACAGGATTGCTGTTCCCTATCCCTCATTTTGGGAGAGGATTTCATTATTGCTTTTATTATTTGGGTGAGACAGAGATGGAAAGACTAATAATGGAATAAAGCTAGATAATAATTCTATGGTAGAATAGGTGGTCAATGTTAACAAGAGAGGTCTTTAGAAGAGGTTTTATTTTTAGCAACCTGAAATGCCTATCTCTCCAGCTCCATAGAGAGTGATCCTGATAACATCTACCAACCAGAGGGACACAGGTGAAAATAGAGAGGAAGAGGAAAGAGGATGAGCACCTCTGTTGCCAGCAGAAGTGGATTTTATGATCAGTTGGAAAAGTGATGAAGAAAGTAGACACGCAATGCTCTCTGGACACTTCTAGTGAATTTTAACTAGTCAAATAAGACTAATAGAAGAGTAAGGAAGAGTAAGGCTGGCATCTAGAGGTAACAACAGGTAATGGCCCTGAGCACACCCTACTGGCAGAGAACTTTTTCATGTTTTATATCCCCAGACTTTAAACATAATAATTACTTTATCCTTCTGTATCAGTCAAGATCTTTATTATTGACAGATTTTGAGCAAGATTAACCAAAAAAGAAAAATATTTTTTGACTGATATCATAGGAAGGAAGAAATGGATTGAGTATTAGGTATGCTGGAATTAGGGGGTCAAATGATATCAGCTTTCTCTCTCCCACTCAAAAACACACCTGGTCCCCAGAACACTTGGCTCTCCCTCTATTGCCATCTATTAGCATATGAATGTGAGCTTCATAACATAAAATGGAGTTAGAAGGTTAAGAGTATTTTTCTGTGTGTTTCTGGCAGTGGGAGGGTCTCAGCTGATCTTTTTTGCTCCAACACCTACACTAATGACTTTTAAACTTTGTCAGCTCCATCACATTTCCATTCCCCATACCTTGACATTTATAGGGCTTTTTTGGCCTCAATGTCTCATAGGTTATTGAAGCACAAAGTAACCAAATAGAAGATTCTATTCCTCTGAGGTTCTCATTCTTGGTTATTTGTGTTTCTCTTTCCTGTGGACAGTAATACTATCTATAATTTACTGGCATCTGCATCAGAGGCCAGAATCTGCGCATTTATTAATATGTATCATTAAATAAATACATAAATAAATATATGTTGGATGTGCAAAATTGGAATAGATATACTCATGGCATAATTTTATTGTGAGGATTACGTATGTAGAATGACATATGTAAAACTTTTGATAAAATGGTATTCTAGAGTGGACATGTATATATATAGCAGTAAATTACTTCATATATGATTTACTAAGTGAAATTACAGACTCATCTCTATAAAAGACATTTTCTTTTTTTTTTTTTTTATTGTTGGGGATTCATTGAGGGTCCAATAAGCCAGGTTACACTGATTGCAATTGTTAGGTAAAGTCCCTCTTGCAATCATGTCTTGCCCCCATAAAGTGTAACACACACCAAGGCCCCACCCACCTCCCTTCTTCCCTTTCTGTCCCCCCCCATAACCATAATTGTCATTAATTGTCCTCATATCAAAATTGAGTACATAGGATTCATGCTTCTCCATTCTTGTGATGCTTTACTAAGAATAATGTCTTCCACGTCCATCCAGGTTAATACGAAGGATGTAAAGTCTCCATTTTTTTTAATGGCTGAATAGTATTCCATGGTATACATATACCACAGCTTGTTAATCCATTCCTGGGTTGGTGGGCATTTAGGCTGTTTCCACATTTTGGCGATTGTAAATTGAGCTGCAATAAACAGTCTAGTACAAGTGTCCTTATGATAGAAGGATTTTTTTCCCTCTGGGTAGATGCCCAGTAACGGGATTGCAGGATCAAATGGGAGGTCTAGCTTCAGTGCTTTGAGGTTTCTCCATACTTCCTTCCAGAAAGGTCGTACTAGTTTGCAGTCCCACCAGCAGTGTAAAAGTGTTCCCTTCTCTCCACATCCACGCCAGCATCTGCAGTTTTGAGATTTTGTGATGTGGGCCATTCTCACTGGGGTTAGATGATATCTCAGGGTTGTTTTGATTTGCATTTCTCTAATATATAGAGATGATGAACATTTTTTCATGTGTTTGTTAGCCATTCGTCTGTCGTCTTTAGAGAAAGTTGTATTCATGTCTCTTGCCCATTGATATAAGGGATTGTTGGCTTTTTTCATGTGGATTAATTTGAGTTCTCTATAGATCCTAGTTATCAAGCTTTTGTCTGATTGAAAATATGCAAATATCCTTTCCCATTGTGTAGGTTGTCTCTTTGCTTTGGTTATTGTCTCCTTAGCTGTACAGAAGCTTTTCAGTTTAATGAAATCCCATTTGTTTATTTTTGTTGTTGTTGCAATTGCCATGGCAGTCTTCTTCATGAAGTCTTTCCCCAGGCCAATATCTTCCAGTGTTTTTCCTATGCTTTCTTGGAGGATTTTTATTGTTTCATGCCTTAAATTTAAGTCCTTTATCCATCTTGAATCATTTTTTGTGAGTGGGGAAAGGTGTGGGTCCAGTTTCAGTCTTTTACATGTAGACATCCAGTTCTCCCAACACCATTTATTGAATAGGGAGTCTTTCCCCCAAGGTATGTTCTTGTTTGGTTTATCAAAGATTAGGTGGTTGTAAGATGTTAGTTTCATTTCTTGGTTTTCAATTCGATTCCAAGTGTCTATGTCTCTGTTTTTGTGCCAGTACCATGCTGTCTTGAGCACTATGGCTTTGTGGTACAGACTAAAATCTGGTATGCTGATGTCCCCAGCTTTATTTTTGTTACAGAGAACTGCCTTAGCTATACAGGATTTTTTCCGGTTCCATACAAAACGCAGAATCATTTTTTCCAAATCTTGAAAGTACGATGTTGGTATTTTGATAGGAATGGCATTGAATAGGTAGATTGCTTTGGGAAGTATAGACATTTTAACAATGTTGATTCTTCCCATCCATGAGCATGGTATGTTCTTCCATTTGTTAATATCCTCTGCTATTTCCTTTCTGAGGATCTCATAGTTTTCTTTATAGAGGTCCTTCACCTCCTTTGTTAGGTGTATTCCTAGGTATTTCATTTTCTTTGAGACTATGGTGAAGGCAGTTGTGTCCTTAATTAGCTTCTCATCTTGACTGTTATTGGTGTACACAAAAGCTACTGACTTGTGGGCATTGATTTTATATCCTGAAACATTACCGTATTTTTTGATGACTTCTGGGAGTTTTGTGGTTGAGTCTTTGGGGTTCTCAAAGTATAAGATCATGTCGTCAGCAAAGAGGGAGAGTTTGACCTCCTCTGCTCCCATTTGGATTCCCTTTATTTCCTTGTCTTGCCTAATTGTATTGGCTAGAACTTCCAGCACTACGTTGAATAGTAAAGGTGACAGAGGACAACCTTGTCTGGTTCCAGTTCTAAGAGGAAAAGCTTTCAGTTTTACTCCATTCAGTAAAATATTGGCTGTGGGTTTGTCATAGATAGCTTCAATCAGTTTTAGAAATGTGCCACCTATGCCTATACTCTTCAGTGTTCTAATTAAAAAACGATGCTGGATTTTATCAAATGCTTTTTCTGCATCTATTGAGAGGATCATGTGATCTTTATTTTTGCCTCTGTTAATATGGTGGATAACGTTTATAGACTTGCGTATGTTAAACCAGCCTTGCATCCCTGGGATGAAGCCTACTTGATCATGATGAATGACTTTTTTGATGATAAGCTGTAATCTATTGGCTAGGATTTTGTTGAGAATTTTTGCGTCTATGTTCATGAGTGAGATTGGTCTGAAATTCTCCTTTTTGTTTGGGTCTTTTCCTGGTTTTGGTATCAGGGTGATGTTTGCTTCATAGAATGTGTTGGGGAAGATTCCTTCTTCCTCAGTTTTTTGGAATAATTTGTGCAGTGCAGGAATAAGCTCTTCCTTGAATGTTTGATAGAATTCTGGATTGAAGCCATCTGGACCAGGGCATTTTTTGGTTGGAAGATTTTTTATTGTTTCTTTGATCTCAGTGCTTGAAATTGGTCTGTTCAGGAGCTCTATTTCTTCCTGACTGAGTCTAGGGAGAGGGTGTGATTCCAAATATTGATCCATTTCTTTCACATTGTCAAATTTCTGGGCATAGAGTTTCTGGTAGTATTCAGAGATGGTCTCTTGTATCTCTGTTATCAGTTGTTATTTCCCCTTTATCATTTCTGATTGAGGTTACTAGAGATTTTACTTTTCTATTCCTCGTTAGTCTGGCCAATGGTTTATCTATTGTATTTATTTTTTCAAAAAACCAACTCCTTGTTTCATTAATTTTCTGAATGATTCTTTTGTTTTCAATTTCATTGATCTCTGATTTGATTTTGGATATTTCTTTTCTTCTCCTGAGTTTAGGCTTAGATTGTTCTTCTTTTTCCAATTCCATAAGATCTCTTGTGAGATTGTTGATGTGCTCTCTTTCTGTTTTTCGAATGTAGGCATCTAAAGCGATGAATTTTCCTCTCAAAACTGCTTTTGCATTATCCCACAGGTTTTGGTAGCTTGTGTCTTCATTGTTGTTATGCTCAAGGAAGTTAATGATTTCCTGTTTTATTTCTTCCTTCACCCATCTGTTATTCAACAGAAGATTGTTTAGTTTCCATGCCTTTGGGTGGGGTCGAGCATTTTTGTTAGAGTTGAGTTCCACCTTTAGTGCCTTATGGTCTGAGAAGATACAAGGTAAAATTTCAATTCTTTTGCTTCTGTTGATATTTGTTTTGTGTCCCAGGATATGATCTATTTTGGAGAATGTTCCATGGGGTGATGAGAAGAATGTATATTCTTCATCTTTGGGATGGAGTGTTCTATATGCGTCTATCAAGCACAGTTGTTCTAAGTCTCTGTTTAAGTCTCTTATATCCTTGTTTAATTTCTGTTTAGAGGATCTGTCCAGCTCTGTAAGAGGAGTGTTAAGGTCCCCTGTTATTATGGTATTATCAGATATCATATTGCTCAGACTGAGTAAGGTCTGTTTCAAGAATCTGGGAGCATTTAAATTGGGTGCATAGATATTTAGAATTGAAATGTCTTCTTGTTGTATTTTTCCCTTGACCAATATAAAGTGACCATCTTTGTCTTTTTTGACTTTAGTTGCTTTAAATCCACATGTGTCTGAAAATAAGATTGCAACTCCTCTTTTCTTCTGAATTCCATTTGCCTGAAAAATTGTCTTCCAACCCTTGACTCAGAGCTTTAATTTGTCTTTTGAAGCCAGGTGTGTTTCTTGCAGACAGCAAATGGATGGCTTTTGTTTTTTAATCCAGTCAACCAATCTATGTCTCTTCAGTGGGGAATTCAAGCCATTAACATTTATTGAGATAATTGATAAGTGTGGTAGTATTCTATTCGTCTTATTTTGTGTCTTATTTCGTCTTATTTAAACATGCTTAGTTTTATCTTTTGCATCAGTGTGGAGGTTTGGTTCTGTCCTTTAATTTCTGAGTTCTTACTTTGCTGCTGATCCATTGTGGTGGTCAGTGTGCAGAACAGGTTGAAGTATTTCCTGTGGAGCTGGTCTTGTTGTGGCGAATTTTCTCAATGTTTGTATATCTTTAAATGATTTGATTTCTCCGTCAATTTTTAAGCTTAGGTTAGCAGGATACAGAATTCTGGGCTGGAAATTGTTCTGTTTAAGTAGATTAAAGTTAGATGACCATAGTCTTCTTGCTTGGAAAGTTTCATTAGAGAAGTCTGCGGTCACTCTGATGGATTTGCCCCTGTAGGTCAACTGGCGCTTACTCCTGGCAGCTTGCAGAATCTTTTCTTTTGTCTTGACTTTGGACAGGTTCATCACAATGTGTCTTGGAGAAGCTCGGTTAGAGTTGAGGCGACCTGGGGTCCGATAGCCCTCTGAAAGCAGTGTGTCAGAATCTTTGGTGATATTTGGGAAATTTTCTTTTATAATATTCTCTAGTATGGCTTCCATTCCTCTGGGGCATTCTTCTTCCCCTTCTGGAATTCCTATAACTCGTATGTTGGAACGCTTCATAAAGTCCCATAATTCTGACAGTGAACGTTCTGCTTTCTCTCTCTTCTTTTCTGCCTCTTTTACTATCTGAGTTATCTCAAAAACTTTGTCTTCTACCTCTGAAATTCTTTCTTCTGCATGGTCTAACCTGTTGCTGATACTTTCCATTGCAACTTTAAGTTCCCTGATTGACTGTTTCATTTCCTTCAGCTCTGCTATATCCTTTTTATATTCTTCATATCGTTCATCTCTTATTTGATTCAGTTTTTGGATTTCCTTTTTGTTATTTTCCACTTTATTAGCAGTTTCCTTCATTGTTTCCATCATTTCTTTCATTGTTTTCAACATGTGTATTCTAAATTCCCTTTCTGTCATTCCCAACATTTCTGTATAAGTGGAATCCTCTGCAGTAGCTACCTCATGGTCCCTTGGCGGGGTTGTTCTGGACTGGTTCTTCATGTTGCCTGGAGTTTTCTGCTGATTCTTCCTCATGGGTGATTTCTTTTATCTGTTTCCTTGCCCTAATTTTCCTTTCACTTCCTCTTGCTCTTTAAGTTCTCGTGCCTGTGGACTAAGGGTTACCGAACCAGAAGGTTGAGAAGGTTTAAGAGCAAAAAAGGGATGAAAGAAAGGAGGACCGAGTGATAAGGAAAAAAAAAATAAAAATAGAGAAAGGATGGGGTGTGGGTAAAAGGAATATTGACAAAAAGAAGAGAGGCACAGAAAGAGGGAGACAGAGCAATATAGGTGTGCAGTAGGGTACTTTGATACAACCTTAAAAAAAAAAACACCTTCTGGGGGTGCCCAGTTGGGTTGTTCCCTTGAGGTCAGCAGCTCTTTGCTAACCTGATCAGACACAGTACCCCACCTCCACCAAGTAGAGAGGAAAGACAGAAATGCTATAAATCAAACCAAAACAAGCAAACAGAAAAGTTTACGGGATCAAATTGGCTGGAAAAACCATATAATAGTGGTAGAAACACTAACAAAAATGAAGTTCTAATTATTGAAATAGGCAGCAATGGGAAATTATAATTAAACCAGAAAAATTGAGAAAGAAAAAGGATCTGTATGGAAAAGGTTGAACTTAAAAAACAAAACAACAATCCATAACATCAAAATAAACAAAAAAAACAACCAAACCAAAAAAACAAACAAACAAACAAAAAAAACACACAGCCAAAAACAAAGCAGTATGTATATGTTATTGAATATTTTCTGGGCAACACGTGGTCTTCTGGGGTATGAGATGTTAATCACAGTTCTGATACGACTGGAGGCTGCTAGTTTCTCAAACCCCAGCAGGTAGACACCCTAAATCTCTCTTCAGCCCACTTAAAAGGCACTTTGAACTTGTTCACTTACTGAGCAGAAGCTTTCTCAGGGAAGTGCTTGTCACTGGAATCACTGCTGAAGTGGCTATCCACTTACCCTGTGTGTCAAAACTGGTCTCCTTCTGCCCCCGAGGGTTAGGGCTGCAAGGCGGCTCAGACCCCGCTCTTAGGATACTTGGTCACTGGGTTACCAGCTCCCACCCAATTCCAGCTCTGTGACCCTGAGGGCGGAGCTTGCGGGGCAGATCACTCACAATGTCTGCCTGTGACCCAGAGCCAAACACTATTAGCTCCGTCTGGCTCAGCGGCTCAGAATGGGGCCCTAGACAAAGGCCAAAGTTCTCTGCACTCCCGCTCAGGCTCTCCCCAAGGCAGTTCAGCTGAGTGTCAAGTCCAAAGACACCAAAACAGTTCATAGGTAAGGCCTTTCTGGTTTGCAGTCTTGCTGCTACTGAACTTACAGTTGTGGGTGGGTTTAGACGGATTGAACACACGCGACCACTTGCCGGTTTTCCACTGTTTTAGTCCTCCTCTTGGGGTCCAGAAGTCTCTCGCTGACTCCCTGTATCCTCTCAGGGGTGATGATAGGCAGATCCCACCAGCCAGAGATGCCTGGAGTCCTATATCCCCAGACTCACGGTGCCCAGATGCAAGGAAGCTGTTACTCGGCTGCCGTCTTGCTCCGCCTCTTCCACAAGTGCATTTCTGAAGAGGGTCTCAGTCTTGTGTGGCCAGCTCTTTTCAGTCCTCATCTGGGCTGCATTTAGCTCTCCACTCTTAGGCTCCTTCCTCTCTATAAAAGACATTTTCTAAAACATGTTCTCTACTTATATTTATAGGGATCTTGTATGGTAGGTATAAAAACTCATATTAAAGGTGGCAAAGATGATGCTCAGGGAACGTAAGTCACATAAATAACAGGAGGAAGTGAACTCAGATCTCTATGCTGCACGTCCATCCTGGGCTCCCTACACCACAGTGCCATGCTTGACACTCAGAGTATCTTCTCTGTTTATAACACTCAATTAGGATAGCATCCTTTGTAATTTTCAGATCAGGTATATTCTGTTGGGGCGAGGTGAGGGGGGATATTTCCTGTAGCAGGAAAATTTATTCACCAATATTAATGCTAGAAGTGTTGAGTGCCTTACAATCTCATTGTGTTATGACCTCATAGAACAGGAAGGAATCCTACAGTAGAGTAGCACAAACATGTACCACAAATGTATAAATACACTTTAGCATAGCACAGCTGACATTTTGGCCTCACATTTCTTCATTCTGGGCTAAAGAAACATAAGATCAAAAGATTCCCTATTTAACAAATGGTGCTGGGTGAACTGGCTGGCAACCTGTAGAAGACTGAAACTGGACTCACACCTTTCACTATTAACTAAGATAGACTCTCACTGGATTAAATATTTAAACTTAAGACATGAAACTATAAAAATACTTGAGGAGAATGCAGGGAAAACCCTTTATGAAATTGGTCTGGGCAATAGAAGCAACCTCAAAAATACACTACTGGGACTTGATCAAACTAAAAAGCTTCTGCACAGCCAAGAACACAGTAAGTAAAGCAAGCAAACAGCCCTCAGAATGGGAGAAGATATTTGCAGGTTATGTCTCCAATAAAGGTTTAATAACCAGAATCCACAGAGACTCAAACTTATTAGCAAAAAAAGAACAAGGGATCCCATCGTAGGCTGGGCAAGGGATTTGAAGAGAAACTTATCTGAAGAAGATAGGCACGCGGCCTTCAGACATATGAAAAATGCTCATCATCTTTAATCATCAGAGAAATGCAAATCAAAACTACTTTGAGATGTCATCTAACTTCAGTGAGACTAGCCTATATCACAAAATCTCAAGACCAGATATGTTGGCGTGAATGTGGAGAAAAGGGAACACTTTTGCACTGCTGGTGGGAATGCAAATTAATACATTCCTTCTGGAAAGATATATGGAGAACACTTAGAGATCTAAAAATAGATCTGCCATTCAATCCTGCAATTCCCCTACTGGGCATATATATATACCCAGAAGACCAAAAATCACATCATAACAAAGATATTTGTACCAGAATGTATATTGCAGCCCTATTCATAATTGCTAAGTCATGGAAAAAGCCCAAGTGCCCATCGATCCACAAATGGATTAATAAATTGTGGTATATGTACACCATGGAATATTATGCAGCCTTAAAAAAGATGGAGACTTTACCTCTTTCGTGTTTACATGGATGGAGCTGGAACATATCCTTCTCAGTAAAGTATCTCAAGAATGGAAGAAAAAGTATCCAATGTATTCAGCCCTACTATGAAACTAATTTGGGGCTTTCACATGAAAGCTATAACCCAGTTACGACCTAAGAATAGGGGGAGGGGGAAAGGGAGGGGAGGGAGGGGGAGGGGGTAGAGGGAGGAGGATTGGGATTACACCTGCAGTGCATCTTACAAGGGTGTATGTGAAACTTAGCAAATGTGGAATGTAAATATCTTAGCACAATAACTGAGAAAATGCCAGGAAGGCTATGTTCACAATTGTGATGAAAGTGTGTCAAACGCTCTGTGAAACTAGTGTATAATGCCCCATGATCATATCAATGTACACAGTTATGATTTAAAAAAAATAAAAAATAAATAAAAAAAAAGTTTGAGTGAATAAATCAAATGGACATGGAAACCCCCTTGGACAATGACAAGAATGTTGGCAAGGAGGGCTATATGGTAGAGGACAAAAGGTCTGAATTATTCTGTGGGCATGACCAGTCTAGGCAACAGAGATGAGATGCGGTAGGTGGTCCAGCTGCGATGTGCCATAGGTAACATTGCCTTTCTAGCAGGACAAAGAAATAATGGGCCAAAAGTTTCCTCAGAAGATCAAGAAGATGCCAGTTCTTCTTCCAGCCCTGCAGAGCCAGAGGCACGCTCCACTCTCCACTATTTTAATAACAGGAGTGTCTATGGGGGAAGTCCCAGAGTCAGCTAGGGGAAAGAGACGCACAAAGCATTTGATGGTAAGGATGAGAACATAGATGAACATGTTTATCATGCCAAAAAGGATCTGTGGGACCCAGTGGAAGTATTTGTGAGGGAAGGGGACCATGGAAAAGGAGGACTGAGGAGAAAAAGCACAAAATAGTAAGAGAATGTCAGAGATGATTGAAGCCAGGGTACTTGCTCTGCAACTCTGCCCAGGTTTTCGGTCTTATGATCTCCTTGGGAAAAAAACGCTCTATTGCCCTGATTATTAGTTGAATAATAAAGTATATACCTTTGAATTTTGGCTTTTGAAGGAATATAACTTTCTGTAACCATACAATGTATATAAAATTTTTTATAAAAGTTAATATTGTGTGTGTTTGTGTATATACATGTATATATATGTATATATGTATGCAAGTATATATGTGTGTGTTTGTGTGTATGTATGTATGTGTATATAAATACCTGGGCTTAGATGTTTCAAGGCGCATACTACCTTCATTATCAGAGGAAAGACTCTAGTTTCTAACACAAATGGACTATGAGAAAGGATCTTTGCAAAAGTGAAAAAAATTCAGGGATTCATTTATCTTCTAGATATTTTGTTCTTTAACATATCACTGGTCTTGGCTCAGGGAACAGAAAACATGATACCAATGGTGTAAGAACATTTATTGTTACATGTAAAAAAATTAAAGAGTAATTACATGTAATAATACACGTAAAAATTAAAGACCTGGTTTAGGGATAACTGGAGGCACCAAATTGATGTCATCAGAATATACTTTCTCTGTGTCACTCTCATTTTTAACAAGGGATTCCCCTTTATTCTTACTATGGCTTGAGGAAATATTATCTAGATGCATGTCCAGGTAAAAGGAATGAGGGTCTTTCTCTCAGGATTTCCAGGTGAGGATCAGGACATGAATGGCTCTGTTTGCACCATGCACTCATGTATCTGGTCGATAGGTGTCCATTTGTGGGTTTACAGAGGCCCAGGTAATGTGTTCTATCCTTGATCAGGATGAAGTCAAAACACTTGCAGACATAGGCTAAGGGTTGGGGTAGACCACCCCAATCTAAAAAGTAATGAGTTTAGTTTATAGATTGTGTATGGCCAGATATCTAGACAGCAGCAGAAGATATCCTCCCTTTGATTTCTTTATTCCTTATATCCCATACCAGCTACTATCAATGTTGGTAGATAGCAGAGTATTTCAGCTATCTGATGGAGGGCTGATAGTGGATTTTAAAACTCCAATTTTGCTTACGAACAAATGGAGAGACAGTAGTGTCTTTCATTATAATATTCAATATATTTGAGGCAAAATGCCAGATAAAGTGGATGGCTTACTCTTCTGCATAAATAATACAATAAGCCAAACCAAGAACATTTTGGAGCCACTATGACCAGAGATACTGATAGTGAATGTGACCCAAAATGAGAACATTGCAAAACTGAGGGAAGAATTCAGGTCTCCTTATTTTCATACCAGTGTCCTTTCTTTCTTAGGATTTCTTAGGAATCATCCAATAGCCTAATACTTACCTCTGTCTGTTAGTTTACTTTTCCAACAGCAGGTATAGCTTTTCAAAGTCCCCAGATAGATAACTTAGGCTGCATTACTGAATGACTCCCTTCTTTGGTCTCGGCCTTTTGCAGAGAGGATATTTTCTCTTTGGCTCCATGTCATCAAATGGTATTAGTGGGGCAGTAAATGATCGTTCAGAAAGGCCTGCAGTTTGTTGTGAGTTCAATTCAGGGGAGTTTTAGTAAGCACCTTTGCTGAATAGACTTATCCCCAACAAATGAAAGCTGATTTCAAATAAGCAGTACACAGAGATTGAGATCTATTAGCTCATTTGTTGCTTTGTTTATTTGTAATAAATATAAAATTTCATTCCCCAGTAGTGTTATTCCTTTTTGGTGTTTCCAATTTTGTTTCAAATTTGGATACAGCATAGGGGTGTGTTTTTTAATTTACATCCTCAAGATCTAAAAAAAATCATTTTTTCAATTAAATCATGATAAAAATAAGCAAGCGTAGGTACCCTGTTATCCATTAATCACATTTTCCATGTTTTTCAAACTTAATAGAAGAGCCAAATTCCCTATAGAGAAGAGAAAAAAAAATAGATTAGTATCATAAGGGAAGTAGATATTGCTTTTGAATGTACTTTCTCTTCATCTGCTAAGTGAAGTCCTCAAAACTGAGTTGCTTTTGCAATTCCCTTTATAGCCTTCCTTAACCTATTCCTGTTTGTTACTACCACAGTTTGTACAGTCCTTCTTTATATCTTGATTATTCAAAAGATGTTCTATGAAATTTTTCAACATAGAGTTTTTGAAGACAGGAAGCCAGGAAAAAAGGGAGAAAGGAAGGAAATTGTTTCTTTCATCTCTTCCCCATTTTTGCCAGAAGAAATCAGAGGCATGATCTTTGAGCTGCTGGGACAGTTCTGTGAAAACACAACTTCCTCAAGTTTCCTAGACGAGGCTGAAAGGAGTCTATAAATAATCTTTGTGGGAAGTTATGTAATAGTAGCCTGGCAGACCTAGGCCCACACTGTGCCTCTGTATCAGTCTATGTTATAATACTAAGGCCAGACCATTATGGGAGAGTCTCTCTTACACTGCTTTGTTTAGTGGTGTGTGCCTAAATACCACAGAATATGAATAAGTCTTATGAGAAAGAGCCAAAAAAAGACATTTTCAATTCTCTTCCCTAATTAGCTTATTCTTGAAAAACCAATAGTAATTTCATTAGGAAGGAATGAAAATATAATTTATTCTACATATTCAGGTAACATTAATGCATTCATCTTTTTTGAAGACAATAGTAGAGATTTGGTTAATTCACACTTTTCAGCTTCCATTCTTTTCTTTTAAAGGATGTTTCAGCCACTGAGACTAATACTTTCTCTGAACATGAACATGTATTTTCTTTATTAAATTGGATTCTACACTGGGCTGCCTTTGGTCTTCAGCAACAATCTTTATGTCATGGGACATGGGAAACTCAGGAGGATTCTTTTCAAAAGAAGGTGTGTAATAAAGAGTTGTCTACTAGAGATAGCCAACAAGTCCTGAGAACAGCCCACCTGTTAAGAGTGTGCTTTTATACCTAGGACTTGGGCCTACCAGATGGGGTGAATCTCTGTTTTCACTTGTCTAGGGTTCTAAGTCGCTCTGTATCAGTTTGGCCTCTGGATGGGGAGCAGATTGAGTAGTTGAGATCAACCATGCAGGTGTTCTATGCCTATGAATTGACTTTCAATGAAAAGCCTGAACACCAAGACTTAGTAAGCTTCCCCGGTAAGTATGGAAACAATTCATACAATTTGCAATTCATCATGGCTGTGAGAGTTAAGCATTGCCTGTGTGACTCCACTAGGAAAGGACAGCTAGAAACTTATGTTGAATGTCATACTAACTTATGCATCTTTTGTCTTTGCTGATTTTACTGGTATCCTTTCATTGTATTAGTTATTATGATTATATGTAACAGATTTTCTGAGTTTTGTGGGTCCTTGTAGTGAATCATCAAACCTGGGGAAAGTCTTGGGAATCTCCAAAATAGAAGATCTCACAGGCCTTGGAGAAGTTACTGACAAGACAGAAGGCTGGGCTTGGCACATAGCTCTGTGGTTAGGACACTGGCCACATACACTGGGGCTAGTGGGTTTGAACCTGGCCCAGGCCTGCAAAATAGCAATGATAACTGCAGCAGAAAAATAGCCAGGCGTTGTGGCGGGAGCCTGTAGTCCCAGCTACTTGGGAAGCTGAGGCAAGAGAATCGCTTACCCCATGAATTTGAGGTTGCTGTGAGCTGTAATGCCATGGACCTCTACTAAGGGCCACATAGTGAGACTCTGTCTCAAAGAAAATAAAAAAAAAAGGAAAGAAAAGACACAAGGCTGATTTATAAACAATTTCGAATGGGGATAATTATATATCATAGAATATTATTAATATTTTAATCTAAACAAAAATTAATATTTAACCTAAATTAGCTAAATTTCAGGCCAAATTTATTTGAAAGGTTAAAGTAAGAAATGTTGACTATCAATTTTTATATAAGACCGCACAATCAGTTCATTATTCAAATATTTATCTACACCTTTATCTATATTTTTGTCTGTTTATATGGCTCTCTCTGCATGTATATCTATACTATTTATAATTACCAAACATTTTATTTTTCTTATCGATACCTACCAAACAACATTAATGGGTGATATTCATAGGTTTGTTGGACTTAAGAAAGAAAATTTGAGTGACTTTTGACAAAATGGATTCCCATTCTTTGCTTGAATGTAATCTATAGACTATCGACAGATACGATCTTTGTGCAGTTCTCCCAAAATATCATTTAATCCTTTTTTAATAAGTCAACTTTGAATATTAACTAAACGGTTTTAAAAACTTTATTTTTGCTATCCATGGAGTCTGTCTTCAATCTTTATAAACAATAGAGACTATTTGTAAAAAGTCTCATGCATAAGTAAGAACTAATTCCTTAGCTAAAGTCACCTGAAATTTCTAGGAGGAGGTATAGAGAAAAAATAATGGTATTTATTTGAACTTACCACTGATCCATACAAAAGAAGCACTCATTCTGGTAAGTGTGGCCATTTGTAGCACAAATATATTGTGTTACATCAGGACAGTCCAAATCATAAATAGAATCCACTGGGTAATACATTTTACATTGAGGCTGCAAATAACATAAATTATCATAGAAATAATTAATAGTAGATTCTCTCCCATCTATTCCTTGCCTGTCACTTCTACCCCATATAGGAATACTATCGAATCTTACTTAGTCAATTGATTTTTTTCAAGGATATCCTATGTTCTGGCTTCCATCAGGCCATTTTTTTTTTTTCCTGATCCTATGTCCCCAGCCTTCTCATCACCTCTTAAAGTTATAATCATTATATACCTGTTTAAGCTGAAATGCAATGTTTTCATTTAACTTTGGTGTCTCAGTCCAAATAAATCACTGTAAGAAGTTTTTGAGTAGAGATGTTTATATGTTTTTAAACTTCCAGAGGATGAGGCTTAAGTAGAGCTGGGGTGAATGAAGATTCTCTATTGAGACTGGGAATAACTTGAGATTTGCTATTGTTTAGCTTTGAACAAGTGACAGTGTTATTTCACTCAATGTTCAGAGATATATTTACTCAATATATTTTATTTGACTATATATATTTATTTTACTAAATATACTATTATATCATAATGTTTGTGGTACATTATAATACAGTAGCCTTTATTACCCTATGTTACAAGGTGTCTCTAATAAAAGCTACTGAGTCTAGAGAGATTAAGGTGCATGTCCAAGGTCACATTGAAACCTTCCATTCTTCTTTATCGCCATACAGTTTTAGATTTCTCATGTCAATAGAATAATTGGAGTAGAAGGAATATCCAGAACTAGGAAATTTAAATGTACCTTAGGATATTTGGATTTATCATATGGTTTGAAAATTCCTGAAAATAAAATACAGACACAGTAAGTTAAAAGAATAGTTTTCCATGGGATGTGATTTTACCCACTGAAGTCACTGAATAAATAAATGTAATTTAATTACTCATTCACAAAAAAGTATACAAAAGAATTTATAGAAATAGAATTTATAAGTAACATTCCTTTGTTAACTATTTTATCCATTTATTTATTTTTTCTTAAATTTTTACAATTCTGACAAAAGAGTAGACTGTTTGTGGTTGTATGCATTACTTACAAACCATTTTATTTTCGGTGAATGACTTGAATTTCTCAGCTTTAGCTTACTCTTCACTAAAGTTGGGATAATTGTATGAATTTTTAAGATTGTTAAAAAAATAGATATAATGTATAAGTGGAGAATAAGGTCAGTTTCTACCAAGATGTTGAACTAAAGAGAGCCCAGTGATGATAAGAAAACTGAAGGAGTTCCCTGGCTTTTGGGAAAATGATTTTTGTGGACTGCTTTTGTGGGGGAGGCCTGATGTTGCCCGATGACCAGCTGGGTGTGGGAAAATAAAATAAGAAAAAAATTTATTTGAGTTCTTCTCTTGATTGTCTCTCACTGTTAAATAACATATAAAATATCATAGAATATTCGAACTTTACCAAAGTTAGACTTCCTGAAAGTTATAAGAGAAATCCTAAATGATATTTAAAAATCATTCCATAAAGGAAAGAACAAGCTTTTTCAAAGAACAAGAGTTTTCAAAGTAACTCCCTTTTCCACTAATGAGAAACCTGTCTTTTATTGTTTACAATATGTTTACTTATTTGCTCAATCATAAATGAAAATTAGGCAAATTTAAGGAGGTGGTCAATGTAGCTGGGTGGTCAACTTTGGAGGCTCTACTATATGTCCAAACTTATATTCTGCACGTTAAATATGTTAAAATCCTTGCAGGAATATATCAATGTGATTATATATAGGATAATTAAATTTTAATTCAGAGAATTTAAGGAATCAGATGTTCTTATCTTTTTCTAGAAAGTCAGAGTATTCAATGACAAAAGCAACTATATATAGTTTTATTTAAAAGGCTTGTATCTAGTAAAAGTAAAATAAAATTACACATATAAACTGCATATCAAACATAAAAATAAACTCCAAATGAATCAGCATCTGAACATAATAAATGAAATTATATAAGAATTAAAATACAACATAACAGAATTTCTCTGTAATCTTAATGTAGGAAAGACTTTCTAATAATGACTCATTAATTTAAGAGCTATAATGAAAAACACTGATACATTTTATTAAATAAAACTAAAATAACACCAGGAGAAACAAACAAACACAAACTAATTTCAGAACAGGCTATAAATATGCACCTATAATTCACACACAACCACAGACCCAGTGAGATATTTAATCTAACTCATAAGAAGAAAAATGCTAGTTTAAGCTATACTGAAATGCCATTTTTCACCTGATAGGTTAGCTACTGAGAAAGAGGTACTTTCATATATAACTAGTGGAAATAGAAATTGGCAAAATATTTATGGAGTGAAATTTGACAATACTGATTAAAACTATATTTGCATTACATTTGACATGTCAATCCCAATTAAAGGAATTCCCCCTGAAGATACATCTCCAACAATACAAACATACATGAGTAAGATTATTTTGCATCACTATTTGCAAGTATAAAGTATTGGTAACAAACCAAATGGTCATACATAAACAAGTGAGTAAATGAAGTTTGATACATCCACCCAATGAAATTCTATGAAATTGTATAAATAATGAGGTTCCTGTGAACTGATAGGTAGTGATTTCCAGGATATATTTTAAATCAGAAAAAGCGAGTTTTCTGTAATATGTTATCTTTTAGGTAAGAAAGTGTGGGGAAAGAGGTAAAAATGTATGTGTTTATTTGAGCAAAACGAAACACAAGAAGCATGGAGACTAATGAGGTTGGTTAGATAAAGGATAACAGCGAGAATGGTGTGGAAAGGAAAGGGTTTGGGGGCAATGACACTTTGAACATAGCTTTTCATTTATTTTGTTTCATTTTCCTTAGGTTCATAATAAGTTCAAACGGTTATTTTGACTTTTCTTTACCCATACATTATGTATTATTAGGGGAGTTTTCAAAGTAACTCCCTTTTCCACTAGTGATAAACCTATTCTTTATTGTTTACAATATATTTACTTATTTGCTCAATCATAAATGAAAATTAGGCAAATTTAAGGAGGTGGTCAGTGTAGGTAGGTGGTCAACTCTTATATTCTGCACTTTAAATATGTTAAAATTATACTGACACTGTTTATTATGTGTCAAATACACTTGAATTTAGTTTATAAAATATCTTAATTGAAGATGTAGATAAATATATTTAGAAGGAGAGAATTTCCTTAACTACAGAAAAAAAGGCTTGTTACAAATGAAAAGTTTGACAAAGCTGACTTTTCAATATTTAGAATTTCTACTCACCAATAAGACTTATTCAAGGCCATGAAAAGACAATTTAAAAACTGAGGAAAGATATTTATACAAAAGTCCACAAAGATTTGTATCTTGATATAGGTAGACATATAGGTGGATAGATAATCTCCTAGATATTTTTAACATAAATTAAAGCAATCCAGTAGGAAAAAAATGGCAAAAATATAAAAAAGAAGAAACATACATTGCCCATAAATTTCATAATGATTCTGAACTTTGTTAGCAATCAGGAAAATGCAAATCAATATGAAAGTAAGATTAGATTGGCTAAAATCTTAAAGGATTAGGTGATATCAAATGTGCAGATCATGTGGATTAGTAGGCTACTTTATAGTTTAATTATGAAATATTTATTTATGTGGCAACTTTGGAAAATCAGCTGACATTTTCCTATAATTTTAACAATTCATACACCTTGTGACATAGCAAAACTACTCTTGGATACGTACCCAAAAGAAACTTGCCCATGTGCATCAAAAAACATGCACAAGAACATGTCTATCAGCTCTGTTCCCATCGTAAATTTGTAAGAGAACCAACTGCTCATCAAGAGAAGAGGAAAGAAGTTAGGTTATAGTCACACATTAGGATACGTGTATTTCTCATCAATAAAACTGAAATGATAGCTGCACATAAAAATATGTATAAATTTAACCAATATAATATTCAGGAGAAAATAACTTTCAATTATAATTCTCTCTATATAGTGTTGAGTGAAAATGTCCTACACGACAAATTATATAACTTTGTATAAGTTTTAAAAGAATTCTAAAGATACTTTCTACAATGTGCATAAATAAAAACTATAAGGAAATAAAAACAAGAGAAGAATAGATAGGTGATTTAGAATGGTGAATCCAATGCCCTTTTCTGCCTTTATCCAAGGATGTTGGATCACTGACAATCACATTTATGGTCTCAAACTTTTGTCAGTAGTCTAGATTTTTCCAGGACAATGTGTTCATGGTACTTACTGATGGGACACAATTATATTTATTGAACCAAGTACTGTGATTAATCCAATTTATCTAACTGAGGCTTGTTAAAATAATAAAGTATATTGTGGAGAACCTACATACAACAGATAATTGATGGTAGTTATATTTTAACATTCATGCATTGACTATTTAATATGGATCATTTATTTAAGAAAGATTTAGAAAAGTGAGTGAGATATGCTGTAGCAGATGCTTTCGTAGTGTGTAACTCATTGCAAGTGTACTAGTTTTTATTGTTTCTATTGGGAATTGTCACAAACTTAGTGACTTAAAATGAAACAAATTTATCATCTTATAATTCTATAGGTAAGAAGTCTTAAAATCAAGATTTTAGCTGGGGTGCGTTACTTCTGTAGTTTCCAGGGAAGATTTTATTTCCTTTTTCTTTTTTGAGCTTCTGTGGGCTACCTGGATTGCTTGGCCCATGGCCCTTTCCCTGCGTCTATCTAACCTCTGCTTCCATTGTCACATGTTACTGACTAGAGCCCCTCTGCATCTCTCTTAATAGGGATACTTTTAATTATTTTGGTAACACCTGAATGATCCAAGATGATCTTTCTATCTCAAGATCTTTAACTAAACCACATCTGTAAAGTCTTTTTTGCCACTGAAGGTAGCATCTTTATAGGCTCTGGTGTTTAGAACTTGGATATGGGAGGCCATTATTCTATCTATAATAGCAAGTAACATGGATTTCACCTTTATGCTTTTAGAGTTTTTATTACTTAACTATGAAGGCACCATACCAACCAATCCAACAACCTAAGATCATCCACACAAATATCTTTTATTTGTTATTAATTTCCATTATCATATTAAGAGAACTTTTTAAAACCCAGATGAAAAAGGCATTTAAAAAAATTATATTCACACAATGTATTGCTTACAATGGAAACATTATAATTTTCTCTGCTCTAGATGATTTTTTTAATCAATGAAATAGAAATGAGGATAAGAATCCATAATGTAGAAAACAAGTCTAATTTTTTCATTTAGGGAAATACATCATAATAATACCCAATTTGGATCATTAAGCCCAAAGGCCTACATTTCAGCAAAACATTATCTAAACAAAGTTACAAATGACTTTTTTAAATTTCCTACAACTTAAGGCAAATCAGATATTTATTGCCCCAAATCTCTAAGGTTGCTCACCTGAGAAAACAGTATGTGCCAAAGTAGAGCATATCAGGAAAAAGAGGATTTTGTGGGGAAAGGCAGCCATTTGATCTTATATAATATCGTTCTTTGGGGAGGCCTGTGAAAATGACCAAGACAGTTTATTCCTAATCTCTTCCACAGCTGGATTTCTAAACAGGAGAAACCACCCTACATGGTGCCATTGCCATACACTTGGTTATGGTGATCTCTCACTGGCCTAGTACCTAGGAACTCAGGTCTGAGAGAGCTCTTCTGCTTTTTAAAAAGGAGAGAAAAACCATAAAAATAAATTTTTTCCTGCCAGCAGCCAGTTTCAATCATAGTCCTGGCCGGGAAAAGAAATTAGACTCAAGACTCATCAGGGCCAACCCAAGTCATGTTACATATTCGCACAATTTACTATCTAAACTTGTTAGTGAATATAGACACTCAATGAAATTGTACTAATTCTGAGATAACCGGTGTAAACTGAGGGATGTCCTGTACAACCTGGAACATGTCACTCTAAAACACAAGCCATTTGATTCCCTGGGATGGACCCATTTCTTCCACACTGAAGCCCTTTACTTCCTAGCCAATTTCTCTTTGACAGTCCAGTTACAAGGGCTCAAACACAAAAAATTGACTAAAAATAGAAGTGCTTTTCCTGGGTAACAAAAATTATGTTGTTGATTGACTTTTAAACTTGGCTATGGTTGGCAAATACAAAGGCTACTGGTTTGACATTCCAATCAACTCAGAAGTGGATTAACAAATTGTGGCAAATACAAAGGCTACTGATTGGACATTCCAATAAACTCAGGAATGGATTAACAAATTGCAACATATGTATACCATAGAATACTATTCAGCCATAAAAAGACGGTGACTTCAAATCTTTTGTATTAACCTAGATAGAGTTGAAACACATTCTTCTGAGTAAAGCATCACAAGAATGGAAAAACAATTATCCAATGTACTCCATACTAATATGAAGCCAGTAGACCATCTAAGGAATGCCCATATAGGAGAAAAACTCATTTCAATTCAAGTTAAGAGGAGGGAGAAAGAGGGAGGGGGAGAGGGGAAATGGTGTGGAGTTTTGGAACACATTTTGAGTGGGAGTCATTAACTACAAGAGGGACTCTACCTAACAAATTTAAATATGTTGACCTGGTTGTTTATACCTTCACGTTAATCTGAAAAAAAAAAAAAAAAAGAACATTAATATGTCATCTGTTAAAATAAATTATGTCTACTTTCTCTGAAACAAGAATCAGAATGTATATATTCATAAATATCTATACATGTATATCTATATCTATCACCTTGAAATGATTTATTGCCATGAGTGAGGTGCTAGAAATCAGAGTTTGGAGTCAGAGAAATAGACATTCAAATTCTAAACTGAACATCTCTTAGAAGTATGAGCCTCAGAACAAGTATAAACTTCATAGGATATTGAGAGAATCGCCTGGTATTAAAAAAAGTAAGGAACTTAAATGTATCAAATTGATGACTTGTTCAGCCAAACTTTTCTTTGTAGGTGTAGAAAGATTTAGGCTCAGAGGTGCTTCCATGTCCCTTTCTTCAACTTTCTCACACCTGACTCTCCATTCTGGTTCTTTCCAAGATTGTAGCAAGGACCATGTAGAAAGATAGGGAGACCCAGGTGAAGAGTCAGAGTTTTTCCTGCTTTCATGTGCAAAGAAGACAAAAGAAGGGTGTTGCAGAAAAACAAAACCTCAAAAGAAGGGAAACCCACCAACAAAGAGGAAAGCTAGAAAGATCCCACCATTGACTTGGACTAAGGATAGAATGAGGCAAAGAGAAGTTACCGGCTGTGGCTGAGTATGAGCCTGCTGTAGGCACCTTGAAATTGCCGTATCTCTGAGAACAGCTGCTGTTCCTTGAGTCTGGCCACACGCATGTGCGGCAGAGGATCAAGCTGCCTGCATGGCTGAGTGATCACTTGCTTGGCATGAGTTTACTCTAATGGTTGTTTCTGAGTTTGATCCCTCACCTGAACTACCCCCTCTGATGGACCATGCTCCAGCAGGCAAGGACAAATTGGAGGTTCTGTACTTTTGTTGTTTTGTGAATCATGAGGACAAGAAGTACCAACATTTTAAAGATCTGATGTTAGCAAAGCAGATTAATGACCTACCACATTACAGACCATTGGATGAATTTTTCTCCAAATTCAAGGCTGGTTCCTGTTCTTCCCACAATCCTCTACCTCTAATTCTCTGAAGTTGTACCTGTTGCTATCTTTTTGGAATATATGTATTTTCTATCAGCCTGGGAAACTCTAACATCCCAAATCATAATCTTTGCAATACCCAAGCTTCCCAGTTTCTCTACTTGTTGCCATCCACTATGCCTTAGCCTAAAAATTAGTAGTTATCTGGAAAACTTCTCTTTCACAGCAAACTTAACAGAGTTAATACCCTTTTTGTTGCTTTGTGTTCCTATGTCAGCCTTAATCCCATAGTCTGACATTTATATTTAGCTCCTTGGCATGCCTGTTGTCTCTTGGTGTCTTGCTCTTCCCTCCTACCAAGCTGCGATAAATTCAGCTTCTTGTTTTCCTGTTTCAAACCTTGTTTGGGGAAGATAAAAAACTTCCATACAATGGACTCTATGAACCTGCTGACATTGCTACTTGCCTGAGCTTTATAGACTTCTAACTAAGCCTCTTATGTAATGTCAAGTTTCTATTTATGACATCTGTCTCATACTGTCTCCTTTCTTTTATCCAGTTGTTTTCTACTGGATTCTACTATCTAACTCCATGTCACCCACAGTACTTTGACTGGAAAACTTCATTTCTTTTCTATTGAGCAAACAAGCTTTAGGACAAACTACCATTTAACATTCTGGAAATTATTATATATCCTTTCCTATTTTTCTCCTTCCCTCTATATGAATTTACCTAAGGACCTATTCATTCATTCATTCTTTTCTTTTTTTTTTTGAGTTCATTAATGGTCTTTATTTACATTTAATTAGCACCTCTCTGGATTAATTCCTCATTTTAAAAATCCAATACAATCTTAATACTGGAAGATGTGAATTGAATATGAGAACAACATGTACCCGGTTGTTTTAATTAATCTGTCTATACTGAACATGGCACTTCCAATTCGTAAAGATCAAGCTTTGTGCTACCCTTAGACTATTCATGGTGTTAATTGGCCGCTGTGCCAGAAAATGATCTTTATGTTATTGTAACTCTATGGCAAGTAGAATAGTTCCAGTAGGTTATGAAAAGCAAGGAGAGTAAACATAATCTTTATTTCAGATGTTTATTTAGCATAGAGGTAAACAAATAAAAGTATTAAGACTGGTTAATTCTAAGTGGTAAACGTATAAGTGATTAAAATAATCTCATGTAGTTTTCATAATTTACATGTATTATTTTAACTGAAAATAATATATTACATCCATAAATCATATGTACAGGGTCTGACAATTAAGTTCGAGAACTCGTTCTAAAAACAGCATTGCAATACCTCATTGCTGAATGAGGTGACTTGTTTTGTTTTGTTTGGAGGTCACCTTCTAAATACTCCCGTTGGCCATCTGGTGACTGTAATGATATTCAGCAATGAGATACAAAGCACATTTTCTAGGATACAAACTTAATTGTCCGACCTCATATGATGTGTTTGTTTATACATGTAGAGCTAAGCACAAGTACACCATTTACGTGTGGTTTAAATCATACATATAATTTAAGTCTATGTTTTGGAACTCTAAGGGAAGCATTCATTGCGCATATTTTCTGCTCATAGTCAACATTATTATTATTATTATTTTTTTTTTACTGGTGTACAATTTTAATTCATTCTTTTCTTTCTCTCACTACCTGGCTCTGTGGTTTTGGTTTACATTCCTCATCATATTTTTTCTTCCCAACAATTCTATGAGGTATTCAATGCTTAGAATTCTGTACAAGGGAGAAGAAACTGAGGTAGGGGTAATTCAAAGAGGTAATAATTGATTTGCTGAAGCTACTAACAATACTATAGTGGGCAGAAATGGGATTAATACCAAAGCTCTTGTTCACTTGCTATTTCTACATTATCTCTTAGCTTAGAAAATCAATGTTCCCTTAAATGTATTCTCCAACAGCCTTCTTAAAGTCTTACTATAGCCATCTTGTGTGATACATTTTGCCTTTGAGGGCTAGCATTTTTGATTTTCCCCTTCATTTGATCTCTTCCCACCACCCTCACCCCAAGCCAGAGATATTCTTCAAAATACTGTGTTCCAAGTGATTAGACTGTGTGTCCTATGAAGGAAAGGACCCTGCCTACACCTAATTTTGACCTTGTAACTACCTTATTTAAATAACTATTTCTAATCAAAATTTTTTTCTTATAAATATTAATTTGAAAAAAGTCCTCTTAAAAAAGACAAGGAGAGATTCTTAATGCCCTCACTCAAGTGGACCTCATGAAGAGATCCAGGAATCTTTCTGAATGGTAGGAAAGTTTACTTTTGCCTGCTTCATTAGAGGTCCAGAGATCTCAGCTATAGTCTGGAGTGAGCAGGGAGTCCCAAGCATGCCATCCTTCTTGCCATAACTGATGGAAAGAAAAGCTTTCTTCTACTGTCTTAAGTTTGGTTAGTTGGAGCCCTGCAAATGAACTAACCAGGGACAGGATGATTTATAGGAGAAGAGATGAATTTTATTCATATACATGTAGAAGCACACAAACTGCCTCTCCAAACAGCTAGGGAAAAGGATTTATACACCAAATTAACAGGGGAAGGAGATGGGGGTAAAAAGCTTCTATGGGAAAATGGACTTTTAGAAAAGACAAATGGTCTGTTAGGGAAACAAATGAAAAGAATGACAATTTGTGATTTTCATTCATGTGATATTTCACCCCTTTGATAATGATTAGTCTACTTTTTAACTGGTCATTTCCCAAAGAGAAGGTTGACGGTGGCTATGTTTTATAGAAGCCCTGCTTAATCAGAAAAATTGTTTAGTTGCTGTTTGTTTAGATAATTTCAGGTTAAAATGATTTTCATACAAGTCAAGAGTTAGTACACAGACAATATAACCTCCTTTGCAGAGCATGTATTTGAGAAAGTACATTTCCTGTATTAGTAACATTACTTCAGTATCCAGGCACTCAAGAATCAGAGGTTATGTGGGAAACAGGAGACTGCAGAGATGTTCTGGCAGTGATGGGACATTAATGCTGTCACCAAGGTTCAACATCACCGCCCTACACTGGGTGGGAGAATACTTAGAATAGTTTTGGGTCTATTGGATTGGAATAATGGCTGTAGGGATATTGAAAGAGAGGCACTTGGAAGATCTGTGGGATGAGCAGTGGCAGTGTTCAGAAGGCACTGATTCTGACAAAAGGGTGTCTCATTGAATAGACACATTTCTTAGAAGTTTGGCATTAGAGGTATAAAAGGAAGTGAAAAGATGAAATTAAAAGTACTATTAATGAATCTAATGATTGATTGAGACCTTATCCTTTCCCATCAAAATGTGCCATTTATTAAAAAAAGAAAAGAAAAAAAACTGCACTTCTCTTCACCGTCTGAAGAGGTTGCTGTTATACTAAAAAGCCCAGCGCACCATCCATACTCTTTCATCACAATCCCTTATTTAGAAATATACTATACCTAATGCTGTATGTAATTGTTCCCGTCAATCTGGGAGGATTATTTCATTGAAACTTATTTTATTCTTTGATATTTAAAATATGTTCAATTTATAAATGAAATACAAATATAAATGACAAAGAAAAATGTTTTAATTAAAATAAAAGAATTCGTTACGTAAAATTTGAATTCAGTCAAAGGCTGGAACTAAAAAGGGTACAGGTATCTTTATAGCCTCAGGTTCCCCACCCCTGGTTAGATGGTTTCTTGTGAATGAGTGCCCTCTACAGTCCATATAGTAGAATGTATGTAGTTACTTGATTGAAGTGATGAGGGGTGTGTGTGCGTGTTTTATTTGTGTCTCTGTTTATTTTGTGGTATTATTCTTTTACAACACTATAGACAAGATGAGTATAAAAGAACTATACAGAAAATTCTACTCAGCAGCAGCAGAATACACATTCTACTCAAGTTCACATGGAAGATTCTCCTGTATTGCTCACATATTTGGTCACAAAACAGGTCTCAACAAGTTTAAAAAGATTCGAATAATAGTATTTTTCTGACAGCAATGGAATATAAATAGAAACCAATGTAGTACAAAGCTAAAGCATTTAAAACAGTATGGTAATAGCACAAAGGCAAAAATATAGACCAAAAGAACAGAATAGAGAGCCCAGAAAGAAATCTATTCATAAATAGTCAGTTGGTCTTTGACAAAGGCCCAAAGAATTCACAATTTGAAAGACAGTCTCTTCAACATATGATGTTGGAATAATTAGATTTTTCCCTTATAAAAATGTAAAATTGGTCAAATCCCAGTTATTTATTTTTGGTGTTGCTGGAATTGCCGGGGGGCGAAGATGGGGGGGTCTTCCTCATAAAGTTTTTTCCCAAGCCAATATCTTCAAGCATTTTCCTATGCTCTATCCCAGAATTTGTGTTTTTTTTCTTAAATTTATCTCTTTTATCCAGTAATAATAAATTTTTGTCAGTGATGAGAGGTGTGGGTCCAGTTTTAGTTTTCTACATGTGGCTAGCCACTTCTCCCAGCACCATTTGTTAAATAGGATTTACAACTGAAACTTTACCTTGGAAGAGAGAACAATGTAATCTAAAAATTTGTATCCTCATATTAATTTGAAATAAAAAAATTAAAAATTTTTTTAAAAGTAAAAAAAATAATAAGAATCTGGCCATTTCTCCAAAGGTGAATACAGAATTATCACATGACCCACCAATTCTACTACTAGGTATGTACCAAGAGAAATGAAAACATACGTCCACACAAAAACTTATGTATGAATTTTTATAGAAAAATTATTAGTGATAGCCAAAAAGTGGAAACAATCCAAATGTCAATCAATTAATTAATGGTAAGCATAATGTATATATCCATACAATGGAATATTATCTGGCAATAATAAGGAATACAGTACAGGGACAAGTCACAACATAGACAAAGCTTGAAAACATTATACTAAATAAAAGAAGCCATAATCAATCATATTATATGGTTCCATTTATATGGACTGTCTAGAATAGGAAAATCTACAGAGACAGAAAGTAGATTAGTGTTGCCTAGGGCTGAGAGGGTGGAGGAATCTGGGGTGACTGCTAACGGGGAGGGACTTCTTTTTAGTGATTAGAATATTCTAAAGTTGATTGCTCAACTTTCTGAATATGCTAAAATTGTATACTTGAAATACTGAATATTCTGAGATTGTATATTGTAAATTGAATGTGCTGAATTGTATACTTAAAATAGGTGTTTTATGTGGTACGTGAATTATACTAATAAAGCTGTTACCAAAAAAAAAAGTGAAATTGGACTCTTGCCTTTTCCCATATACAAACATCAACAAAAAATGGTTGAAGACTTAAAAGTAAGATCTGCAACTTTATAACCCTTATTTAAAAACATAAAAACTTTCATGATATTGGTCTTGGCAAAGAGTTTTTGGATGTGACGCCAAAAGCACAGAAAATAAAAGCAAAAAGAGGTAAGTGAGATCAAACTAAAAAGCTTCTGCACAGCAAAGAAAACAATTTACAGAGAGAAAAGTCTACTTAGGGGGGAAATATTTTCCAATCATATATATGATAAGGGGTTCAAAATGTATAAGAAACTGATATAACTATATGGCTAACAGGTACATAAAAATATTCAACAACATGAATTATCAGAGAGCTGTAAATCAAAACCACACACTCAACAGGAAGGCTATTATAAATAAAATAAAATAAAACAGAAGCCAGCAAGTATTGGCAAGGATGTGGAAACGTCAGAACTTTTTGCTGGTAGGAATTTAAAATGGTGTAACCACTGTCAAAAACAGTACAGAAACTTGAGACAGAAATAAGATAGAAATATCAAGTATTCCAGCAATTTCATTTTTTGGCATTATCTTAAAATGTTGAAATCAGGGTCTTGAAATGATATCTCTAATCCCATATTCACTACAGTGTAATTTACAATAGCCAACCCATGGACACATCAAAATGACCATTGATTAATCCATTCATTAATGGATGAATGGAATTAAAAAACGTAATATATACAGAAGTTGGAATATTATTTAGCCCTAATAATGAAGGAAATCCTGTAACACATGGTGAAAATTTAAGAAATTATGGTAATTGAAATAAGTTAAAGAAGAAATACTGCATGATATACCTATATGTAGTACATAAAATAGCCAAACACATGAAGGCAGTGAGTAAAATGTGGTTGCCATGGCTGGGAGGAGAAGAAAATGGAGAATTGTTTTTTAAAAGGTATGAAGTTTCAGCCAGGCCTGGTGGCTCACTCCTGTAATCCTAGAACTATGCAAGGTAGATGGATTGCCATAGCTCTGGAGTTCTAGATCAGCTTGAACAAGACCAAGACCCTATCTCTAAAAAAAAAATAACCAGGCATTGTGGCAGGCACCTGTAGTCCCAGCTACTCAGGAGGCTGAGGCAATAGGATCACTTGAACCCAAGAGTTTGAGGTTGCTATGAGCTATGATGACACAACACTCAACCACAGGGCAGTGACAAAGTGCGACTTCGTCTCAACTAAAACAAAACAAAACATAAAAAAGTATGAAGTTTCATTTATGTAAGATGAGTAAGTGGAGAGCTCTAATGTACAAGTTGACTATAGTTAGCAATATTGTATTTGTACACATAAAAATTTGTTAAGTGGGTGTATATCACGTTAAGTGTTCTTACCACAAACAAACAAATATATACATCTATGGTCCTATGTATAGATTCTCAATTCTATTCAATTGATCTACATGTCTAACTTGCCCAGGTTCCACATTATTTTGATGACTATAGCTTTGTAGAAAGTTTTGAAATAGAAATATGTGAGTCTCTCTACTTTATTCTTATTTTTCAGGTTTGTTTCAGTTATTCTGGTTCCCATGTAATTACATAAATGTATTACTTTATCAAATCATAACAAAAAAAACACAAAATAATAGGGCAGCACCTGTGGCTCAGTGGGTAGGGTGCTGGCCCCATACACCAAGGGTGGCAGGTTCAAACCCAGCTTCAGCCAAACTGCAACAACAACAACAACAACAATAGCTGGACATTGTAGCGGGCGCCTATAGTCCCAGCTACTCAGGAGGCTGAGGCAAGAGAATCGCCTAAGCCTAGGAGTTGGAGGTTGCTGTGAGCTGTGTGACGCCACGGCACTCTACCGGAGGGCAATAAAGTGAGACTCTGTCTCTACAAAAAAATAAAAAAGCAGCTAAGATTTTGATAGAGATTGTGATGAATCTGTGGAACAGTTGAAGAGTTTTGAATCTTAACCATGTTAAGTCTTCTAACTAATGAACATCAGATATTGTTTTATTTACTAACATCATAATTCATCTCTTTCTGTTTTTTACCATACAGAGTATATGTTTTTCATTTCTTGTCTTAAATTTATGCCAAAGAATTTTATTATTTTGGTGGTATTATAAATGGAATTTTTTAAATTTCTTTTTTGGATTGTTCATTACAACTCTACAGCAATATTGATTTCTATATATTGATCTATGTTCTGCAACTTTGATAAAATCATTTATTAGTTACAGCAGGTTTGGGGTTTTTTTGGTAAATATTTCAGGATTTTTTCATCTACCGAATCACATAATGTGCAAATGGATAGTTCCAATGTCTTTCTTTCCAACTTAAATGCCTTTTATTTCTTTTTATTAGTAAAATTCCCTGGTTAAAGCCTCCAGGAAAATGTTTCACAGAAGTGACAAAAGCAGATAGTGTCTTATTTTTTGATCTAAAGTGAGAAATAGCCAGTCTTTCACCACTAAGTGTAAAAGTTGCTACAGGCACCCTTTATCAAAATTTCCTTATCAAGTCAAGGAAATTTACTCTGTTTCATGGTTGCTGAGCGTTTTTATCAGGAAGAGGTAATGGATTTTATCAAATGCTTTTTATGCATCTATTGAGGTGATACTGTATTTTTTTCTATTGTATTGGTATATATTAACATGAACTGTTTCAGATGTTAAACCAATCTTGCAACACTAAGATAAATTCTAGTTGTCGCAGTGTGTTTTTAAATATGTTGAAATTTTCTGTTTACTAGTATTTTTGTTGAGGATTTTTCATCTACATTCCTAAGAGAGATTGATCAGTAGCTTTCATTGCTGCAATATCTTTATCTGATTTGGGTCAGAGTAATATGGCTTTCCAGGGACTCGTATGAGGGGAAAATGGAATGTTATAGTTCACTGATTACAAATTTATAGTTATAGATCTGTTGCAGTGGCTTATGCACGTCATCGTGGAACTTCAGGAGGTTGAGATGGGAGCATTGCTTGAAGATAGACATTCAACACCAGCTGGGGCAAAACAGTGAGACCCTATCTCTACCAATAAAAAAATAGCTAGTTAGGGTTGTTGTATCCCAGCCCAGCTCCCCTGGAGGCTATGGCCTCTGCATAAGAGTTTGAAGCTGTAATGAGGTATGATAGTGCCACTATGCTCCAGCCTGGGCAGCAGATTCAGACCCTGTCTCTAAATAAACAAACTAACTAATTAATTAAAATAAAAAATTCCCCCTCCTATTTCAAGTCCTACAGGTTCCCCTAATTTTAAAAAGTAAAACTTATATCAAACAAATTTAATGGCAGATAGGACAGAGAGACATCCTCTGTCCTCTGTTCACAATTATTTGTGTTTCTATTCTTCAGATTTCTTAGTCTATATTGATCTAAAGTCAACACACCAATTCCTTTTTTGCCAGCCCAAGTCTACTGTTGGTTTGGACCCCTGTAGTGAAATTTCATTTCCATTATTGAACTTTTCAATTACTGAAATCCTATTTTTATTTATTTATTTGTTTATTCATTTATACTTAATGAATAAGGTTTTAACTTTAAGGCTGTTCTCTGTTTGAGACATTGCCATCCTACTGTTCTTTACCTCTTTGAACATGGTTTCTTCAGGTCTTCAATTATATTATTTCTAAAAGATGCGTCTAATTTTTTGTCTGCTACAACATCTTATGTCCCTCAAGGGAAAATATCGATTGCCCCCTTTCCCCTGCATATGAGACACTCTTTTCTGTGTCTTTTACTTCTCAATTGTTTTTTATTGAAGCCTGGGTATTTAAATAATATTTTATAACGAATCTGTGTACTGATTTCCATATTCCTTACTTATACTCCTAGGTCTTTGTGGTATTTTTTAAATATATATGCACTTTTGAACTATTTGTTCAGTGCATGATCAGAATAATTTAGTGAAGTCCATTACCTCATTACGCCTATAATCTTTGATATGTATTACTATATCCTGGGTTTATTTAGTGCTAAATATCACTTGTAGGTTTAGACTCTTAAGCATGTTCTCACACAGATTAGATGTGGAGAGTTTTATTATTTTATTTGTAATGTTTATGAAAACCAATGGGACTAGAATTATTATTCTCATATATAAAATAAGTAAAATAGGCTCAGTGCCTGTAGTTCAGCGGCTACGGTGCCAGCCACATACACTGGAGCTAGAGAGTTTGAATCCAGCCCGGGCCTGCCAAAGAACAATGACAACTACAAACAAAAAATGGCCAGGCCTTGTGGCAGATGCCTGTAGTCTCAGCTACTGGGGAGGCTGAGGCAAGTGAATCGCTTAAGCCCAAGGGTTGGAGGTTGCTGTGAGCTGTGATGCCATAGCACTCTACCCAGGGCGACATAGTGAGACTCTGTGTCAAAAATAAATAAATGAACAAATAAATAAATAAAACAAAACAAAACTAAAATAAGTAAAATATGCATTGGAAAGTGGAAATGTTGATGCCAGCTTATTCAATGGTAGATGGGATTAGCACTAAAGTTCAAAACTGTATCCATTGATTCAGGCTATAAAGTTGATCGATTCTTTAAGAAGAAAATGACTATTCAAATAACTTCAAAATCCTTACTTCAAAATCCTTCAATGCCTTTCACTTGCTTCTGAAGTAAGTATCAAATCACATAATAGGTAATTTAGGGCAATGCTCCATCTGGTCTCAACTTCAATCCCCAGCCTTCTCTTTCCTTATGCCAGAAATTGATATCTTACACCTGGGTTTCCCTGGTTTCCCACATGTCACTGCACCTGCATCTCATCTAAGAGTTTTGAAAACATAATTAATGTCGGATATTCATCTATTAACAATTGGTGCATCGTCCTCATGGTGGCCTGTTGAATCCATAGGCTTTAACATTTCTCCAGGTGATTCTAACATGCATTTGGTTTTTAAAACCGTTTTTTTTTTTTTTTTTTTTTCCGCGTTTGATTATCTTGTCCCTTTCTAACTTACCTGCTTGGAAGGAATCCACATACCTCCTCTATCTTAAAATCTATAGCTATACTTATTACCTTCTCCGTAGTTCTGAGTTCATCAGATTAAATTGTCCTCCTGCTGAGGGAATATCTTTTGAGAAAGGCAGATATTTCTCATGATGCACTTTCCAACCCTCAGGGAGGACAGAGGATGTCTCTCTGTCTTATCTGCTGTGGGGCATCTCTCTTACCCCCACCAAGCTCTTCACTCACAGATTAATAAAAGTATGCCAACTGGAGGGAGAGGCATAGCTGAGGAGGAAAGGTGAATGAGATTGCCTCAGCTTTCAGAGGTATTAGTCTCCCAACCTGTTATTTTTCTTTGTGAGATAGGTCATGTGGGGAATCTAGGGAGATAACCCTGATCTAGAGTAGAATTGTTCATTCTAACAAAACAAAAGGAAATAAAGTACCACTCCAATTGTCAATTTGTAGAATAGTAAATATGAAAAATTTCTATATGTTCACATAGTGGATTATTATATTTATATGAAAATATATGAAATATAGTTCTACATGTTTGTATATACAAAGATCACAAGGGTGTGTGCAAAGCAAGTCATGTAAGAATACAATATAATATTGTTATCTTTGTGCAAATTACCAAGATATCTAAAAATACATAAAATATGTAAGGGTAGTAAATGTAAATATTAACATGTAGTGAAATTATAGAGAGGCATGGGATGATAAGCAGATTTTTGAATTCCGTGATTTTCTCTAGTGTGGGTAGAGTAGAGGATATGTGGCATGGGTGGGGAAGGTCATGGGTGGTGGTGAGGGGTGGCAACATTGTAAAAACTCATTCAGCCCTTTGCCTGGCCCTTATCTTTTTGTTGTTGTTATTTGTTTTGTTTTGAGACAGAGTATCACTCCATGCCCTGAGTGGAGTGCTGTGATATCATAGCTCACAGCAACCTCAAACTCCTGGGGTCAAGCAATCCACTTGCCTCAGCCTCCTGAGTAGCTGGGACTATAGGCCCCCACCACATTGCCAGCCTAGTTTTCCTATAGCTAGTAGAGACAGGGTCTCCCTCTTGCTCAGGCTGGTCTTGAATTCCTGAGCCAACCAATCCACCCTTCTCAGCCTTCCAGAATGCTGGGATTACAGGTGTGAGCCACTGTGCCTGGCCCAAGGCCCTTATCTTAATGCAAGGCTTTTACAAAGATATTGAAAATGTTTTATTATTCACTGGGTTGTATATACATAAAACACTTTGTTTTATTTAAAGATAGATTATTGATAGTTAAGGACTTACTATTGCCGTTTCACTATTTGTTTTATAGTTGCTTAGTAACTCTTCTTCCTATCTTGCTGTCTTTCTTGGGGGTTAAGTGGTAGTATGCTTTAGTTTGTTCCTTTTAATTTTTAAAATTAAAAATTTTTAATGTGGGAAATTTTATAGGTTTTGTTTTGTGTTTACTGTGACGCTCATACAAAAAAATTCCATAGCTATAACAAGTTATTTTAAATAGATGAAAACTTATCTTTGTTCACAAAGAAGACAACAGAACAAGGTAAAAGTAAAAAAAAAAGCCTAGCTTTTAATTCCATCTCCCCCACACTTTGACATATTATTGTCTCAAAAGTGTATCTCTTAACAGGTTGCTGGTGCTATTATTGTTTAGGATAGATTTGTCTTTCTATTAAGGTTATGAATGAATCTTAAACCCAGATTTGCCTCAGCTCTAGCCAAGGTTCAAAGCACTGCCCATCCCAGAAGGGGAATGTCCCAAGATGATATCTAGCGGGATGAGAAGGCTGGCTAGGAGTTCATGCCTTGGAGCTCTGTGGAACATGATTCTGTGGTGTGATGTGCTGAACAGCCATTCTGAACCAGCGTCCCTCCTTTGGCTGAGTTACAGAAGAGCGTTTTCCGTCTCACCTCCCCACTTTGTCTTTCTTTCCCTTTAGGCACTCATGATGCTTCCTATTCATGGAAAGAGGGAAGGATGTCCTGCCAGGGAGCCCAAGATGGAGAAACTAATTGCCCTCCTTGATCTGACTTTTCCAGTATAGTGACAATAAGGCAGGGAAAAATTTGCTGCACACTTAGCAGTTTGGGAGAAGGAAATTGTGTATATAAAAGTCTGATTCTTTTACTGTCTACATGGAGATTTTTCACTTTCCCATGGTTCCAGAAATTGTCTCCTCCTCATAGTTGAGTTCTGGAATATCACTGGTGATAATGTCAATGCCAATATATTTGTTTTTGCTGATCTGTGGGCGGCAGTGAAGCCAGCTGACTCCTACTTCAGAGAAGCTGCATCCTATTTTTCTCTCTTAATTTTTGTCTGGCTTTGTATGGGTCAATTTATAAAATTTTATTTTCCAATTTTTGTTTCTGGGATGCAGAAAAGCAACTAATTTTGGTGTATTGATTTTTTTTTTAATTGTTGGGGATTCATTGAGGGCACAATAAGCCAGATTACACTGATTACATTTGTTAGGTAAAGTCTTTCTAGCAATCCTGTCTTGCCCTCAAAAGGTGTGGTACATACCAGGGCCCCACCCCACTCCCTCCTTCCCTCTCTCTGCTCTTCCTTTCTCCAACCCTCCCTCCTTCTTTCTCTCTCTGCTCTCCTCTTCCCTCACCCCCACTGTGAACTTAATTGTCGTTAATTGTCCTCATATCAAAATTGAGTACATAGGATTCATGCTTCTCCTTTCTTGTGATGCTTTACTAAGAATAATATCTTCCACTTCCATCCAGGTTAATACGAAGGATGTAAAGTCTCCATTTTTTTAATAGCTGAATAGTATTCCATGGTGTACATATACCACAGCTTGTTAATCCATTCCTGGGTTGGTGGGCATTTAGGCTGTTTCCACGTTTTGGCAATTGTAAATTGAGCTGCAAGAAACAGTCTATAGTACAAGTGTCTTTATGATAAAAGAAATTTTTTCCTTCTGGGTAGATGCCCAGTAATGGGATTGCAGGATCAAATGGAAGGTCTAGCTTGAGTGCTTTGAGGTTTCTCCATACTTCCTTCCAGAAAGGTTGTACTAGTTTGCAGTCCCACCAGCAGTGTAAAAGTGTTCCCTTCTCTCCACATCCATGCCAGCATCTGCAGTTTTGAGATTTTGTGATGTGGCCATTCTCACTGGGGTTAGATGATATCTCAGAGTTGTTTTGATTTGCATTTCTCTAATATATAGAGATGATGAACATTTTTTCATGTGTTTGTTAGCCATTCATCTGTCTTCTTTAGAGAAGGTTCTATTCATGTCTCTTGCCCATTGATATATGGGATTGTTGGCTTTTTTCATGTGGATTAATTTGAGTTCTCTATAGATCCTAGTTATCAAGCTTTTGTCTGATTGAAAATATGCAAATATCCTTTCCCATTGTGTAGGTTGTCTATTTGCTTTGGTTGTTGTCTCCTTAGCTGTACAGAAGCTTTTTAGTTTAATGAAGTCCCATTTGTTTATTTTTGTTGTTGCAATTGCCACGGGAGTCTTCTTCATGAAGTCTTTCCCCAGGCCAATATCTTCCAGTGTTTTTCCTATGCTTTATTTGAGGATTTTTATTGTTTCGTGCCTTAAATTTAAGTCCTTTATTCATCTTCAATCAATTTTTGTGAGTGGGGAAAGGTGTGGGTCCAGTTTCAGTCTTTTACCTGTGGATATCCAGTTCTCCCAAGACCATTTATTGAATAGGGAGTATTTCCCCCAAGGTATGTTCTTATTTGGTTTATCAAAGATTAGGTGGTTGTAAGATGTTAGTTTCATTTCCTGGTTTTCTATTCGATTCCAAGTGTCTGTGTCTCTATTTTTGTGCCAGTACCATGCTGTCTTGACCACTATGGCTTTGTAGTACAACCTAAAATCTGGTATGGTGATGCCCCCAGCTTTATTTTTGTTACTAAGAACTGCCTTAGCTATATGGGTTTTTTTTTCTGGTTCCATACAAAATGCAGAATCATTTTTTCCAAATCTTGAAAGTACGATATTGGTATTTTAATAGGAATGGTATTGAATAGGTAGATTGCTCTCGGAAGTATAGACATTTTAACAATGTTGATTCTTCCCATCCATGAGCATGGTATATTCTTCCATTTGTTAATATCTTCTGCTAGTTCCTTTCTGAGGATTTCATAATTTTCTTCATAGAGGTCCTTCACCTCCTTCGTTAGGTATATTCCTAGGTATTTCATTTTCATTGAAACTATGGTGAAGAGAGTTGTGTCCTTAATTAGCTTCTCATCATGACTGTTATTGGTGTATACAAAGGCTACTGACTTGTGGACATTGATTTTATATCCTGAAACATTACTATATTTTTTTTTTTTTTTTAATTTTAATAGAGTCAACATTTTTTTTTTTTTTATTGTTGGGGATTCATTGAGGGTACAATAAGCCAGTTACACTGATTGCAATTGTTAGGTAAAGTCCCTCTTGCAATCATGTCTTGCCCCCATAAAGTGTGACACACACTAAGGCCCCACCCTCCTCCCTCCATCCCTCTTTCTGCTTCCCCCCCCCATAAACTATATTTTTTGATGACTTCTAGGAGTCTTGTGGTTGAGTCTTTGGGGTTCTCTAAGTATAAGATCATGTCGTCAGCAAAGAGGGAGAGTTTGACCTCCTCTGCTCCCATTTGGATTCCCTCTATTTCCTTGTCTTGCCTAATTGTATTGGCTAGAACTTCCAGCACTATGTTGAATAGTAAAGGTGACAAAGGACAACCTTGTCCTTTGTCTGTTTCCAGTTCTAAGAGGAAAAGCTTTCAGTTTTACTCCATTCAGTAAAATATTGGCTGTGGGTTTGTCATAGATAGCTTCAATCAGTTTTAGAAATGTGCCACCTATGCCTATACTCTTCAGTGTTCTAATTAGAAAAGGATGCTGGATTTTATCAAATGCTTTTTCTGCATCTATTGAGAGGATCATATGATCTTTATTTTTTTCTCTGTTAATATGGTGGATAACGTTTATGGACTTGCGTATGTTAAACCAGGCTTACATCCCTGGGATGAAACCTACTTGAACATGATGTATGACTTTTTTGATGATAATCTGTAATCTATTGGCTAGGATTTTGTTGAGAATTTTTGCATCTATATTCATGAGTGGAATTGGTCTGAAATTTTCCTTTTTGGTTGGGTCTTTTCCTGGTTTTGGTATCAGGGTGATGTTTGCTTCATAGAATGTGTTGGGGAAGATTTCTTCCTGCTTGACTTTTTGGAACAATTTCTGCAGTACAGGAATAAGCTCTTCCTTGAAGGTTTGATAGAATTCTGATGTGAAGCCATCTGGACCAGGGCAATTTTGGTTGGAAGCTTTTTTATTGTTTCTTTAATCTCAGTGCTTAAAATTGGTCTGTTCAGGAGCTCTATTTCTTCCTGGCTAAGTCTAGGGAGAGGGTGTGATTCCAAATATTGATCCATTGCCTTCAGATTGTCAAATTTCTGTGCATAGATTTTCTGGTAGTATTCAGAGATGATCTCTTGTATCTCTTTGGGATCAGCTGTTATTTCCCCTTTATCATTTCTTTTTTTTATTAATATTAAATCATAGCTGTGTACATTAATGCGATCATGGGGCCCCATACATTGATTTTATAAACAGTTCGACACATTTTCATCACACTGGTTAATATGTCCTTCCTGGCATTTTCTTAGTTATTGTGTTAAGACAATTATATTCTACATTTACTAAGTTTCATATGTACCCTAGTAAGATGCACCGCTGGTGTAATCCCACCTATCACCCTCCCTCTGCCTATCCTTCCCCCTCCCCTCCCTCTCCCCATTCCCCATATTCTTAGGTTATAACTTGATTATAGCTCTCATATGAAAGCCAAAAATTAGTTTCATAGTAGGGCTGAGTACATTGGATACTTTTCTGATTGAGGTTACTAGAGATTTTACTTTTCTATTTCTAGCTAGTCTGGCCAATGGTTTATCTATTTTTTTATTTTTTAAAAAAACCAACTCCTTGTTTCATTAATTTTCTGAATGATTCTTTTGATTTTAATTTCCTTGATCTCTGATTTGATTTTGGATATTTCTTTTCTTCTACTGGGTTTAGGCTTAGATTGTTCTTCTTTTTCCAATTCCATAAGATGGCTTGTGAGTTTCTTGATGCGCTCTCTTTCTGTTTTTCAAATGTAGGCCTCTAAAGCGATAAATTTTCTCAAAACTGCTTTTGCAGTATCCCACAGGTTTTGGTAGCTTGTGTCTTCATTGTTGTTATGCTCAAGGAAGTTAATGATTTCCTGTTTTATTTCTTTCTGCACCCATCTGTTATTCAACAGAAGGTTGTTTAATTTCCATGCCTTTGTGTGAGGTAGAACGTTTTTATTGAGTTGAGTTCCACTTTTAGTGCCTTATGGTCTGAGAAGATCCAAGGTAAAATTTCAATTCTTTTTATTCTGTTGGTATTTGTTTTATGTCCCAGGATATGATCCATTTTGGAGAATGTTCCGTGGGGTGATGAGAAGACTGTATATTCTTTATCTTTGGGATGGAGAGTTCTATATGCATCTATCAAGCACAGTTGTTCAAGGGTCTCATTTAAATCTCTTATATCTTTGTTTAATTTCTGTTTAGAGGATCTGTCCAGCTCTGTAAGAGGAGTGTTAAAATCCCCTGTTATTATGGTATTATCGGATATCATATTGCTCAGACTGAGTAAGGTCTGTTTCAAGAATCTGGGAGCATTTAAATTGGGTGCATAAATATTTAGAATTGAAACATCTTCTTGTTGTATTTTTCCCTTGACCAATATAAAGTGACCATCTTTGTCTTTTTTGACTTTAGTTGCTTTAAATCCACATGTATCTGAAAATGAGATTGCAACTCCTCTTTTCTTCTGAATTCCATTTGCCTGAAAAATTGTCTTCCAACCCTTGACTTGAAGTTTTAATTTGTCTTTTGAAACCAGGTGTATTTCTTTCAGACAGCAAATGTATGGCTTGTGTTTTCTAATCCAGTCAGCCAATCTATGTCTCTTCAGTGGGGAATTCAAGCCATTAACATTTATTGAGGTAATTGATAAGTGTGGTAGTATTCTATTCATCTTATTGGGAGAGACCATTGCTTAGTTTTATCTTTTGCATCAGTGTGGAAATTAGGTTCTTTCCTTTAATTTCTGAGTTCTTACTGCTGATCCATTGTGATGGTCAGTGCGTAGAACAGGTTGAAGTATTTCCTGTAGAGCTAGTCTTGTAGTGGCAAATTTCCTCACCTAGCCATCTGCTAATATACATAATATTATTTTTCCTATTCAACCTTGGACACTCTTATATTTCTTTCCTAATTTAACTGAATGGGTTCTCCTTATGTTGGGGGAAAAGCAATCACGAATTCTGTAATAATTGTTATGTTAGCTATAGGTGATTATGATATTTCTTATTATATTTAGTCTATTGCTACTTATAGCTGTCAAGATTCTTTAACCATCAATAGTTGATAGATACGTATAATTTTCTCTTTTATTCTCTTAATGTTAAAATTATATATTTTAGTTTTAACAAATTGAAATTGATTTGTATTCCTCAAATAAATTATACTTGACAATGATTTTAAAAAATTTTTAATGTATTGGGTGGCACCTGTGGCTCAAAGGAGTAGGGCACTGGCCCCGTATGCTGGAAGTGGCAGGTTTAAACCCAGCCCTGGCCAAAAACTTCAAAAAAAAAAAAAAATTAATGTATTTAATTTGCTGCTATGTTTCAATAAATGATATAGCTTTCTTATATAACAAATTTTCTTTTTTTTTCTTTTTTTATTGTTAAATCATAGCTATGTACATTAGTGCAATCAAGGGGTACAATGTGCTGGTTTCATATACAATCTGAAATAATCTCATCAAACTGTTCAACGTAGCCTTCATGGCATTTTCTTAGTTATTGTATATAGACATTTGTATTCTGCATTTCGTAAGTTTCACCTGTACCCATTCTAAGATGCACCATAGGTGTGGCCCCACCTATTACCTTCCCTCAACCCTAACCTCCCCCCTCCCTTCCCTTCCCTTGGCCCTTTCCCCACATTCTTGTGCTATCGTTGGGTTATAGCCTTCATGTGAAAGCTATAAATTACCTTCATAGTAGGGCTGAGTACATTGGATTCTTTTTCTTCCATTCCTGAGATACTTTGCTAAGAAGAATATGTTCCAGCTCCATCCATGTAAACATGAAAGAGGTAAAGTCTCCATCTTTCTTTAAGACTGCATAATATTCCATGATATATATGTACCACAATTTGGTAGTCCATTCATGGGTTGATGGGCACTTGAGCTTCTTCCATGACTTGGCAATTATGAATTGGGCTGCAATAAACATTCTGGTACAGATGTCTTTGTTATATTGTGATTTTTTGGTCTTCTGGGTATATACCTAGTAGAGGAATTATAGGATCGAATGGCAGGTCTATTTCTAGGTCTCTAAGTATTCTCCAAACATCCTTCCAAAAGGAACGTATTAGTGTACATTCCCACCAGCAGTGTAGAAGTGTGCCCTTTTCTCCACATACACGCCAACATCTCTGGTTTTGGGATTTTGTTATTTGGGTTACTCTATATAACAAATTTTCATTAACCACTTTAGAATGCATTTATAGTCTAAGGGTGTCCAATCTTTTGCCTTCTCTGCTGATAATTGGAAAAATAAAGAGTTGCCTTGGGCCATTCATTAAATATGCAAACACTAACAAAAGCTGGAAAGCTGATAAGCAAAAAAAGGGTCCATGCATACTTTTCACAATTCTGGCACCACAGATAAGCAAAACAGGTCTCAAATAATCAGCATGTGGCCTGCAAGTTGCAGGTTGGACACTCCTGCATCCCTTTCTAGGATTCTATTCTGCACTTGCATTGGTGTGTAATATGGCACTCTTTTAAAAATTTTCCTTATAACAAATCGCTTAATACAAACATCATGTTACATTTATTCTTATTTACAAATATGATCACTTATACACAGATCACTTACACTGCAGTTTTGTAAGACCCTCACTTATTATGCCATATATCTAAGACTCAAAGCAAAGTTAGTTATTTGGCTTAGACTGTTACCTTTTTTTTTTTTTTTTAGAGACAGTGTTTCACCTTGTTGCCCTCGGTACAGTGCCATAGTGTCACAGCTTACAGCAATCTCCAGATCTTGGGCTTAGGAGATAATCTCCAGATCCTGGGCTTAGGCGATTCTCTTGTTTCAGCCTCCCACGTAGCTGGGACTACAGCCGCCTACCACAACACCCAGCTATTTTTGTTGCAGTTTGGCCGGGGCTGGATTTGAACCTGCCACCCTCAGTATATGGGGCTGGCGCCCTACTCATTGAGCCACAGGCACTGCCCTAGACTCTTACGGCTTCAGAATAAGCTACAGTAATGTTTTTGCTTATTTTTCATTTTTTGAGGGAATTCAAACAATTTGACACACTAAATTCTATTCATAAATTTTTTTTTTTTTTTTTTGGTTTTTTTTTTTTTTGGCCCAGGCTGGGTTTGAACCCACCACCTCTGGCATATGGGACCGGCGCCCTACTCCTTGAGCCACAGGCGCTGCCCTATTCATAAATGTTTTAAAATTAATTTTTATTTACCACCATATGCATCATGTAATTTTCAAAAAAATTGCTTTGCATATGATGACATGGAAAGACTGACAATTTACATATTATATGAAATATGCTAACCATAGATATGGTTGTACAAGATGTTAGTTACCATTAAATATAAAAGCTCTAGTTGAGAAAAGTATTAATATAAAGATCAGTGCAATGGGGTCCAAAGATTATTTTATGACCCATAGCTCAGCCACCCCCAACTGTATTTGTGCATTACTACCATCTTGGAGACATAATAAAACCATCAACTACAATTTAATGTGGAAAACTGATACACAGTTTTGAGAAAGAAACTTAAGCACTGATATTTTCACAAAACTCTCCCTGCTGTTTTCATTATCTATCTATGTTTTAAAATGACTGAGGCAGTAAATTATAGTTCCTGCCTTAGTTCTTTTGACTTTACACAGCTCCTTCCCTTGGAAAGATTTCACAAGTTGTACCTATTTTAGAATCTATAAAAGGTTTTCATTTTCTTCTCTTCTCCTTCCTTTGTCCCCATACCTTTATTGCTATTCCTTTAGTTTTGATAACATCTGTCTGAGGCAAGATCCCGTACGTGCCACCACACGTGACTTCTCCCTGCCTTATCTCTCCTGGCTCACTTATCTTCCTTACCCCCAAGGACCTGTACATGAAACTTTAAAATAGCAGAAGTAGGTGGGGACGCAAGGATAAACAAAACAGTCACAGTTTCCATTTGCAAATTCTTTCTTCATGAGTGGGAAATTTGGGGCATAGGTTGTGATGGCTTTTATGTGTAAAATTGCTGTCAGGAATTCTCCTTATCTGCTTCTCCTAGGGGATAACTTTTCCAGCTTCTATGAAGGATAAATCAAACCTTCCAAGTACATGTATTCCCAAATGCTATGCAGATGGTTGTATATATTGGTTTACATGCTTCCTTCTTGTTGATTTTAATAGTGGAGAAGCAAAGTGAATAGTGTTCTCGGTTGAATAGTAAAGAAATATGGAAATTCAGGGATTTTAACTGTTATTTCTCAAGTGGAACGATATAGGAAGTGGTCCCTCCTTACAATTTTGTTCATTGAAATCTTATGGGGCTGTGTGTCATAAATACTCTAAAAGTTTCACTAATCCACTCTTTCAGGGTGACTGTGGAGGTCAAATGGTCACATTTCATTGGTGTCAAAGCCAGTTTTATTATCCTATGTTGGAATTTTATCTTTCTTTGGATGAGTATGTTCTCTCATCCTGGCAACTATATTTCTCATATCCTAGAATATGCAGGAAGGATTTTATATCACTTGGAAATAGAATTGTTTGTTCTATTGGGTTAAGTATATTTGAATTGGTAAACTAAATAGAACACAAGGAAAATGCACTTTTACAGTCACACTGGTGCATTCCCCACCACCTACTGTATTATAAAAGGAGACAAACCATACAGTTGGTATGAATGATGCTGAATTTTGGTGCAGGGAAATTCATCCTTTCCCACTCTACCATTAAAATATTTCAACTAGTACTCATTACTCTTATTTGGAGGTTATATTCTCTACTGGAATATGTTAGGATAATCTTTTAGGTCTGATATTTATCAGTTCTAACATCAAAGTATTTTACCAGATAGGTCCTCATTGATAATTCTTGGGACAATTAGTCTGCTTTAAAACTCATAACTACCTATTAATTTCACTATGAGAAAGTTATCATCTGTTTTTTTTTCCTGAGAACTATTAATATGGTGTGTTTTGTGAATTCCCTTTTTAAATTTAATCAGCCTTGTAGGATCAGAATAACACCAACTTGGACATTGCTAACTTTTAAAAAATTTGTTTTAATCTGTTTGCTAGTATTTAGTAGTGCATGTAATATTAATATTTATTACAATATATTATTTTACCAAGTTTTGTATTTTCATTGTACTTCCTTTATTAAAACATGAAAATTATCCTTCATTTTTCTATTCTCTATAGCAGTTGCTATGACATAGGGGTCTGTCTGATTTTTAGAATTCCATTCTCTTGAAATCTCTGGGCCTCCTTATTTTTTTCTTTTGTGATCTGTCTTTTAATAAATGTTTATGCTTTGTTAATGAGAATTAGTCTTTATAAGTGTCCTACGTTTAATGTGGTTAAATTTGATAAATTAAAAAATCTATCCATTTTTTCCAGAAGTAAAAATTAATTTGTAATCAGGGATGCAAAGTAATCTTTGATATATATAATTTTCAGTTTACTAAACTTCAATGACTCTTTTCTCTAATTTTGCAATACATTGTTTTACTTTTCACATTTTCATAATTATTTTATCTTGTTTATGTTGCTATTTTTCCCAAAATTTGTGTTTTGACTGATTTATAAAGTCTACTTATTCATTTGTGGTTTTATCTTTATAAATAGTTTCCTTGTGCTTTGTTGTTTTAATTATTTGTTCATTTCCAGCTTTTTGACTTGATATTTCATTCATATTTTTAATTTTGTTCTATTGTTGTTGATATCAGTACTTAAGGTTATAATTTTTTTTTTTGATCATGGCTTTAAATGCATCAGATTGATTCTAACATCAATGTTATCATTTTCATTATATTTCAGAAATATTCTAGTTTTAATTTGTATATTCCCTTTCTCTCAAATTTTGTTTAAACTGTATTTCTTTATTTCATAATGTGATAGACTTTTTTATTTTGTTATTTATTTTCCATTTTATTCAATTGTGGTCAGTGTTATTTGTACTACTCTTTTTTTTTTTTTTTTTTTGTAGAGACAGAGTCTCACTTTATGGCCTTCAGTAGAGCCGTGGCCTCGCACAGCTCACAGCAACCTCCAACTCCTGGGCTTAAGCGATTCTCTTGCCTCAGCGTCCCGAGTAGCTGGGACTACAGGCACCCGCCACAACGCCCGGCTATTTTTTGGTTGCAGTTTGGCCGGGGCCGGGTTTGAACCCGCCACCCTCGGTATATGGGGCCGGCGCCTTACCGACTGAGCCACAGGTGCCGCCCTATTTGTACTACTCTTAATGAAGCTTACTGATGATTTTTTTTGTGATCAAATATGTAGCAATTCAATTTTGGGGAATATCTAATATATATTTAGAAGAACACATAGTATATTATAAAAGTATATTCTTTTTGGCTCAATGTCCCTAGCTCAGTGGTTAGGGTGCCAGCCACATATACCCAGACTAGTAGGTTCGAACCCATCCCAGGCCTGCTAAACAACAATGACAACTGCAACCAAAAAATAGCCAGCATTGTGGCATACACCTTGTAGTCTCAGCTACTTTCGAGGCTGAGGCAAGAGAATCGCTTAAGCCCAAGAGTTGGAGGTTGCTGTGAGCTGTGACACCATGGCACTCTACCAAGGGCAACATAGTGAGACTGTCTCAAAAAAAAAAAAAGTATATTCTTTTGTATATATGCATAAGCATTTTTATGGGTTTTTTAAAAATGTATTTTAGAAACAATCAATTTCTCTTCTAGAGCTTGACTTTAGATTTAAGGATTTTGTTTTAACATCCCCACATGTCTGTTGCTATTTAATCCGTTTGTATTAAGCACTTCATTAAAGTTTTCTTCTGCTTCGTAGTTTTTTATTTTGGAGACTAGAGAGTTTTAGCTATAGCTGTTTCACTCTCAATTATTTTGCTTGTTTGTTTTCATTTCTTAGCAGTCTCACATAGATGAAGGTCACATTTTTTTCCCTTATATTTTTGTGGACATAGTTGGTGTTAATGGTGGTGAGTTTACACGGTTCCTAGTGAAAGAGTTCCCTAATGTAATAGCGCTAATTAGTACAGCAACATGTAGTTATTTCAATGTGGCAATGTGAGGTGAGTGTGTGCATGTATATGTATCTATGTCTATATGTGTTTTTGTGGTTTTATCCTTTTACACTGTTTGGTTCTTTTTTGTATGTGTTATTCAGAAGACCCTCCACATGTTTCTTTTTACTTTTACCACCCTGTCTCTGAAGGATGCTTTCTCCTCCATCTCCTTTTTAAAAAACCATTTACTCACATAGATGTATGGCTGTCTGAGACCTCCACCTTGAATCTCACTGACTTTTAATATCCCTCCCTCTACACACAGCCTTGTGTACCAAGACTCTCTTATAGTTTTTTTTATGGATGATGTGCTTTCTCTGGGGGATTTTAGATGACTCTTAAGTCTTCAGTTCCCCTCTTCCTTCTTTGTAGTTGGGTTTATGTTTTCTTTTATTCTTCTGTGCCTTCCTGTAACCCCTCTATTCTCCCACCCTTGAGCCTTTACAAGAAACTTGTTTCCACTGGAAGTGCAGGTGAAATCCCCTAAAATTTGTTGATTTTGTCCATACAGGCAATGGGAAGTTAGTACTTTTGTTCTGGCTCTTGGTTGTGTTGAGCACAAGTCACGATACGGTTTTACTAGTTCTTATCAATTAGTATAGTTTTTGGAGGATTCGCAGACAAACGTGTGTGGTCTCTATTATCTTTGGAAGTTAAATCTCTGTTTTAAAATATCATTTTTAGAGGCGGCGCCTGTGGCTCAAAGGAGTATTGTGCCGGCCCCATATACCAGAGGTGTTGGGTTCAAACTTGGCCCTGGCCAAAAAAAAAACTGCAAAAAAAAAAAAAAAAATACCATTTTAGTTTCTTTCAGTGCATGCTTTTTTGTTAATAAATTTACCGAAATATATTACACATACCATATTATTCACCCAATTAACATTGTAAAGTTATCTTGCTCGGTAATAAAATCACCACCATAATTCAGTTTAGAATATTTTATCACTATGATTTGATTCCATTTGCCCATTTACTGTTAGTCACCATCTCCCTGCACCTCCCACTCCACAGAACTATTAATATAATTATAGATGCTTTCATTTCACCTTTTCTAGGCATTTCATTTAAATGGAATTATAAACCACTTAATATAATGTTTTCAAGGATTATCCATGTTGTATCATGAAACAGTACTTCACTTTTATCAGTGAAAATATCCACATTGGTTTATTCATTTATCAATTGATAGACATTTTTTCTGATTAGGACCAAAGCATCCTAATCAGAAAAAAATTATTTAATAATAGACATCCAAATAGATTATAACAAAACTACAATGATAAATTTAAAAAAGATAGTTCTTATCCGTACCATGAGAGAAAGACTAATTATCTACAGAGAAAGTAGAATTCTATTTCAAATTTGGTGATGGAAGACAATGTCAGTCTTCCATATAGATCCAAAAGTCTTAAACAAATGGCAACCTGAAAAAAGTAGCAATGTGTCAAAATGTTACCAAAATATGACTAAGTCTTTTTTACTAGCAATCTATGATTGGCTGAAATTGGTGCATATTCATTCACCATATTAATGTGTTAAATATTAGAAAACGGTATGATCTCAATAAAAATTACAAAAGCTTTCATTGTAAGTAATCTACATGATCTAAAATATTTTTTAAAAACTTGAACAGGTTATACATGAATGCATATAAATTACAAAAACCCTCCAAATTTAAGCAATACACAATTTTATGAATAAGTGTATATGTGGTGAAAATATGGGGAAAAAATAAGTGAGTTCATCCATAGGAAATTGAGTTTAAGATTGCATTTGAGACAAAAAGGGAATGGAATTTGAGGTGAGCGTTGGATGGAGACATAGGATTAGTTAGTTTTGTTAATGAGCCTTTAAAAAATTTAGATTTTTTATTGTCCTTTTCATGTATGCCATTTACTAATAACATAGTAAGAACGTTATTCTTAGGTATGTACTCCCTGATTATTTCTTTGCTGTCTCTGTATTTTAAAGCAAAGTATATGCTTCCAGACCAGTTCTTTGGCTCAGAAAAATCTCATCCAATCTGTGAATCCGATGGCGAAACTATGCCAGCAAATGTACTTTTTGCTTGACAAATATGTAAAAGCACAATAGTAAATATTTTCTCTCCTAGTTTTTGAAATAACAGTGTCAGTATGCTTGGAGCTCGTGGGTTTCTTTTAATTTACAACCGCATACACAGGAAACAGTTGTTTTGTTTCTAAATTGACATTCCTTCAAACTTAACCTGGAAACTCCACTTCATAAATTAGGTTAACTATGAACATGATGATGCTGGCTTGTTTTCAAATATTAAAATTAATTAACCCTACTTAATATAATCTTTTATAATTACTAAAAGTAGATGAATAGGATATAAAATGGGAGATGCAAGGGTTAAACTGTGTTCACTCCTTCCTCAGGTCTGAGTGTGGCCTTATACTGACTCAGGACTGGAAAATGGCCCACCACAGAGCAGTGGATGAGTGCAGGGTCTGGGGAATAGCAGGGAGCAGCTATTTGAAGTGAAGTCCCTTATCTATCTTAAGTCCTGTTCAAATACTTAGTCACTGAGAAGCACGTTTGGACACCATAAATGAAACTAACACATTATTTTATTTATTATTTTTTCTCTCACTACAGAAAAAGTAATGGTAAAATCCCTTATAAGCACTATGGCAATTGCCGACCTTCATGATGTGGCATTATATATCACATGATTTCTGCTGTAATCCTACTCTCCTGCTGGGTTCCACAAATTTTTACTCTTTAGTGACTGAAAGTCCTAGATAAGTAGCAGAATTCTGTTTTGAAAGTCAGGAATTCACTATAAGAATTGGATATTCTTACAAATGCAAAATCTTGGAATTACAAAATTTTAATTTTCTATTGATGTCCAAATATTTGATGAAAACCTGAAAAATCATTAATTTAAGTATATATTTAAATCATGATAGGAGATATTCCTCAGTCATTAAATACTTTTCTCAATGAACATGTTGCATGGTATTTATTTTATTTAAAATGACTTTTACCTTAGCAATTGCCTGATATGGTCACACATATGTATAATATAGGCATTGATACTTAGAATAATATTTCTCAAACTTAGCTTTAGCATGTATATGTGTATGAAGGACAAACATCTAAAATCCTACCTACTTGTTCTAATGAATCAAAATTTTCAGAAGAAAGTTTTGGTGCTTGTAATTTTGAGCAATACTCTGGTGAGACAAACACTCACAGTCTTTTTGTCCTAAAATGAGCTTAGCCTTGAGAGAAATATAGTGCCTAACAGATTATGGGAAATTTTTCCTTTATTTGTTATGGTGCGGGATAAGCCAATATAATGGACACAAAAGAGTACACACTTTAAGTAGTTTGTGATTTTACTTTTTTACATATTAATTCTAAATGAGTATATAGAGTTGATCTGCAGGAGGCCCTGCCATCAACAATTCAAGTCTTCCATTTGGGGTACCACAGATAGATGGTGGTTCATTCTTCTCTACCTTCTACCTTTCAGCCAATGAGAATTATACTTGACTGGAAGTCCGAATGGTCGTGTAAAACTTATTTAAAGAAAGAAATGCAGATTTAATAGCTGAAGACAACCATGTACTATAATAATTATATCATTTCATGGCCCTTACTCCATAAGTATTTGTAATAATGAAAGGATGATCAATGTAAAAACTATTTATTTGACATATCAGGCATTTATTCTTTATTTTATGCCTATATTAGAATGAAGATTTAGTGGGCACCCTTAACTTGGCCTCTCATGGATTTGCTTTAAACCGAGTATTTATTCTCTCTTTTATACAGATTCTGTGCAAGAGATATTTAACAAATGGTGATATATTCACATAGTCATTTTCATTACCAACTGACATATTTATAGACATCTGCTATATATGAGGATCTATGCATTATTCTATCAGTAGGACTGTGAGCAAAATTAATATAGTTGGACTCTTCAACTCATTGACCATGTTCCAGTTCCCGCTATTATCCAATGGTGAATAAAGACTTGGCTTTTGAGCAATTCCTTAGTACCAGGAATTGGTACTAGGAATTGTTTTCACAGATGAAAACAGTTTCACAGATGCCTTGGAACTCAGTTCTTATAATGCTTTGTCATGTGGACATATTCCACTCATTGTGTCGCCTCAATTTTACTGTGACCACAAGAGATTAATAAAACTGAAAATTTAAAAATAGGAAAGATTCTAAATGAAAGATGGTTTTGATAGAAATTCTGTTTATATTTTAGGGTGATATAATTCTGACACTGTGCTGACATGGCACGTATGAAATTGTCTTTCACTTGAAGGACAATGTACTTTAAGGAAAACACAGTCTTGTGCCCAGTTTGGGAGTGAGACAGACTATCTTCCAGAGAATATCATGAGTCATATTTGTCTGATGACTGTAATATTTTAAACTTTAGAATTTGGGTAGTGACTTATGTCTTCAAAAATGAGTGTTCTTAGCAGTTCTGTTTCTGACCTAATCAGAAGTAGAGTTCATTACCGACAGTCTTCCATCTGTATATAGCTAGAAGATGTGATAGTACCGTTCCTGCTTTCAGTTGCCAGATTTATGGTTTCTTTGTTCTTGGTATTGGAAATTCCCTACATACATGGAATTCCATAGCCAATTTCTCTCTCTCTTTATCAAACCTCCATGAATTTAACTGTTCTTTGACTTCAGTGTTTATAGGATCTTGTAGACTTCATAGATTTCAAAGTGCTTAAGAGCAGACATTAGTAATTTCCCCCTTCACCATTTTCTAGCAAGAGCTTTCTGGGTTTAATAGATCGTGACAGCCAAGGGCTTAGGATTCACTTAACATTAATTCTCACAACTGTTTTACAGTATCCTATTTTATTTAACAAAAATTTCTACAGAATATTTTAGTTTTGAAACAGTGGGTAAAATTATAGATCATTTCTATGTTCTATATAGATATAGATATTTCTAAGTTCTCATATTCTAGGGAAAAGATACCTAGATATTAATTCACTAAGACAATAATAATTTATTTACACATATAAGACTTGAGTGAATGGGGAGAGAGGTCGTATTTTTAGAAGGAATACTTAAATGACAGAGATTATGCTTTATAATATTTTTACTGAGCTATTTTATTAGAATACCTATAAGAACTTTCGTAACTGAATAGATTAGAGGAAATAACATAGTTTGATTGGAAACTTATCCAGGAAGATATACTATTATGTAATAAAAGGATGTTTATTAAAAATTTACCCGGGGAGATATATTAATATGTAATAGAAGGATGTTTATCTGTACAGTGTTCCAAATATGGTAGAACTTCTGTAAGTTGACCACCCAACTGACTGTAACAAATTTGTCAACACAGGAAGTGGTCAACATAAGGAACTAGGCCTATTGTTCTGATACATACATGTAGTGCACATCCAGTCTAAGAAAATTAGGTCAACTAAAGAAGGTTGCTAATGTAGGGAGGTGGTCAACTATGGAGGTTCTACTGTAGTTGAAATCAAATCCATATATATATCCATATTCAATATACAATAAAGTTGAGTTGGATTTTTATATGAAGTACTAAATTATTCTACATGAATGAGAGCTAAAGTGTGCCTTAGGAAATAATAAATTTTTATATCCCTTGTGTCATTTTTATCAATAATTTTAATATGATAGATGCAGAATTAAGAGTTGACATATGTTTGTTTAACCATAAGAAAGGTTTAATACTAGGATGAAAGACAGTTAAGTTTCTGATTTTCTCTATATATTTATGTGAGAATTACTTTAGAATGAGATTCATAGGGTTTTCATCTCATAGCTCAATAAAACTAAAGTTAAATAAAATAAAAATAAACATATAAATGTAAAATCTATAAAATCATGAACAGAGAGAGTTTTATTTTAGGCTTTCTAATCTAGTTGCCTTTTCTTTCTTGTTTTCCTCCCTCTTTTTCTCTTTCCACTTTTAGTTCTACTTTTCTTTTCTTTCTACCTCCCACCCCCCCCTCCTTGCCTACCTTCCTGCCTCCTTCCCTCCCTTCTTTCCTCCCTCCTTCCTTCCCTCTCTCTTTCCTTCCCTCCCTTACTCCCTTTCTTGTATTCCCTTTTTCTTTGTTTCTCGCTCTCTTTTTTAATTAGATCATAACTGTGTACATTACTGCATTTATGGGGTACAATGTGCTGACTCTATATACAATCTAGAATGTTTGCATCAAACTGGTCAACATATTATTCATCTCACTTACTCATTTGTTGTGTTTGGACATTTATACTCTACTGTTAATATATTTGACATGTACGCTTGCAATATACACAGTATGTGAGGTCCCACCAATTACCTTCCCTCCACCCATCTCCCACCTCCTCTCCCCTCGCCATCCTCCTCTCTCCTTCTTTCTGCCTAAAATTGTGTTTCATCTTTTGTATGAAAGTTTGGGTGGTTATATATTGATTTCATAATAGGTTTAACCTCATATATAATATACTGTACAACTTAATCAGAGGGTACAAAATAGACATGGTTTTCTTTCTTTCTTTTTTTTTTTTTTTTTAGTACTAATCAAGTGCAGTAGTGAAAAGAGAGGAAAGTGTAGAACATCTTGTCTTGTTCCCAGTCCCAGAAGAAAAACATTTAATCTTTCACCATTTCACAATGTTAGCTTATTTTTTTGTGTTTACTTTTGGGATTTTTTTGGTATGTGTCTTTATTAGGTTGAGAAATTTCTCTGCCCTTCTATTCATAGACTCTTACATGCTTCTCTCATTAAATGGAATTAGATTTTTAAAATGTTTTCTGTATCCGTTGAGGTGATTATAGTTTTTCCCTTTATTCAATTAATATGCCATATTGTATTAATTTATTTTTAATATTAAATCCACCTTGAATTTTTGCAATAAAACCAAGTTGGTAAAATGCTGCTACATTTGTTTGGTTTGTATTTCTGTAGAGTTTTGCATCTAGATTCATAAGAAATATTTAAAGGATATTTCTTATTTTGTGGTACCTTTGTCTAGTTTGATAGCAGGATAACATCAGCCTTAAAGAATGAGTTAAGAAGTCTTCATATATATATATTGGAAAGGATTATGAAGGATTAGAGATGATTCTTTGAATATTTAGTAAAAATCATCAGTAAAGCCACTGGACCTTTACTTTTCTTTGTGGAATGCTTTTAAAGATATTAACTTAATATCTTTATATGTAGCTCTATTTAGATTTTCTTATTTACACATTTTAACTAGTTTATTTTTAGGTATTTGATTAGTACCTCTATGATCTAATTTGTTGACATACTTTGTTTCCTGTATGCCTTTGTGGTGATCCTTTTCCTTTCCACAAAGTCAGTGGTGATGTTCAGCCTTCATCAGTCCTTTTACCTTCTGGTAAACAGCATGACAGAGGCAATGAATAAAGCTCAAGCACATGGATAGAGATTTTGCAAGGGACCTTTCCTTGAGTTACCCCCTCCTGTGTGTTAGGACAGGATAGTATCAAATGTTCCTTGTCTGCTTGTTCATCAGCACCTGGACCACTGGATGCCAGGGATGCATACCTTGATAGCCTTCAGGGTCAGGTAAGCTTATGCAACAGAAGCAGCAGCTCTGAAGATGAAGGCAAGATAGCTATGTTTACCTGGAAAATGAGTATCTTTAGAAATCTTGGTGCTGTTCTTAATCCTGCCTTTGGTGGTTTCCCTTCCTTTTTGCAGCATTGCAAAGAGTTGTCTCCAGTCTTGTGAAGGAGATGTATAACCAATCACGAAGAATGTCTACTGCTCTGAACAACCAGTGATGGTCCCTAAGCTCCCCACAGTGCTGAGAAAGCTCTAGCCTGACACAACTCAAGCAAGCACCAACCAGTTAAGGAGATGTATTATCACCGATATTACAGTTGAGACCTCAAGGGTACACATGCTAAACATAGACCAAAACTGATGGCACATCATATTGAGGTAGAGTACTGAGTTTTATATATTCACATAGTGAACTATATTATAGAGGTGAAAATAAATTTTCTGCACAAGTGGCACCTGACGGATTGAGGAAAGAGCCTAGCAGATATAAAGATCCAATTTTCTTATAATCTATATAAAGTTTCCTCACATATCTGTGGCCCCCGGAAATGTCTCATCCGCATATTTGAGTTCTGGGATATAGCTGGAATATTGCTTTTGATTTTCTGAGAGGATAAGGTAAAATGTGAAGGCAGCTGCATTTTCCCTCCAATTAGTGAAGCTGTGTGTTATTTACCTTTTTTTTTTGCCTGGCTATCTATTTGTTAATTTATAAAATTCATGAAATTTTACTTTCCCATGTTTATTGCTGGGATACATAAACAAAATTTATTTTTGTATATTGATCTTATATCCTGTTATGTAATGCATTTCCTTTTTAATTTTAGTAATTGCCTTTTTAAATATACATTTCTTAGGAGACTTTACATATACCATGTAGCATTCTGCTGATACACATGGAGGTAATTTCACTTTTCTTTCTTTTTAAATTTCAGATTAATATATGGGTACAAACAATTAGTCCACATTGTTTGTATTTGTTAGGCAAAGTCCAAGTTGTAGCTGAGCCCTTCACCCAGGAAGTGTTCCATATACTCCTATATCGTACCCATTAGGTAAGAACTTGCCAATCCACTACTGACCCTCCACCCCTCCCTGTCTCCTTCCCCTCCCCCTTACTTAAATTTAATTGTGCTATTTTCTTGTGTGAGCCTGTAGTTGTTCATCTACTACTTTCATATTAGTATTGAGTACTTTGTATGCTTGCTTTCCCTTTTTTGTGATACTTTGCATAGGAAAATGTTCTCCAAATCCATCCAGGTAAACAGAAAAGATGTAAGTAAAGTCTCCATCTTTCTTTATGGCTGAATAGTATTCCATGGTTTACAGATACCATGGTTTATTTATCCATTGGAGAGTTGATGGGCACTTTTATTGTTTCCACATCTTGGTGATTGTATATTGAGCAGTAATACATATTCTAGGGCAAATGTCCTTTTGTCAAAATGATTTTTTTCTTCTTCTGGATAGATACCTGGTATAGGATTGTGGTATCAAATGGAAGGTATACTTTTAGCTCTTTGAGGTTTCTCCATACTTCTTTCCAAAAAGACTATATTAATTTTCAATTCCACCAAAAGTATATAAAAGTTCCCTTTTGTCTGCACCCATGCCTGCATCTGCAGCTTTAGAACTTTGTGATGTGGACTATTCTCCCTGGGGTTAGGTGATACCTCAAAGTGGTTTGATTTGCATTTCTCTGATGATTAGGGATGATGAGTATTTTTTCAAGTATTTGTTAGCCATTAATTTGTCTTCTTGGGAGCTGCCCAAGGCATTCCAACTAGAATATCTCTCAATAACAACTTAGGGACACCCTAACATTCTAAATTAAAAATATGTAAATAAATTGAAAACACACATGAGGAAGAATCAGAAGAAGAACCCTGGCAACATGAAAAATCAGAACAGATCAACCACCCCCAAGAGATTGCAGGGAGATAGAGCTGAAAATATCATTCATAAAAAATTATCAAAATGACAGAAATAGAATTCAGAATATGCATGGCAAATAAGATGAATGGAACTGAAAAGAAGATGGAAAGAAGTCAAAATAGAAGTTCCAAAACCGTCTCAAGAAATAAATGAAGTTAAAGACAAATTCTCCAAGGGTCTGAACATAATTAGGAAGGATATAGCAGAACTTCAGGAATTAAAAGAGGCATTCAAGGAGTTTTAAAGCACAGTTGAGAGTCTGGCAACAGAGTAGAACATGGAGAAGAAACCCTCTCAGAACTCAAGATTTTCTAACTACGTCAATCATTAAAAAAGATTTCTTTTTAAATTTTTTTTTTGTTGTTGTTGAGATAGAGTCTCACTATGTTGGCCTTGGTAGAGTTCTATGGCGTCACAGCTCACAGCAACCTCAAACTCTTGGGCTTAAGCAATTCTCTTGCCTCAGCCTCCCAAGTAGCTGGGACTACAGGCAACTGCCACAACACCAGGCTATTTTTTTTTTTTTTTTGTAGTTGTCATTGTTTAGCAGGCCTAGTCTGGATTTGAACCCCACATCCCCGGTGTATGTGGCTGGCGCCTTAACCACCAAGCTATGGGCACGGAGCCTCTTTTTAAATCTTGAACACTTTCTCCCTCTGTCCCCTGCTTTGTTTTCTTCCTTTATTTTACTCCCTGGGAACTTCTTATATTATGGGAAAAGTAATCAGAATTTCAGCCTGAATTATGATGTTAGCTATTGGTGACTCATGTCTATTGCTGTTTCTAGTTGTCAAGATGCCTTTATTATTAATAACTGTCTATTGATACGATCATATGATTTTCTCTCTTACTCTGTTAATGTACTTAATTATATTTCATAATTTTTGGATGTTGAAATAGCCTGTGTTCTGTAATATTTTCTAGTTGATAATGGTCTATAGAAAAGATTAATGTATTTGCAGATATTTTGTCAATCAAAGGGCTATGTCATTTACTAATCAATTCATTAACAACTTACAAACACTTTAAAACTTCTCTGTCATTATTCTATACTCATATAGTACATGTAATATGTCAGTCACTATCTTAAGCATTTTACACATAATAAATCATTTAGGAATTACAAGGAACATGCTGTATTTATTTCTTTTATTTACATACATCATACAGAATGCACAAAGAATATATGCAGTTTTATAAGACCACTCACTTGTTATTCCATAAAGTGAAGACTTAAAGCACAGTTGTTTGGGTTTAGATTCTTATCACTGAAGAATAAATTACAATAATCATTTTATAATTTATTTTATATTTTTGAGGAAGAAATCACAAAAACTTGAAACTTAAATATCAACTTATAAAAGACTTTAAAATAATATTTGTGCCACATTATATATATCATTAATATTTCAAGACATAATAAGTTGGTTTGCATATGATGACATTAAAAGAAGTAAATTTAAATACTATGTGCAGGAAGATAGTCACAGCTACATTTTAACTATGCTTTTATTAAATATAAAGGCTCCAATTTAGAGAAGTGTGAAGATTGATGATTGACATAAGAGGCTCCAGAGATAATTCCATGGCTGGAGCTACACATAACCATTATCTTGGAGACTTAAAATACCAGTGGCTAGAACCTAACTCACAAAATTGAATTCCAGTGTTGGGGAAGGAACCCAGGAACAACTATGGTCCCAAAACTCTCCAGTTGGTTTTCATATCCATTTAAGGTTTAAAGATACTAAGGTTCCAACCATATTTGCAAATTGTAGTTCCTGGAATTCCAATTTTCTTGCATAGTTCTCTTGAATCTACACAGCTCCCATCCCTGGAAAGATTTCACATTTTAACTAATTTAGTATCTATAAAAGGCTTATCATTTTATCCCCTTCTCATTCATTTTTGCCCATCAGTTAAAATTGTCTGTCTCCATATTCCACACTTTCTGCTGGACGTATAGCTTTGATAACATCTTTATGAGGCAAGTTCTCAGTACCTGCCAGGACGCATGATCCATCTGTTTCTTATCTCTCCTGGATCATGTATCTTCCTTACACAGAGCTGTTTAAAAGAGACTCCTCGACAAAGCAGAGGTAGACCAGTAGGCAACAGCGAACACAACAGCCAGTTTCCCGTTGCACCATTCTTTTTTTTTGAGGTGGGTAATTTGGGGAATAAATTAGGGCAGCTTTTAGTTATAGAATTGCTTTCAGGACTTCTCCATATCCACTCCTTTTGGGGAATAACCGTTCCCATATGATTAGTAACCTTCTATGAAGGTTAAAGCAAATTCTTAAAAGTGCATGTGCATGTATGCTTCAGGGCTACACAGAAGGTTATTCTGAGCGTTTTTCTGTATTAGTTTGCATTGTATTGGTTTACCTGCTTCTTTTGTGTAGATTTTAGGAGTGGGGGAGCAAAGGGAAGTCTTTCTTATTGAAGAGTAAAGAATATGGAAATTCGGGGGTTGTAACTGCTCTTTCTCAGGTGCAAGAATACAGAAGTGGTCCCTGTTTCCAGTTCTGTTCATTGAAGCTTCATGAGCTGTGTGTCAAATTATTCTGAAAATTTCTCCACAGTGTCTTTAAGGGTGACTAAGGAGGTCAAATGGCTCACTTTTCCTTGTGGACTAAAGCCAGTTTCATTGTCGTGTTGGCATTTTATCTTTGTTGTGGTGAGTATATTTTCCCATTCTGGATAGGCAAGATTTGACATAATTTAGAAATTGAATTTGTTATTCTGTTTAGTTTAGAATCCTTGAATCAATAATCCAAATAAAATGCAGGGCAAATGCCTTTTTTAATTTACATTGGTGAATTCCACCACCCTCCACCACTATATTATAAAAATTGAGAAACTGTATGGTGGACATGAATGGCTACTGAATTCTGGGGCAGGGATATTCATCCTTTTTACACATCTGCAACTAAATACCTTAACTAGCCCCTTTCCCTATTTGAGGGGTAATAGTCTCCAGTAGAATTTGTTATAATAATCTCTTTCAGGTCTCATATTTTCAGTTATCAAATATTGATAATTTGATGTGAGAATCAAATTATCTAACATCAAAGCATTTTATTTTACCAAGAAAGTCCTCATTGGTAACTCTTGGGACAATTAAAAACTCAAAGTTGTCTAGCAATTTCATTGTAAAGCAACTGTGTGGGTGTTGGAAAAAGCATTGAAAATAGAGGAGGAGAAATGACTCTTGAGTTCTGATTAATTATCCTCATATTTGAGTGATTTTATGCAAGTAATCACGCTCCTTGAGCTTCAGTTTCCTCATCTACTAGGTGCAGAAAACAAAGAAAACGTTATCTTCAGGGGAAGGTGTTGTGGGTGTAAACAATATAGTAGATCTCAGAGAGAATGAGATCTAGCATCATTTTCAGTGTTGCAAACTGAATTTTCCTTACACACTCAGTGCCTAAGAAGGCTTACTTCTTAGCGGCTTGTTTCCTCATTGAAAGGTCTGAGTCTATGTCACCTTACACTCCATGTGCATCTATCATGGGAGACACTAATCTGTTTTATTTGTGCAGATACTGTTATGTCTGATACAGATGAAGTCACAGAAGAGGTAAGTTACCTCTAGGAAGTTGAAAACACTTAATTTTAAAACATTAACAGCTACATGGAAAAATACTCAGCATAAAGACAATGTATCATAAAGTAAAACTCTTAAGTTATTGCCCTGCTTCTGTCTGGTTTTGACATTTTAATTATTTGTTTCTACATTTTTAATTGAAATTTTAACTCATTTTATAATTTTTTTCCATTTTTATTGGTATAAATGTTATATTCAAGGCTGTGAGTTTTCTTTTGAGCACTGTGTTAAATGCATCAAATTCATTCTAACGTGAATGGTTATCATTTTCATTATATTTTAGGACTATTTTCATTTCAGTATGTGTTTTTCCTGTCCTTCGAGAATGGTTTAAAATATTTTGTTCATTACATAGTTTGATGAGTGTTTTGGTTTTAGATTTGGTTATCAATTTTTTAAATTTGATTGTTATCAGAGTTTTATTTATATAACTTCTACTGAATGAAGCTCACTATTTTTTTTATGATCTAATATAGAGCAATTTTTGTGAATTTCCAATGTGTACTTGAGAAAAAAATATATAGTTATCATCAGACTATAACATTTGATTTATATCCGTAGTGTTTATTATGGTGATGTGCTTCAGTCTTTGTTTTCTAGCCGATTTGAGGTTCACTGACCTGTCTGGCACTGAAAGTGTTGTGTTGCGGTCTCCCATTAGGATTGTTTTGATTTCTGTTACCTCTTTATTTTTCTTTGGTAGATGGCCTTTCTTAGTTACATAATGAATAGATCTTCATAACTGTTGTATTTTTATTGTGATTTGCATGGCTTTGGTGAAGTATCATTCTTTATCATATTTAATGACCTTTGACGTGATCTCCACTTTGCTAGTGGGCGTGAAATTCATGAGTTTTAATTTTATCCTTACCTTCGCTATGTATTTGTCTATCTTTTAATTTTTAATCTTTTAATTCACTTTGTCTTGGGTGTATATGTATGTATAGTATATAGTGGGTCTTACTATGGGTGACAAATTGAAAATCTCTTTATTTTAATTCATGAGAGTTGCATCCCTTCTTGTTTATTGAAAGAAAAGACACATTTGCTCTCAATAATGTTATATAATGTATTATTAATTCAGTTTGCTGTATCATCCAGTGCTTCTATCCTCTGTGATGTTTTCTTTGTTTTTGTGTTCTATGGAACATTTCACATTTAGGAAGATTTCATTTTTGTTCTGGTAATCAGTCTTATATTTACGCCCTTTTAAATGCACTGAGTTCTTTTATTTAATATTCATCTCTTTATCTATTTAGTGTCTGGTTTGGAAATATTTTATAACATTCCTTTCCTCTTATCCTATCTCTTCCTTATATACAAGTAATGATTTCATTATATTTCTCTTCTTTCCACTTATCCATATATAAATTTATTTTTTATCTTTTTATAATATGTAAAGTTTATATGTTCTTTCACCTTTCACATTTTATTTCTCTGTGCTTCAGTACTAAATAAAAATTAAATACATGTATATCAAATTCTCATCACAGTCCTTTGAAAAAGTTTTCCCAGTAATCTCTTGTTTGTATAAAGCTCATTCATCAGTAAAATGTTGAGATAAGGCCCAATATTAGTTGAATAATTCTAATTTTTCAATTGCCTTAATGCTTATTGAAATCTATTCTGCATTGAGCAGCTTGAAATTTAATATTTATTTCTAAGACATTTTCTCATTACTTTTTATTTCTTTCCAGATTTCAATCAAGTTTGTTTTATGTCTTTAAAAACCATCAATTTCTGAAAAAAAAAAATAAAAAAGTTAATTTCTGTTCTAGAGCTCAACTTTGGATTCATGCTCTTTAATATCCCAAATATTTTCTAGAGGCTATTTAGTTTATTTCATTTTGAGTATGTCATTAAAGTTTTTCTTCTGCTTCATCGGTTTCTATTTTGGAGGTCCTGGGGTTTCAGGTATAGCTGTTGGATTTGCAATATTTTGCCTGCTTGTTTTCTTCTTATAAAAGTTTTATGTAGATGAAGACCACATTTCTTTTTTTATATTTTTGTGGACATAACAGACTGTTAATGTGAGTTGGTTTGCAAAGTTCCTAGTGAACACATACCCTCTTTAGACAAAATGTATAGCAAAATGTAGTTACGTCAGTGAGGCAATGAGAGGAGTGTGTCTGTGTGTGTGTGTGTGGTATTATCCTTTCACATGGCTTGTTTCTCTTTTGTACTGCACTATTCTAAAGGTCCTCCACTTGCTTCTTGTCATTTTTACCACCCTGTTTCTGAAGAATGTCTTTCTCTTTCTCCAGTTTCTCTCTCTACAACCTTCTTAACCTCCTCCTCCCCCTCCTTCTTCTCTTCCCTTCATCTTCCTCTCCTTCCTCTTCCTTCCTCCTCCCCCTCCTTTTTTTTTTTTTTTTTTACTTTTTTCTCACCCAGAGATAATGCTTTCCTGAGTTTTGCACATTGAATCTCACTTAATCTGGGCAGCGCCTGTGGCTCAGTGAGTAGGGTGCCAGCCCCATATACAGAAGGTGAAGGGTTTGAACCCGGCCCTGGCCAAACTGCAACAAAAAATAGCCGGGCATTGTGGCGGGGGCCTGTAGTCCCAGCTACTCGGGAGGCTGAGGCAAGAGAATCGCCTAAGCCCAAGAGCTGGAGGTTCTGTGAGCTGTGATGCCATAGCACTCTACCAAGGGTCACAAAGTGAGACTCTGTCTCTAAGATAAATAAATAAAAATAAATCTCACTTAATTTGAATTCTCTAATTTTCTTCCCTCCAAACTTGTCCTTATCTCCAGGTCTCTTCTATGGGTATTTTTGTATGAATTATGTGCTTTCTTCAGAAGATTTTGGCTGAATCTTTGGTCTTCAGTTCCCCTCTTTTCTCTTTATACTTTGTTTTAGGTTTTCTTTTACTCTTCTTCGGCCTTCCTACAACCCACTGTTCCTCCACCCTCTATTTTTTGTAAGAAGCTTGCTTCCACTAGGATTTCAAGTGAAAATCCTACCACAAGTTTGTGATTGTTTTTGTCCATATAGTAATGGAAAGGTAATACTTTTGTTCTGTTTTTGGGCTGTGCTAGGTTCAAGTCATTATATAGTTTTATTCGTTCTTGTTAATTAATATAGTTTTGGGGGATCCACAGAGATCTTTATATGAACTTCACTACATCTGGATGACATGGAAGTTAAATACATGTTTTAATATATCATTTTAGTTTTTGCAGTGTATTTTTTATTTAAAAAGTACTGATATATATTACATGTACCATTTAATTAAATTAAAAGGGATAATTTAATGACTTTTTAAAGTTATTTTACCAAATTTTAAAGTCACCACCGCAATCCAGTTTTTGAACATTTTTATTTTCAAGATTAAATTCCATTTGCCCATTCAGAGTTAATCACCATTTCCTGTACCTCCGAAACCAAGGAGCTATTAATATAATTTCTTTGTCTATAGATTTATCTTTCCTAGATACTTTATGCAAATGGAATTGAAAATATGTGGGTTTTGAATAGCTTCTTTCATTAATATAATGTTTTAAATATTCATCACTGTTGTACCATTAATTAAAACTGCATTTCTTTTTATCAGTGAGTAATTTCCTAGTGATAGATGACAAACAACATTTTATTTGTCCACCAATCAGTTGATAAAAATTTGGGTTGTTTCTATTGTTTGGAAATTATGATTTGATTTGAGAATTCTAATACATTCTAACCAGAAAAAATTTTATTTAATTATCTATATAATAAATATATTGTATTTATTAATTGATTCAAAAAGAATATATTGTATTGATTCATTGAATTAAAAAAAAATTCAAATTCAATGATTTATAGTCAAATCTATAAATCAATGCATTCAAAGATATGGTTTTAATTAAGAATACCCTGGGAGAAAGACCAGTTAGTTACCTACAAAGGGATTAGACTAAAATTACTAAAATTTGGTAATGGAAGACAATGTCAATCTTTAATAAAGATCCAAAAACCTAAATAACCTTAGCATACAAAATATAGGAAAGTACAAATTGTCTCCAAAATGTAACAAAGTTTATTTTACTTGCAATCTATAATTGACTCAAAATAGAATGCAATCATTCACAGTAGTAATAAGTTAAAGATTCAAAAATTATATATGTTGAAACTGTGTAAACTTTCAATAAAATAACTTACATTTGCTAAAATAGTTTTAGAAAATCAGAATAGGAGATAATGCATATGCATGTAAATTTCTAAAATTTTCAGAATTAAAATAAATATTACACAATTTTATGAATAACTGCATAGATGTTTAAATTATAGAGAAACGCAAGTGAATGAAAAACAGAAAATTAATGATACCTCTGGGATAGGAGGGAAATGGAATTGAGAGGATTACAAGGTTATGGCGGTGTCTTATTTTATAATTTGGTTTTTGTTACAAAAATTTTTGTTTTGTTATGGGCCTATAATAAAAACATACAGAGTCTTTTCTTTTTTTAATGTATAGAATTTCATAAGAATGAATTTAGAATATTGTTTTCAAATATGTACTCTATGATTGCTTTTTTGTTGTCTCTCCATTGTACAGCCACTGTGTGCGAAATATTTAGCTCGACCATTAGGTTGTAACAGGAGATATACCCCAGTCTGTGGAACTGATGGCAAAACTTATGGCAATTTATGCATGCTATGCAGGGAACTACAGTAAGAGCACAATAGTCTATATTTATTCTTCTTTTGTAAAAATGTACTTATTTATTATGCTTCACAAATAAAAATTGTGTATATTTATTATGTACAACATGTTTGGAAATATGTATACATTGTGGGATGGCTAAATTGCAGTATCACCTCACATAATTGTTTTTTGGGGTTAGGACACTTAAAATTTATGTTTAATTGATTCAATATTTTATCTTCTTATTGAAATAAAAGTCTTAGTATGCTTAAAACTACTAAGTTCCTCTTAATCTATAGCCTTATACACAGTACACAGCTATTTTGTTTCTATTCAATCTGGAGGATACACCATTAAATTTTACCCCAGAACCTACTAAAAATAGATTATGTTAAGTTACGTACATAATGATTCTGGCTTGTTTTTTCAAATACTCAAATTAGTTAACTATACTTAATTTAATAAAATCCTTTATAATCAGTATAAGTAGACCAATGTGAAATGTGATGTAAAGAGGGAAGCTAGGTGGATATACTATGTCTCTCTAATCTTCTTATTCCTCAAATTTGGGTGAGTTTCCACATGGAATCAGGACTGAGAAATTTCCCCACTGCAAGGCAGAGGGTGTGTGTAGGGTCTGGGAATATCAGGTTACAGTGTTTGAAGGAGAGTCCAAGCTCTACCATTTATGTCTTGCTCAAAGGTGTAGTCACCGAGAAGCACTTTGGATACCATAAGGTAATCTGATGTAATGCTATTCGTTGCTTAATTCTGTTTCTCTCTCTACAGAAATACTAATGGTGAAGTTACTCTTAGCCACTACGGACCATGTGAGGAGTAGTGATGTGTCCCTCTTCATCAGATGACTCCTGTTTTAATTGTCTTCTGCCATTGGATTTTACAGAATGTTCGTCTTTAGTGCCTTAAAGTCTATATTAGCAGGTGATTCTTTACTGGAAACTTTGACAGATTAAACATTTTGATATATTTCTGTACTGTCAAAATATTATAATTTCAAAAGTTTAATTCTCTCTCAATTTCCAAATATATGTTGAAAATCTGAAAAATTGTAAATTTAAATATGTGTTTAAATCATGAAATATAAGATATTTCTCAATAATTAAATACTTTGCTCAAGCAAACATGTTGCGCAGTGTTTACTATATTAAAATGACTTTTATCTTAATGACTGCACAATGGGGTGACACAAATATATAATACAGACTATGCTACTTACAACATTTCCAAACTTGCCCTTAAAATATATTGAAAATATAAATACCCAAGATCCTCCCTGTTATAATGAATCAAAATCTTCAGGAGAAAAGTCTAGTTCCTAAGATTTTAACTAGTACCCCAGTTTGGGAAACACTGACAAAGACTTTTAGTCTTAAAATGAACTTAGCATTGAGAAAATACAGGCTGGACATGGTGGCTCATGCTTGTAATCCCAGCACTCTGAGAGGCTGAAGCAGGTGGATTGCATGAGCTCAGCCATTCAAGATCAGCCTGAACAAGAGACAACCCATCTCTATTAAAAAATAGAAAAATTAGCTGGGCATTGTGTCAGGTACCTATAGTCCCAGTTACTCGGGGGGACTGAGGTGAGAGGATCACTTAAGAGTACTGACCATGAACCTGATGTAATAATTATGGTACCTTGTTGTCTTCAAATATTAAATCTACATTTCTTTATTTAAATACATTGTAAATGACCATTTGCTCCTCTAGTTATGCATAATTCTCATTGTGAAGAGAAATGTACCACCATCTGTGTGGTACGCAAAATGGCAGACTTGAGTGGGGAAGAAGGGCCTTCGTCAGCCCAAGTCTGTCTACCCATCTAGACCAATACCTGAACAGAAGCAAGTGATCCTCTTAAATACATTTAAAATGTATTTAAATAAGGCCCTTCTTCAATTAAAATTAGAGGCTTGAAAAGATATGTCTATTCCCATATTTATTGCAGCATGACTTAGAATAGCTAAAATATAGAAGTAATCTAAATGTCCATTAATGGATAAATAGCTTAAAAATGTGACCTATTTTTAGCTTGGTCAGTGTATGATAGGAATCAATTAATGAAGTCTATTACCTGAACAGTACATAGTCACTGATGTTTCTTTCTATATCCTGCATTTATTTAGGGTTACAAGTCACTAGTAGCTTTAAAGTGTCAAACATGATTCTCATACAACTTAAGTTTTTATATTTTATTTCTAACATTTATGACAAAAGTATGGTACTACAATTGTTATTTTCATATTGAAAATCTATAAACTGCTTATTAAAAAGTAGAGAAATCAGATTGTTTAGTAGTAGATGAAATTTGAACTAAATTCCCCCAAAGTATCAGAACGGAAGCAGGCTATAAAGCTTACTGGGTTCATTAGGATGAAAGTGACTACACAAATCTCACCACTGCTTGAACATCCATCAATGTATTCAAACCGCTGAAGTAAATGTCAAATCACTTAACATGTAATTTACAGCAATGCTTCATTTTCTCAACTTCAATCCTCTAGTCTTTTTTCTCTCCTACCCTAGAAATCCATATTCTACACTCTTTCCCAGGGTCTCCCAGACCTGACTGCACCTAAGTCTCTTCTAGGGACTTTACAAACCTACCAATGGCTAGTACTCGTCTGTGAACAATAGGTTCGCAGTTCTTATGGTGGTCTGGTACATCCACAGGCTTTGAAATTTTTCTCAGTGATTCTAATACAATTAAGTTTAAAAACTCCTAAGGGTTTAGGCATTTTCTGAATTAAATTTTCTACTCTGTCTTCTTTTATCTCCTTGATTATCTTGTGTCTTTCCAAGTCATCCCACTTGAAAACAGTTCACGTACTTTCTTTATCTGTCTTTTTTCTTTCTTCCTCATACTTTTGGGTTCATCAGATTAAACTGTGCCCAAGCCTCCTGCTGAGGAAAAATCTATTGAGAAATATTTGTGAGGCCCCTCTCAGGATCGACTGTACAGCCTTCAGGGAGGACAGAGAATGCCTATATCTTATCTCTCCCAAACCATCTACCTTACCCCATCTGTCAAAGAGAGTTAGCTGGAGGGAGATGTGTGGGTGGGGAATAAAGGGAAACAAGATGGCCTCAGTCTCCAGATCTGTTGGTCTCACAACCCCTTCTCTCTCTGTGTGAGAGATAGGTCATGTGAGCAATCTAGGGAGATTGTTTTCTGACTAAAACACAGTTTCAAATGACCATGTTTCCTTTGTATTCGTGGAAGCTGCTTGTGGGCTTACCCAAATACTTTGAAGCATAATCAACTGCTTCTCTTGCCATGACAGAGGTCTTTTCCAGGACTCTAGCAAGGCCTTTTGACACGTTTTATCTTTTTGAGTAATAGGGTTAGGGGGAGAACCTAGTTGGCTAGAGAAGTTATTTACAAATAAGAAACTTTGTAAACTTGGGCCCTGAATTTCCTTTGCCTGTCCGTTAGATATGGTCCATTCTAAAGGCTTTCTTCCACAGACCAGATCAAATACCTATTTTTTCCTTTGATCTTTGCTTTTTTATTCCAGTGAGTACATTTTCCAGTCCTTGGTGGAACACTTTATGTATATTTGAAGGAAATTTTCTGCTTCAGCTTAGGAACAGTGTGGCTGTTTCATTGGGTTTAAAAGTCTTACATTGATAAAATGACAAATTCCTTTTAAATATTTCATTGGGGGATTGTTTTTTTCTAATTTCCTTCATTGGAGAAGTTGATCCAGAATGATGGTTTAGAATGTAATGCAAAACTTAGTTCTTTATTGCCAAATTAAAAGAGTCCCAATGTGATCAATGCAAAGTATGGGGGAAAAATCATCTTTTATAGATCTAGAATTCCTTGACAACTTGATTTTTGAATTATTTTTAGTTATCTAGGCTGAGTCTACAAAATTAAGGACTTGTATAAGAAAAGAACTCATTCGTACTTTCAGTGACAAGTTAGCTTTCTTAAAGTTTAAGGTCATAAATTGCAGAATAAAGTAGCTGTTAGGTATCAAATTAGATAATCTGATGTTAGAACAGAATCTAGTCATATTTAAATAATGTCATGCCGAGAATTGCCTTCCTTTACAATAAATTATGTCTTCTATAATGCTTTAAAAAATGGTTATCTTTAAGACGGCAGGATGTTAGGAGTTATTACACAGCTAATATAACACAGAAAAACTTAGATGACACAATTTTTCATAGAACTAACTTAATTTGGAGATTATTTTCTTTAGGATTTAGACATATTTGAGAATTTATATTTTTGTTACTGACATAAAATTCTTACCTCATTAGTCAGTTTCATCAGATGTCACTTGCATAAATTTCACTTGCCAATGTATGCATAAGCTTTTTACCTTTTTTCTTTGGCCACAGAAAATGCCATTTAAAACCATCATTTAGCAGGAATTGGCCGAGTTACAGCTGGTTTACTTGGAATTTGAAAACTCTTAATTATTAACTGTTTTTCAATTTTTAATCACAGCAAAATTGACCAAACAAAATATACAAAATACCAATTCTTTAAAAAGTAAAAATATGCATGTATTATTCACTAAGGTCAAGTAGTACAATCTAGCCAAAAATAAAAACTAATTAGTATTGTCTATAATACAAGGTGATATTGTGTTTTCCTTATCTCAAATTTTAATCATTGGCAGTTATTTGCAGTAATTTATCCTGATAAGACAAAATAAAATAAAATATTATCCCAATTATCAGTTTTTAGGAGAATATATAATGACTTCTGTATGTTCACATAGTGAAATATTGCAGAGGTGAAATAAATGAAATACAATTTTAAATGTCACTATATATGAAGGTTACAAGGACGTATGCAAAGCAAATTATGTAAGAGTACGTATAGTATTGTTTCCTTTGAATAAACTATCCAGATATCCTAAACTATACAAAATATATAACTGTGTAGTGCTGTATGTATTGACATATAGTGAAATTATAAAGAGAGGTATGGAATGATAAGCAGAACATTCAGTTTGGTGATTTTCTCTAGTCTGGCAGGAGTATGTTAGATATGATGTGGGTGGGAAGATCATGGGTGATAGTGAGGTGGCTACATTACAGAAACTCATAGAAGCGTTTTGTAAAAATATTCACAATGTTTCGTTATTCACTGGGTTGTGAGTACATAATTGTTTTTCTATAAACCTAAATATAGATTATGTTTATCCCAGTTTGGATGTGTGACGTTTCATACGAAGATTTAAAAGGATTAGGGCAGTGCCCATAGCTCAGTGGATAAGGTGCTGGCCACATATACCAAGGCTGGTACGTTCAAACCTGGCCAGGGCTTGCTAAACAACAACAATGACAACTGCAACAAAAAGTAGCTGAGTGTTGTGGTGGGCACCCTTAGCCCCAGCTACTTGGGAGGCTGAGGCAAGAGAATCACTTAAACTCAAGAGTTTGAGGTTGCTGTGAGCTGTGATGCCTCAGCACTCTACCCAGGAAAACAGCTTGAGACTCTGTCTCGAAAAAAAGATTTAAAAGAATTAAATTCAAATATTTATTGTCTAATAAATTTATGTTGTTTTATGTTTTATAGCTAAACTGCAGTACATATTTGAAATTTGTAGATATTTGTACAAAAAATTATTTTCTAGTCTCAGCAAGCAATGGCTATACTTGTTGCAAGAAATGTTTTTCCTGCTCTGTGATGAGGTAAGCACAGAATAGTAACTATATGCTCTTTCAATGTAATGAAGAAATAATTACAAAAATGAGAGGAAAATTAATGGTTCTGATAACTTAGGCAAACCATATACTGAAAATAACTGTATTATTTCTGTAAAAATCAAGGGAGCTACTTCTACTTTTCCCCAAAATTACTATGTCTGAAAGTGATGTTTGAACTATCAGGATAACCATGCTGGATGTTCTGAAAATGTATAAATCAATTAACTTAATTAATTATGAATCACTAATGGCAGACCAATAACCAGTATGGTGTAATTCTAAAGCTGTGTTCTTGAATGGTACATTTCTTTGTGCCATGAGAGTCAACCTTGCAGACCTCAGAGTCTAACTGAACTCCCTGAACTGACTGAGTGCTTCACTCTGAAATAATGGGCCCCTTAATGTTGGAAAGAAATTCGTAATTGTCAGTTTCATCTCCTAAAACCATGATGGCATTCCAAACTTCTGTAAAGTACAAGGCAGTCCCGGATACCTCTATCCAAGCTCCTTTCCCTCTCTCCTTTACCCTGAAGGAACTCGTGGTCTCAGGCTTTGCCAGTCTTTTCTATTTTACTTCCCATTTTCTTGTACAGGTATTTTCTCTTATAAAATCGTTGCTCATTTACTCCCCAAATTATATTTGCCTCATGGAATAACATATTCCCTGATTCCTTCCTGTCTGAGGCCTAGTCTGAAGACTGAATTGAGTCATGACTCAGCAAATAGAATGGGTCAAGTAACCCCATAGTGGGGACATGTGTGGAAGTGAGGAACAGTCAGGGCCCAGTTGCTTGTTGAAGTAGAACACAGACTACCGGTTATGTCCTAAGTTCAAATCCTCCTCATTCAAAGTACTATGTGCACGACCCAGGGAGTTCAATATATTCTTTTTAATAATTAATTCTTATTTCTCTCTCACACTTTTTATAGAAAAAGTGGTGCAAATTTGCTTTTGCTCATCATGGTAGATGCTGACTTTTTGCTGGAGCTTCCTATGGCTTTTATTGTGATATTTTCCAGTGGATACTCTAGCCAATTAGAGTTTCACAGTCAGGGTCTTTCATTCCTAGAAGAACAGGTGAATCCTCCTGTAGGAACCAAGATGGAATAGCAGGCATTCAATGTCCTTTTCAACTCTTACATCCTGTAATTTTAGGGGTTTTTATTCTCTGTGTTCAAATTCAATGACAGTTTATAAAACTAGTATCTTCATATTTTTCTTTGATAATATAAAACCTGATATGATGAAAATTCTTGTATACTTTGTTCAATAAAATGTTTAATGGTTTTATTATATTTATTAAAATGCCTTTTATTATTTGAGTAGCAATGGGTGAAGACATAAGCATACTTTTGTGCCTGTAATCAAAGAAATATTTACAAAAGTGACCCAAAATCACATTATTTGAATGATTTTTGGTATTATATTCTAGTTATAAAAATACAGATACCTTGGGTTCTTTCTGTTCTAAAGATTTAGAACTTTCAGGAGAGATTTCTGGGAAGTTGAAAATGTGACAAGCATTCCAGATTAATGCTATGATAAGGACCTTAAGGCAATACTGATTTAGAATCTAAGACCTAAGATATATCTATAACTGAATGAATTGCAGCACCTATAGTAGATAAGATTTATGCTGCTTGGGAAAAAATTGCCATATTTTATTTTTTTGTTCACAAATTAGAAAAAAGGTACATTGAGTGTCCCCAAGATAGCATAAAACAAAGGCTGCATTGACCTGGAAGTTTCTTTTATTGGGTCCAACTCAAAAGTTTTTCCATTTTTCTCCATTTCCAGCCACAAAAAGTAAGCTTTAGCTGTGTTCCCAAAGGCTCATATAAACCTATAATGTCATGACAGAAATGTAGACTGTTCATGGGAAGAAACTAGAAATTTATAAAATACACCATGCCAGAAATACAAATCTTTTCAACAAATATTTTTATATATGAAGAGTAATAGTAGGGGAGCTTTTTAATTATTTTGAATCTCTAATATTGAGAAAAATATCTATTAGAATGTTAATTTGTACAGCAACATTATAAAAATTTATTTAGTCAACTGCATCACCTTTTTATGTATTGGGACAAAAACAGACACATAGACCAATGTGAAAGACTTGGGGCAGGACCCCCCACTCTGCCCTGAGCGATGACGACCCCAATCAACCGCAAGAGATGGCGCTTGATGCAAACAGCAAGAGGATTTTATTCCAGCATGCTGGGGCTTAACTCACAACTCTTTTAGGAGCCGAGGAGTCAAGCCCTGAACAGCAGGTTTTACAAGCTTATAAAGGCAAAAACCACAAAGTAGGGAGGGGTAGCAGACATAGCAGGGGCTTTAGGGAGGGGTAGCAGACATAGGGGCTTTTCCAGATAAGAAGAACTCTGGTTCATTACTCATCTGTCTTAAGACAAGATCAGCAGTTAAACATTTGCTTAGCTTTTTTCTTTCAGAACCAGTTACCGGTTATCTGCTTCAGCTCAGGGCTATTTCCTAGGACAGTTACAAAAGGTCACATTCTTATGGTAGGGGGCGAGGGGTGCTGCTACATATCTGGTCCCCCCACCCTTTTTGGATTTGGTAGTACTTTCCTTTAAATGGAACAGAATAGAAAACTTCCAAATTAAAACATATCTACAGCAAACTTATTTTTGACAAAAGTGTCAATAATACTATTGGGGAATGAAGAATTTAATAAACGGTGCTGGGAAAGTCAGACCCCCACCACTCATTCTATACAAAAATCAACTCAAAGTGGATAGAAAACCTAAATGTAAGACTCAAAACTGTAAAACCTCCAAAAGCAAATATAAAAAAAATGCTTCAAGACATTGGTTTGAAATGTCTTAACACAATAACTAAGAAAATTCCATGAAGGCTAAGTTAACTAGTTTGATCAAAATATTTCAAATTGTATATAAAACCAGCACGTTGTACCCCATGATTGCATTTATTTACACAGCTATGATTTAATAAAAAAAATTTTTTTTTTTGAAAGACACTGGTCTAGGAAAAGACTTCATAAACAAAGGAAACAAAAGCAAAAACAAACAAATGAGATTATATAAGACTAAAATGCTTCTGCACAACAAAAGAAACAATCAACAGAGGGGAAAGACAACATACAGAATGGGAGAAAATGTTTTCAAACTACTCATCTGGCAGAGGATTAATATGCAGAATATCCAGAGAACTTAAGTAGCTCAATAGCAAAACAAAAACAAAAACAAACCCCCAAATACTGGATTTAAGAATAAGTAAGTGATCTGAACAGACATTTCTCAAAAGAAAATATACAAATGACTCACAAATATTTTACAAAATGCTCAATGACACTACTTATCAGGAAAATGCACATCAAACCTACAATGAGGTATTATGTCACCTCAGTTAGGATGGCTATTATCAAAAAGACAAAAATTAACAAGTGTCACACAGATGTGGAGAAACAGAGCTGTTGGTGTGAATGAAACTATTATAGCATATAAACTATTATAGCGAGTGTAAACTATTATAGTATGGAGTTTCCTAAAGAAACTACAAGAAGAACTACCGTATGATTTAGCAAGCCCACTAATAGGAATGTATCCAAAAGAAAGGAAATTTTTATGTATTAAGGGGACATCTGTACTCCCATGTTTATTGCAGCAATATTAGCAATAGCCAAGGTATAGAACCAACCCAGGTGTCCAAAATCAAATGAATGGATTTAAAAAATATGGCTAAATAGTATTTAAATACATTTTGCCATTAAAAACAATGCAATTCTGTAGAAGCATTATGTTAAGTGAAGTAAACCAAGAACAGAAAGTTAAATACTGCATGTTCTCACTCATAACTGGAAACTAAAAAAAGTTGATCTCCTAGAATTAAAAAGTAAGACAGAGGATACTAGAGACTGGGAATGGTAGGGAAGGGATAGATGGAGAGATATCTGTTAAAGGATGTTAAAGGATACAAAATTACTGGTATATAGTGGAAATAAGTTTGAGTGTTCTATATCACTCAAGGATAACTATAGTTAAAAAATAATAGTTTTAAATATGTAGAAAGACGATATTGAACATTCCCAGCACAAAAAATGATATATGTTTGAGATGTCATGTATGTTAATTATTCTAATCTGGTCACTATACATTATATGTATGAAAACTTCACTATAATCCCACAAAAAAGCAATTATTACTTGTCAATTTAAGAATATAAAATAAAAGTAACTTTTAAAAAGTAAATTAAAAATTACAAAAAAATTTAAGATTACTATGTCATAAAACAAAAAATGCAACTTCTAAGGATCTAGAATTAATTACATGAACATATAGTGACCTATACAACTGTTTTCATTCAAAGCCCATGGGATCTTTATTAAGCAGGTGGTGAATCTTGCCAGGACTGGGTCCTTTCCTTCCAAACATCAGGTTTCCTTCTGGCCCAGGGTGTGTCCAGAAATGCCATCCAGGAGTTAGGGCCTGCTCTTAGGGCCCTAAGTGTAGTAACAAGAATATCATAATAGGAATTATATATATTTGTATATACTTACATAAAGACACACAACTGATGGTTAAATGGAAAAAGGTAGTTACAAAACATTTTTTTCTTTTTTGAGACAGAGTTTCAAGCTGTCCCCCTGAGTAGAGTGTGATGGCGTCACAGCTCACAGCAACCTCAAACTCTTGGGCTTAAGTGATCTTCTTGCCTCAGCCTTCCAAGCAGCTGGGACTATAGGCGCCTGATGCATGCCCGGCTATATTTTTGTGTCAGTTGTCGTTTTTGTTGTTGTTTAGCTGGCCTAGGCCAGGTTTGAAACTGCCAGCCTTGATTTATGTAGCTGGCACCATAACCACTGTGCTATGGGGGCCGAATGGAAATGTCTTGATTTTATTGTCTCCCTCCATCTTTACCTAGCATTTATCTATCATATAGATAGAAAGCCAACATCTTCAGATCTCTCTCAGCTCCATCTATATACGGCCTTCTCCTTTGTGTATCTATATCAAATATCTCTGTGTATCATCTTTATAAGGACACTTGTGATGTCATTTAGGATCTAGTCAGATTTTTATATATTACATAATGTGTGTATATATATATATATATAATATTTTGAACACATGGTACCTAACTCTCCCACATATCTACTTCTTCACATAGACTAAAACTTTTGATATAAAACATTGACAAAATTCACATAAGAGAATATATAAGTAGAAAAATACACAGGTCCAAATAGTCTTAATTAAAATTTTATTTACAGATGGGGTCAAAGCAACATGGCCAAATAGAAACCTCTAGTGATTATCTTCCCACCCAAAATCCTAATTTAATAATTGCACACCCAAGCAAGCACTTTCAGAATAACCAGAATTATATGAGGAATCATACTACCTGACTTTAACATTATATGAAGGAAGGAAGCACTGAAGAGGTTAGAAAAGATAGTCTTGTGCTACCTATGCTGCCCCCCCATACCTGCCACCCTCCCACACCCACTCCACAGTGCCCCAGCAGCACACCTAGTAAAGGAAGAATCTGTGTGCTCAGGGGAGGAAGAGTGAAGTGATTGTGAGACTTCAAATTGAAACTCAGGGCCGCGTTGGCACAGTGGAACACAACACAAGGCAGAAATCTGCCAGAGCCCTTGGAGGGAGCATTTTGAACAGCAGTGACCAGCCCAGCCAGAGGGAAATTTCCCACCTTCAAGCCTGGGTTCCCCCCAGCCCTACCACTAGCTGACAAAGAGCAGCAGCAGAGAATTAAGAGAAAAAGAGAATTGAGTATACGAAAGCCTTACATGCATTCCAATTAGATTAAGGTTTCTCCAGTTAGTCATCATCCCCATCTTGTGGTAAAATGTAGGTAAATTTAGAAAGAAAGAGGATAAGGAAAGTACAGCTAGACAGCTGAAGAAATCTGCTGACTTCCTGACTGCAAACTGAACAATCTCTTTTCCTTCAATTGATGATTATGGAATTAGCAGGTGTATTAAGTTTCCTGTGGCTTCTTTAGTAAATTACCACTAACTTGGTGGCTTAATACAACAGAAATTTAATTTCTGTGGTTCTGGAGGCCAGAAGTTCAAAAACCAGGCTGGAATCAATGTGTAAGCACAGCCACATGTTGTCTGAGGGAACTTGGGGTAGAATCCATCCCTTTCTCATTCCAGCCTCTGATGGCTGCTGGCATTTCTGGACTAATGGCTACATCAACCAACCTTTAAAGTCAGCATCTTTACATTTCTCTTAGCCCCATCTTCATACGACCTCCTCCTTTTATGTGTCTACATCAAACTTCTCTGTGCTTATCCTATATTAGGACATGTGTAATGACATTTGGCTTCCTCCAGATAATCCAAGATAATGTACTTATTTCAAAAACCTTAACTTGATCACATTTCCAAGGACTCTTTTTCTAAAGGAAGTAATATTTACTGATTCCAGGGATTAGGAGCTAATAGCTTTTCATGACCATTATTGAGTCTGCTACAGGCTACATACAGTCATGGAAGTATTAGGCACTGAAGTGGAAGGAAGTCACACTTGTCACAAGGAGGTGTCATTGGCAACAGCAGGGTTATATGGGGGATCTTCTGCAGCCTGAAAAACAATCTGCAAAAGTGCCATGGCCTTCTGGGTAGGGGTTTAGTCCTCCAGAAGGTATCTGTGATGCTCATTAGCTGTCCTCTCTAAATCTAGCTCTTTAGGCCTCCAGGCCCAAAGACTTATTCTATTAGAAGTATCTTAGACACCAGTGAATGACACAAGTCCTGAGAGTCCAGCTTGATGAATTTTTATATAGACATACCCTTTTACAGCTACATCTCAGATCAAGGTGATAGAATATTTATAGCACCATTAAAAAGTGCCACCTGCCCTTCACCAGTCAAAAACTCTAGTTTCAGTATTGATTATTAGTTATGCTTAGACCTGGACTGTATCTAAATAAAATCAGGTTATATGTAGTCTTTTGTTTTTGGCAAGGAGATAGGAGTTGAAGCTCAAATCTGTCTCCCAGATGTGGGGTCTTGGACAAGTTTTAAGGGGTCAGAAGGCAAGAGAAATATTAGGAATCTTGGCTTGGCAGGTTCTGATTGAAGGGCTTTCAATTCAATCATTTATGGCAAAGTACGTTGAGGTGGATTTCAGCACCAGATTGGGCCCCTCTCTTTTGAAAGGTTCTGGTCATGGCCCAGTCTTCTTGGTTTCACAGAGAGGAAACACTGGTTCCTGGTATTGCTAGAAGTCAAAGTTTACTATTGTGCACACCCAGACCAAAAGACTTGCACTTTTAGCTCTATTATACCAACAAGATAACTTGACATTCTGTTATCAATAGATTAGGGTCAATTTGGGCTGGTCCTGTGATTATATAAGTACCAAGACTTTCTTAATATTTTACTCTTTCTTATTTCTGAATCGTCTGGCTGTTTATACTGAAGAAATATTCATGAATTACTTTGAAAAATGCATGAAAAAACATTAGGCTGGCTTCCTAATTCTGAGCCTGATGCTTCCCTTCATTGTACTCAATTTTCTTATTCTGGCAGAGGAGCAGCTATCCCATGTGTTTTTTGCAAAACTCTTGGGTTGGTGGGGCACTGCAAACAAAGCAAAAGAAATATGTTTGAAAATAATGAGAGTTTCCTTCCCTAATTCACTACCCCATTCCCCATTGAAATACATATACAATGCACCCTTTTAAATTCTAATGAAACTTTTTTACTATTGCCAAATAAGAACTTACTGCTATTTGGTATTATTATCTCTCTTCCATTTTGTATGTGTTCTCTTACATGTTTTTAGTTTGTATTTTGTTTCTAAACAAAAAAATATGAATTTCCCCAAGTTTCTTTACTAGATCCTTTCGACTCTCATTGTAGTGATCCCTTCTAGGACTGCAGTAGTTTTAATGAGCATATATTCAAAGAAAATCCACCACATTTAAACCTTTAGTCTAGAAGCTTCAAATTGTATATCCATCTACTTGTGATATCTCAACTTGGATGACTCAAAGGCACTTTAAATTTGATATACCAAAAAGTGACATTTCTGATCTTTTTCCAGTCCACTCCCATTCGTTTCTTTTCCAGTGTTTGCATCTTGGTTTATGGCACAGCCCCGCAGATGGTTATACAAACCAGAAACTTCAGAACCTTCTTCTTCTTCTTTTTTTTTTTTTATTACTCAAAGAAGTTTTATTTAGGTGGATACAATAGTACAGAACCAAAACATCGTTTTGTATTTATCTTTATCTTAGACACAGCAGCCTTGCTCTTTAGCCTGCTCTTTTAAATGAAAGTCAGCAAGGTCAGGACACAAACCATGGTTAAGGGACTTCGTTCATGGAAATATAAACTACAGTAGGGATGCCCACCAAACCACGGAGCTTTCAAGATTCTTACATCTTTTTGAGGATTATTTCTAACACTGATTTGTTCTCATCTCGGATTTTTGTGGAAACAAAACCAAGATGGTCTTAATTTGTAAAGTCATTTTTCATCCGTTGGCAGCATTCTTACAAGGGACACAGCAAAAGAATCTATGTTTTCCTTTAAAAGTTTTAGAGAAAGTTGGTCATGAAAAAGAATTTAAATTATGCCTAAAGCACCACTTTACAGAATACCAGGAAGTTGTAATTACGGTGCTTTTAAAAAGCCAACTTCTTAAAGAGCAGCTGAGGGCTTCAGTTTTTGTAACACTGTAGAATTCTGCAAGGATTTTTTTCCCTCTGGTGGGCAGGGAAAAAAAACAAAAGTCCAGGCACGAGAAACTTCCATAGCTTTCAGGAACTTGAGGAACAATCACTAATTAAACTGCACGCTTTAGTGACAAAGTAGTTTTAGAGCTAAAAGGAGAATACACAGACACAGTACATTTCATGTGAAGGAGGCAAGACAACTAATCACAAATTAACATCTATTATATCCCACGGACAACACAGTATCATCTTTGTCAATATTCTTAAAGGTTTTACTTTACTTGTGAAAAACAGTTCCAAAATGCCAATGATTGCTCAGAAGGAGTCATCTCATTGCCCTCAGAGAAAACCTCAGTTACTGATAATTGCACATTTCAATTGCACATTTCAAACCCATCCAAGAGTTTTATTCTGGGAAATTACTGAGACTGGGACCTTTAAAACTTCAATTTCCTTAATGACTCCAAGTCAAAGTTGACCTTGTATTGAATTTGGAAAATGGTCATGACTTGCTCCACAATAAAAAGCTAAGGACAATCACTACTTAATGTGGAAAACTATTTATTTGCAGAAATATTTCTTTCTACCAAGAGTCTAAATGGACCTCCTATCCTCTTCTCCTGCAGGGGACTGTTTGCCTTTTAAAATCTAAGCACAGTTGCCAACAAACAAGGATTTACCCTAACAGTTTATCTGTTGATTCATTCAACTAATATTTACAGAATGCCTAGTCTACACCAGGAGCTTGTGCTATAGTAGCAGATAAAGACTCCCTGCTTCACTGATCTGTCCTGGACTCTGGACTTACCATAAGCGAAATAAACCAGACATGAACACATTTAAAAGGGTCTATCCATCTGCCTCTCGCAGCTGACCTGACTGTCACAGGCACAAAGGCCGTGTGGCCAGGTGGTGTGCAGGGCACAGGCCGTGTCTACTGACAAAACCTATTCATACAAACCAGACCCACCATGCAGATGGAAGTTTCTCCAGCTTTTGCACAGCACAACCATAAAGCCGACAAAGCATTTTACAAGTGTTATACCCATCCTCCCCATATTCCAGACATGCTGAGCAGACACAATTAACTTGAACCTGTAAGATTATGCCTTGTGGCCAGGGAGAAAACAGAGGTCCATGTAGGCTGCCTGTTCATTCCAGCCTGCTGCTCTACTCTGTCTCTGACTGACCCTGTTCAGTCTCACTCTAGAAAATAAAGGCAGTTACTCAAAAGGAACAGTTCCCTCAACGGTATGCAAACATGACTTAACTAGGCAAACGTACAGCTAAGTCTTACAGCTGCAAGATGTTTCTCAACGGCAAAGGGAGCCAGGTTCTCTGCCCTGTGGCTTCCTGTTCTAAAGCACAGCTTCTCAGCCTGATAGAGGCTATCATCACCTCTGCAGACACTAATTAAATGTGTGTGTGTCTGAGGGGAGCATCCGTAGCTCTAAAAATATTTGTAAGGAAGCTTGTAACCCCTCAAAGTTTAGGAACCTCTACATTGGAAGTCTCTCCCTGTCCTTGTGTAAAATTTAAGGTGTGGGGAAACACTTCTTTCAGAATAGAATGATCTTTCCTTTCTAGCTGCAATACCTTTGCTATAAGTCTGGGTCAGCAGGCTTATAGTGGTTTACTAGGGAGATGTGAGCTGGAAACAAGTCAGTAACTTGGAAGGGGTCATTTAAAATCAACCTGTCCCATTTTATAAAGCAATGAGTATTTTACAAAAGCATTCATTCCTTCCATCCCCAGGAAACTGGCTCCTCAAAAGTAGTCCTCCAAGCCAACGACTCACAGTGGATAGAAGAGTTAACTTGCCTAATAATACTTTTTTCCAAACAGAAATGTGTCTCTAGACATCCATACTAGCCCTGTTACTAATCAGCAACTCTGAGTACCCACCAGGCGTGTTCTCCCCATTCCCTGCAATATGATTCCAAAGGCGACTAGAGCCCCTATTGTTCAACATCACTGTGATTGGTTTGCCCAAACTTCATGTGGCTAAAGAATCTTAACAGGGTCATCTGCCTTCAGGAAAAATTATAACTAGACTCAAAACCATCTGTTAACAGAAACTAAGAGAGAGAGAGAGAAAAAGAAAATACCGTGTCTCCCAAGAGCATATAGCGCATTTGATAGGAGTTCCCTAGCTGAGTCTTTTCTATAGCTGTGCCTTCTCCATGACTCTGAAGTCCTCAAAGATGGCACCTGCCTATTCATGTTGGTGCACCCAACCTATTACAGGTGCCTGGGACATCACAGACCCTCCTGGAGCTTAGGGAGCCCAATTATACAAACCCTTGATAAAAGGATTACATGTGGTGGGGCTTGGAGGGATCCTGGTCTCCTAGAATAAAACACCCATTTCTACCACTTCAAAATACAAACCAGGGGTAGTCTATGGGGAAGATGAAGCTCTTTGAGAACAAATAAACAAAAAATCATATTCTAGAAAAATATATTTCATAAATCTTTTCAACTTTGAAAAAGAAGTCAGCGAGCAGAAGTGAGATGAAACATCTCAGATACAATGATATAAAAATGTAGCAAAATCGATTATTTAGGTTATTGCCATTTCTAAGCCACATTGTAATTCAACAGTAATAAATAACCATGTAATAGAGAATAATGTAAAGCACTGATTGCAACCTTGATATTTATCACTAGCTTTCAGAAACTCTCACAGAAGCACAAATAAATTCTGCTTTTCTCAAAATTCTGAAAGGCAGACAGCAGCCTATGCAACTTTTGTCCTTCACAAAACAGTAATCAGATTACAATCGCTGTCCCTAAGAGTCAAAAGTAAATTTTGTGGTTCCTGAGGATTATTCACTTAAGCTATGTGTTAACTTTCTAAGAATAAAAATGTGAGTGTGCATAGATGTTAAAGGTTTCCTTTTTTGTATAAAACATGAACATAGATCTATTTATATGGTCAGAATTAGGAACGGTGTTTTATATATTCTGTCAGCCTCAAATGTTTATGAATGATGTCTGCATTTATCTCATCAAGCCATTTGTAACCGTTATTCTATAATTCTCCATCAATGCTAGAATGTTCTTACCAAACGGCCTCAATTCTAACACTGAATAAATTAAAATGAACTTTTAAAGCTGTGCTTAAATATAAACAACATAAACTTCTCAGCTGTTCGGACTCCAAGCATTACATAAAAAGCGCAACAATGTCATGTATGTGCAAATGTCCCTGACTTTATATATTCCTGGGTTCTGTTAATGTGATTAAGTAAAATTTTGCTCCAATTGCCTTTGATGACAGAAGAATATCCTGTAAGAAACATTTTTGAAAGTGACTAGATTAAATTCTGCAAATTCGGATTTCTCTGAGGGGCTCTTTTTGAAGCATTCTTTCCTGAATTAAAGCCACTGTGAGCATCTCTTTTTTTTGTTGTTGTTGTTTGTTTGTTTTTTGAGACAGTCTCACTCTGTCACCCTAGATAGAGTGATATGACATCATTTATCATTACCTTTCAGAAAAAAATGTGGCTTTCATTTATCATATAGCTCACAGCAACCTCAATCTCTTGGGCTCAAGTGACCCTCCTGCCTCAGCCAGTAACTGGGACTATAGGCTCCCATCACTGGGTCCAGCTAGTTTTTCTATTTTTAGTAGAGAACGGGGTCTTACTCTTGCAGAGGCTGGTCTCAAACCCTTGAGCTCAAGCAATCTGACCGCCTTAGCTTCCCAAAGTGCTAGGATACAGGCATGGGCCACCACACCCAGCTGGAACATCCTTTAGATTCCATCTCCTTAACTACATTTTCAGTCAGAGTAATGCAAGGGACTTCTGTCCTTCAGGGCAGAGTACAACAAACAGTGGTTATGTGTATAGTGTGTGGAAGTTGATCAGCCAAGGTCCATTAGCCAAATAGGTGAGTGTAAAGACAGCCTGAGTGTGCAAGAGCCAAGGCACCGGACTTACACCCAATTTCACACTGCTAAGAACAGGTCAACCTGTGCATCACTAGTTGGCAAGTAAATGCTTTTGTCATCCTATAGTCATTAGAACACATAAGAGATTCATGTTAAATTACATCCTGACTTATTTATTATTACTTTATAAAAAAAATCTCCCAGAGTGCCTGCTCTCTAGCAGCTCCAGGTCTCATAGCACCATGGGTCCAGAAAGGTGTTTTTCGAGGCTTTCAAGAGGCTGCCTCTCTTGACTACTCATCCTCATCTTACCACTTTTCATGGGATGAGGACTCACACACATATACTTGCCATGGGTTACCTATCTCCAAGTCACTTCTTCTGGGAAGTTCATAAACCATTCTTCCATAACATTTTCATCAGGGACTCAACAAGACGTGCTTAGCATCTCTACCAGAAATCATTTACTGCAAATCAGCTGTGAACCCTACAGAGGTACTTTAGCTAAAATAAATCCCATGTTATAGAAGTCACAGATTTGAAGTTCGAGAGAAAAAATCATCAGCAAGAAGAATCCAGAAGTCTCTGTTGTGCATTCTTCTCTCCATTACTCACTTTAGTTTCACTCTGTAGGTCCAGACCTTTGAGCTCTGCCATCCAGTTCCCCTACTCCTCTCCCGCTGTCTCTGCAGACATGGGAGTTTCGCCGTTAGCAACGTCCATCTTGATCATGCCCAAGTTGGTCAGGAGTAGCAGTGGGTCAATCCCCTGACCGCTGCTTTTAATATTCTCCAATACCTTCAGGCACTTGTAAGACTTGAGCTCACTAATATTCTCCTCCAAGAAAAGATTGTAGAGGCTCAAGTCGTTGTAGTGTAGCACGTCACAGGTAGGCAGGATTTCGTATACTTTGAGAACATCTGTCTTCTGTCTGAAAGGCACAAACAGCGTGTAGACGACCACCAGGGCCAGCAGGACATACACCATGAGGTTGATGAAGCTGAGCAGCTGGGAGATGCCAACTGCAATGAGTTTGCACTGAAACTGATCGGGAACGGTACTGACTGGATGCTGCAGACAAACTCGTCCGAGAGCGAGGAGAGGCTGAAGTAATAGCCCAGGTAGACACAGGCTAACAGTATAATGGTGAGTGTTACCAGCCGGCAGCTGATGTACTTGACGATTAAATTATTAGTTTTTCTTTGTCTTCAAGTACTGTTCTCAGTGACACCTGGGACTGGGCAGGCTCCGTCTCGCAGGTCGAGGTCCTGTGCACTCCTTGCAGCCTTAATTGTCCCGTTGTAAACTTTGTCAAGTTCTTCCATGATGAACTTCAAGTCTGAGCAGAGATGGGGAGCAGCTGTGAAACGCCAGAACAGAGGGGGCAGGTACAGGAGGATCGCGAACAGCAACAGGATGTAGGGGAAAAACAATCGAGATCTCCTGCGCAAAGGCGAGCGAGATGAGCAGCAGGGGCAGCCCCACGGCGATGCACGTCACCATCTCGTCCACCGCCAGCTCCAGCCGCAGCCCCTTGAACTTGGGCTCGGCGGGCTCCTTCAGCAAGAAGTCGGAGAACACGTACTCGGTGGCCAGGTGGGCGATGGCCATGGCTATGGCCGCGGCGCGCGGGGACGGAGCCGGTCACCAGCGGGGCGCGCAGCTTTCTCTTTCCCTTCGCCGGTGCTCCGGCGGCTCCCGCATCCCGCCTGTCGGTGTCCGGCGCCTGCGGCTCCCAGCAAGCCCGCTGGAGCCACGGCCGCCCGCGCTGTGCGCCTAGCGAGGCCCAGAACCTTCTTGAAAAGCTTCCTTTTCCATAGCTCTCTTTCTTACCTTTTTATTATTAATTTTTTATTATTTGGTTACTTTTTATTCTCTGACACTAGTGCATAAGCTACAGGATACCCAATGAATGTTTAGAAAACAAATAGGAACTGTAAAGTGACTACTTTAGTCTGTGACGGGGACAAGTGTATTCCACACAGGAAATGGAACGGTTTCCACATGGCATAAGATCTGATAACATTTGTTATTTTCTAGTCTTTGTGGGCTATCCTTAGCGACTTATATGATAGGATCTATGTTTCTCTCTTCTTGTCTATAGCTGTAATTTTAGATTAGGACAATGGAGAAATCCCATTTTCTTTTTCTTCAATTGGATTGTAGTCAGTATATGGATCTGACCTCTGCCCTATGAAGGTGACATGGGAGAGATCAGGAGGAAAAAACTGTGCTACCCTTTTCTGATATAAAAATAAACCTTGCATTCTACAGAAGGTTTAAATAGTTAATGTTTTTCAGAGATTATGTCAGTAGTATAGACTTTGGACTATGTAAAGATCACATGTAATGGCAGAGTTATTGAAATAGTTTTGAATAACAAAACTCATCTATGTATATAAGGAAAATCTCTTTTACTCTTAAAAGGCTACTTTGTTTATACCTAAGTGAGCATAGACGTTTGTCTTTGTTTTGAATTTTCCTGAAAATGTATTGCATTCCCAACACTTCTATAATAAAATTTAACTATTAAATATCATTTTCTTTTGGATATGTTTTATTTTATGCATATTTCATAAATATGGGAAGATTCAAATTTTATTATGACATTGATCACTTTTCAAAATTTCAAGTTCTCTGAATGCCCTTTCTTCATTTTCCAACATTATAATCATAACTTCCTCAAAAGCCTTTATATAACTCATTTCCTAGCAACAGGAATATCAGATGGGAATTGAGGCTGATTATGTGAATAAATCTATTTGTATAAACGAATATGAGTATAGGTCATAATATTATTCTATTGAATCCTTGATCTTGCTAATAGAGTCAAATCTAGCCCTAATGTAGACTCCATTCATCAATAACAGACGCCCTTGGGATGGCACAGCTCTTTTCCCTCAGCTAACTGCTGTGTTTATAACATACACACACACACAAATATTTATATATAGAATATACATACGTATTTTGCAGAGAACTAGAAAGGCAACTCTCTTCATCCCTCTCTTAAAGACATACATGCTCAGTAGGTGAGTGATGCTCTAACAAGCCTCCTTTATTTGGAAATCTCCCAACCACTAGTGATCACCCATTTCTGTATGCGGGTGCTACCCAAAAGTTTATTGTTTCCCTATTCAACACCCACCTCCCTTCCCATGAAAATAAATTTAGGCATCATTCTTTTACCTCCAGACACGTTAATGTACTTAGAACTGTTGCTACCCAACTCAGCTTTAACATCTCCTGGTGGGAAATGTTTCTAAGTCACTTAGTCGTCTGCAAAGAGTGAAGACAAATTACTACTTTGAAAACTTTGTAAATGTGAACTCTGTTTTAATAGCATGCGGTGTTCAGAAAAGACTCTACCATTCGGTAGCCTGAGAGAGTAAATATAGCCTGTGCAAATAACAATTGCTGTTTCATGTGTGTAGATTTAATCCAGATAGCTATCCCTGTTATTGCACAGAATGGTGGATTTTTCTTGCCATTATTTATAGAGCAGTTGAGAGGTCAAACACTTAAAATAGAAATTATTCTAAGATGTCAGATGAAAGGAAAATGGAATCCAGATTCTCTGTGGGCAACAGCGACCTTTATTTGCATTCCAGTGAGGGTGAGTTGAGTTTGAGAAAGAAGTTAGCACAAGGATAAAGATGGAAAGGGATTTTAAAGGTCAGAAGGGTGGGTTGGGACATTCCCTTTCCTTGGTGGGACACCTGTTGGAAGAGGGGGGTTGGCCCATTCACCTTTCCTAGGCAGGACATCCATTGTGAGGGTAGGGGATTGACCCATTTATCCGGGTCCACCCTATTTGGGTAAAGTTCCAACATTTTAGTATATCATTCTGGTCTTTTTAGTCTATTATAAGGAGATGGGGTCATGGGTGTGGTGTCTTTTGACTGCTTCTTGCAGAGTGAGGGGCAATGTGGATTCCCTGTAAGGAAAAAAGGAATATGGGAGAGGGGAAAGGAGTGGTGTTTACAGGAACATTCTTGAGTCTTCTGTTTGAACTGGTTGATATCCATGCAAGGCAAGGATATGAGCAGTTGTTTTCTGGGTGATTGCCTGGTAAATAAATAGAGGAGGCAGAGGGTTACTAGTCTGAAACTGAGGATGAGAAAAATCATAATTAGTGGTCCTATCATAGACAATAACCAAGGAGGAGGATGGACAGTGAGAGATGGGAGCCAGTGGGAATTGCCAGGGCCACCAGTAATCCTGACAGGACATTTACGCCTAGTAGAGGAACATTGCATGAAGAGATAGCAAAGGGAAAAAATGTATCACAAGAGTAGAATTTTTATTATTAAACCCATACCTGATATCTCTGGCTTTTTCAGAGGACTTTTACAAGATAGAAGTGCTGAAAAGGTTGCTCCTATGTCTGAAAAGGAATTGGCTTACTTTCCACTAAGAAATATACCTGGAGTTTAGATTTGTGACTGTACTGGAGCATTCTGATTTTTCAGGGACCATCAATCTTCAGCAACTAGGCTCAGGAGGTTGGGAATTTTCACAAGGCCTTGGGAGTGACTGTGAAACCAGATATTCAGAAAGACCTGGGCAGTCAGACTTCCAGAGGGGGAGGGTTCGGATTTGAGGCACTGCTTTGCCCAGTGACCTAGCCTATTGAACTTAAAAACATGGTGCCAGAGGAGTTCTCATTCTTTTGGAGTGCCCTGACGAATTCTGAGGAGGTGCTGGGTTTTGTCTAATGGTGGAAGGCAATACTGGAGCTCTGAGAGGCACTGCCAAACCTTGAAGGCCAGATCAATGAGATCTCACTGGGGGTTCTGAGGGTCCTGGGGGAATTGCGCCATTTTTTTCTACCATATGTGACAGAGGATGGGTGGGGGGAGGGCAGTTGGGGGGATGTGGTATTGTTTAAGGGAAGGATATGGATGTGGGGTAGGAGGGCACTGAGAATGGATAAATGATGGGAGGCTATAGACAGAAGAGAGGTATCCCACACAGAGGAATTTACCAGGTGTTCTGATTGAGAAAATGGAGGGATTGTAGGTAAAGGGTTGGAGAGAATCAGGATGGGTAGTGAGAGGTGGATGCCAGTGGGAATTGTCAGGGTTGCTTGTAATTTTGAGAGGATGTCTCTACCTAGTAGGGGAACATTACACAAAGTGATAATGAGGAATGAATGTGAGAAACAGTGTCCAGAAAGTGTGCACCACAAAGGTGGAGTAATGTGCGAGTGGATTATGTTTCCATCAATACCCATCACTGAGATATCTGTCTGTCTCTTTATAAGATGGCAGCATGGAAAAGATTGCTCCCTTGTCTATTAGAAAAGAAATTGGATTACCTTCCACTAGCAAAAATATCTGGAGCTCAGATTTGGTGATTGTCTAGGGGGTATCCTCATTCTCTGAGAATCCTGTCCTCTGTAGCTAGGCCTAGAAGGTTGGGAAATTCCATTAGGTCCCAGGAGCAACTACAGGACAGATTCTCAGAAGGACCTGAGCAATCAGACTCCCAATGAGAATCTCCACAGGTTGGACATTGTTTGAGGGGAGGGTCTGGATTTGGGCACTGCTTTGCTCAATGGCCTGGCTTGCTGCACGTGAAACACCATCCAGGGGAGATTTCATTTTTTCGGAGTGATAAATTTGAGGAGTAACTGGGTTTTGTCTAATGGCTAAAGCCAATAAATAGAGTTCCGAGAGGTGCCGCTGCTTAGAAGTGTCCTCTCAGTTATTAAAAACCTTAAAAGTCAGGTCAATGAGATCTCACCGGAAGGTTTTGAGGGCCCCAGGAGATTTTGGGAGCTTTTGTCAGATATTGGGCGCAGACTGAGAGATAAAATGCATGTTAATCATGAGTCTGCCTGTGTGGTACCTTAGCTCAGTGCTTAGGGTGCTGGCCACATACACCGGGGCTGGTGGGTTCAAACTCCTGGATGGGGGTTATTGTTGTTATTGTTGTCATTGTGGATTCAAAGCACAATGACAACAATAACAAAAAAATAGCTGGGCATTGTGGTGGGTGCCTGTATTCCCAGCTTGAGAGGCTGAGGCAAGAGAACCATTTAAGCCCAAGAGTTTGAGGTTGCTATGAGCTACAGCACTGGCAACATAGTGAGACTCTGTCTCAAAATAAATAAATAAATAAATAAATAAATAAATAAATAAATAAATAAATAAAATAAAAACAATAACAAGTCTGCCCTTGGTGCTCTCCAGCAATAGGGTACTACATTCGTGAAGAACTTCATTAAGATAGGCTAAAAGCTGGGCAGGATTTTCATTGTGCTTCTGGGTTATTTATTTTAATTTACCCTAATTGATGGCCTTAAGGGCTGCTTTTTTTTTAATCCTTCTAAGAGACATTGGACCATGTGGTTACCAAGGTGGACTCCAAGAGTGTCAGTTTGATAATTCCAATTGCGGTCCTCTCAGGGAATGGCTCTAGTGCCTTCAGCAGGGTTGGTCTGTCCTACATAGGTCTTATGCATGAATCTGGGCCTGAGTCCAGACCTGCTCTCTTTTCTCTGAAGTTAGGGTGGAGGAGAAGATGATATATAAATCATGCCAGGTTAGATTATATAAGTGGGTTAGATATCTAAATTCTTGAGGTTATTCTGTGGGATCCATAGAGAAGGCACATAATTTCTGACTTATGTAGGATGGGTCTAAGAGAGAAAAAGGGATGTGAACCCTGATGATGCCTTCCATTCCCACAACCTCTTAGAGGGGATATAGATGTTCTGGTTTTCTGGAAATTGGAGGCCCAAAGGTGTGGCCAGATTTAGTATGGGGTGGGGAAATTGAGTCCGCCGTGTTTCCTTTCTCTCCTGTTCTGCCATCTTTCCTTTGTCTGCCACGTGCAGCTGAAGGTGGGGGCGGATATGGAGAGAAGGGGATGGGGTGGAATTCTGCGGGTATGACTTAGGTTGGGGGAGGAGGGGTTGTGGAAGGGCAGAAGGAGGGTTGTCTGCAGGATTAAAAGATGGTAATGGAGATTCAGATGGATTAGGGGAAGCCAGTTTCACCTGTGTAAGGAAAATCTGAGAGGGTTGACAAGACAAACATAGAGAAGGAATGTTTCAGAGGAGGAGAAAAGCCTGAGTGTAGGGAATTTCCAACCATTTGCCTAATTTCCAATAGTAATTATTGAGATCAGTGAGGATTGAGAGGTCAAGTGTGCCATTTTCAGGACAGTGTGAGCCATTGTCCAGTTTATACATAGGCCAAGCTGTATCACAGAAAACAATGAGGCCTTTGGAGGGGGATTTAAGGTCAGGATAGAGCTTTAGAGGTTTGAGGTTAGTTAAAAGACAGCTTAGAGGTGAAGAAGGGGGAATTCGGGACTGAGAGGTGCCCATATTGAAAACTGGAGGTAGAAAACAAATGAGATAAAAGTGAGAATGTAAAGCAAGGCTGTAGGTGGCTGAGGCTGGGATCAGGGAGGTGTAGGCCTCCACGTTTGAAATGAGGTGGAAAAAACAAGACTGGGGCTAACCAGCCAAGCCAGGCCTATGAGAGGGTTTCCCCAAACATGAGGCACTGGACAGGTGAGCCTGGCTCACTAGCATGAGTGTATGGGTGGCCCCGGCTGGGATCACGGAGATGATAGGCCTCCAGTAAAACCAGCCAGAACAAAAGTGGAGGAGAATGAAGAAGAAAGTAGAGAGGGCTGGGGTCAGGAAGATTAGGCCTCCATGTGTGACTTGAAACCAATTGGAGAAAAAATGGAGGACGAGGAAGAAAGAGGTAGCTGAAGGGTTTTAAGAGACCCAGAGATAGAGGGAGAGGGAAAGAGAAGTTAAAAAAAAAATTCAGGGAGTGTTTCTAGACAAAAGATCACCTGACCAATAAACTGATAAATTTCAGGCAGGGGCCGGAGGGGTTCTCCATTTCCCTTTGTCTTGTCGGATCACGAGTCCATCTAGTTAGGTCCAACAGGGTGTCTTGGTCCCCACAGGGGGGCTTCTTCTTGATCTGGGTGCTCAGCATCAAAACGAAAGGTCAAAGACGGAAAATAGGAATTATTCTGAGATACGAGATGAAAGGAAAACAGAATCCAGGTTCTGTGTGGGCAACAGTGGTCTTTATTTCCACCCCGGTGAAGACAAGCTGAGTTTGAGAAAGAACTCAACACGTGGATAAAGATGGACTGGGTTTTTTAAAGGTTGGAGGGGTGGGGATTGGGACATTATTCTCTTTCCTGTCAGAAGGGTGGGGGTTGGCCCATTCATCTTTCTCAGGTGGGATATCTAGTGGGAAAGAGTAGGAGGTTGACCCATTGAGGTGGGTCCGCCCAGGGCAGAGTTCCTACATTCGACTCTATCAGCAGTGATACTGGGAATACTCTCTTTCTCTCTGTCTTTATTTCAAAATATTTTTTCATCTTAAAGATAGTCTTCTCCTTATTTTACCTCTGGCATGACTTGAATAAAATATGTATTTTTTCATCATGTATCTATATTAAATAATCCAGGTTGCTAACATTCCCTTTATGATTAATTTCAAAAACATGAAACCTGGCGTGAATCATGGATGGTCTCTCTCTCAGTTAATCTCTGCTGATAGCACATATAAAAGAAGACAGATATGTGTAACATAAGAGCATCACAATAACTTCACATCTGGACTTCATTTTAATTTCCTCTCAAATGTCATGTGTATTAACATAGGATGTAACAGTGCTAGAATCAATGGTTATTTTCTAATCTTAGTTTTAGACACTGCTAAAAAAAGGAAGGTTAGATGAAAGTGACAAATATAAATGAAATATATAACTTATATCAACTGTTAAAATATTGTATGCTTACTATTTATGACAAACATAAGAGATGCAAATTATTATTTTCACATTTAAAATTAGGAAATTGTGGGTTGGTAAATCTTAATATTGTGTCAAGGTTATTTAGCAATAGGTGGGATTTGAACTCAGGACTTTGAACTCTCCAAGTTTTTTTCAGAAATCCAATTGTTAAAATTAGATAACTCTGATTAAATCCCTACTTTAAAACTTGCAGCATCTCCCAGTTACCTCTGAGGTAAAGATCAAATTTTTATCATGTAATTTATGGTGTCATCTAATGTGCTCTTCTTGATTTCACCCCTGAGGTTCTTTTCCCCTTATTTCTGCTCTTCATCCCCTCTTCTTATCCTGGGTTCTCAAGCTTCATGCCTTGAAACTCATCCAGGAGCTTTTCAAATACATCCTTGCTCAGGTCTCCTATACAAACAATTCACAATCTTGGGTGGGGGAGCTGAACATTTAACATTTAACATTTAACATTTGACATTTAACATAGGTTAAATGTCACCAGCTAATGTCCAGTCGTGGTTTTGAATTTGTACTTCAGTCCTATTGTGTTTTACTAAAGTCAGATGTGTTCCTAGTGTTGCAAAATACTAAAGGCCTAAGCATATGTCTAATTACAATTCCCCCAAATTATTTTTTTCTTTTATTCTTTTATCTTTTCCAATTCAACAGCTTGGAAAGTATTCATACCTCCATCTGAGGATCACCGTGCACTGTAATTGTCCTCTCTCTCCCCTGCCCACACTGGGTACAGCACATCACATCCCCCCAGACCCCTTGCTGAGGGGAGATCTGCTGAGAAGTATGTGAGGTATGTCTCCTGAGCTGCTTTGCAGCCTCCAGACAGAACACACAACGACTTGTATCTTATCTGCCATGGGCCATTTGTTTCACTCACTAAGATAAAAGAGACTCTTTGACTAGGTAGAAATGGCCAAGAAGGAAAGGTCAACAAAATAGACATAATTTCCAAAAATTGGTGGCCTCAGTCTCTATTCTTCTTAACTCAGGTAGGTGAGGTGAGTACCCTCAGGAGGCAGCCCTGGTGTGTGTATAGAATTGCTGTGAGTGCTGCTCCAGGTCCTTCCTTCCTGAAATAATCCTCTCTATTTTTTGAGGAAAAACTAAGATTCCAATGTGGATATTTCCTTAAATGCAGCCAAGCCCCTTTTAGGCTTCCTTATAGGGTTAGAAGGATAAACAGGTTGTCAAATGTGCATGGAGGCCTTATTCAGTGGTTTCTCTCCAGTCACTTGGAGGCTTTCTGTTCACCTATCACGTATTGTAGGTACTAAGGGAATGGAAAAAGGGAAGAATTCACTATAATTAGGAATCTGGGAGGTTAGAAAGGTTCTTTTCCTGTAAGACACTTGTGTTTGTGCACCTGGAGTTTCAAACACAAGTGTCTTACAGGAAAAGAACTGTTCTAACCTTCTAGATTTAAAACAAAAAAAAAAAAAAAAGAAAAGAAATTTACGTTTGGAAATGGGCAATTGTCTCTGTACCATGTGTTATAAACATTCCTAGAGGTTTCTTCCACAGAGTGGATAAAATGCCTTTCTTCTCATCATGGACCAAAATTATTTTCATCATTGCTTTGGCATTTCCTCTTTATTCTGGTGAGTAAATCTTTTAGTTGTGGGTGAAGCATTTCATATAACTTGGAAAATGCAGAAACCAACTACTTTAAACTAGGAATGGAGAGACTGGTTTTGTTGGGTTCATAATACTAGCAAAAAGAAACTGGCATGTTACAAATGTCATTTTAATGATTCATCAGGGAATTGCTTTTTCATATTTTCTACCTTCTAGAGAAGAGGAGACAGAATGATGAGTTAGAATGGGCCATGGACCTTAGGTTTTTGTTTGTCTGTAACTAGAGATATTTGCCTTTTTTCTTTTTTGGAGGTCAGATTCCACGGTTGTTAAATTCCAAAAAAGAGAAAGCAGTAGTGTGTGCTATATCTGGCATTATTTGACAATCTATTATTTCATCTCTAAGTCCACTAAAGTCAAGGCCTTGAGTAAGGAGAGGACCCACTGATCCTTCTGCTGAAAAGCTTTTTCTTAAAGTTTAAAGTAGTTCATGAATTTCAGAATAAAATAGCTGGACAGTATTGAATAGATCCTTGATATTAGAGCTCAGTACTAATTGAGTCCTAATTAATTTCGTCATGTTTTCACAATATGCAAGGCCTCTTAAGTGGCTTTAGGCAAAATATTGTCTCCTCTGTCTAAACTGTTCCATCTATAAGAATGAAAAGAAAACCCACTATGATATCTTCAAAGAAAGGTCATGAGGATTATTAAACAATACATAAGATTATTTGTCACACATGATATTAATTTGGGAGTTATAAAATATTTCTAGATTTGAAGTGGTTTTATTTATCATTTTCATATGGCCACAAAAGGTTCATTTTGTGCAGGATCATCAGAAAGCAACTTGCATAGACTTCCTCTGTTAAGCAGTATGTACGAGCACTTCTCAGCAGAAACTATGCTTTTCTTCCTCTTGTTCCTTTTATTTTTAATTGTTCTTTTGTGTGTTGGTTGCAGAAACTGTTTATGGACCTATGGTAGAATTTCGTCGTCCAGTAAGTTTAATACTTATGAACTTGAAAATTAGAAAACAGAGACTTTCAACATGTTTATATTTAAATTTTAACAGGAAATTTTACCAAATAACAGATGCAACAGAATGATCCTTTGAAAAGCAAAAGCAAAAACAAAATAATAACCAACCCTTCTTCCACAAAGGTGGAAAAATAAAATCTTGTCAGCCGTATAAAACCATTTAGCATTAGGGACAAGGTAAAAATTATCCCATTAATTAAAAATTCCATTAATGGGCATACGCCTTAGTGTACATGAACATCTAATCTCCATTAAAAGGTATTTAAAGTGGAACTCTTGGGCAGGATGGCAGCTCACGCCTGTAAATCCGACACTCTGGGAGGCCGAGGAGTGGGGATTGCCTGAGCTCATATGTTCAAGACCAGCCTCAACAAGAGCAAGACCCTATCTCTAAAAATAGACGGACATTGTGGCAGTTGTCTATAGTTCCAGCTATCCAAGAGGCTGAGACAAGAATCACATGAGCCCAAGAGTTTGAAGTTGCTGTGAGGTGTGATGCTACAACAGTATACCGAGTGAGAAAGTGAACTCTGTCAAAAAAAAAAAAAAAAGTAGAACTGTTCATCCTAGTGAAACAAGAGGATTAAGAACAATAAACCTAAATATACATTTAAATGTAGGTAAAAATAATAATTTTCAAGTAGTCACATAGTGAAATATTAGGTGAAGAAAATAAGTCTATAATTCTAAATATCTGAATAGATTAAGATCGATAAAAGTTTAAAAAGTAGATCATGGAATAATACACACAGTATTGTTTATTTAAGTAGATTACCAATAAGGCCAACACTAAATAAATTGTATATATCGCTATATGTAGTTATATACATATGTGCAACCATATATAATAGTTGCATTAATAAACTTATTGAGAAAGACAAGAGGCTGAATAAATAAAAAATCCAATTTCATGATTTCTTATGGTATAAATCATGGAGATTTGACCTGAGTATAAGAGGTGGGGGCAGGGTAGCTAAATTAGAAAGATAACCCCAGGCTTTAAAAAAAATTATATTGGGTATATAAAAATGAACTCTTAATATTTCATGTTTAAGTGGAGTGTGGGTCCCTATATATATATATATTTTTTTTTTGATTGGGATTTATTGAGGATACAAAGAATTAGTTTACACTGATTGAGGTTCTTAGGTAAATACCCTCTTGAAATTGTGTCCTGTCCCCAAGAGGTGTGTTATACCCCCAAATTTCCCATCCTTACCCCCTCCCTCTTTCCCCTACCCATCCTCTTTTATTAGTTCATCTATTGCATTCATATTAGAATTGAGTATGTTGGATTTGAATCCATTCTTGTGATACTTTACTAAAAAGAATGTGTTCCACCTCCATGCAAGTTAATAAAAAAGATATAAAGTCTCTATCTTTTTTTAATGGCTGAATAGTATTCCATTGTATACATATTCCACAGCTTGTTAATCCCTTCCAGGGTTTGTGGGCATTTAGAATGTTTGCACATTTTGGCAATTGTAGATTCAGCTGTGATAAATAATCTAGGCAAATGTCCTTATGATAAAAAAATTATTTCTTCTTCCTGGTCCATGCAATCAAATAGGAGTTCTAATTTGAATTCTTTGAGGATTCTCCATACTTTCTTCCAAAGAGACTGTATTAGTTTGCAGTCCCAGCAGCAGTGCAGAAGTGTTCCCTTCTGTCCACATCCATGTCAGCTTCTGCAGCTTTGGGACTTTGTGATATGGGCTGTTCTTACTGGGGTTAGGTGATATTCAATGGTGATTTTGATTTGCATTTCTCAGATGATTCGGGGATGATGAGCATTTTTTCAAATGTTTGTTAGCCATTCATCTGTCTTTATTAGAGAAGGTTATCTCATATCCCTTGCTCAGAGTAGTGGGATTGTTTACTCTTTTTCTGTTGATTAATTTGAGTTCTTTGGAGATTCTAGTTATCAATCCTTTACCAGATTGATACTCTGGAAATGTCTTTTCCCACTTCAATGTTTATTTTTAAACCTCAACATAGAATTTATTTCATTTTGATGTATGGTATGGCATTATGCAGCAGAATAAAAACCATTTTACTCAAAACTTCATTAACTGGTAAACTGTGTGTGTTTTCATTTTGTTTAACAGCCACGCTGTGAGGCATATAAAGATGATGTATGCCGCAAGGAATGGGATCCAGTGTGTGCAATGGATGGCACACTGTATCACAGTAGATGTTTGTACTGCAAAGATAAGTTGTAAGTCCACAATATTACATATCAGCTCTTTTACAGTGTGAAGAAAACATCACAAAATGATAGGAAAACTTATGTTTCTGATGACCCAGGCACTATCTATACAGTAAATAACATATGAGCACTTTAACAGTCACAGGAATGCATTTGCTCCTTATTCTGAAGGTCTCATTTTAAAAAATAGTTTTGCATTCGACTCTCTGTATAACTTTACTAGATACTCTGCAAATGTATAAATCAATTTAACTCAATTCAATTTTTATAAATTACTTATCTCCAACTAATGACCAATATAATATAATCCAAATCCCAGATGCTGAATGATAATCTCCGTGACATACTCCCAACCCACAGGGTGTATAATTGAGCAAGAAATCTAACTACAGAGCTCTAACATCCACCACAATAGGTCCATTACATCGATAAGAAACCCCTCTTACTATCACTTTGTTTCCTCAACCCAGAACAGCCCCCAAACTTTCTCTACAGTGCAGGGCAATCTAGGACACTTCCACCCAATCTAACCAGCCTGTCTCCTTCACTCTGAAGACATTGACAGTCTAAAGCCAACCCCCTTCCACATTTGTGCTTTCAGATATTTCCTCTTATGAAATATTTGCACATTTAATCCCAAAATTGTCTTTTGCTTCTAAAGGACCACTAAAATAAATTCTAATCCACTCCTGTCTTGGGTCTAGTCAGGTTCCAAGCCTGAATCAGAACGAGGCATGTAGAAAAAGTCAAGTAGCCCCAGATGTTGAGAGAACTTGTATCAGGCTGACAAACAGGCAGGACCCAGCTGCTTGAATAAATAAATGGAGAGTGGATTCTCCAAACTGTCCATGTTCAAATACTCCTCATTGACAAGTATTTTATATAATGCTTGGGGAATTAAATTTTCTTTCAATAATTTCTTCTTTCTTTTCTATTGTTCTTCATTTACAGAGCATATCCAAAATATGTTGACTTTGATCATTTTGGTGTATGCTGAGTTTTTATCTGAGCTACACATGATCATGGCTTTTAATTCAACCAACTCGCATCTTCACAATCAGGGCCTTCAATTCCTCAGTGACCAATGAAACCCTCTGTGACACATGAGATGTTGAAGACTCATTCTGATGCTAAGAACTTGTGATGAAATAATTTTTTTCTCTGTGTTCAATCACCTAATGGAACTTTGAAAAATAAACTGATGCATATTTGATAATTTAAAACCTGATGCAATTTATAAATATAAAAACAAACATTTCACATAATGAAATTTTTAATGATGTTATCTTTATGAAAGTGCCTTTTAATCTTTGATTTCATAGTGTATTACTATACATGAATACTTTTGATAATTACAAAGAAACATTTTCAAAGATGACAAAATAATACACAACTTGGAGGTTATCAATACCTGTATTCCTCTTTTTTCTAAGGAATCTGAACCTCTAGAAGGGGTATCTGGGAACTGAAATTCAAGTATCCCAGGTTAATCTTATAGATAAGATCTTACGATCATGAATATTAAACAATATGAACTTAAATTCTAAGATGTAGGACACGTTGAAAATTAAAAGCACTTTCAGAGACTGTTCAAAGATACTATAAGATTTCTAGGCTTGGGAGAAATACATAAGGTAATTTTCACCTTTCATAAATCGGTTGAGAGGGAAAGTGATGTTCGTTTTTCAGGCAACTCTGTTTGCCTTCAGTAGCCTAGGATAGTCATGTGTGGTCCAAATCTGATGTGTCCATCTCTCAAGTAACAAGAATCAGGCTTTATTTGGGTGGCCAATGTTCACGTAAAGCTTACTTTTAAGGGCAGATGTATAGATTGAGAACTGGAAGATGACTATAATTCTGCCACATATGCCATATCAGTCCTGCTTTCCTTTTCAGTAGAAATTTTCACATCTAAAAGAATGATCTATATGTGAGCTACTTATTCATTTACATCTCTAGCATTAATTCTTAATGAAAGCATCCTTTCAGAGTGTACATTTTTAGAACCACACATTTAAAACATGAGGTTGAACAATTGAGTTATGGGACTCATCCTAGACAAACGGCTACTTACCTCACTGCTGAAGAGTGCTTTGAATGGTGGGCTGGCAGCTGGAGTCAGTGAATAGCTTCACAGGGGGAGTACGTGAGAGGTGACACTAGTGATATTCATCAATGGGGTAGGTAGCAAATGAAATTGACAGATCTTGTATATTCACCCTGTTCCATATTTTCTTAAATTATATAGGGCATGTATAAAAATATTACTCACTGAAGGCTAGCAAATTCACACATGTATTCTTTTACCTTTTATTTAACATATTACTTTAAAAACTTTACTATGCACGATGTGCTATGTATAATGTTAAGAATAATTTGGTAAGTAAAAGAAAATATTGTCACTATCTTGCAGAGACCTTTGGTGCACTGATGAAGTTAGTAACTATTAATAAATGGAAAATCTTCCTTATGCATAACGATTTTCCACAGAAACTCTGTGAGTTGACTTCCCTCTTCTCATGTGTTATATAATTTAGTTCTTAGAAATATCTTGTTAGATACACATCAGTTCCATACTTTAGCCATAATGAAAGTGAGGTCTAGGAAATTTAACAGTATTTAAAAAGTAATATTTGGCAAGAAAAGTATAGTGTTTTTTGAAAAATTGAGATAACATTTAGAAAATTCAAAATTCACTATTTTTTAAAACTATAAAATTACATAATTTTAGTATATTCATAACACTGTGCTATTGTGACCACTATCTAATGACAATTTCTCTCAACGCTTACACATCAAAAACCTTCCATGTACTTCTCAATTCCCCACTCTATACATTGTTAGCAACCACTAATCTGCTTCTTGTCTTTATATATTTTTCTAAAGTTTAAATAAATACATCTATCTGATTTTCATTTGAATGCAAATAAACTATAAATAACACACACATCTGTATAGTTTGTGGTCTTCTGTGACTGACTGCTCTCATTTAACACAATGTTTAAAATATTTTCAAGGTTCATTCATTTTGTAATGTGTATCAGTATTTCTTTCCTTTTTATGGCTGAATAATATTCCATTGTATGGATATACCACTTTTCTTTATCCAATCATCAGTTGATAGACGTCTAGGTAGGTTATTTATACTTATGGGTTATTATGAGTAAAGTGAATAAGAGCATTTCTGTGCACGTTTCTTTGTGACTATATATTTTCACTTATCTTGGCTGTACACTTCCCTATAGGAGTGAAATTGCTAGGTCATGATACCTCTATTCTAGCTTTTTTAGGAAATATCAAACTGTTTTCCACAGTGGAGGAAACATTTTAGATTGCCACAAAAACTGCAGGAAGATTCCACTTTCCCCTGATTCTTAACAAAACTTTTTTTCATAAAAAAAACAAAACAAAACTTATAGTCTTTTGGGTACACATGAAATAGCATCTCATTGTAGTTCAACTTATATTTGCCATGTGATTAACCATGGTGAGAACCTTTTCATGTGGTTCTTGACCATTTGTAAGTCTTCTTTACAGTAATGTCTGTTCATATCCTTTTCCCACTTCTAGATTAGGTTACTTGTATTTTTATTTTTGAGTTTGAAGTATTCTCATGTAATATGGATATTAGACCTTTATCAGATGTACAGGATAGCCATAGAGTTCATGAACAATTTAAAATTGCACACTATTTTAAATTGCACACGAACTTTATGGCCACCCTGCATAATGTGCTTGTGTTTTCTCACATGTTTACATTGATTTTTCAATTTCTTGACTGTTTCTTTTCATTCACAAAATTTTGAAATTTCAATGAATGATAACTTATGTTTCCTTTGTTGCTTCTGCTTTTGGTGTTGTATATAACAAAATTACATTCAAATATAAGTTTATAGAGATTTACACCTATGTTTCCTTTTATGGGTATATAATATGAGTTATCCATTTAGATCATTGATCTATTTTGAGTTAATTTTAAAATACAAATTGTACAGCTGCGTGAAAATGTTTTATTTCTTTATAATCTTATCCTTTAAGTTTTCTACCTTTTCAAGTTATTTATTTATTTATTTATTTATTTTGTATTCTTTCACCTTTGTTTAAAACTAAGATACAAACACACTCATTAGCCTAAGCCTTCACAGGGTCAGGATCACCAACAATGCTGTCATCTTCCTCATACAAATATTGTTCCCCCTGGAGGGTCTTCAGTGGTGAAAATAGCCATGAATCTGTTGTCTCCTCTAATACCAATGCCTTCTTCTGAAATACTCTTTATGGATCTACTTGAGGCTCTTTTACAGTTAACTTTGCTTTGTAATAAGGAGGAGAATACTCTAAAATAACAATAAACTGGATAGTACAAAAAATAAATAAGCCAACAACAGTCATATACTATCATTATCAAGTGTTATGAACTGTGTGTTCATATAGTTTTATATGACTGGCAGCACACTAGATTTCTTTACACTAGCATCAGAACCAAACATATGAGTAATGTCTTGTGCTATGACATTAGGATGTCTACAACATCACTGGGCAGCAGGGAATTTTCAGCTACATGGTAATCTTGTGGACTAATCATCACATAAGTGGTCCATTGTTGGCCAAAATGTCATTACCTAGCACACGACTACGTTTAAAATTTTTTCCATTTTCTTCCTATGATTGATTTCTGGGTTTATTCTGTTGTTGTCAGAAAAGAACTTGGGATGATGTCTTTTTTTTTTTAGAGACAGAGTCTCACTTTGTTGCCCTCGGTAGAGTGCTGTGGTGTCACAGCTCACAGCAACCTCCAGCTTTGGGGCTTAGGTGATTCTCTTGCCTCAGCCTCCCAAGTAGGTGGGACCACAGGCATCTGCCACAACACCAGCTATTTTTTTGTTGCAGTTTGGCCAGGGCCGTGTTTGAATGGTGCTGGCACCCTACTCACTGAGCCACATGCGCTGCCCAGAATGTGGGATGATTTCAATCTTCTCACATGTTTTAAAACTTGTTTTGTCACCTAATATGTGATTTATCCTAGAAAATATTCCATGTATACTTGAGAAAAATGTATGTTCTTTTGCTAGTGAGTGAAAAGTTCTTTATAGATCAGTGTCTCAGTCTTATTGGAACACTCTAATAAAATACCCTCCATTGGAAAATTTATAATCAACAGAAATTTATTGCTCCAGTTCTGGGGCTGTACAGTCCAAATCAAGGTGCATGCTGATTCAGTGTCAGCTTTGGGCTTGGCTCATCCTCTGCTTCACAGATAGCACATTCTTGCTGCAATCAGACATGATGGAAGGTTCAGACTCCCTGGGGCCCCTCTCGTAAATGCTCTAATTCCATTGATGACAGCTCCATACTCATGCCCTAATGATATCCAACATCTCCATCCCTGAATACTATTACATGGAGAAATAAGTTTCAACATGTGAATTTTGTGGAATCATAAAGATTAAACAAGAATTCTGTCCACTCCAATGGTTTAGGGTGGTGGTTTAGCCTAGTGGTTTAGGCTCACATCTAGTATTTATATTGATTTTCTCTTTGGATATTCACCCCGTCATTGAAATTAGGGTATTGCAATCTCCTATTGCTATTATGTCGCTGTCAATTTCTCCTTTCAAATATTCAAATCTGTCAATACTTTGTATGTATGTGCTTTGATGTTTGTTGCATATATATAGTTGTTATATCTACCCACCCAATTACCATGATGTAATAACCTGTTTTGTTTCTAGAGAAAGTTTTAGACATACAGCCTATCTTGTCTCATGTGAATATAGTAACCTTTTTGCACAAAATATCGTTTTCCTATTCCTTTGTGTTTAGCCTATTATTTCCTAAAATTAGAAAAGATTCTTTAACAGACAATGTACATATCCAGTGTATGCTTTTTGGCTGAAAAATCCAGTGAATTTATATTTAAGGTTATTACTGATAGATGAGGACTTATTACTGCCATGGTCTTGATTCTTTTTACATGTGGAAATGTTTTTGTTCCTCTCTTCCTAACTTGGTACCTTCTTCTGTTATTTGAAAAGGTCTTCTGATGATTTCTTCTCTTCCTTTTTTCTTATATTTGTGTATTTGTTATAGTTTGTTCCTTGTGATTAATCTGAGGCTTGTGTATGCTATCTTTTAGTTTATAACCATCCATTATATGTTGATAAATTAACCTCAGTCATGTACAAAACCTCTACAAATTTATTTCCACCACACATATACACATTTTGTATTCTTAAAGTGTGTGTTTGCTTCTTTTCATTGAGCATTCATTAACAAGGTTTATTTAAATTTTCATGTTACTGTTAAGTAATTCACTCACAACCATTTACAATGCTACATTACCTGTATCTATCTATATGTTTATCTCTACTGGGGAGATATACACTTTCATGTCCTATTTTGTTTGAAAATAATTTTCCTAAGTATTTTCTATAAGGCACGAAATGCTTTCCCAGACTTTGTCTAGGAAAAACTCCTTCATTTTTAAAAGATAGGATTTTGGGGGGAATGGTATCCTGATTTGCAGAGTATTTTTTGAGTATATCATTATCATCCCACTCTTTCTTGGTCTCAACATTTCTACTGAGAAGTACAGTGATAATTGTATGAGCTTCCCTTATAAATGGTAAGTTGCTTTTATCTCACTACTTTTACAATTGTCCTTGTGTTTGATTTCTTTTCTTGTTTTTATTTTTTGAATCAGAGTCTCAGATTGCTACAGCGCTCTGGCCTCAGACTAGCTCACAGCAAAGTCCAACTCCTAGGCTTACGTGTCTTATACCCCAAGTACCTGGGACCATGGAAGCCTGTCACAATGCCCAGATAATTTTTCTATTTTTATTAGAGAAAGGATCTCACTTTGCTCAGGACTTCAAGAACCCCTACTTATCCCATCTTGATGTCCCAAAGTGCCAGGATAAGAGGCATGAACAAATGGATCCAGCTAGTAGCTATTTTTTATCCCACTACACTTGTGTTTTTCTCCAATGTTGTCTTCAAAACATTGCAGCTTACCTCCAAACTCTTTTTCAAACGGAGTGTAAGCCTTGTGGTTGTTCTAAACTCTATTCTCCTATGTTCTGTAGAAGACATGGTGATACGGTAGCCACAAATGGCTATAGGGAGTTATCATATATTCCTTTAATTAGTTCTTAGTCTTTTATGGCTTGAGACCATCACAAGCTCTGTTTATCTTTTTCTTTCTTAGGTAAAAAAATGAAGATTAGCGATTGCTGAATTCATGTTTTTTCCTTTCTCCATGTATTTCTCTCTCCCTATGGGAAGTTTTAGAGGCTTTTTCTCTAATAGTCATCTAAAAAAATCGGTGGTTCTCATAGCGGTTCTCCTGGAGGTAAACGTTATGAAATTTCAGTTCTCCCCCTACTTTCAGGATGTGTCCCATGGAAATTTGATTTCTCAAGCTAGTGTACTCTTAGTTCAAAGCAATTGGCTAATTTTACTTTAGTATTGCAATGAGACTTTAGCTGTGGCTTCTCCCCCAGTAGGATATAATTCTCCATATTCACATGTCTCTAGTTTTCACACTTTCTGTATACCCTGTGAAGTTAATTTGCCGATCTATATGAGAATATGTATTGATTTTCAGTTTGTTCAGCTTCTTTTTCTGGATGTGAAGATAAGAATGTTTTATTTCCCCTTTGTTTTTTTTGTTTGTTGGTTTTGTTTCATTTTTCCATTGAGACACAGTCTCATTATGTTGCCGTGGGTAGAGGGTTGTGGTATAATCATAGTTCTCCCCAAACTTGTGGGCAGAAATCCTCTTGCCTCTGTTTCCTAAGTATCTGGGTCTACAGGCACCTAAACAATGGCCAGCTAATCTATTTTTAGTAGAGAAAGGGTCTGGCTCTTGCTCAGGCTATTCTCAAACTCCTGAGCTCAAGTAATCTACCACCCTCAGCCTCCCAATGTGCTAGTATGACTGGTGTAGGCCACTGCACCTTTCCTGAGCATGAGAATGTTAACTTGAAAGCTATTCATACATTCCATTCAAGATTGGAAGCAAGTCACATTTATGACTTTTTATATAAACTATAAATTTTCTATCACTATCATACTAATTGCCACAAACTTAGTGGCTTAAACCAATCCAAATCAATTGTTTCACAGAAATCAGAAATCAAAAATGGCTTAGCAAGGCTGCCTTCCTTCTGAAGGCTAGGTCAGAATCTAATTCTTGACCTTTTCTATTACCTATAAGCTGCCTGAATTCCTTGCCTGAAGGCATCATTCTCCATTTTTTGTTGAAAGCACAGGGAGCTTCAATCTAGGGCCATTTGTTCTTTGTACAAAAATTCAGTTTTTGAGACAATGAGGATTGCCAAGGGATAAAATGAGTTTTGTACATTTTTTTTTTTATTGTTTTGGGTTACAATAAAAGGTACAAAGATTTAGGTTACAATGTTTGCATTTGTTAGGTAATGTCCCTCTTATAATTGTGTCCTGCCCTCAGGAGGCGTGCCATACATCCTAACATTGTGACCATTCAGTGGGAGCACACCCATCCCATTCTTGTCTTCCCCAATGCTCCATCTTGAATTCATTTGAGTTTGTTTCTTATGTGGGCATCTGTTAGGTCACCTACTGGCTTCATATTAGAATTGAGTCCTTGGATTCTTCCTTCTCCCTTCTTGTGATACTTTGCTAAGAAGAATGTGTTCCAAATCCATCCAGGTTGATACAAAAGTTGTAAAGTCTCCATCTTTTCTCTGGCTGAATAGTATTCCGTGGTATACATATTCCATAGCTTGTTAATCCTTTCTGGGGTTGATGAGCATTTAGGTTGTTTCCACATTTTGACATTTGTAAATTGAGCTCCAAAAGATAATCTAGGCAAATATCCTTATGGTAAAAGGAGTTTTTTTTTTCATCTGGGTAGATGCATAGTGATGGGATTACAGGATCAAAAGGTAGGTCTACTTTGAATTTTTTGAGGATGCTTCATTCTTCCTTCCAAAGAGGTTGTATTAGTTTGCAGTCCCACAAGCAGTGTATAAGTGTTCCTGTGTCTTCACATCCACGCCAGCATCAGCAGCTTGGGGACTTTTTGATGTAGGCTATTCTCACTGGGGTTAGGTGATATTTCATTATGGTTTTGATTTGCATTTCTCTGATGATCAAAAACAATGAGCTTTTTTGGAAATGTTTGTTACCCTTTTGTATGTCTTCCTCAGAGAAGTTTTTGTCATATTTTTTGCTCCATGGGAGATGAGATTGTTTGCACTTTTTTGTTGTTGTTGATCAATTCGAGTTCTCAGTAGATTTTAGTTATCAACTCTTTGTCAGATTCATATCCTACAAATACCTTTTCTCATTCCAAAGATTGTCTTTTTGCATCGCTTGTTGTTTCCTTATCTGTGCAAAAGGTTCTCAGCTTAAGTAAGTTCCATTTGTTTATTTTTGTTGTTGTGATTGCTGCTAAAGTCTATGTCATGATATCTTACCCCAGTCCAACACATTGAAGACATTTCCCCATACTTTCTTCTAAGATTTTTATTATTTCATGTGTTAGATTTAAATATTTTATCCAGGTTTAGTCAATTGTTGTAAGTGGTGAAAGGTGTCTATCCAGTTTTATTTTTTTACATGTGGTCATCCAGTTCTCTCAGCACCATTTATCATGAATAGGGATTCTTTTCCCCAGTGTATGCTTTTGCTTGATTTATCAAACATCACATGGCATGTAGAATCTAATTTCACTTCTTGTTTTCTATTGTGTTCTATATTTCTATGTCTCTATTTTTTTTGCCAATACCATGCTGTTTTGACGACTGTGACCTTGTAATGTAGCCTAACGTCCAGTAGGGTGATGCCTCTAGCCTTGTTTCCATTACCAAGTATAGCCTTGGCTATCCAGGGTGTTTTTCTGTTTCCATACAAAGTGAAGAAATATTTTTTTCAGTTGTTCAACGTATGATGTTGGCATTCTAATGGGGATTGAATTGAATCTGTAGATTGCTTTGGATACAATAGACATTTTAACAATGTTGATTCTTCCTAGCCAAGATCATGGTATATTATTCCATTTTGTTACTGTCTTCTGCTATTTTTTTCATAGGTTTCCATAATTCTCTTTGTAAAGATCCTTCACCTTTTTGTTAGGTATGGTCCTAAGTATTTCATTTTCTTTGAATCTACTGCGAATTGAATTATGTCCTTCATTTAGTTTTCAACTGGCTGTTATTGCATATACAAATGCTACTAATTTGTGGACATTGATTTTTATAGCCTGAGACATTAGTGTATATTGCAATCACTTTCCTGAGATTTTTGGTTGAGTCTCTGAGATTTTATAAGTATAAGGACATATCATCAGCAAGTGAAGGTTTGACCTCTACTGTCCTTATTTGGATGCCCTTTAGATCCTTCTCTTTCCTGATTACATTGCCAAGAATTTCTAGCACAATGTTGAATAATAATGGTGTTAGTGGACCTTGTATTTTTTATTTTTATTATTAAATTATAACTATGTACATTAATACATTTATGGGGTAGAATGTACTGATATACAATATGTAAAGCTTATATCGAACTTGTTAGCATAACTATCACCTCACTTATTTGTTGTGGTAAGACATTTATACTCCACTCTCAATAGTTTTAAAATGGACCATTGTATTATGTACATTAGAAGAGTTCCCACCACAAATCCTCCATCTTCCTAGCCCTCCCTTCCTCTCTCCATCCTCTTCCATTCTTCTTTCTGGACTACAGCTTCATTTTCCTATTGGTATGAATGTGTAGCTGATTATATATTGGTTTCATAATGGTACATTGGATACTTTTTCTTCCATTCTTGATACACTTTATTAACAGGAATATGTTCCAGCTCCAGACAGATAAACCTAAAAGATGTAAAGTTTCTGATTGTTGAGCCAGGTATCATTAAGCACAAGGTTGTTTAGTTTCCATGGTTTAGTTAGAGTATGACAATTCTTGTTGCAGTTGAGTTCAACTTTGATTTCATGATGATCCATAAAGATACAAGGAATAATTTCCATTGCTTCCAATTTCCTGAAGTTAGACTCATGTCCTAAGATATGATCTATTTTGGAGGATGATCCATGGGCTGATGAGAAGAATGTGTATTCAGTTTTGTTAGGATGAAATGGTCTGTAGATGTCTGTTAAGTTCATTCATTCTAGGGTGAGTTTACTTTGGTCCATTATTTTTTTTTATTTTCTTGAGTATCATCCAGAATTGTCCAAGGGGTGTAAATTATCCAACTATTATAGTCCTGGAAGAGATCAAATTGTTCCCATCTGTTAGGTTTTTTTTTTTTTTTTTATAATAAATTGAAGAGCATTCTGTTAGGGTGCATAAATGTTAAATGTCGAAAATTTCACGTTGAGTGTTTGCCTTGAGAAATATGTAGTGTCCATCTTTTTCTTTATCTATGTTGGTTTTAAACCTATTTTATCTGCAATAGAATGGAAACCCTTTTTTTTTTTTTTTGATTGTTTTTTGTCTGTATTATAGATGTCCATCCTTTCACCCTAGGAACTTTTTTATCCTTTAAGGTAAGATGAGACTCTTGTATTCAACAGATATGTCGCCTGGGTTTTTTAATTCACTCAGCCATCTTATGCCTCTTTAGAGGACAATTGAAGACATTCACATTAATTGATAGGAATTGATAGTCATGGCAGTGTTACAGGTGCTGTTTTTCAAAGGTCCAGAAGATATTTTTAATCCTTTCATCCTTGTGGGAGTTAGATTTTATTCAATAATTTCTGGGTCAGTTTACTTTGGTGGTAGACCATTGTGGTGGTCATTAAGAAAAATAGGTTTGAGTATATCCTGGAGAGCTGGGTTAATTATGGCAAATTTTCTCAACATGTGTATGTTAGTAAAGTATTTGATTTCTCCATCACAAATGAAACTCAGTTTAGCTAGATACAGGATCCTGGGATGAAAGTTGTTTTGTTTTAGGAGATTGAAGTTCAATGAGCATCCTCATCTGGCTTGAAAGGTTTCAGTTGAGAGATCTGCCATCATTCTAATATTTCTCCCTTTGTAGGTAGTGCTTTTCTTAAGTCTAGCTGCTTGCAAAATTTTTTCCTTATTAACCTTGGCAAAGTTAATTAAAATGTGTTTAGGAGATGTTTTATTTGGATTGTGTCTTGCTAGTCTTCTGAAACTGTCTACTATCTGAATTTCTGTATCTCTTGCCATGCTTGGGAAATTCTCCTCCATTATGTCTGGGAGTACAGCATCTATGCTTTTCGGACCATTGTCTTCTCCTTCAGGAATTCCTATATGACGTATGTCTGATCTTTTGAAGTGATTGCACAACTCTCTCAGAGAATGATTTATTTTTCCTCTCCACTTCTCTGCATCTTTGAGCATTTGGGTGAGTTCTAAAGCTTTCTCTTTAACTTCAGAGATCCTTTCTTCTGCCTGCTCCACTCTATTACTGAGGAATTCTACTGTATTATGATACTCCTCTAGTAACTTTCTCATTTCCCTGAGCTCTGCTATTTCTCTTTTCATTATGTCCATATCCTTGGTAATTTTGTCTTTGAATTCATTGACTTCTTGAAAAACTTTTGAACTACTCTTTGTATTTCTATTTCCATTTTTTCTCCATTTTAAGAATTTTATTTACCATCCAAATTCTGAATTCTATTTCTGACATTTCAGCCATTTTTCTATGAATGGCATTGTCTGTTTCATGTCCTTTGTCTTTCCTTGGGGGTGTTGATCTACTCTGATTATTCATGTTGCCAGAGTTCTTCCACTAGTTCTGCCTCATGAGTATTTTCTGCAATTTGGTTATTGAAAGTGGTAGAGTCAAGTGGGATTGTGGGTGCCAGGAAGTAGACTTAATACACCCCTAATCAATGAGCTGAGACTTATGTCTGTGCGTTTTCCCCTACAGCTTACAAAGGTCCCTTTCAGAGCTGTAGCTGAAGACTCTGAAGAACTGCTAAGTAAGAGAGTGCAAGCTGGCTCTGTCCTGAATCCAGCCACCTCTACCCAACCCTAAGGAGTTGAGTTATGAGGCTGGAATATCATCTGGGGAGATATACAAGTAACTGGGTTGCTCTGCCCCGACCAGCTACAGCTGATGAAGGAGATTCAGTCATTTCCCACTTCAAAACAAACCTCTCAACTTCGGAGTGACTCTGGGTGAACAACCCAGGTCTAGAGTTCTAAACAGTTTGGCCCAGATAATACAATCACTGCTAAATAGGGAGAGTTCCAAGGGTATCTCATTACGTGATCAACTGAGAGTAGAAATCCACAAATAGTTCCAACTGGCATACAAATGAGGATGGAGTCTACCCCTCCAATGTAGCACCAGCTCAGGCTAGATCACTGGTCACAAGCAGGACAAAGTCATCAGCACCTCCATTCTTGTATGTCCCAGCTCAGCATTAGTTCATTAACCCTTAAAAGTCCAAATGGGTGTCAGTGCTGCAGTCTGCAGTGTAACGTCACACCCATTTCTCTCTTCCAAATGTCCCTCTCTTCCCACATCTTTCTGCCAGCACTTTAGTTACTGTTTCTGTGCTGGTATCCCTGCAATGTCCAGATCTCCTAGGGAATGGGCATGCACTCTGGGCTCTGCAGCATGTATATTTTCAGATCAGCAGGCAAGTGGAGAAGAAGGATGGATTGAGACAAATTTTGCAGAGAGTATTTCTTCAGTTTTATGCTGGACAAGTTGATGCCTAGGCTCATAGGAGGGGACCTCTCTGGCAGAGAAGTCCCAGTACTTATTGGTTTTTACCCGTGAGGTAAAGTGAGAGGTCTTTTGTCCCCTGCTCGCTTGTAGAGAGCCTTCTGAGAGCCTCCTGAGAGCCTCCCACCTGCAGGAGGTGTCTTTTGTCCTAATGGTGATGGGCTTTGTACCTGTACCTGGAACTTGTTCCCTTGGAGCCTCCTCTTGGAGTCACAGGTTGCCACAGCCGAGATAATGTGTATTTGTCTATCTTCTTTCCTAGCTCAGCTGTCAGAGACCCAACCTGCCCAGAATCTCCCCTCCTGGTCAGGAGCCTCTGGCGAAAGTTACCTCTTGTCAGCCATCTTTTTTCTCTTGATAGTGGACGTTCTTGTCTGGTTCTAATTGTAAGTGGAAAAGATTTCAGTTTTACTCCATTCAGTATGACATTAGCTATGGGTTTGTCATAGATGGCTTCCATCAGCTTAAGAAATATGCCACCTATGCCTATTTTCTTAAGTGTTCTTGTTCGAAAAGGATGCTGAATTCTGTCAAATGCTTTTTCTCTTTATTTCTTTACTTTTTTTTTTAAATGACACTGAGTCTCAATTTATTGCCCTCAGTAGAGTGCCATGGCATCACAGCTCACAGCAACCTCTAGCTCTTGGGCTCAGGCGATTCTCTTGCCTCAGACTCCTGAGTAGCTGGGACTACAGGCACCTGTCACAATGACCAGGTATATCTTTTTTTGTGCTTTTGCTGGGGCCAGGTTTGAATCTGCTACCCCTGGTATGTTGGGCTGGCACCCTACCCACTGAGCCATTGTGCCACTCCAGTCAAATTATTGTTCTGTATCTATTTACAGGATCATATGATCTTTACTTTTGCTTTTGTTGGTATGGTGAATTACCTTGATGGATTTCTTATGTTAAACTAGCCTTGCGTCCCTTGGATGAAGCCTACTTGATTGTGATGTATAATTTTATTAATGGGTAGCTGTAATCTATTAGCTCAGATTTTGTTGAGTATTTTTACATCAATATTCATTAATGAAATTGGTCAGTAGCTTTCCTTTTTAGATGAGTCCTTTCCTGGTTTTGGAATCAGGGTGATGTTTGCTTCATAGAACATGTTGGGAAAAGCTCCTTATTTCTCAATGTTTTGGAAAAGGTTCTCCAGTATAGGTATTTCACCTTTGAGGGTGTGATAGAACTTCAGTGTGAAGACTTCTGTTCCTAGGCTTTTTATTATTGGAAGCTTTTTCATTGTTACTTCACTCTCAGTGCTTGATATTGGTCTTTTCTTCTTGGTTAAGTCTAGGGAGATGTTTTGATTCCAATTATTGGTCAATTTCTTCCACATTGTCAAATTTATGGGCATAGAATTTTTGTAGTAGTTAGAAGAATCTCTTGTATTTTGGTGGTATTAGTTGTTATTTCCCCCTTTTCATTTCTGATTGAGGGTATAAAGTATGTTAATTTTCTATTTCTAGCAAATCTGGCCACATTTATCAACTTTGTTCACCTTTTTGAAAAACTAAATTTTAGCTTTATTAATTTTCTGAGTAATTTTTTTGCTTTCCAAATTCATTTATTTCTGATTTAACTTTAGTTATTTCTTTTCTTGTGGTAGTTTTGGGATAGGGATTTTCTCTCTTTCCATTTCCTTAAGATGATTCATTAGATTATTAATGTGCTCTCTTTCTGTTTTTTTTGGATGTGGGGATCTAATATAATAAATTTCCTTTTTAGGATGAAGTTTGAAGTGTCCCACCGGTTTGGTAGCTTTTTTCATCATTGTTTTTAAGTTCACAGAAGTTAATGATTTCCTGTTTGTCTCCTCCTTGATCCAACTGTCACACAGGATGGGGTTGTTTAATTTCCATGCCTTTGTGCAGGTATGAAAACTTTGTTGGATTTGAGTTGGATCTGTATTGCCTTGTGGTCTGAGAAGACATAAGGTATAATCTCAGTTCTTTTGATCTTGTTGGAAAAACTTCTTGTTGAAGTTTGATTTGTATGCTAAGATGTGATCTATTTTGGAGAATGTTCCATGGGCTGATGAAAAGACTGTATATTCCTGGGCGGCGCCTGTGGCTCAAGAAGTAGGGCACTGGTCCCATATGCCGGATGTGGCGGGTTCAAACCCAGCCCCGGCCAAAAAAATCACACAAAAAAAGAAAAGACTGTATATTCCTTTACTTTGGGATGGTGAGTTCTATATATGTCTATTAAGCACAGTTGTTCTTGGGTCATATTTAAGTCCCTTGTAATCTGTGTTTAGTTTCTGTTTAGAGGATCTGTCAAGCTCTGTAAGAGGAATATTAAAATCCCCTATTATTATGGTGTTATAGGCTATCATGTTGTTTGGACAAATTAAGGTCTATTTCATAAATCTGGGAGCATTTGTGTTGGGTGCATTAATATTTAGAATTGAAATATCCTCTTGGGATATTATCCCTTTGACCAATATGAAGCACATATGTTTGTCTTTTTCGACTTTAGTTGCTTTACATCCACGTATATCTGAAAATAAAATTGCAGCTCCTCCTTTCTTCTGAATTCCATTTGCTGAAAATATTGTATTCCAGCCCTTCACCCAGAGCCTTGCTTTGTTTTTCTTTTTTATCCAATCAGTCAGACTATGCCTTGCCATTGTGGAATTCAAGTCATTAACATCTCTTCAGAGAATTAGGAAGTATTGTGGAATACTATTCATCTTATTTTGTGAAAGTCCATTGCTTAGTTTACTTCTTCTGTCATTGTTGAAGCTAGGTTTTGCATTTTAGCATCTGGATGTTTAGTTTGCTAGTTGTCCTTTGCAATGGTCAGTACAAAATAGGTCTATGTATTTCCTGTAGAGCTGGTCTTGTTGTGACAAACTTCTTTAATATTTGCATATCAGTAAATGATTTGATTTCTCCATCTATTTCAAAACATAGCTTAGCAAGACATATATTTCTAAGTTAAAAATTGCATTTTTTATAAAAACTTAAAGGTAGATGACCGTTCTATTCTGGCTTGAAAATATTCAGCTGAAAAGTCCCCTTTCACCCTGATGCCTCTGCTCCTAAAGGTCAATTGGTGCTTATTCCTGGTTGCTTACAGAATTTTCTCTTTTGTCTTCACTTTGGACATGTTCATGAGATGTGTCTTGGAGAAGCTACAATTCCCAGCTTCTGGGGGCTGGGTTGAGTGGGTCCCTTGAGGCTAGGAGCTCCTTACCAGTCTGAGAAGAAACAAGACCCCACAAGAAGGAAACAAAAACAAAAAGCAGTATTTTGTCATCATGGGGAACTACAACTAGCATGCTTCCAAAGTTCAAAGCTAGAAGGACCCCCTATAACATATATTCTTGAGCCAGGCCAATGCTGTGGCACCCCATCCCAGGACTCAAAGTGAGGTTTGATCCCATAAGTGGAATACAAATTGACAATGAATATAACAGATAAGAAAAATGGAATAATAATAATGATAAAAGAGAATTGAAAATAAAATTAAATAAGGTGTAAAAAAAGGAACGTGTTATTTGTGAAATTCATGTTGGAAAGATAAGAAAATTTGAGAAATCAGTGGTGCCTTGTAGCTCAGTGGGTAGGGTGCCGGCCAAATACACCAAGATTGATGGGTTTGAACCTAGCCCAGGTCAGCTGAAAACAACCATGACAACTGCAACCACAACAAAAAATAGCTGGGAGATGTGGTGTATGCCTAAAGTCCCAGCTACTTCGGTGGCTGAGGCAAGAGAATCGCTAAGCCCTAGAGTTCAGGTTGTTGTGAAATGTGATGCCATGGTACTCTACCAAGGGTGACAGCTTGAGGCTGTGGCTCAAAAAGAAAGAAAAAGAAAAAGAAATAGAAAATGTGAAAAATATTTACAAACAGAGAGAGAGAGGGAGAGAAATAGAAAGAAATGAAAGAATAAAGTGGGTAGGAAAACTATACCCAAAATGGAGACCTTGTTATTGAAGAAAGTAAAACTGGAGCCCTTGTTATTGAAGAAAGTAAAAATTCAGAAATAAAAATACTATAGAACAAAACAAAACAAATTAACAAAAAACCTTAAGGGATAAAATTGTATAAAAAATGAGAATAATAAGAACATAAAACCTAGCAGAAATGAAGCTGTTACTACTGAAGAATGAAACAATGAAAAACTATTATTCAAAAAAAAAATGGAAAAGAAAGAAAAATCTAGCTAGAAAAAGTTGATGAAAAATTATTTTTCAAAAAAGCAGGGATATATATTTATATATAGCCATAAATTACCTGGACAACAGGTGGCATTCTGTGATATGAGATCTAAATTCAATGCTGATATAGCTTATACAATGGTGGCCTCTATCTTGCCTAGATCTGGTGCCATCTTCCTGATTTCTTTACCCTCAATCTCTGAGGGGTTGGGAGCCAGCCTGCTTAATAGATACACTTTGAGTTTTCTAAACTATGTTCCTTGGCCATGCAGTGGCTTTCTCAGGAAAGCATGTGTTGCTGAAGTTTCCCCATGGATGGCTTCCTAGCTTACCAGTGTGCCTTAACTGATGGCTTCCTAGCTTACCAGTGTGCCTTGCACTAGGATCCTATGGGCTGATCCTGCGAAGCAGTTCTCCCACAAAGGCTGCACCCTGCCAGCAACTGCTCTGCCTGGTGACTCAGACCTGGCTCCTAGGTGCTGTTCAAGATCACTCACTTACTCACCCAAGTTCTCCAAACTCCCAAGGTAAATTCCACCAAGTGCCAAGGTCAAAAAGAGAAAAGAAAGAAAAGTTTCAGGCAGGCCCTCTCTGTCTGACAAATGCTGAACCGGCTCTCCTCTGCTAGCATGTAAGTGCTTATCCTTGTGCCGATTCTCCACTGCTTCCAACCTCCTGTCTGGCTCCTGCTGCCTCCCTGTGACCCTAAAGTGATGTTTCTTGGCGTGAGTCTCCTCCCTGTGGTGGATGGAGTCCTTTCTTGCATATCTCACCATGTGGGGCTTCAAAAGATCTGTCTCTAGTCCGCCAGATTTCTTTCTTCTGAAATTATAGAATTTTTAATAGAACAGATGTCTTCTCAGAGAAAGGGGAAAGAACTTCAAATCCTTCTCCCTAAAACTAAGGGAAGTCTTGGGGTTTAAGGAGGGGCCTGCCTTGGGGCTGGTCATGGTGTGTGTCACAAGTGGCTACAAGCATTGGGGCAGTCATGGGCATTGGTGCATCTTGGCATCAGCAAGTCTACTTTGGCACCTCCAGAATCTCAACTTCTTTGTCTTGTGGAAAATCCATCATTTCTGGATAGGCCTGGTGGCTTAGACCTATAATGCCAGGACTTTGGGAGGCTGAGGTGAGGCCAGGAGTTCCAGGCCATCACTTCCGGGAAACAACTCAAAGTCTCAAGTAGTTACCATATTTTGCCATATATAATGCACACTTTTTTGACCCAAATTATCGAGAGTAATACTAATTCTGTATCTATACAAATATTTTTAATTCTTTTATTTATGCTTGTGTGTTAATGTTAACTTTAGAAGGCAATAGCCATATCCATATGCAAAATAAAACCTTACAACAAGCTAATAGGTTTTTGGTGAACTCATGATGAAGTTGCAACAGAAGCATTTTCAGCTAACAAAAAGTGATGTATTTCTCAATTTCTATGGACTTGAAAACCCAACTTGCTACAAGACCTGGCGGACCAACTGCAACCTTTCAGTTTCAATAAACAAGCCTTTGAAAGCCCTCATGAAGAAAGAATGAATGTCATAGCTGTAGTCAGCTGATTTAATATCCATAGGCATCTATCACCCAGGTTCATACCTAGATCCTAAGATTATGGAATAATGCCAAGAAGGAAGTATTAAACATGAAACATCAGCAATCACATGGATAGACTGAGGATGACGAACTCAGGACTTTGAACGCCTCTTTTTCAGAAATCAAACTGTTAAAATTGAAGTGAAAATTAAAATAAAATCCCTACTTTAAACCTTGCAGTATCTCCCAATTAACTTTGAGGTATAGATCAAATTATTATCATGTAATTTAGGGCATCATCTAATGTGGTCTCCTTGATTTAATCCCCAAGCATTCTCTTTCCCTTATTTCTACTGTTTACACCCTCTCCTTATCCTGAGTTCCCAAGCTAGGTGCCTTGAAACTCATCCAGGAGCTTTTCAAATACATCCTTGCTCAGGTCTCCTATACGAACAATTCACAATCTTGGGTGGGGAGCTGAACATAGGTTAAATGTCTCCAGCTAATGTCCAGTCATGGTTTTGAATGTGTACTTCAGTCCTATTGTGTTTTACTAAAGTCAGATGTATTTCTAGTGTTGCAAAATACTAAAGGCCTAAGTATATTTTTAATTACAATTCCCCAAATTAATTTTTTTCTTTTATTCTCTTATCTTTTCCAATTCAACCGCTTGGAAAGCATTCATATCTCCATCTGAGGATCACCATGCATTGTAATTGCCTTCTCTCTCCCCTGCCCACACTGGAGACAGCAGGTCACATCCTCCCAGACCCCTTGCTGAGGGGAGATCTGCTGAGAAGTATGTGAGGTATGTCTCCTGAGCTGCTTTGCAGCCCCCAGGCAGAATAGACTATGACTTGTATCTTATCTGCCATGGACCATTTGTTTCACCCAATAAAAATAAAAGAGACTCTTTAGCTGGGAGATGTGAACCAGAAGGAAAGGTCAACATAATAGACCCAATTTCCAAAATTGGTGGCTTCAGTCTCCATTTTCCTTGTCTAAGGTAGGTGAGGTTAGGACCCTCAGGAGCCAGCCCTTGTGTGTATAGAATTGCTGTGAGTGCTGCTCCAGGTCATCCCTTCCTGAAATAATCCTCTCTATTTTGTGAGGAAAAACTAAGATTTCAATATGCATATTTCCTTAAATCCAGCCAAGCCCCTTGTAGGCTCCCTTATAGGGTTGGGAGAATAAACAGGTTGTCAAATGGGCAAGGAGGCCTTATTCAGTGGTTTCTCTCCAGTCACTTGGAGGCCTTTTGTTCACTTGTCATGTGTTGTTGGTACAAGAGGAATGGAAAAAGGGAAGAATCCACTATAATTAGGAATCTGGAAGGTTAGAAAGTTCTTTTCCTGTAAGACACTTGTGTTTGGGACTCTGGGTGCACTCCAGGAAAAGAACTGTTCTTATAGATTAAAAAAAAAAAAAAGAAGAAGAAGAAAGAAAAGAAATTTGTGTTTGGAAATGGGCAAATGTCTCTGTGCCACGTGTTATAAACATTCCTAGAGGTTTCTTCCACAGAGTTGATAAAATGCCTTTCTTCTCATCATCAACCAAAGTTATTTTCATCATTGCTTTGGCATTTCCTCTTTATTCTGGTGAGTAAATCTTTTAGTCATGGGTGAAGCATTTCACATATCTTGGAAAATACAGAAACAAACTACCTTAATCTAGGAATGGAGGGACTGGTTTTATTGGGTTCGTAATCCTTAAAACTAGCAAAAAGAAACTGGCATATTACAAATGTCTTTTTAATGATCCATCAGGGAATTGCTTTTTCATATTTCTACCTTCTAGAGAAGAGGAGACAGAATGATGAGTTAGAATGGGCCGTGGACCTTAGATTTTTGTTTCTCTGTAACTAGAGATATTTGCTAATTATTTTTTCTTTTTGTGGGGTCTGATTCCATGGTTGTTAAATTCCAAAAATGAGAAAGCATCTGGTATTCCTTTACCATCTATTATTTTTCAGCTCTGAGTGCACGAAAGTCAAGGCCTTGAGTAAGGAAAGAGGACCCACTGATCTTTCTGCTGAAAAGATTTTCTTAAAGCTTAAAGTGGTTAATGAATTTCAGAATAAAATAGCTGGGCAGTATTGAATAGATCCTTGATATTAGAGCTGAATACTAATTAATTGAGTCTTCATTAATTTCTTTATGTTTCTGCAATATGCAAGGTCTCTGAAGTGGCTTTATGCAAGGTATTGTCTTCTCTGACTATGGTGTCTCATCTACAAAAATGAAGAAAAAACCCAGGATGGTATCTTCAAAGAAAGGTCATGGGGATTACTAAAAAATATGTAAGATTATTTGTGACACATGATATTAATTTGGAAATTATAAAATATTTCCAGATTTGAAGTGTTATTATTTGTCATTTTTCATATGACCACAAAAGGCTCATTATCTGCAGGATCATCAGAAAGCAATTGGCATAGACTTCCTCTATTAAGCAGTATGTATGAGCACTTCTTAGCAGAAAATATGCTTTTCTACTCTCGTCTCTCTTATTTTTAATTGTTCTTTTGTGTGTTGGTTGCAGAATCTCTTTATGAACTTATGATAGAAGTTCGCCATCCAGTAAGTTTAATACTGATTAACTTGGAAATTAGAGAAAAGAGACTTAACAGATTTATATTTAAATTTTAAAAGGAAATTTTACCAAATTACAGATGCAACAGAATGATCCTTTGAAGAGCAAAAGCAAAAACAAAATAATAACCAACTCTTCTTCCACTAAGGTGAAGAAATAAAATCTTGTCAGCCGTATAAAACCATTTATCACTAGAGACAAGGTAAAAATTATCCCATTATTTAAAAATTCCATTAATGGGCATAAGCCTTATTGTACATGAACATCTAATCTCCATTAAAGGGTATTTAAAGAACAGCTGAGCAGGGCAGTGGCTCACGCCCACCATTCCAACACTCTGGGAGGCCGAGGTGGAGGGATTGCCTGAGCTAACATGTTCTAGACCAGCTTCAGCAAGAGCAAGAGCACATCTCTAAAAATAGATGTGCACTGGGGGACTTGCCTTTAGTCCCAGCTATTCGGGAAGCTGAGGCAAGAGAATGGTTTGAGACCAAAGTTTGAAGTTGCTGTGAGTGGTGATGCCACAGCACTGTACCGAGGTGACAAGGTCAGACTCTGTCTCACAAAAAAAAAAGTAGAACTCTTCAACCTAGTGAAGCAAGAGGATTAAGAACAATAAACCTAAATATACACTTAAATATACATAAAATAATAATTTTCAAGTACTCATGTAGTGGAATATTACATGTAAGTGTAGAAAATGAAGTATAATTCTAAATATCTGAATAAAGGTCACTAAACATTTAAAAAATAGATCATGGAATAATACACAAAGTATTGTGTATTTATGTAGATTACTGATAATGGCCAACACTAAAATTATATGTATAGCTACATCTCTGTGTAGTTATATACACGTGTGCAAACATGTATAATAGTTGCATATAAAATTATTGAGGAAGACAAAGGGCTGAATAAAAAATCCAATTTTATGATTTCTCATGGTATGAAATCATGGAGGATATTTGACCTGAGTATAAGAAGTGGGATCATGGTGGGTAAATTAGAAAGATAATTTCAAGCATTTAAAAAAATTATATTGGGTATCTAAAATTGAACTCTTAATATTTCATGTTTAAGTGGAGTGTGGGTTCCTGAAATTTTTTTTTTTTTGATTGTGATTCATTGAGGATGTATATAAAGAATTAGTTTACACTGATCGAGGTTGTTAGGTAAATACCCTCTTGGAATTGTGTCCTGACCCCAAGAGCTGTGTTATATACCAAAACCCACCATTATTCTCCCAGTTCCTCTTTCCCCTACCCTCTCCCCTTTAATTAGTTCATCTATTACATTCATGTTAGAATTGAGTATGTTGGATTTGAATCCATTCTTGTGATGCTTTACTAAGAAGAAAGTGCTCCACCTCCATCTGGGTTAATAACAAAGATGTAAAGTCTTCATCTTTTTTAAAGGTTGAATAGCATTCCATGGTAAACATATTCCATATCTTGTTAATCCATTCCTGGGTTAGTGGACATTTAGATTGTTTCCACATTCTGGCAATTGTAAATTGAGCTGTGATAAACAATCTATGCAAATGTCCTTATGATAAACATTTTTTTTACTTCTGGGTTGATGCCATCAAATAAGAGTTCTAATTTGAATTCTTTAAGGATTCTCCATACTTTCTTCCAAAGAGGTTGTAATAGTTTGCAGTCCCAGGAGCAGTGCAGAAGTGTTCCTTTCTGTCCACATCTATGCCAGCTTCTGGAGCTTTGGGACTTTGTGATATGGGCTGTTGTCACTGTGGTTAGATGATATCTAATGTTGATTTTGATTTGCATTTCTCAGATGATTCAGGGATGATGAGCATTTTTTCAAATGTTTGTTAGCCATTCATCTGTCTTTGTTCAGAAAAGGTTCGTCTCACAGTCCTTGGGCAGAATTAGATGGGATTGATTACTCCTTTTCTGTTGATTAATTTGAGTTCTTTGGAGATTGTAGTTATCAACCCTTTGTCAGATTGATACCCTACAAATATCTTTAGCCACTTCAATGTTTCTTTTTAAACTTCAATATAGAATATATTTATTTCAGGCTCAGTGCCTGTGGCTCAAGTCGCTGAGGCACCAGCCACATACACCTGAGCTGGCGGGTTTGAATCCAGCACGGGCCACCAAACCACAATGACGGCTGCAACCAAAAAAATAGCTGGGCATTGTGGCGAGCACCTGTAGTCCAAGCTACTTGGGAGGTGGAGGCAGGAGAATCACTTAAGCCCAGGAGTTAGAGGTTGCTGTGAGCTGTGATGCCATGACACACTACCCAGGGTGACAGTTTGAGGCTCTGTCTTAAAAAAAATAAATAAATAAAAAGAATATATCTGTTTCACTTTGATGTATGGTATGGCATTATGTGGCAGAATAAAAACGATTTTATTCAAAAAGTTCATGAACTGGTAAACTGTGTGTGTTTTCTATTGTTTAACAGCCACGCTGTGCGGCATATAAAGATGATATATGTGGCAAGGAATGGGATCCAATCTGTGCAATGGATGGCAGAGTGTTTCTCAATAGATGCTTGTACTGCAAAATAAAGTAGTAAGTCCACAATATTACATATCAGCTCTTTTACAGTGTGAAGAAAACATCACAAAATGATAAGAAAACGTATGTTTCTGGCGACTCAGGCTCACTTGCATAGAAAATAACATGTGAGCAGTATAACAGTCACAGAAACACATTTGTTCCTTATCCTGAAGTTCTCACTTTAATAGTTTTGCATTCGACTCTCTGTATAACTCTACTAGATACTCTGCAAATGTATAAATCAATTCAATTTTTATAAATTACTTATCTCCAACTAGTGGCCAATATAATACAATCTAAATCCCATATGCTGAATGATAATCTCCATGATGTACTCCCAACCTACAGGATGTGTAATTGAGCAAGAAATCTAACTACAGAGCTCTAACATCCACCACAATAGGTCCATTACATGTATAAGAAACCCCTCCTATGATCCAATTAATTTTCTCAACTCAGAACAGCCTCCAAACTTTCCCTACAGTGCAGGGCAATCTAGGACATTTCCACTCAATCTGACCAGCCTGTCTCCTTCACTCTGAAGACATTGACAGTCTAAAGATTCAGCTACCTTCCTACCTCCTTTCACATTTGTGCTTTCAGATACTTCCTCTCATGAAATCTTTGCATATTTAATCCCAAAGTTGTCTTTTGCTTCTAAAGTACTGCTAAAATAAATTCTAATCCACTCCTGCCTTGGGTGTAGTCAGGTTCCAAGCCTGAATCAGAATGAGGCATGTAAAAAAGTCAGGTAGCCTCCGATGTTGAGAGAACTTGTATCAGGATAACAGACAGGCAGGACTCAATAGCTTGTAGAAATAAATGGAGCACAGATTCTCCAAACTGTCCATGTTCAAATCTTCCTCATTGACAAGTATTTTGTATTAGTCTTGGGGAATTAAATAATGTGCTTTCAATAATTTCTTCTTCCCTTTTTATTGTTCATTTGCAGACAATATCCATAAGCAGTTGACTGATCATTTTGGTACATGCTGAGTTTTTATTGGAGCTACACATGCTGATGGCTTTTAACATAAGTCTATTTTACGGTGAATTCTACAACCAACTCATGTCTTCACAATCAAGGCCTTCAATTCCTCATTGACCAGATGAAGCCCTCTGCAGCACATGAGGTATTGAACACTCTGATGCTAAGAACCTGTGACAAAATAATTTTTATTCTGTGTTCAATCACATAATGGCAGTTTGAAAATTAAAGTGATTGTATATTTGATAATTTAAAACTTGATGCGATTTATAAACATAAAAACATTCATTTCACTCAATGACATTTTTTTTTAATTTATTTTTTTTTATTGTTGGGGATTCATTGAGGGTACAATAAGCCAGGTTACATTGATTGCAATTGTTAGGCAAAGTCCCTCTTGCAATCATATCTTGCCCCCACAAAGTGTGACACACACCAAGGCCCCACCTCCCTCCCTTCGTCCCTCTTTCTGCTTTTCCTCCCCAACGCATAACCTTAATTGTCCTCATATCAAAATTGAGTACATAGGATTCATGCTTCTCCATTCTTGTGATGCTTTACTAAGAATAATGTGAAGGAAAGTACTACCAAAACCAAAAGGGGGGGTACCAGCCATGTAGAAGCACCTCTCGCCCCCTACCATAAGAATGTGACCTTTTGTAACTGTCCTAGGAAATAGCCCCGAGCTGAAGCAGATAACTGGTAACTGGTTCTGAGAGAAAAAAAGCTAAGCAAATGTTTAACTGCTGATCTTATCTTAAGACAGATGAGTAATGAACCAGAGTTCTTATCTGGAAATGCCCGTGCTATGTCTGCTACCCCTCCCTACTTTGTGATTTTTGCCTTTATAAGCTTGTAAAACCTGCTGTTCGGGGCTTGACTCCTCTGCTCCTGAGAGAGTTACGAGTTAAGCCCCAGCATGCTGGAATAAAATCCTCTTGCTGATTGCATCAAGTGCCGTCTCTTGCAGTTGATTGGGGTCATCATCGCTCAGGACAGAGTGGGGGGTCCTGTCCCAAGTCTTTCATTTGGGGGCTCATCCGGGAGTTGACGACCACCCCTCACCTGCAGAGTCGACCTTGGAGGTAAGAAAGGGGTACCCCCAAAACTGTCCGGTCTGTGTTTTCAGTCCTTTGTTCTGGTCTGTGTTTTCAGTCCTTTGCTTAACTTTGTGTGCACGCTTTCAATTTCACAGCCATTCGGCACCTCGTGAGAGTGGCTGGACAGTGGTTGGTAGACGTGCCCGGAGGACCACAGGCTGAAATCCTGGGGGATGCCCCAGGAATTGAGGAGAACCAGGGACGCCTGGTTGTCTCCTGCTATAAGGGCACTGATGGAGTCCGGTTGTTCCATCAAAAATTACGGGAAATGCGCCCGTCTGATTCTGTTGTAGACTTGTGAGGGACCAAGTGTGGTAGGTAGGTCCTTGTATCTGTAATATTTCTGTTATTCCTGTTATTTGTGTTTCTGACATATCTACCGACGATGGGACAGACTGTGACAACCCCTCTGAGTTTGACTCTAGATCATTGGACTGAAGTGAAGAGAAGAGGGCGTGACCTGTCAGTAGAGGTCAAAAAAGGCCCATGGCAGACTTTCTGCTCCTTGGAGTGGCCACTTTTAACGTCAGCTGGCCCTCAGGAGGAACCTTTGAATTATCTCTTATTTTTGCTATCAAAGAGATTGTTTTTCAGAGAGGACTGGGAGCCCATCCGGACCAACAACCTTACATCATAGTGTGGCAGGACCTGGTGCAGAATCCGCCCCCCTGGGTTCGGCCGTGGACTGCCACATCCAGGCCCCCATCTAATCCTCGGGTGCTCGCTGTCCAATCTTCCGGTTCCAGAAAAGGGGGCGACAGCTCGGACCCCCCCTAAGAAGATCTACCCAGAAATTCAGACTGATCATCTTCTCCTCAACCCTCCGCCCCCTCCTCCCCCATACCCTCCCGCCTTGGCTCCTGTCAGGGGGCAGGGAGGACCAACATCGCCGTATGCAGCGATTGCCCCCTCTGCACCCCTGGGGGAACCTTCACTGGGGCCCGCACAAGGTACCAGGAGTCACCGCCGGGGAGGAATGTTTCCCGACACTACTGTTGCCCTGCCCCTGAGGGCATACGGCCCCACACCGGTGGCAACAGATGAGGGACCACCTCCTCTCCAGCCCCTCCAGTACTGGCCCTTTTCTTCCACAGACCTGTATAACTGGAAAACTAATCACCCCCCTTTTTCAGAAGACCCCCAACACCTGACTGGCCTGGTAGAGTCCCTGATGTTCTCTCATCAGCCCACATGGGATGACTGCCAGCAGCTCATACAGACTGTCTTCACTACTGAAGAGAGGGAGAGGATTTTACTAGAAGCTAGGAAGAATGTACTCGGGGCGGATGGGCATCCTACCCAGCTCCCCAACATCATCAAGGCTGACTTTCCCCTCTACAGACCTGACTGGGACTTCAACACGGCAGAAGGTAGGGAGCGACTGACAGTCCATTGCCAGGCTCTAGTGGCTGGCCTCCGTGGGGCAGCAAGACGCCCCACTAATTTGGCTAAGGTAAGAGAAGTAATACAGGAGGCCACGGAACCCCCTCAGTGTTTCTTGAGCGTCTAATGGAAGCTTTTAGGCACTACACCCCATTTGACCCTGCCTCTGAAGGACAGAGGGCTTCCGAGGCTATGACTTTCATAGGGCAGTCAGCTGTAGACATTAAAAGAAAGCTGCAGAGGATTGAAGGATTGCAGGACTATACCTTGCAGGATTTAGTTAAGGAAGCTGAGAAAGTATACCATAAAAGAGAAACTGAGGAAGAAAAAGAGCAGAGAAAGGAGAAAGAGAGAGAGGAAAGGGAAAATAAGAGAGACTGAAGACAGGAGAAAAACTTAACACGGATTTTGGCCGCAGTAGTAGGGGAGAAGAGCCAAGAACAGACCCAAGGTAGAACTAAGAAGTCAGGTAGCCTGGGCAACCGCGTCCCGTTAGATAAGGATCAATGTGCCTACTGTAAGGAGAAGGGGCACTGGGCCAGGGAATGTCCTAAAAAAAGGAAGAAAGAACTCTCCAAGAAAGTACTGGCCTTAGAGGAAAAAGAAGATTAGCAGGGATGGGGCTCAGAACCCCTCCCCGAGCCTAGGGTAATACTTAAGGTGGAGGGGAAGCCAGTTGAGTTCCTAGTAGACACCGGAGCTCAACACTCAGTTCTACTCGAACCATCAGGACCCGTCTCCAAGAAAAAGTCTTGGGTTGTAGGGGCCACAGGGCATCAGCAGTACTCATGGACTACCCGAAAATCAGTAGATCTGGGAGTGGGACGGGTAACCCACTCATTCTTAATTATCCCTGAGTGCCCTGCACCCCTCCTTGGGAGAGATTTATTCACCAAAATGGAAGCCCAGATCACTTTCACTCCTGATGGCCCAGAGGTAACCCAGAATAAGAGAGTAACAGCCCTGACCATGTGTTTGGAGGATGAACATAGACTCTTTGAAAAGCAATGGGAGAAAGGGACTAGTCTCATACATGACTGGCTAGAAAAATATCCCGGGGCATGGGCCGAAACTGCTGGAATGGGACTGGCCAAAGAAAGGCCTCCTATAGTCATAGAACTCAAAGCTACTTCCACTCCTGTGGCAGTGCGCCAGTATCCTATGACTAGGGAAGCTCGGGAAGGGATTAGACCTCACATTCAGCGTCTCCTACAGCTGGGCATACTAGTAAAGTGCCAGTCACCATGGAACACCCCCTTATTACCCGTCAAGAAACCCGGCACAGGAGACTATTGCACTGTGCAGGACTTGAGAGAAGTAAACAAGCAGGCGCAAGACATCCACCCCACCGTGCCTAACCCTTATAATCTGTTAAGCTCTCTCCCTCCAGACCACATCTGGTATACTGTCCTGGATTTGAAGGATACCTTCTTCTGCCTCCAACTACACTCCTCTAGCCAGAACATCTTCACATTTGAATGGAGAGACCCAGACTCTGGAACGATGGGGCAATTGACATGGACCCAACTTCCACAGGGGTTCAAGAACTCCCCAACCATCTTCGATGAAGCCCTCCACCAAGACCTAGCTCACTTTCGCACCAGCCACCCTCAGGTAATGCTCCTACAATATGTAGATAACTTACTACTAGCTGGAATGACAAAGGAAGAGTGCCATCGGGGCACAGAACTGTTACTGGAAGAGCTAGCCTGCTTAAGATATCGAGCCTCCGCCAAGAAAGCCCAGATCTGCCAGAAAGAGGTAACATACCTGGGTTACACCCTAAGAGGAGGGCAGAGATGGTTAACAGAAGCCAGCAAACATACTGTGACTCAGAGTCCAGTTCCCCGCTCGCCCTGCCAGGTGCAAGAATTCTTAGGGACTGCGGGGTTCTGCCGCTTATGGATACCGGGGTTTGCTACTCTGGCAGCCCCCCTCTATCCTTTGACCAAGGAAGGCACTCCCTTTGAGTGGGGTGCCAGCCAACAGTGGGCCTTTGACAACATTAAAAAGGCATTATTATCAGCCCCGGCCCTGGCTCTACCAGATGTAACAAAGCCCTTTGTCCTATACGTAGATGAGAAGAGAGGAGTGGCCCGAGGGGTGCTGATGTAGCCTTTAGGGCCATGGAAAAGACCGGTAGCATACCTCTCCAAGAAATTGGACCCCGTCGCTGGTGGTTGGCCAGCCTGTCTGAGGTCTGTGGCGGCAGTGGCAGTACTGGTAAAAGATGCAGACAAATTGACTATGGGGCAAAAGTTGACAGTCATTGCCCCCCATGCCTTAGAAAGCATCATCAGACAGCCCCCTGACCGGTGGCTGTCCAATGCCCGCATGACACATTACCAGAGTCTCCTATTAAATGAAGACAGAGTCCAGTTTGGCTCGCCTGTCATCCTCAACCTGGCTACCCTACTACCTGATACCTCTGTCCGGGAGGATGTATTACACACATGCCAAGAAGTACTGGCTGAGGAGACTGGAACTCGGAGGGACCTCTGTGATCAGCCCCTGCCGGATGCCCGACTGACCTGGTTCACTGATGGGAGCAGCTCCATAATAGAAGGTGAAAGGGTGGCCGGGCTGCGGTAGTGGATGATAAGCAGACCATCTGGGCATGTAGTCTGCCTGAAGGGACGTTGGCCCAGAAGGCCCAGCTGGTCACCTTGACCCAGGCCTTACGTTTGGCAGAAGGGAAAAAAGTTAACATATACACTGATAACAGGTATGCTTTTGCTACAGGCCATGTCCATGGGGCCATTTACAGACAGTGAGGACTGTTGACTTCAGCAGGAAAAGAAATTAAACACGGGGAAGAAATCCTAAGTCTACTGGAGGCTGTTCACCTCCCTAAGAGAGTGGCCATAATCCACTGCCCTGGACATCAGAAAGGGGGGTTCAGAGTTGCCGAGGGAGACCAAAGAGCTGACCGAGAAGCTAAGCAAGCGGCTCAAGGGCTCAACATCCTACCGCTATATGAAAACACTTTAAGGCTTAGCCTTAAAGAAATAGCACCCCCCTTTATCAAAAACTTTAAATATTCAGAACGGGATCTTGAGATAATGGACAGATTAGGCCTCCACCTAGAATCCCCAGAGGGGATCTGAGAAACTCTGGAAGGGAAAAACATCCTCCCTGAGGAGCAGGCAATCACCTTTCTCAGGCAACTTCATAAATTAACCCATCTGGGCCCCAAGCATCTGAAAACCATTGTTCAGTACTCTCCATACTATATTATAGAATTAAGTAAGCTCGTTGATGCAGCTGTAAAAGAGTGCAGACCTTGCCAATTAGTAAACACCCAGCCTAGCACACTACCTCAGGGAAAACGACTCCGAGGGGATCGCCCTGGAAGCTACTGGGAAACAGATTTTACAGAGATTAAACCGGCTAAGTATGGATACAAGTACTTGCTAGTGTTCATAGACACTTTCTCAGGATGGGTTGAAGCTTTTCATACAAAGAGGGAGACTGCTCAAGTTGTGGCCAAAATAATATTAGAAGAGATTTTTCCAAGATTTGGGCTACCCAAAGTAATTGGATCCGACAACGGTCCCACTTTCGTTGCCCAGGTTAGTCAGGGTTTGGCCAAAATCCTGGGACTTGAATGGAAATTACATTGTGCTTATCGGCCCCAGAGCTCAGGGCAGGTAGAGAGGATGAATAGAACCCTAAAAGAGGTCATGACTAAATTATCCTTAGAGACTGGCATTACTGACTGGACAGTCCTCCTTCCCTTTGCCCTGTTCCGTGTGCGCAACACCCCTAGTACTCTCAAGCTGACCCCCTTTGAAATCCTATATGGAGCTCACCCCCTGCTCATTGCCATGCAGCACCTCCCTTCCCCAGAATCTTACTCCTCTCAATCTCTATACACCAGATTAAAAGCCCTTGAAACTGTGCAAAAGGAAGTGTGGAGCCCGCTGATCGAAGCCTACAAGCCCGGATATCTGCAAATACCTCACCAGTTCCAGGTTGGAGATTCGGTGTACATCCGGCGCCACCGGACAGCCAACCTTGAACCACAGTGGAAAGGACCATACCTAGTACTAGTCACAACCCCGACCGCAGTAAAAGTTGATGGCATCACAGCCTGGATCCACACATCTCATGTCAAACCAGCACCACCCCCAGACTCCAGGTGGAAAGTGGAAAAGACGGACAACCCCCTCAAGCTCTGCATCCGCCGCAGTAGCCCTGCTCCTGCTGATACAACTCCCGGTGATAAGTAGCTCCGGTCCCAATCCCCATGCCCCCCAGAGGTTAACCTGGCAGGTTCTCTCTCAGACTGGTGATGTAGTATGGAGTACTACAAAAGAGGACCTTCCTTGGACCTGGTGGCCGTCCCTCACCCCAGATATTTGTGCCTTAATAGCAGGGCTAGATAGTTGCGATATCCCCGATGAGACCTTTGAGGAGGTTCCATCAAGCCTTGATCATCATTTGGCAAAGCGCTCGCTTACCCAAGGCTCCACATCCCAAGGCCAGTACATTGTAGACGCCCCTGGCTGTGGCAACTTGCCCGCCCATCGCCGGATGCGACAAACGGAGTTCTATATCTGTCCATGGGATGGGAGAACGAGAAGCCAGGCCAATAGATGTGGGGGGATAGAAAATTTCTATTGTAAGCAATGGGGATGTGAAACGACTGGGCAGGCCTCCTGGCACCCCATTTCCTCTTGGGACTTAATAACCATAAAGAGAAGCAGTACCGGGGCAGGGTCAAACCCCCTAAATATTTCCTTCACGGAGGGAGGGAAGCAAGCCCAAGATTGGATAAAAGGAAGAACATGGGGATTCCATTTCTATATGTCAGGGTGGCATAAAGGATTTACCTTCTTTATCAAATTAAAAATAGAGACCCCTGTCGCTGTCCAGATAGGACCCAACATCGTACTCTCAGGACAGCAGCCGCCAGCCAGGCTGCCTATTTCCCCCTGTATGCCCCAGACCCTAGGGAGCACCCAATTAACTGAGGCCAGCACAGCCCCATCGCCTGCGGAACTGTCTCCCCAGGTAACATCCCCGGAGACTCCAAGCACCAGGCAGAGACTCCTTAACTTAATACAGGGGGCTTTCAATGTCCTCAATACTTCCAACCCTAATCTTACCGAATCTTGCTGGTTGTGCCTAGCCTCAGGCCCACCCTATTATGAAGGGATCCCCTTCTCAGGTATCTTCCAAAATACCACCTCCCATAATTCCTGTGACTGGGGATCCAAGATCACCCTTACAGCAGTCTCCGGGCGAAGCATTTGCCTAGGCACGATCTCTGAAAATCGCCAGCATCTGTGTAATCAGACCATTAAAAGCCTGTCAACCACTACCAATTATTATCTAGTACCCCCTAAAGGAGGATGGTGGGCTTGCAGCACCAGGCTAACCCCATGCATTTCCTCATCAGTGTTTAACTCCACTATCGACTACTGTATCCTCATGCAGTTAATACCTAGAGTTATCTACCAAGAGGCGAGTTCCTTCGAGGCAGAATTTGATCTCAGACCCCGTAGACAGAAGAGGGAACCAGTCTCTATTACCCTAGCTGTCCTGATAGGTATAGGAGTGGCAGCCGGAGTAGGAACAGGAACGGCTGTGCTTGTCCAGACCCCACAGTATTTCGAAGAACTGCGAGCAGCCGTAGATGAGGACCTAAAAGCCATAGAACAATCAATCACAAAACTAGGAGAGTCACTGTCCTCCTTATCTGAAGTAGTATTGCAGAATAGACGGGGACTCGATCTCCTGTTCCTAAAAGATGGAGGGTTATGCGCTGCACTGAGAGAAGAATGCTGTTTCTATATAGATCACTCTGGCACGGTAAAAGACTCCATGTCTAAACTCAGGGAGAGACTGGAAAAAAGGCAACGAGACCGGGAGGCCCATCAAGGGTGGTTTGAAAGTTGGTACAACCAGTCCCCTTGGTTCACCACTCTCGTTTCCAGTTTAATAGGTCCCCTTATCATACTGCTTCTAATTCTTACCTTTGGGCCCTGCATTTTCAACCGTATAGTCACATTCGTCCGGGAGAGAGTGAGTGTGTACAAGTGTTAATGCTCAGACAGCATTACCAGTCTCTCCGCCGGGACAATAGCCATGAGAATGAATACATAAAGCCAGAAGTTCCATGATTAGAACTTCCCAAAAAACAAGTGGGGGAATGAAGGAAAGTACTACCAAATCCAAAAAGGGGGGGGTACCAGCCATGTAGCAGCACCTCTCGCCCCCTACCATAAGAATGTGACCTTTTGTAACTGTCCTAGGAAATAGCCCCGAGCTGAAGCAGATAACTGGTAACTGGTTCTGAGAGAAAAAAAGCTAAGCAAATGTTTAACTGCTGATCTTATCGTAAGACAGATGAGTAATGAACCAGAGTTCTTCTTATCTGGAAAAGCCCCTGTTATGTCTGCTACCCCTCCCTACTTTGTGATTTTTGCCTTTATAAGCTTGTAAAACCTGCTGTTCAGGGCTCGACTCCTTTGCTCCTGAGAGAGTTACGAGTTAAGCCCCAGCATGCTGGAATAAAATCCTCTTGCTGATTGCATCAAGGGCTGTCTCTTGCGGTTGATTGGGGTCGTCATCGCTCAGGACAGAGTGGGGGGTCCTGTCCGAAGTCTTTTAAATGTCTTCCACTTCCATCCAGGTTAATACGAAGGATGAAAAGTCTCCATTTTTTATTTATTTATTTTTGTTGTGTAGTTTGGCTGGGGCTGGGTTTGAACCCGCCACCCTTAGCATATGGGGCTGGCACCCTACTCACTGAGCAAGTCTCCATTTTTTTCAATAGCTGAATAGTATTCCATGGTATACATATACCACAGTTTGTTAATCCATTCCTGTGTTGGTGGGCATTTGGCTGTTTCCACATTTTGGCGATTGTAAATTGAGCTGCAATAAACAGTCTAGTACAAGTGTCCTATGATAAAAGGATTTTTTTCCTTCTGGGTAGATGCCCAGTAATGGGATTGCAGGATCAAATGGGAGGTCTAGCTTGAGTGCTTTGAGGATTCTCCATACTTCCTTCCAGAAAGGTTGTACTAGTTTGCAGTCACACCAGCAGTGAAAAAGTGTTCCCTTCTCTCCACATCCACGCCAGCATCTGCAGTTTTGAGATTTTGTGACGTGGGCCATTCTCACTGGGGTTAGATGAAATCTCAGGGTTGTTTTGATTTGCATTTCTCTAATAAATAGAGATGATGAACATTTTTTCATGTGTTCGTTAGACATTCGTCCGTTATCTTCAGAGAAAGTTCTATTCATGTCTCTTGCCCATTGATATATGGGATTATTGGCTTTTTTCATGTGGATTAATTTGAGTTCTCTATAGATCCTAGTTATCAAGCATTTGTCTGATTGAAAATATGCAAATATCCTTTCCCATTGTGTAGGTTGTCTCTTTGCTTTGGTTATTGTCTCCTTAGCTGTACAGAAGCTTTTCAGTTTAATGAAGTCCCATTTGTTTATTTTTGTTGTTGTTGCAATTGCCGTGGCAGTCTTCTTCATGAAGTCTTTCCCCAGGCCAATATTTTCCAGTGTTTTTCCTATGCTTTCTTGGAGGATTTTTATTGTTTCATGCCTAAAATTTAAGTCCTTTATCCATCTTGAATCAATTTTTGTGAGTGGGGAAAGGTGTGGGTCCAGTTTCAGTCTTTTACATGTATACATCCAGTTCTCCCAACACCATTTATTGAAAAGGGAGTCTTTCCCCCAAGGTATGTTCTTGTTTGGTTTATTGAAGATCAGGTGGTTGTAAAATGTTAGTTTCATTTCTTGGTTTTCAGTTTGATTCCAAGTGTCTATGTCTCTGTTTTTGTGCCAGTACCATGCTGTCTTGAGCACTATGGCTTTGTAGTACAGACTAAAATCTGGTATGCTGATGCCCCCAGCTTTATTTTTATTACAAAGAACTGCCTTAGCTATACAGGTTTTTTTCTGGTTCCATACAAAACGCAGAATCATTTTCTCCAAATCGGGAAAGTACGATGTTGGTATGTTGATAGGAATGGCATTGAATAGGTAGATTGCTTTGGGAAGTATAGACATTTTAACAATGTTGATTGTTCCCATCGATGAGCAGGGTATGTTCTTCCATTTGTTAATATCCTCTGCTATTTCTTTTCTGAGGATTTCATAATTTTCTTTATAGAGTTCCTTCACCTCCTTCGTTAGGTATATTCCTAGGTATTTCATTTTCTTTGAGACTATGGTGAATGGAGTTGTGTCCTTAATTAGCTTCTCATCTTGAGTGTTATTGGTGTATACAAAGGCTACTGACTTGTGGACATTGATTTTATATCGTGAAACATGACTATTTTTTGATGACTTCTAGAAGTCTTGTTGAGTCTTTGGGGTTCTCTAAGTATAAGATCATGTCATCAGCAAAGAGGGAGAGTTTGACCTCCTCTGCTCCCATTTGGATTCCCTTTATTTCCTTGTCTTGCCTAATCGTATTGGCTGGAACTTCCAGCACTACGTTGAATAGTAAAGGTGACAGAGGACAACCTTGTCTGGTTCCAGTTCTAAGAGGAAAAGCTTTCAGTTTTACTCCATTCGGTAAAATACTAGCTATGGGTTTGTCATAGATAGCTTTAATCAGTTTTAGAAATGTGCCAACTATGCCTATACTCTTCAGTGTTCTAATTAGAAAAGGATGCTGGATTTTATCAAATGCTTTTTCTGCATCTATTGAGAGGATCATGTGATCTTTATTTTTCCCTCTGTTAATATGGTGGATAATGTTTATGGACTTGCGAATGTTAAACTAGCCTTGCATCCCTGGGATGAAACCTACTTGATCATGATGAATGACTTTTTTGATGATAAGCTGTAATCTATTGACTAGGATTTTGTTGAGAATTTTTGCGTCTATATTCATGAGGGAGATTGGTCTGAAATTCTCCTTTTTGTTTGGGTCTTTTCCTGGTTTTGGTATCAGGGTGATGTTTGCTTCATAGAATGTGTTGGGGAAGATTCCTTTTTCCTCAATTTTTTGGAATAATTTCTGCAGTACAGGAATAAGCTCTTCCTTGAAGGTTTGATAGAATTCTGGTGTGAAGCCATCTGGACCAGGGCATTTTTTGGTTGGAAGATTTTTTATTGTTTCTTTGATCTCAGTGCTTGAAATTGGTCCGTTCAGGAGCTCTATTTCTTCCTGGCTAACTCTAGGGAGGGGATGTGATTCCAAATATTGATCCATTTCCTTCACATTGTCAAATTTCTGGGCATACAGTTTCTGGTAGTATTCAGAGATGAACTCTGGTATCTCTGTGGAATCAGTTCTTATTTACCGTTTATCATTTCTGATTGATGTTACTAGAGATTTTACTTTTCTATTTTTCGTTAGTATGGCCAATGGTTTATCTATTTTATTTATTTTTTTAAAAAACCAACTCCTTGTTTCATTAATTTTCTGAATGATTCTTTTGTTTTCAATTTCATTGATCTCTGATTTGATTTTGGATATTTCTTTTCTTCTACTGAGTTTAGGCTTAGATTGTTCTTCTTTTTCCAATTCCATAAGATGGCTTGTGAGATTGTTGATGCGCTGTCTTTCTGTTTTTCAAATGTAGGCATCTAAAGCGATGAATTTTCCTCTCAAAACTGCTTTTGCAGTATCCCACATGTTTTGGTAGCTTGTGTCTTCATTGTTGTTATGCTCAAGGAAGTTAATGATTTCCTGTTTTATTTCTTCCTGCACCCATCTGTTATTCAACAGAAGATTGTTTAATTTCCATGCCTTTGTGTGGGGTTGAGCGTTTTTGTTAGAGTTGAGTTCCACATTTAGTGCCTTATGGTCTGAGAAGTTACAAGGTAAAATTTCAATTCTTTTGATTCTGTTAATATTTGTTTTGTGTCCCAGGATATGATCAATTTTGGGAGAATGTTCCATGGGGTGACGAGAAGAATGTATTTTCTTTATCTTTGGGATGGAGTGTTCTATATGCATCTATCAAGCACAGTTGTTCTGAGGTCTCATTTAAATCTCTTATATCTTTGTTTAATTTCTGTTTAGAGGATCTAACCAGCTCTGTAAGAGGAGTGTTAAAGTCCCCTGTTATTGTGATATTATCAGATATCATATTGCTCAGGCGGAGTAAGGTCTGTTTCAAGAATCTGGGAGCATTTAAATTGGGTGCATAAATATTTAGAATTGAAATGTCTTCTTGTTGTATTTTTCCCTTGACCAATATAAAGTGACCATCTTTGTCTTTTTTGACTTTAGTTGCTTTAAATCCACATGTATCTGAAAATATGATTGCAACTCCTCTTTTCTTCTGAATTCCATTTGCCTGAGAAATTGTCTTCCAACCCCTGACTCGGAGCTTTAATTTGTCTTTTGAAGCCAGGTATATTTCTTGCAGACAGCAAATGGATGGCTTGTGTTTTTTAATCCAGTCAGCCAATCTATGTCTCTTCAGTGGGGAATTCAAGCCATTAACATTTATTGAGATAATTGATAAGTGTGGTAGTATTCTATTCATCTTATTTTGTGAGAGTCCATTGCTTAGTTTTATCTTTTGCATCAGTGTGGAGGTTAGGTTCTGTCCTTTAATTTCTGAGTTCTTACTTTGCTGCTGATCCATGCTGGTGGTCAGTGTGCAGAACAGGTTGAAGTATTTCCTGTAGAGCTGGTCTTGTTGTGGCAAATTTCCTCAATGTTTGTATATCCGTAAATGATTTGATTTCTCCATCAATTTTTAAGCTTAGCTTAGCAGAGTACAGAATTCTGGGCTGGAAATTGTTCTGTTTAAGTAGATTAAAGGTAGATGACCATTGGCTTCTTGTTTGGAAAGTTTCATTAGAGAAGTCTGCGGTCACTCTGATGGATTTGCCCCTGTAGGTCAACTGGCGCTTACTCCTGGCAGCTTGCAGAATCTTTTCTTTTGTCTTAACTTTGGACACGTTCATCACAATGTGTCTTGGAGAAGCTCGGTTAGAGTTGAGGTGACCTTGGGTCCTATATCCCTCTGAAAGTAGTGTGTCAGAATTTTTGGTGACATTTGGGAAATTTTGTTTTATAATATTCTCTAGTATGGCTTCCATTCCTCTGGGGCATTCTTCTTCCCCTTCTGGGATTCCTATAACTCGTATGTTGGATCGCTTCATAAAGTCCCGTAATTCTGACAGTGAACATTCTGCTTTCTCTCTCTTCTTTTCTGCCTCTTTTACTATCTGAGTTATCTCAAGAACTTTGTCTTCTATCTCTGAAATTCTTTCTTCTACATGGTCTAACCTGCTGCTGATAGTTTCCATTGCATCTTTAAGTTCCCTAGTTGACTGTTTCATTTCCTTCAGCTCTGCTATATCCTTTTTATATTCTTCATATCGTTTATCTCTTATTTGATTCTGTTTTTGGATATCCTTTTGGTTATTTTCCTCTTTATTAGCAGTTTCCTTCATTATTTCCATTATTTCTTTCAATGTTTTCATCATGTGTGTTCTAAATTCCCTTTCTGTCATTCCTAACATTTCTTTACAGGTGGAATCCTCTGAAGTAGCTACCTCATGGTCCCTTGGTGGGGTTTTTCTGGACTGGTTCTTCATGTTGCCTGGAGTTTTCTGCTGATTCTTCCTCATGAGTGATTTCTTTTATCTGTTTCATTGCCCTAATTTTCCTTTCACTTCCTCTTGCTCTTTAAGTTCTCATGCCTGTGGACTAAGCGTGAGATGAGTCCTTTTGATACAGGACCAGAAGGGTGAGAAGGTTGAAGAGCAAGGAAGGGATGAATGAAAGGAGGACCGAGTGATAAGAAAAAAAAAAATAGAGAAAGGAGAAGGGGTGGGTAAAAGGAATATTGACAAAATAAGAGAGGCACAGAAAGAGGGAGACAGAGAAACATAGGTGTACGGTAGGGTACTTTGACAGAACCTTAAAAAAAACCCACCTTCTGGGGGTACCCATTGGTACCCTTGAGGTCAGCATCTCTTTGCTTACCTGATCAGACACAGTTCCCCACCTCCACCAAGTAGAGAGGAAAGACAAAAATGCTATAAATCAAACCAAAACAAGCAAGTAGAAAACTTTATGGAATAAAATTGGGTGAAAAACCAAATAAGAGCAGTAGAAACAGTAGCAAAAATGAAGTTCTAGTTATTTAAAAAGGCAGCAATGCGAAATTATAATTAAAATAGAAAAATTGAGAAAGAAAAAAGATCTTTACAGAAAAGTTTGAAATTAAAAAAGAAAACAACATCAACAACATCAAAATAAACAAAAAAAAAACAACCAAACCAAAAAAAGAAAACAAAACAAAACAAAAAAACCAAAAAACCCCAAAACACAACGAAAAACAAAGCAGTATGTATATGTTGTTGAATATTGTCTGGGCAACACGTCGTCTTCTGGGGTATGAGATGTTAATCACAGTTCTGATAGGACTGGAGGCTGCTGATTTCTTAAACCCCAGCAGGTAGACACCCTAGATCTCTCTTCAGCCCACTTAAAAGGCACTTTGAACTAGTAAACTTGCTGAGCAGAAGCTTTCCCAGGAAAGCGCTTGTCGCTGGAATCACTGCTGAAGTGGCTATCCACTTACCCAATGTGCCAAAACGGTCTCACTCTGCCCCTGAGGTTTAGGGCTGCAAGGCAGCTCAGACCCCACCCTTAGGCTACTCGGTGCTGGGTTACCAGCTCCCACCTGGATTCTAGCTCTGTGACCCTGAGGGCGGAGCTTGCTAGGGCAGATAGCTCACAATGGCTCCCTGTGGCCCACAGCCAAACACTATTAGCTCCGTCTGGCTAAGCGGCTCAGACTGGGGCCCCAGACAACGGCCAAAGTTCTCCACATTCCCGCCCAGGCTCTCCCCAAGGCTGCTCAACTGAGTGCCAAGTCCAAGACACCAAAACAGTTCACAGGTAAAGCCTTTCTGGTTTGCAGTCTCACTGCTACTGAACTTACAGTTGCGGGTGGGTTTAGACCGATTGAACACACGCGACCACTTGCCGGTTTTCCACTGTTTTTGTCCTCCTCTTGGGGTCCAGAAGTCTCCCGCTGACTCTCTGTATCCTCGCAGGGGTGATGATAGGCAGATCCCACCAGCCAGAGATGCCTGGAGTCCTATCTCCCCAGACTCACGGTGCCCAGATGCAAGGAAGCTGTTACTCGGCCGCCATCTTGCTCTCATCCTCACTCAATGAAATTTTAAATGATGTTATCTTTATTAAAATGTCTTTTTTTTCTTTGATTTCATAGTGTATTAGTATACATGAATACTTTTGGTAACTACAAAAAAACATTTTCAAAGATGACCAAATAATACACAACTTGGAGGTTATCAATAACTGTGTTCCTCTTTTTTCTAAGGAATCAGAAGCTCTAGGAGGTGTATCTGGGAACTTAAATTCAAGTATCCCAGGTCAATCTTATTGGAAAGATCTCATGATCCTGATTGTTAGACAACATGGACTTAAATTCTAAGATGTAGGACACGTGGAAAATTAAAAGAACTTTCAGAATCTGTTCAAAGATAGTATAAGATTTCTAGATGTGGGAGAAACAAAGTAATTTTCCCCTTGCATAAATCAGTCGAGAGAGAAGGTGATCTTCATTTGTCAGGTAACTCTGTTTGTCTTGCTTAGCCTAGAATAGTTATATGTGGTCCAAGTCTGATGCGTCTCCATTCTTATCCATCTCTCAAGTAACAAGAATCAGGCTTTATGTGGGTGGACAATGTTTATGTAAAGCTTAATTGTAAGGGCAGAAATGTAGATTGAAGATTGGAAAATAGCTAACAGTCTGCCACATATGCCATATCAGTTCTGCTTTCCTTTTCAGTAGAAATTTTCACATCTAAAAGAATGATCTATTTTTGAACTACTTATTCATTTGTATCTCTAGCATTAATTCTTAATAAAAGCATCCGTCCTGAATGTATGTTTTTAGAGCCACATTTAAAAAAAAATGAGGTTGGACAATTACATTAGGGAACTCATCCTAGACAAGGGGCTACTTACCTCACTGCTTTGAATGGTGTGCTGGGAGCTGGAGTCGGTGCATAGCTTCCCAAGGGGAGTACTTGAGAGGTGACACTAGTGATATTCGTCAATGGGTTATGTAGCAAATGTAATTGTCAGATCTCATATATTCATCCAGTTCCATAGTTTCTTAAATTATATAGAGTATGTATAAAAATATTACTCATTTAAGGCTACTAAATTCACACATGTATTCTATTTTTATTTGTCATATTATGTTAAAAACCTTAATATGCATCATGTGCTTCATATAGTGTTAGGAATAATTTGGTAAGTAAAAGAAAATATTGTCACTGTCTTGCAGAAACTTTTGGTGAAGTGATGGAAGTAACTATTAGTAAATGTAAAGTTTACCTTGTGCATAATGATTTTCTGTGAGTTGACTTCCATCTTCTCATGTGTTATATAACTTAGTTCTTATAAAACTCTTGTTAGATACACATCCGTTCCATACTTCAGCCATAATGAAAGTGAGATCTAGGAAATTGAATAGTATTGGAAAAGTAATATTTGGTAAGAAAAGTATAGTATTTTTTGAAAAATTGAGATAATGTTTAGAATATTCAAAATTCACTATATCTTCTTTAAACTCACAATTTTTTAAAGCATACAATTACATAGCTTTGGTATATTCACAACACTGTGCTATTATCACTATTATCTAATCACAGAGAATTTCTCTCACCTCTCACTCTCCAAAAAAACTCAGACATACTTTTCAATTGCCCACTCTATACATTCTTGGCAACCACTAATCTACTTCTTGCCCCCATATATTTTTCTAATCTGTACAAATAAATAGAACTCACTTTCATTTGAATGCAAATAAACTATAAATGACACATACACACATCTCTACAGTTTGTGGTCTTCTGTGACTGACTGCTTTCATTTAACACAATGTTTAAAATGTTTTCAAGGTTCACTCATATTGTAACATGTATGAGCATTTCTTTCCTTTTTATGACTGAATAATATTCCTTTTTATGGCTATGCCATTTTTGTTTATCTGATCAGTTGATAAACATCTGGGAAGCATGTTTATAGTTATTGGTTATTATGAATATGTGATTAAGAGCATTTCTGTGCACTTTTCTTTGTGACTATATATTTTCACTTATCTTGGCTATAGACTTCCCTATAGGAGTGAAATTGCTAGGGTATGATACCTCTATTGTAGCTTTTTTAGGAAATATCAAACTATTTTCCACAGTGGAGGAAACATTTTAGATTGCCACAAAAAATGCAGGAAGATTCCACTTTCCCCAGACTCTTAACAAAACTTTTTTTCACTAAAAAAAAATTACAGTCTTTTTAATGCACATGAAATAGCATCTCATTGTAGTTCAACTTAAATTTGCCATGTGATTAACCATAGTGAAAACCTTTTCATGTGGTTCTTGGCCAGTTGTAAGTCTTCTTTAGGGAAATGTCTATTAATGTCATTTTCCCACTTCTAGATTAGGTTACTTGTATTTTTATTTGAGTCCAAAATATTCTCATGTAATATGGATATTAGACCATCAAATATACAGGGTAGCCATAAAGTTTGTGAACAATTTAAAATTGTGCACTATTTAAAATTGCATATGAACTTTATGGCCACCCTGCATAATGTGCTAGTTTTTTTTCACATGTTTAGATTGGTTTTTCACTTTCTTAACTGTTTCCTTTCATTCACAAAATTTTGAAATTTCAATGAATGATGACTTATGTTTCCTTTGTTGCTTCTGCTTTTGGTATTGTATATAACAAAATTACATTCAAATATAAGTTCATGGAGATTTACACCTATGTTTCCTTTTCAGGGTGTACAGCATGAGTTGTTCCATTTAGGTCATTAATTTATTTTGAGTTAATTTTAAAATACAAATTGTACAGCTGTGTGAAAATGTTTTATTTCTTTATAATCTTATCCTATAAGCTTTCTCCATTTTCAAGTTATTTATGTGTTTATTTTGTGCTCTTTCAACTTTGTTAAAAACTAAGATACAAACACACTCAATAGCCTAGGCCTTCACAGGGTCAGGATCACCAACACTGCTGTCATCTTCCTTATACTAATCTTGTCCCCACTGGAGGATCTTCAGCGGCAACAATAGTCATGAATCTGTCATCTCCTATAATGACAATACCTTCTTCTGAAATACTCTTGATGGATCTACTTGAGACTCTTTTACAGTGAACTTTGTAATAAGGAGAACACTCTAAAATAACAATAAACTGGATAGTACAGCAAATACATAAACCAGTAACAGTCATATACTATCATTATCAAGTGTTATGAACTGTGTGTTATAGTTTTATATGACTAGCAGCACACTAGGTTTCTTTACACTAGCATCAGAACAAACATACGAGTAATGTCTTGTGCTATGACACAACATAGGATGGCTTCAACATCACTGGGCAGCAGGGAATTTTCAGCTCTATGGCAATCTTGTGGACTAATCATCATATAAGTGGTCCATTGTTGGCCAAAATGTCATTACGTAGCACACAACTATGTTTAAAATTTTTCCATATTCTTGCTAGGATTGATTTCTGGGTTTATTCTGTTGTTGTCAAGAAGGAACTTGGGATGATGTCTTTTTCTTTCTTTCTTTCTTTTCTTTTTTTTTTTTAGAGACAGAGTCTCACTTTGTTGACCTCAGGAGAGCGCCCTGGTGTCACAGCTCACAGTCATCTCCAACTCTTGGGCTTAGGTGATTCTCTTGCCTCAGCCTCCTGAGTAGCTCAGACTACAGGCACCTGCCATAACACTTGGCCATTTTTTTGTTGCAGTTTGGCCGGGGCTGGGTTCAAACCACTGGTTTATGGTGCTGGCACCCTACTTACTGAAACAGAGGCGCCGCCCAGAATGTGGGATGATTTCAATCTTCTTAAATGTTTTAAAACTTGTTTTGTCACCTAACACATGATTTATCCTAGAAAATATTCCATGCATTTCTCCACTTTTGCTAGTGAGTGAAAAATTCCTTACGGATCAGTGTCTCAGTCTTATTGGACCACTCTAATAAAATATCCTGAACTGGAAAATTTATAATGAACAGAAATTTATTGTTCACAAATTCTAAGGCTCAACGGTCCAAGATAAAGTTGTAACAGTCCAAGATCAAGGTGTATGCTGATTCTGAGTCCACTTTGGGCTCATGCTCAATCTCTGCTTTAGAGACAACACATTCTTGCTGCATTTGAACATGATGGAACGGTCAAACTCCCTGGGGCCCCTTTCATAAATGCTCTAATTCCATTGATGACAGCTCCATACTCATGCCCTAATGATATCCTAATGTCCCCATCCCTGAATACTATTACATTGAGAAGTAGTTTTCAACATGTGAATTTTGTGGAATCATAAAGATTAAACAAGAATTCCGATAGGTTAGCCTAGTGGTTTAGGCTCACGTCTCTTATTTATATTGATTTGGATATTCACCCCGTCATTGAAATTAGGGTATTGCAATTTCCTATTGCTATTGTATCGCTGTCAATTTCTCCTTTCAAATATTCAAATCTGTCAATACTTTGTATGTATGTGCTTTGATGTTTGTTGCACATATATAGTTATATCTACCCACCCAATTACCATGATTTAAAAACCTGCTTTGTTTCTAGAGAAAGTTATAGACATACAGCCAATCTCGTCTCATATGAATATAGTATCCTTTTTGCACAAAATATCGTCTTCCTATTCCTTTACATTTAGCCTATTATTTCTTAAAATTAGAAAAGATTCTTTAATAGATGTGTCATGAATTTTTCTTAAAAACTGTGCATAGACACTGTATGTTTTTTGACTGAAAAATTCAGTGCATTTATACTGCAGGTTATTATTAATAGAAGAGGACTTATTACTGCCAGTTTCTTGATTTTATTTATGTTTTGAAGTGTTTTATTCCACTTTTCTTAACTTGATACCTTCTTCTGTTATTTGAAAAGTTCTTCTGGTGATTTCTTGTCTTCCTTTTTTCTTTATGTTTTGCGTTTCTATTATAATTTGTTCCTTGTGGTTACCTTGAGGCTTGCTTGTGTATATCTTTTAGTTTATAACCATCCATTATATGTTGATAAATTAACCTGCATCATATACAAAACCTCTACAAATTTATTTCCACCACACACATACACATTTTGTATTCTTGAAGTTTGTGTTTACTTCTTTTCACTGGAACATTCATTAACAAGTTTTATTTATTTACATTTTCATATAACTGTTAAGTAATTTACTCACAACCATTTATAATGCTGAATTACCCATATTTGCCTATATGTTTATCTCTACCAGGGAGAGATATACCTTCATGTCCATATAGGCATTTCTATTTTGTGTTTTAAAATAAAATTTCCTAAGTATTTTCTATAAGGCACAAAATACTTTCCCAGACTTTGTCTAGGAAAAATTCCTTCATTTATAAAAGATAGGTTTTTATAGGTATAGTATCATGATTTGCAGAGTATTTTTTGTCAGTACTTTGAGTATATCATCATCATCCCACTCTTTCTTGGTCTCAACATTTCTACCGAGTAGTACACTGATAAATATATGGGCTTCCCTTATAAATGATAACTTGCTTTTGTCTCACTACTTTTAAAATGTTCCTTGTGTTTGATTTCTTTTCTTGTTTTTACTTCTTGAGACAGAGTCCCAATCTGTAACTTGAGCTAGAGTGCCCTGCACTCAGACTAGCTCACAGCAAAGTAAAACTTCTAGGCTTAAGTGCCTTACACCCCAAGTAGATGGGACCACAGGAGCCTGCCACAATGCCCAATTTTTCTATTTTTATTATAGAAGGGGTCTAACTTTGCTCAGGACTTCAGGAACCCATGACCTCAAGCAATCCTCCCACCTTGATGTCCCAAAGCACCAGGATTAGACGCATGAGCCACTGGATCCAGCTAGTAGCTATATTTTATCCTACCACACTTGTGTTTTTCTCCACTGTTGTCTTCACTTTCCCTCTAAACATTTTCTCAAATGTAGTGTAAGCTTTGTGGTTGTTCTAAACTCTATTCCCCTGTGTTCTGTAGAAGACATAATGATATGGTAAACACAAATGGCTATAGGGAATTATGGTATATTCCTTTAATTAGTTCTTAGTCTTTTATGGCTTGAGACTATCAAAAGCTCTGTTTATCTTTTTCTTTCTTAAGTAGAAAATGAAGAGTAGCAATTGCTGAACTCATGTTTTGTCCTTTCTCCATGTATTTCTCTCTCCCTATGGGAAGTTTTAGAGGCTTTTTCTCTAATATTCATCTAAAAAATATGGTGGTTCTCATAGCAGTTCTCCTGGAGGTAAAGCTTATGAAATTTCATTTCTCCCCCTACTCTCAGGATGTGTCCCATGGAAATTTGATTTCTCAAGCTAGTCTACTCTTAGTTCAAAGCAATTGGCTAATTTTACTTTAGTATTGCAATGAGACTTTAGCTGTGGCTTCTCCCCCAGTAGGATACAATTCTCTATATTCACATGTCTCTAGTTTTCACACTTTCTGTATACCCTGTGAAGTTAATTTGCTGATCAATATGAGAATATGTATTGATTTTCAGTTTGTTCAGCTTCTTTTTCTGGATGTGAGGATAAGAATGCTTTTTTCCTCTTTGCTTTTTTTTTTGTTTGTTTTGTTTCATTTTTCCATTGAGAAACAGTTTCATTATGTTGCCCTGGGTAGAGGGTTGTGGTATAGTCATAGTTCTCCCCAAACTCACGGGCAGCAATCCTTTTGCCTCAGCTTCCTCAACCACCACAATGCCCGGCTAATCTATTTTTAGTAGAGAAAGGGTCTCACTCTTGCTCAGGCTATTCTCAAACTCCTGAGCTCAAGTAACCCACTGCCCTTGGCCTCCAAATGTGCTAGTATGACTGGTGTAGGCCACTGCATCTTTCCTGAGCATGAGAATGTTAACTTGAAAGCTATTCATACATTCCATTCAAGACTGGAAGCAAGTCACATTTATGACTTTTTATATAAACTATAAATTTTCCATCACTATCATACTAATTGCCACAAACTTAGTGGCTTAAACCAACCCAAATCAATTGTTTCACAGAAATCAGAAATCAAAAATGGCTTAGCAAGGCTGCCTTCCTTCTGAAGGCTAGGTCAGAATCTAATTCTTGACCTTTTCTATTACCTATAAGCTGCCTGAATTCCTTGCCTGAAGGCATCATTCTCCATTTTTGTTGAAAGCACAGGGAGCTTCAACCTAGGGCCATTTGTTCTTTGTACAAAAATTCAGTTATTGAGACAATGAGGATTGCCAAGGGCTAAAATGAGTTTTGTGCAATTTTTTTATTGTTTCGGGTTACAATAAAAGGTACAAAGATTTAGGTTACAATGTTTGCATTTGTTAGGTAATGTCTCTCTTATTTATTTATTTATTTTTATTGTTGGGGATTCATTGAGGGTACAATAAGCCAGGTTACATTGATTGCAATTGTTAGGTAAAGTCCCTCTTGCAATCATGTCTTGCCCCGATAAAGTATGACACACACCAAGGCCCCACCCCCCTCCCTCCGTCCCTCTTTCTACTTCCCCCCCCATACCCTTAATTGTCCTTAATTGTCCTCATATCAAAATTGAGTACATAGGATTCATGTTTCTCCATTCTTGTGATGCTTTACTAAGAATAATGTCTTCCACTTCCATCCAGGTTAGTACAAAGGATGTAAAGTCTCCATTTTTTTTAATGGCTGAATAGTATTCCATGGTATACATATACCACAGTTTGTTAATCCATTCCTGGGTTTGTGGGCACTTAGGCTGTTTCCACATTTTGGCGATTGTAAGTTGAGCTGAAATAAACAGTCTAGTACAAGTGTCCTTATGATAAAAGGATTTTTTTCCTTCTGGGTAGATGCCCAGTAATGGGATTGCAGGATCAAATGGGAGGTCTAGCTTGAGTGATTTGAGGTTTCTCCATACTTCCTTCCAGAAAGGTTGTACTAGTTTGCAGTCACACCAGCAGTGAAAAAGTGTTCCCTTCTCTCCACATTCACACCAGCATCTGCAGTTTTGAGATTTTGTAATGTGGGCCATTCTCACTGGGGTTAGATGATATCTCAGGGTTGTTTTGATTTGCATTTCTCTAATATATAGAGATGATGAACATTTTTTCATGTGTTTGTTAGCCATTTGTCTGTCATCTTTAGAGAAAGTTCTATTCATGTCTCTTGCCCATTGATATATGGGATTGTTGGCTTTTTTCATGTGGATTAATTTGAGTTCTCTATAGATACTAGTTATCAAGCTTTTGTCTGATTGAAAATATGCAAATATCCTTTCCCATTGTGTAGGTTGTCTCTTTGCTTTGGTTATTGTCTCCTTAGCTGTACAGAAGCTTTTCACTTTAATGAAGTCCCATTTGTTTATTTTTGTTGTTGTTGCAATTGCCATGGCAGTCTTCTTCATGAAGTCTTTCCCCAGGCCAATATCTTCCAGTGTTTTTCCTATGCTTTCTTGGAGGATTTTTATTGTTTCATGCCTTAAATTTAAGTCCTTTATCCATCTTGAATCAATTTTTGTGGGTGGGGAAAGGTATGGGTCCAGTTTCAGTCTTTTACATGTATACATCCAGTTCTCCCAACACCATTTATTGAATAGGGAGTCTTTCCCCCAGGGTATGTTCTTGTTTGGTTTATCGAAGATTAGGTGGTTGTAAGATGTTAGTTTCATTTCTTGGTTTTCAATTCGATTCCAAGTGTCTATGTCTCTGTTTTTGTGCCAGTACCATGCTGTCTTGAGCACTATGGCTTTGTAGTACAGACTAAAATCTGGTATGCTGATGCCCCCAGCTTTATTTTTGTTACAAAGAACTGCCTTAGCTATGCGGGGGTTTTTCTGGTTCCATACAAAACGCAGAATCATTTTTTCCAAATCTTGAAAGTATGATGTTGGTATTTTGATAGGAATGGCATTGAATAGCTAGATTGCTTTGGGAAGTATAATCGTTTTAACAATGTTGATTCTTCCCGTCCATGAGCGTGGTATGTTCTTCCATTTGTTAATATCCTCTGCTATTTCCTTTCTGAGGATTTCATAATTTTCTTTATAGAGATCCTCACCTCCTTCGTTAGGTATATTCCTAGGTATTTCGGTAATGTCTCTCTTATAATTGTGTCCTGCCCCCAGGAGGGGTGCCATACATCCTAACATTGTGACCATTCAGTGGGAGCACACCCATCCCCTCCTTGTCTTCCCCCTATGCTCCACCTTGAATTCATTTGAGTTTGTTTCTTATGTGGGCATGTGTTAGGTCATCTACTGGCTTCATATTAGAATTGAGTACCTTGGATTTTTCATTCTCCCTTCTTGTGGTATTTTATTAAGACGAATGTGTTCCAAATCCATCCAGGTTGATACAAAAGTTGTAAAGTCTCCATCTTTCCTCTGGCTGAATAGTATTCCATGGTATACATATTCTACAGCTTGTTAATTCTTTCTAGGGTTGATGAACATTTAGGTTGTTTCCACATTTTGACATTTGTAAATTGAGCTCCAAAAGATAATCTAGGCAAATTTCCTTATGGTAAAGGAATTTTTTTTTTTTTTTTTTTTGCAGTTTTTGGCCAGGGCTGGGTTTGAACCCACCACCTCTGGCATATGGGGCTTGTGCCCTACTCCTTTGAGCCACAGGCACCACCTGGTAAAAGGATTTTTTTTTTTTTTTTTTCATCTGGGTAGATGCATAGTGATGGGATTGCAGGATCTAAAGGGAGGTCTACTTTGAATTTTTTGAGGATTCTTCATTCTTCCTTCCAAAGAGGTTGTATTAGTTTGTAGTCCCACAAGCAGTATAAAAGTGTCCCCTTCTCTCCATGCATGGCTGTATCCATGCCAGCATCAGCAGCTTTAGGAATTTTTGGTGTGGACTGTTCTCACTGGGGTTAGGTGATATTTCACGGTGGTTTTGATTTGCATTTCTCTGATGATCAAAAACAATGAGCTTTTTTTGAAATGTTTGTTACCCTTTGGTATGTCTTCCTCAGAGAAGTTTTTGTCATTTCTCTTGCTCTGTGGTAGATGGGATTGTTTGCTCTTTTTTGTTGTTGTTAATCAGTCTGATTCTCAGTAGACTCTAGTTATCAACTCTTTGTCAGATTCATATCCTGCAAATATCTTTTCTCATTCTGAAGATTGCCTTTTGCATTGCTTGTTGTTTCCTTATCTGTAGAGAAGGTTTTCAGGTTAAGTAAGTTCCATTTGTTTATTTTGTTGTTGTGATTGCTGCTGAAGTCTATTTCATGATATTTTTCCCCAGTGCAACACATTGAAGACTTTTACCCTTACTCTTTTCTAAGATTTTTACTATTTCATGCATTAGATTTAAATATTTTATCCAGGTTTAGTCAATTGTTGTAAGTGGTGAAAGGCGTCTATCTAGTTTTATTTTTTTACATGTGGTCATTCAGTTCTCTCAGCACCATTTATCATGAATAGGAATTCTTTTCCCCCAGTGTATGCTTTTGTTTGGTTTATCTAAGATCAGATGGCATATAGAGTCTAGTTTCACTTCTTTTTTTCTTTCTCAATAGACTTTATTTTTTGGAACTATTTTAGGTTTTACAGCAAAATTGAGCAAGAAGGTACAGAAATTTCTCATGTGTTCACTGCCCTCACACATGCACAGTTTGCCACACTATCACCACCTCTTAACAGAATGGTACATTTATTACAATCAATGAACCTACATTGACATATCTGTACGTGGTATTACTCAAAGTTTTTAGTTTATAGTTTATGGTGTTGAACATACTATGGGTTTTACAAATGTATCATGACATGTTCACCATTAGAGTATCATATATAATAGCTCTAAAAACCTCCACTTTCACTTTTTTGTTCACATTTTTGCTACTTTTTTATTGTTAAATCATAGCTGTGTAAATTAGTGCAATCAAGGTGTACAATGTGCTTTATATACAATCTGAAATATTATCAAACTGTTCAACATAGCGTTCATGGCATTTTCTTAGTTATTGTATGCAGACATTTGTATTTTGCCTTTATTAAGTTTCACCTGTACCCATTCTAAGATGAGCCATAGGTGTGGCCCCACCCATTATGCTCCCTCCACCCAAACCTCCCCCCTCCCTTCCCCTTCCTTGGCCCTTTCCTCATAATCTTGTGCTATAGTTGGGTTATAGCCTTCATGTGAAAGCTATAATTTAGCTTCATAGTAGGGCTGAGTATATTGGATACTTTTTCTTCCGTTCCTGAGATACTTTGCTAAGAAGAATATGTTCCAGCTCCATCTATGTAAACATGAAAGAGGTAAAGTCTCCATCTTTCTTTAAGGCTGCATAATATTCCATGGTATACATGTACCACAATTTGCTAGTCCATTCGTGGGCACTTGGGCTTCTTCCATAACTTAGCAATTATGAATTGGTAGTTTCATTTCTTGTTTTCTATTGTGTTCTATATGTCTATATCTCTTTTTTGCCAATACCATGCTGTAGTGATAACTGTGACCTTGTCATGTAGCCTAAAGTCCAGTAGGGTGATGCCTCTAGCCTTGTTTCCATTACTATCCAGGGTGTTTTTCTGGTTCCATACAAAGTGAAGTACTATTTTTTTCAATTTTTCCAAGTATGATGTTGGCATTCTAATGGGGATTGCATTGAATCTGTAGATTGTTTTGGGTACAATAGACATTTTAACAATGTTGATTCTTCCTGGCCAAAATCATGGTATATTATTCCATTTTGTTATTGTCTTGTGCTAATTTTTTTTCTTAGATTTCCATAATTCTCTTTGTAAAGATCCTTCACCTTTTTGTTAGGTATGGTCCTAAGTATTTCATTTTCTTTGACTCTACTATGAAGTGAATTATGTCCTTGATTTAGTTTTCAACTGGCTTATATTGCACATACAAAGGCTACTAATTTGTGGACATTGATTTTTATAGCCTGAGACATTAGTGTATATTGCAATCATTTCCCTGAGATTTTTGGTTGAGTCTCTGGGATTTTATAAGTATAAGGACATATCATCAGCAACAAGTGAGGGTTTGACCTCCTCTGTCCTTATTTGGATGCCCTTTAGATTCTTCTCTTGCCTGATTGTATTGCCAAGAACTTCCAACACAATGTTGAATAATGATGTTGATAGTAAACCTTGTTTTTTTAATTTTTATTATTAAATTATAACTACATACATTAATGCATTTATGGGGTAGAATGTACTGATTCAATATACAATGTGGAAAGGTTACATCAAACTTGTTAGCATAACTATCACCTCACTTATTTGTTGTAGTAAGACATTTATACTCTACTCTTAATATTTTTAAAATAGACCATTGTATTATGCACATTAGAAGAGGTCCCGCTGTGAATCCTCCATCCTCCCAGCCCTCCCTTCCCCTCTGCATCATCTTCCGTTCTTTCTGGACTACAGTTTTGTTTTCCTATTGGCATGAATGTGTAGATGATTATATCTTGGTTTCAGAAGGGTACATTGGCTACTTTTTCTTCCATTATGATATACTTTACTAAGAAGAGTATATTCCAGCTCTATCCAGGTAAACATAAAAGATGTAAAGTTTCTAACTGTTGAGCTAGCTATCATTAAGCATAAGGTTGTTTAGTTTCCATGGTTTGGTTAGAGTATGAAAATTCCTGTTGCAGTTGAGTTCAACTTTGATTTCATGATGATCCATAAAGATACAAGGAATAATTTCCATTGCTTCCAATTTCCTGAAGTTATACTCGTGTCCTAAGATATGATCTATTTTGGAGGATGATCCGTGGGCTGATGAGAAGAATGTGTATTCAGTTTTGTTAGGATTAAATGTTCTGTAGATGTCTGTTAAATTCATTCATTCTAGGGTAAGTTTACTTTGGCCAATTATTTATTTTCTTCTTTGAGTGTCATTCAGAATTGTCAAAGGGGTCTAAATTCTCCAACTATTATAGTCCAAGAAGATATCAAATTGTTCCTGCTAGGTTTTCTTTATAAATCGAAGAGCATTCTGTTAGATTATGTAAATGTTAAATGTCTAAATCTCTTCAAGTGTTTCCCTTTAGAAATATGTAGTTTCCATTGTATCTTTCTTTATCTATGTTGGTTTTAAACTTATTTTATCTGCAATAGAATAGCAACCCTTGCATTTTTTATTATTTGTCTGTATTATATATGAATATCTTTTAACCCTGGGAACTTTATCCTTTAAAGTGAGATGAGACTCTTGTATGCAACAGATATCTGGTCTAAGTTTTTTAATCCATTCAGTCATCCTATGCTTCTTTAAAGGACAATTCAAGACATTCACATTAATTGGTAGGATTGATAGGCATGGTAATGTTTTAGGTGCTGTTTTTCAAAGGTCCAGAAGATATTTTTAATCCATTCACCCTTGTGGGAGTTAATTTTTTTTCAATAATTTCTGGGTGAGTTTACTTTGATGGTAGATCATCGTGCTGGTCATTGTGAAAAATAGGTTTGAGTATCTCCTGGAGAGCTGGTTTAGAGTTATGGCAAAATTTCCTTAACATGTGTATGTCAGTAAAGTATTTGATTTCTCCATCACAAATGAAACTCAGTTTAGCTTGATACAGAATCCTGGGCTGAAAGTTGTTTTGTTTTAGGAGATTTAAGTTCAATGAGCATTCTCCTCTGGCTTGAAAGGTTTCAGTTGAGAGATCTGCCATCATTCTAATATTTCTCCCTTTGTAGGTAGTGCTTTTTTTTTAAATCTAGCTGCATGCAGAATTTTCTCCTTATTAACTTTGGCAAAGTTAATTAAAATGTGTCTAGGAGATATTTTATTTGGATTGTGTCTTGCTGGTGTTCTGAAACTGTCTACTATCTGAATTTCTGTATCTCTTGCCATGCTTGGGAAATTCTCCTCCATTATATCTGGGAGTAGAGCATCTATGCCTTTTGGACCATTGTCTTCTCCTTTAGGTATTCCTATATGATGAATGTCTAATCTTTTGAAGTGATCCCACAACTCTCTCAGAGAATGATTTATTTTTCCGCTCCTCCTCTCTGCATCTATGAGCACTTGGGTGAATTCAAAAGCTTTCTCTATAACTTCAGAGATACTTTCTTCTGCCTGCTCCACTCTATTACTGAGGAATTCTACTGTATTATGAAACTCCTTTAATAACTTTCTCATTTCCTTAAGCTCTGCTATTTTATTTGCCATCCAAATTCTGAATTCTATGTCTGACATTTAATTCATTTTTCTATGAATGGCATCTGTTTTATCTCCTTTGTAATTCTTTGAGGGAGTTGATCTACTCTGATTATTCATGATTCATGTTTGCAGAGTTCTTCTGCTGGTTCTGCCTCATGAGTATTTTCTGCAATTTGGCTACTAAAAGTGGTAGGATCAGATGGGATTGTGGGTGCCAGGAAGTAGACTTAATACATCCTTAATCAACGAGGGGGACTTATGTCTGTGCGTTTTCCCTTACAGCCTTATGAAGGTCCCTTTCAGAGTGTAGCTGAAGACTCTGAAGAACTGCTAAGTAAGAGAGCACAAGCTGCCTCTGCCCTGAATTCAACCACCTCTACCCAATCCTAAGGAGTTGAGGTGATAGGCTGGAATATCATCTGGGGAGAGTTACAAGTAACTGTTTTGCCCTTCCCCCACTAGTTACAGCTGATGAAGGAGATACAGTCATTTCCCACTTCAAAACAACCTCCTCTCAACTTTGGAGCGACCCTGCGTGGACAACTCAGGTCTAGAGTTCTAAACAGTTTGGCCCAGATACTACAATCCTGCTCAATATGGAGAGTTCTAAGGGTGTCTCATCACCTGAGAGTAGAAATCCACAGAAAGTTCCAATCCTAATACACAAGGGGATAGAGCCTGGTCCCCTCCAATGTAGCATCAATTCAGGCTAGAGCACTGGTCACAAGCAGGCCAAAGGCATCAGCACCTCCATTCTTGTATTTCCCAGCTCAGCATCAGTGCACCCACCCTTGAAAGTCTAAATGGGCATCAGCGCTGCAGCCCGTGGTGCAATATCATGCCCATTTCTCTCTTTCAAATGTCCCTCTTTCCACATCCACCAGCCTCTACTTGAGTCACTTTCTGTGCTGGTATCCCTGCAATGCCCAGACCTCATAGGGAATGGCCATGCACTCTGGGCTCTGCAGGTGCCACCCCTGTCAAATTCTTTTTCTGTATCTATTTATAGGCTCCTATGGTCTTTGTTTTTGCTTTTGTTGATATAGTGAATTACCTTGATGGATTTCTCATGTTAAACTAGCCTTGCATCCATTTGATGCAGCCTGATTGTGATGTATAATTTTATTAATGGGTAGCTGTAATCTATTAGCTCAGATTTTGTTGAGTATTTTTGCATCGATATTCATTAGCAAAATTGGTCAGTAGCTTTTTTTTTAGACGGGTCTTTTCCTGGTTTTGGAATCAGGGTGATGTTTGCTCCATACAACATGTTGGGAAAAGCTCCTTCTTTCTCAATGTTTTGGAAAAGGCACTCCAGTGTAGGTATCTCACCTTTGAAGGTGTGATAGAACTTCAGTGTGAAGATTTCTGTTCCTAGGCTTTTTATTGTTGGAAACTTTTTCATTGTTACTTCACTCTCAGTGCTTGATATTGGCCTTTTCTTCTTGGTTAAGTCTAGGGAGATGTTTTGATTCCAGTTATTGGTCCATTTCCTTCCATTGCCAAATTTATGGGTATAGAATTTTTGTAGTAGTCAGAAGAATCTCTAGTATTTGGGGGGTATTAGTTGTTATTCCTCCCTTTTCATTTCTGATTGAGGGTATAAAGTATGTTAGTTTTCTATTTCTAGCAAATCTGGCCACATTTATCAACTTTGTTCACCTTTTTGAAGAACCAACTTTTTGTTTTATTAATTTTCTGAATAATTCTTTTGCTTCTGAAATTCATTTTTTTCTGATTTAACTTTAGTTATTTCTTTTCTTGTGCTAGGTTTGGGATAGGCATTTTCTCTCTATTTCCTTAAGAAGATTCATTAGATTATTGATGTGTTCTCTTTCTGTTTTTAGAATGTGGGGATCTAATACAATAAATTTCCCTTTTAGGATGAAGTTTTGCAGTATCCCACAGGTTTGCTAACTTTTTTCATCATTGTTATGTTCACGGAAGTTAATAATTTTCTGTTTTGTTTCTTCCTTGACCCAACTGTCACACAGGATGAGGTTTAATTTCCATGCCTTTATGCAGGGATGAAAACTTTGTTGGATTTGAGTTGCATCTTTATTGCCTTGTGGTCTGAAAAGATATAAGGTATAATCTCAGTTCTTATGATCTTGTCGGAAAAACTTCTTGTTGAAGTTTGATTTGTATGCTAAGATGTGATCTATTTGGGAGAATGTTCCTTGGGCTGATGAAAAGACTGTTTATTTCTTTACTTTGGGATGGTGAGTTCTGTATATGTCTTTTAAGCACAATTTTCTAGGGTCACATTTAAGTCCCTTTTATCTTTGTTTAGTTTCTGGTTAGAGGATCTATCAAGCTCTGTGTCACATTTCATTCCTGACACCACTTGTCAGGGCCCAGGACTGACCAGGTCTCAGGCCCAATGTAACTAGGTTCCAGACGTGGACTGCTAAGTTACCTTGTTCAGGTCTGTTAGATGCATGAGGGCTATCTACTTTAGCTGGAGAGAGAAAGAGTGTCTTAGAGAGAGTAAAGCAGTCTTCTTAGAAAGATAGATCTTCCTCTTTAGCAGAGCTTTGTTATCTTCAGCAGAGAGATGCCGTGCTGATGTTCTGCAGGCGGAAGAGGAGACAATCAGAATAAGTGAGTCTGTGATAGAACGCCCATGCTCCTGACTGCCTTCTCCTCCATCCTAATATAAGGCTGATCTCATGCCTCTCAACACCACAGATGTAGAGACTGCCAATTCACCACTGCTCTCATCTCATGAGCTCTCATGCTTGTTAGGAGAGCTAAATCCCTCTCCCTGCCCTTTCCCCCAAGGTGTCCAGTATTGAGCTATATAGGTATTTCTTATAACTCTCACTCCTCCTAGCCATAGGCTATATGGGCTGCTACATTCCCCCTTTTTTTATATACAAAAAAATAATTTTTAATGTGGTAAGGGCAGTTCTTCCTGTTTATATAGCCCTTTTCTTTCTAGGCAAAAGAATATGGTAATTGTCAAAGTTCAGAATTCCAGGTATGAGGTCTTTAAATGAGGAAGCTCAATACAGATGTAAAGTATTAGCTGCTGCTAGGGAAAACTGATCATTGTAATGTTAATTCCCTTAAATGTCTTTTTAAAGTGAGAAAACAAACTGAGAAAATCTTTGCTGAGAGAATTTTCCATTTCTTTAACTGTAAGTTTCCTTTGGTATTTACTTAATGGATGCACAAAAGATAACACTTTCCTTGCAATCTTTGCAAGCAAGGATTTTTCTCTCGCTATTCCAAAGGCTTTGGTACTCATGGTCCTAAAAATCCACCCTTCACAGATCTCAAAAGACTGTTACTCATGGACTAGAGGTCTTGCACTTCACAGTTCCTTTCAAAGGCTCTGTTACTCATGGTCCTTCATCGGTCCCACACTTCACAGTTCCTCAGTAGCAGAGTTTTTCCTGCTTTCAAGCTGTTTTTCCAGTGGAATTTTTGCCAATTGATTCTAGGCTTTTTCAAATGGAGGTCCCTAGCACAAAGGTGGTTTAACTTCATTACTCTGCCCTCCCTTTCTTCTCCCTCTCATAATCTTCCAAAGGAGTCACTTGCTTCAGAGTGTCCCTTTCCCCTTTGGGCCATGTCCAGGCTCTTTAGCTGGACCCGGTTATAGTACACAGATGCTGATGAGAGGTGGGTAACCCCTTCACCATGCAGGATAACCAAATATTCCACAAATGTATGTAATCTAATTCTTCTCCATCATCATCCATTGGTCTGGTTTATTTTTCTCAGTTTTATGCTGAGGCACCACAGTTCTAACCAAGCTGGCAGATTGCTCCCGTGGCATAGAATTGAATTATATCATTTTTCTGAGAATATTTTATAATGAAAATAAAGAAACTATGTTTTAAATTCTTTCATTTACCAGTGGGTCCTTATTCTGACCCAATTGATAATTTCCCTACAATAAAGGTGTTCCATCTTTATCAAATTGAGAACATACACCTGGAGGTTCGACATGCTCTTTGTTCCTTTTCTTTGGCATTCAGCATTCTTTTCCCTTTTAAAGACTCTTTTCTCTTATGGCCTAGTTTCCCATATTTATGACATTCGATGTTAACTGGGGGATTTACCCTCTGATCTTCCAGCTGCCCAATTTGAGTTGTCATGTATATATAGATATAGCATTTACCTGCTTCAACTATAAGATTCATCTGATCTCTCAACTGTTTTATATCAGCTGCCATGATCTTAATGTCATCTTTAAGCTGTTCCATATGATACTTCAACTGCTGTATCTCATTTAGCATAATTTTTCTCTACTGACTTTCTTTCGGCCTTCTACTTTTTACAATCTTTCCTTTTCAATTCTTAGAACCTTTGGCTGCCTTAAAGGGAAAGGAACTCTTTAGCTGTTTCTTTTTACTCTGGAGTCTTAGCTGTTTTACAAAACTTCACTTCCTCTATTGCTTCACCAGCCCCATTAATCTACCTGAATTCTTTTCTTTTAATCAGAACTCTTAACTGCCAAAAAGGGATTCAGGCATCAGTCTCTCAAAAGCTACTTCCTGCTGGCAATGGACGAAGATATAGGAGAAGGCAGTTAGAAGTTCTCTTTCCTACTTTAATAAACTCTTCACATGAAAGCTATAACCCAGTTACAACCTAAGAATAGGGAGAAGGGGGAAAGGGAGGGGAGGGAGGGATTAATGGGATTACACCTGCGGTGCATCTTACAAGGGTATATGTGAATCTTAGTAAATGTGGAATGTAAAGGTCTTAGCAAAATAACTAAGAAAATGCCAGGAAAGCTATGTTAACTAGTGTGATGAAATGTGTCAAACGGTCTATGAACCAAGTATATGGTGCCCCATGGTCATACTAATGTACACAGCTATGATTTAATAAAAAAATAAAAATAAACTCTTGCAACCTATTCCAAAACTTTTCTCTTTGCTGTTTTACTGAAAGTTTTTCCTCATCCCTGAGGCTAAAGGCTTGTTTGCTGAAGGTTCTTATCTCCTAGTTCTATCTTTTCTATTTCCCTCTTGTCTAAAGGCTTTTTTCTGCCTTTTTTTACCAGCCACTTCCCAGAAGAGGATAAAGGCTTTTATCAGCTTTTTTCCCACAGAAGAAATAGTTAGAATTTGGAAAGAGAAAATGCAGGAAAGATGAGGAAAAAACAAATGAGAAAGGCTTATTGTTGGCTGTCTTTCTTAGGTATTTCTTTTCCCTCTAAATATTTCTATTTCTCTTCTCTTTTCCTTATTTGATAAGGCTTATTTCCCTCTTGGTCCACGTTCACCAGATCCTGCCGACTACGCCATTTGCCACATCTCATTCCTGACACCACTTGTCAGGACCCAGGACTGGCAAGGTTTCAAGCCCAGCTTTACTAGGTTCCAGACGTGGACTGCTAAGTTACCTTGCTCAGATCCATTAGGTGCATGAGGGCTATCTACTTTAGCTGGAGAGAGAGAGAATGTCTTAGAAAGAGTAAAGCAGTCTTCTTAGAAAGATAGATCTTCCTCTTTAGCAGAGCTTGGTAATCTTCAGCAGAGAGATGCTGTGCTGACGTTCTGCAGGCAGAAGAGGAGACAGAGTCAGAGTAAGCAAGTCTGTGATAGAACGCCCATGCTCCTGACTGCCTTCTCCTCCAGCCTAATATAAGGCTGATCTCATGCCTCTCAACACCACAGGTGTAGAGACGGCCAATTCACCAACTGCTCTCATCTTGTGAGCTCTCATGCTTGTTAGGAGAGCTAAATCCCTCTCCCTGCCCTTTCCCCCAAGGTGTTCCAGTATTGAGCTATATAGGTATTTCTTATAACTCTTACTCCTCCTAGCCATAGGCTATACTGGCTGCTACAGCACTGTAAGAGGAATATTAAAGTCCCCTATAATTATGGTGTTATAGGCTATTATGTTGCTTGGATAATTAAGGTTTATTTCATAAATCTGAGAGCATTTTGTTGGGTGCATAAATATTTAGAATTGAAATGTCCTCTTGGTGTATTATTCCCTTGACCAATATGAAATACATGTTTGCCTTTTTTGACTTCAGTTGCTTTACATCCACATATATGTGAAAATAAGATTGTGACCCCTCCTTTCTTCTGATTTTCATTTGCTGAAAACATTGTATTCCATCCCTTCACCCAGAGCCTTGTGTTGTCCTTCAAAGACAGGTGTGTTTCCTGTAGGCAGTATACCGATGGCTTGGGCTTTTTTATCCAATCAGCCTGCCTGCGCCTTGCCATTGTGGAATTCAAGTCATTAACATCTCTTCAAAGAATTGGGAAGCGTTGTGGAATATTATACATCTTATTTTGTGAAAGTCCATTGCTTAGTTAACCTCTTATATCATTGTTGAAGCTAGGTTTTGCATTTCAGTGTCTGTATGTTTAGTTTGTTTGTTGTCCTTTGCAATGGTCAGTGTAGAGAATAGGTTGATGAATTTCCTGTAGAGCTGGTCTTGTTATAGCAAACTTCTTCAATGTTTGCATATCAGTAAATTATTTGATTTCTCCATCTATTGCAAAATGTAGCTTAGCAAGACATATATTTCTAAGTTAAAAATCGCATTTTTTAATAAAAACGTAAAGGTAGATGATGATTCTCTTCTGGCTTGAAAATATTCAGCTGAGAAGTCCCCTTTCACCCTGATGCCTCTGCCCCTGAAAGTCAATTGGTGCTTATTCCTGGCTGCTTGCAGAATTTTCTCCTTTTTTTCAGTTTGGATAGTTTCATGAGATGTGTCTTGGAGAAGCTACAATTCCCAGCATCTGGGGGCTGTGTTGAGTGGGTCCCTTGAGGTTAGGAGCTCCTTACCAGTCTGAGAAGAAACAAGACCCCACAAGAAGGAAGCAAAAAGAAAAAGCAATAGTTTGAACTCAGGATTTTGAACTCCTCAGGTCTTTTTTAGAAATCAAGCTGTTAAAATTAAAGTGAAAATTAAAATAAAATTCCTACTTTAAACCTTGTACTATCTCCCAATTAACTCTGAGGTATAGATCAAATTATTATCATGTAATTTAGGGTATCATCTAATGTAGTCTCCTTGATTTCATCCCTGAGCATTCTCTTTCCCTTATTTCTACTCTTGACATCCTCTCCTTATCCTGGGTTTCCAAGCTAGGTTTCTTGAAACTCATCCAGGAGCTTTTCAAATACATCCTTGCTTAGGTTTCCTATACAAATAATTCACAATCTTGGGTGGGGAACTGAACATAGGTTAAATCTCTCCAGCTAACGTCCAGTCATGGTTTTGAATTTGTACTTCAGTCCTATTATGTTTTACTAAAGTCAGATGTGTTTCTAGTGTTGCAAAATACTAAAGGCCTAAGTATATTTCTAATTACAATTCCACAAATTCATTTTTTTTTCTTTTATTCTCTTATCTTTTCCAAATCAACAGCTTGGAAAGCATTCATATCTCCATCTGAGGATCACCATGCATTGTAATTATCTTCTCTCCCCACTGCCCACACTGGAGACAGTACATCACATCTTCCCAGACCCCTTGCTGAGGGGAGATCTGCTGAGAAGTATGTGAGGTATGTCTCCTGAGCTGCTTTGCAGCCCCCAGGCAGAATAGACAATGACTTGTATCTTATCTGCCATGGACCATTTGTTTCACTCACTAAAATAAAAGAGACTCTTAGCTGGGTAGAAGTGACCAAAAAAGAAAAATCAACGTAATAGACCCAATTTCCAGAATTGGCTTCAGTCTCCATTTTCCTTGTCTCAGGTAGGTGAGGTGAGGACCCTCAGGAGGCAGCCCTTCTGTGTATAGAATTGCTGTGAGTGGTGCTCCAGGTCCTTCCTTTCTTTCTGAAAGAATCCTCTCTATTTTGTGAGGAAAAACTAAAATTCCAACGTGGATATTTTCTTAAATGCAGCCAAGCCCCTTTTAGGCTCCCTCATAGCGTTGGGAGAATAAACAGGTTGTCAAATATGCAAGGAGGCCTTATTCAGTGATTTCTCTACAGTCACTTGAAGGCTTTCTGTTCACCTGTCAGGTGTTGTTGGTAGTAGGTGAGTGGAAAAAGAGAAGAATCCACTATTATTAGGAATCTAGAAGGTTAGAAAAGATTTTTTCCTTTAAGACACTTGTGTTTGGGGCTCCAGGCGCACAACACAAGTTTCTTAAAGGAAAATAACTGTTCTAATCTTCTACATTAAAGAAAAAGAAAAAAAAAAAAAAACTTGTGTTTAGAAATGGGCAATTGTCTCTGTGCCATGTGTTATAAACATTCCTAGAGGTTTCTTCCACAGAGTTGATAAAATGCCTTTCTTCTCATCATCGACCAAAGTTATTTTCATCATTGCTTTGGCATTTCCTCTTTATTCTGGTGAGTAAATCTTTTAGTTATGGGTGAAGCATTTCACATATCTTGGAAAATGCAGAAACCAACTACTTTAATCTAGGTTTTAAGGGACTGGTTTTATTGGGTTCGTAATCCTTAAAACTAGCAAAAAGAAACTGGCATGTTACAAATGTCATTTTAATGGTTCATTTTAATGATCCGTCATTTTAATGAATTGCTTTTTCATATTTCTAACTTCTAGAGAAGAGGAGACAAAATGATGAGTTAGAATGGGCAGTGGACCTTAGTTTTTTGTTTGTCTGTAACTAGAGATATTTGCTAATTATTTTTTCTTTGGGGGGGTCTGATTCTATGGTTGTTAAATTCCAAAAATTAGAAAGCATCTGGTATTCATTTACCATCTATTATTTTCAGCTCTGACTCCAAAAGTCAAGGCCTTGAGTAGGGAAAGAGAGGACCCACTTGTGTGCTGAAAAGGTTTTTCTTAAAGCATAATGTGGTTCATGAATTTCACAATGAAATAGCTGGGCAGTATTGAATAGATCCTTGATATTAGACCTGAGTAGTAATTAATTGAGTACTCATTAATTTCTTCATGTTTTGCAATATGCAAGGCCTCTGAAGTGGCTTTATGCAAGGTATTGTCTTCTCTGGCTATGGTGTCTCATCCATAAAAATGAAGTAAAGACCCACTATGATAACTTCAAAGAAATGTCATGGGGATTATTAATTAGTATGTAAGATTATTTGTGACACGTGATATTAATTTGAAAATTATAAAATATTTCCAGAATATGGGCGGCCCCTGTGGCTCAGTGAGCAGGGCGCCGGCCCCATATACCGAGGGTGGTGGGTTCAAACCCAGCCCCGGCCAAACTGCAACAAAAAAATAGCCGGGCATTGTGGCGGATGCCTGTAGTCCCAGCTACTCGGGAGGCTGCGGCAGGAGAATCGCCTAAGCCCAGGAGTTGCAGGTTGCTGTGAGCTGTGTGATGCCACGGCACTCTACCGAGGGTGATAAAGTGAGACTCTGTCTCTACAAAAAAAAAAAAAAAAAAATATTTCCAGAATAGAAGTGTTTTTATTTGTTGTTTTCATATGGCCACAAAAGGCTCATTATCTTCAGGATCATCAGAAAGCAATTGGCATAGACTTCTTCTGTTAAACAGTATGTGAGCACTTCTCAGCAGAAACTCTGCTTTTCTCCCCTCTTGTTCCTCTTATTTTTAATTGTTCTTTTGTGTGTTGGTTGCAGAATCTCTTTATGGACCTATGATAGAAGTTCGCCATCCAGTAAGTTTAATACTGATTAACCTGGAAATTAGAGAAAAGAGACTTTCAACAGGTTTATATTTAAGTTTTAACAAGAAATTTTACCAAGTAACAGATGCAACAGAATGATCCTTTGAAGAGCAAAAGTAAAAACAAAATAATAACTGACTCCTCTTCCACTAAGGTGAAGAAATAAAATCTTGTCAGCCATATAAAACCATTTATCATTAGAGACAAGGTAAAAATTATCCCATTATTTAAAAATTCCATTAATGGGCACAAGTCTTATTGTACATGAACATCTAATCTCCATTAAAGGGTATTTAAAGAACAGCTGAGCAGGGCAGTGGCTCACGCCCACCATTCCAACACTCTGGGAGGCCAAGGTGGAGGGATTGCCTGAGCTAACATGTTCTAGACCAGCTTCAGCAACAGCAAGAGAACATCTCTAAAAATAGATGTGCATTGGGGGACTTGCCTGTAGTCCCAGCTATTCGGGAAGCTGAGGCAAGAGAATGGTTTGAGCCCAACAGTTTGAAGTTGCTTTGAGTGGTGATGCCACAGCACTGTACCGAGGTGACAAGGTCAGACTCTGTCTCGCAAAAAAAAAAAAAGTAGATCTCTTCAACCTAGTGAAGCAAGAAGATTAAGAACAATAAACCTAAATATACACTTAAATATACATAAAATAATAATTTTCAAGTAGTCATGTAGTGGAATATTACATGTAAGTGTAGAAAATGAAGTATAATTCTAAATATCTGAATAGATAAAGGTCAGTAAACATTTAAAAAATAGATCATGGAATAATACACAAAGTATTGTGTATTTATGTAGATTACTGATAATGGCCAACACTAAACAAATTATATGTACAGCTATATCTCTGTGTATATCATGTTTGCACCTGTGTGCAAACATGTATAATAGCTGCATATAAAATTATTGAGGAAGACAAAGGGCTGAATAAATAAAAAATCCAATTTTATGATTTCTCATGGTATGAAATTATGGAGGAGATTTCACCTGAGTATAAGAAGTGGGATCATGGTGGGTAAATTAGAAAGATAATTCCAAGCATTTAAAAAAATTATATTGGGTATCTAAAATTGAACTCTTAATATTTCATGTTTAAGTGGAGTGTGGGTTCCAGAATTTTTTTTTTTTTTTGGATTGGGATTCATTGAGGATACAATAAATTAGTTTACACTGATTGAGGTTGTTAGGTAAATACCCTCTTGAAATTGTGTCCTGCCTCCAAGAGCTGTGTTATATAACAGAACCCACCATTATTCTCCCCAGTTCCTCTTTCCCCTACCCTCTCCCCTTTAATTAGTTCATCTATTGCATTCATGTTAGAATTGAGTATGTTGGATTTGAATCCATTCTTGTTATGTTTTACTAATATGAAAGTGCTCCACCTCCATCTGGGTTAATAACAAAGCTGTAAATTCTTCATCTTTTTTAATGGTTGAATAGCATTCCATGGTATACATATTCCACAGCTTATAAATCCATCCTGGGTTAGTGGGCATTTAGATTGTTTTCACATTCTGGTAATTTTAAATTGAGCTGTGATAAACAATCTGTGCAAATGTCCTTATGATAAAATTTTTTTTTACTTCTGGGTTGATGCCATCAAATAAGAGTTCTAATCTGAATTCTTTAAGGATTCTCCATACTTTCTTCCAAAGAGGTTGTAATAGTTTGAAGTCCCAGGAGCAGTGTAGAAATATTCCTTTCTGTCCACATCTATGCCAGCTTCTGGAGCTTTGGGACTTTGTGATATGGGCTGTTGTCACTGTGGTTAGATGATATCTAATGTTGATTTTGATTTGCATTTCTCAGATGATTCAGGGATGATGAGCATTTTTTTCAAATGTTTGTTAGCCATTCATCTGTCTTTGTCAGAGAAGGTTCATCTTATAGTCCTTGGGCAGAATTAGATGGATTGATTACTCTTTTTCTGTTGATTAATTTGAGTTCTTTGGAGATTGTAGTTATCAACCCTTTGTCAGATTGATACCCTACAAATATCTTTAGCCACTTCAATGTTTCTTTTTAAACTTCAATATAGAATATATTTATTTCAGGCTCAGTGCCTGTGGCTCAAGTCGCTGAGGCACCAGCCACATACACCTGAGCTGGCGGGTTTGAATCCAGCACGGGCCACCAAACCACAATGACGGCTGCAACCAAAAAAATAGCTGGGCATTGTGGCGAGCACCTGTAGTCCAAGCTACTTGGGAGGTGGAGGCAGGAGAATCACTTAAGCCCAGGAGTTAGAGGTTGCTGGGAGCTGTGATGCCACGCCAACTACCCAGGGTGACAGTTTGAGGCTCTGTCTTAAAAAATAAATAAATAAAAAGAATATATCTGTTTCACTTTGATGTATGGTATGGCATTATGTGGCAGAATAAAAACGATTTTATTCAAAAAGTTCATGAACTGGTAAACTGTGTGTGTTTTCTATTGTTTAACAGCCACGCTGTGCGGCATATAAAGATGATATATGTGGCAAGGAATGGGATCCAATCTGTGCAATGGATGGCAGAGTGTTTCGCAATAGATGCTTGTACTGCAAATTAAAGTAGTAAGTCCACAATATTACATATCAGCTCTTTTACAGTGTGAAGAAAACATCACAAAATGATAAGAAAACGTATGTTTCTGGCGACTCAGGCTCACTTGCATAGAAAATAACATGTGAGCAGTCTAACAGTCACAGAAACACATTTGTTCCTTATCCTGAAGTTCTCACTTTAATAGTTTTGCATTCGACTCTCTGTATAACTCTACTAGATACTCTGCAAATGTATAAATCAATTCAATTTTTATAAATTACTTATCTCCAACTAGTGGCCAATATAATATAATCCAAATCCCATATGCTGAATGATAATCTCCATGATGTACTCCCAATCTACAGGGTGTGTAATTGAGCAAGAAATTTAACTACAGAGCTCTAACATCCACCACAATAGGTCCATTACGTTGATAAGAAACCCCTCCTATGATCCAATTTATTTCCTCAACTCAGAACAGCCTCCAAACTTTCCCTAGAATGTAGGGCAATCTAGGACATTTCCACTCAATCTAACCAGCCTGTCTCCTTCTCTCTGAAGACATTGACAGTCTAGCAGGGGTCCTAAACTTTTTAAACAGGGGGCCAGTTCACTGTCCCTCAGACCGCTGGAGGGCTGGCCTATAGTTAAAAAAACAAAAAACAAAAAACTATGATCAAATTCCTATGCACACTGCATATATCTTATTTTGAAGTAAAAAAAAAAAAAAAATGGGAACAAATACAATCACACCGACTCATGTGGCCCACAGGCCGCAGTTTGAGGACCCCTGGAAGATTCAGCTACCTTCCTACCTCCTTCCACGTTTGTGCTTAGACATATTTCCTCTCATGAAATCTTTGCATATTTAATCCCAAAGTTGTCTTGGGAATTCTAAAATAAATTCTAATCCACTCCTAACTTGGGTCTAGTCAGGTTCCAAGCCTGAATATGAATGAGGCATGTAGAAAATGTCAGGTAGCCCTAGATGTTGAGAGAACTTCTATCAGGCTGACAGACAGGCAGGACTCAATGGCTTGTAGAAATAAATGGAGCACAGATTTTCCAAACTGTCCATTTTCAAATACTCCTCATTGACAAGTATTTTATATTATTCTTGGGGAATTAAAAAAATGTGCTTTCAATAATTTCTTCTTCCTTTTCTATTGTTCATTTACAGCAATTATCCATACGCAGTTGACTTTGATCATTATGGTACATGCTGAGTTTTTATCGGAGCTACACATGCTGATGGCTTTTAACGTAATTCTATTTTATGGTGAATTCTACAACCAACTCATGTCTTCACAATCAAAGCCTTCAATTCCTCATTGACCAGATGAAGCCGTCTGTGGCACATGAGATGTTGAAGACTCTCTCTGATGCTAGGAATCCGTGATGAAATAATTTTTATTCTCTGTCTTCAATCACCTAATGGAACGTTGAAAATTAAAGTGATTGCATATTTGATAATTTAAAAATTGATGCAATTTATAAACATAAAAGCATGCATTTCACTCAATGAAATTTTAAATTTATTAAAATGTCTTTTCTTTCTTTGATTTCATGGTGTATTAGTATACACGAATACTTTTGGTAACTACAAAGAAACATTTTCAAAGATGACAAAATAGGGCGGCGCCTGTGGCTCAGTGAGTAGGGCGCCGGCCCCCTATGCTGAGGGTGGCGGGTTCGGATCCAGCCCCAGCCAAACTGCAACAGAAAAATAGCCGGGCGTTGTGGCGCGCGCCTGTAGTCCCAGCTGCTCGGGAGGCTGAGGCAAGAGAATCGCGTAAGCCCAAGAGTTAGAGGTTGCTGTGAGCCGTGTGACGCCACACACTCTACCCGAGGGCGGTACAGTGAGATTCTGTCTCTACAAAAAAAAAAAAAAAAGACAAAGTAATACACAACTTGGGGGTTATCAATACCTATGTTCCTGTTTTTTCTAAGGAATCAGAAACTCTAGGAGGGGCATCTGGGAACTTAAATTCAAGTATCCCAGGTCAATCTTATTAGAAAGATCTCATGATCCTTCCTGATTGTTAGACAAGATGGACTTAAATTCTAAGATGTAGGACACGTGAAAAATTAAAAGCACTTTCAGAGTCTGTTCAAAGACAGTATAAGATTTCTAGGCTTGGGAGAAACAAATAGAGTAATTTTCTCCTTTCATAAATTAGTTGAGAGAAGGTGATTTTCATCTGTCAGACAGCTCTGTCTGCCTTGCTTAACCTAGGATAGTCTCGTGTGGTCCAAGTCTGATGTGTCTCCATTCTTGTCCATCTCTCAAGTAACAAGAATCAGGCTTTATGTGGGTGGACAATGTTTATGTAAAGCTTAATTGTAAGGGAAGAAATGTAGATTGAAGATTGGAAAATAACTATAAGTCTGCCACATATGCCATATCAGTTCTGCTTTCCTTTTCAGTAGAAATTTTCACATCCTAAAAAATTATCTATTTTTGAGCTATTCATTTATATCTCTAGTGTTAATTCTTAATAAAAGAATCCTTTTAGAATGTACATTTTTAGAGCTACATTTTAAAAAAATGAGATTGGACAATTACATTAGGGACTCATCCTATAAAGGGCTACTTACCTCACTGCTGAAGAGTGCTTTGAATGGTGGGCTGGCAGCTGGAGTCACTGCATAGCTTCCCAAGGGGAGTACTTGAGAAGTGACACTAGTGATATTCATCAATGGGGTAGGTAGCAAATGTAATTATCAGATCTCATGTATTCATCCAGTTCCATAGTTTCTTAAATTATATAGGGCATGTATAAAAATATTACTCATTTAAGGCTACTAAATTCACACATGTATTCTTTTTACTTTTATTTCACATATTACTTTAAAAATGTTAATATGCATCATGTGCTTCATATAATGTTAGGAATAATTTGGTAAGTAAAAAATTATTTTGGTAAGTCTTCTGCAGAGACATTTGGTGAACTGATGGAAGTAACTATTAATTAATGTAAAATCTACCTTGTGCATAATGATTTTCTGTGAGTTGACTTTCATCTTCTCATGTGTTGTATAACTTAGTTCTTATAAAACTCTTGTTAAATACACATCAGTTCCATACTTCAACCGCAATGAAAGTGAGATCTAGAAAATTGAATAGTACTGAAAAAGTAATATTTGGTGAGAAAAGCATTGTGTTTTTTGAAAAATTGAGATAACATTTAGAAAATTCAAAATTCACTATATCTTTTTTAAACTCACATTTTTTTAAAGCATACAATTACATAGATTTAGTATATTCACAACACTGTACTATAATCACTACTGTCTAATAACAGACAATTTCTCCCACCTCTCACTCTCCAAAAAACTCACACATACTTCTCTTTTTTTTAATTAAGTCATTTGTACATAGATCATAAATACATCTATGCCATTTTCAATGTGTTGATTATTTGTACAAATTGGAGTGCTTACATCATACTAATCAACATAGGCTTCACCTCATTTACCCAATTATAGCATTAGGACATTTGTGTTCTACACATGATAGATCCAACTTGTACTTGCAACGTGCTCCATAGTTGTGGTCCCCCTACTATCTCTCCCACCCCCTTCCCTTCCCTTTCCCTCCCCTTTCCTCCTTCATCCTAGGCTAAAGTTGTATTTCATTTTTCATATGCAAGTGTGAGTTATAAATTGGTTTCACAGTAGTACTGAATACATTGGATACTTTTTTTTTTTCCCATTCCTGAGATACTTTACTTAGGAGAATATTTTCCAGCTCCATCCACATAAACATAAAAGAGGTAAATTCTCCATTTTTTTTTTTTACTGCTTCATAGTATTCCATGGTATACATATACCACAATTTATTAATCCATTCATGGGTCGATAGGCACTTGGGCTTCTTCCATGACTTGGCAATTATGAATTGAGCTGCAATGAACAATCTGGTGCAAATATCTTTATTGCCAAATGATTTTTGGGTTTTTGGATATACACCTAGAAGAGGAATTGCAGGATCAAACGGCAGGTCTACATTTAGATCCCTGAGTGTTCACCAAACTTCCTTCCAAAAGGAACGTACTAGCTTGCTTTCTGACCAGCAGTGCAGAAGTGTTCCATTTTCTCCACATCCATGCCAACATCTGTTGTTTTGGGATTTTGTGAGGTGGGCTACTCTTACTGGAGTTAGATGGTATCTCAGAGTAGTTTTGGTTTGTATTTCTCTGATGATTAAAGATGATGAGCATTTCTTCATGTGTCTTTAGGCCATGCACCTTTCTTCTTCAGAGAAGCTTCTGTTCATGTCTCTTGCCCACAATGAAATGGGATCACTTGTTTTTTGCTTAGTAATAAGTTTGAGTTCTCTGTGGATTCTGATTATTAGACCTTTGTTGGAAATATAACTTGCAAAAATACTCTCCCATTTTGAGGGCTGTTTATTTGCTTTACTTAGTGTGTTCTTGGCAGCACAGAAGCTTTTAAATTTGATCAGATCCCAGTAATGTATTTTTGATGTTGCTTCAATTGCCCAGGTGTCTTCCTTATGAAGTTTTCTCCCAGGCCAATTATTTTTCAAGCATTTTCCCTGCACTCTCTCTAAGAATACTTATAGTTTCATGACTTAAGTTTAAGTCCTTTAACCAGTGAGAATCAATTTTTGTTAGAGGAGAAAGGTGTGGGTCCAGTTTCAATCTTCTACAAGTTGCCAGCCAATTCATCCAGCACCATTTATTGAATAGGGAATCTTTCCCCCAATTTATATTTTTAATAGGCTTATCAAAAATCAAATGACAATAAGTATCTGTGTTCACCTCTTGGTCTTCAATTCTGTTCCATACATCTACCTCTCTATTTTTGTTCCAGTACCATGCTGTTTTGATCACTATCAATTTATAATATAGTCTGAATTCTGGGAGTGTGATTCCTCCCAGTTTGTTTTTATTTCTGAGTAATGTCTTGGCTATTCAAGGTTTTTTCTGTTTCTATATAAAACGAAGTGCTAATTTTCCAGGTCTTTAAAATATGAGAGAGGTGCTTTAATAGGGATCATGTTAAATCTGTAAATTGCTTTAGGTAGTATAGACATTTTAACAATGTTGATTCTTCCCAGCCATGAGCATGGTATATTTTTCCATTTGTTAACATCTTCAGCTATTTATTTTCTCAGAGTTTCATAGTTCTATTTATAGAGATCTTTCATATCCTTAGTTAGATACACTCCCAGATATTTAATCTTCTTTGGCACTATTGTAAAGTGAATAGAATCCTTGATTGTTTTTTAAGCTTGACTATTGTTCGTGTATATAAAGGGTACAGATTTATGAGTGTTAATTTTGTGTGCTGAGAGGTTACTATATTCCTCGATCACTTCTAGGAGTTTTATAGTTGATTCCCTGGGGTTTTCCAGATATATAATCATTGTCTGCAGAGAGTGACAGTTTGATCTCACCTGATCCTATTTGCATCCCCTTGATTGCCTTCTCCTGCCTGATTGCGGTGGCTAAGACTTCCATTACAATGTTAAAAAGCAGTGGAGACAATGGGCATCCTTGCCTGGTTCCTGATCTGAGTGGAAATGATTTCAATTTTACTCCATTCACTATGATATTGGCTGTGGGTTTGCTGTAGATGGCCTCTATCAGTTTAAGAAATGTTCCTTCTATACCTATTTTCTTAAGTGTTCTGATCAAGAAAGGATGCTGGATATTGTCAAAAGCTTTTTTTGCATCAATTGAGAGAATCATACGGTCTTTGTTTTTTAATTTGTTTATGTGATGTATTATATTTATGGATTTACATATATTGAACCATCCTTGGGACCCTGGAATGAAACCCACCTGGTTGTGGTGTATAATTTGTTTGATGTGTTTTTGGATTCTGTTTGTTAGGATCTTATTGAATATTTTTGCATCAATATTCTTTAGAGATATCTATCTATAATTTTCTTTTCTTGTTGGGTCTTTTCCTGGTTTGGGTATCAGGGTGATTTTTGCCTCATAGAATGAGTTGGGAAGTATTCCTTCTTTTTCTATGTTTTGGAAAAGATTAAGTAATATAGGTACTAGTTCCTCTTTAAAGGTTTGGTAGATTCTGATGTGAAGCCGTCTGGTCCTGTGCTTTTCTTTTTGGGGATATTTCTTATAGTTGATGCTATTTCAGAGCTTGTTATAGGCTTGTTCAATATTTCCACTTCTTTCTGGCTAAGTCTAGGAGGGTGGCATGTTTTTGAGTATTGATATATTTCCTTCAGATTTTCATACTTGTGAGAGTAGAGTTTTATGTAGTATTCATTAAGTATTTTTTGAATTTCTGTGGAGTCTGTTGTTATTTGGCCTTTATCATTTCTGATTGATGAAATTAGGCATTTTACTCTTCTAATTCTGGTTAGGTTAGCAAAAGGTTTATCTATTTTATTGACCTTTTCAAAAAACCAACTCTTTGGTCAATCTGTTGTATGATTATTTTGTTTTCAATTTCATTTAGTTCTGCTCTAATTTTAGTTATTTCTTTTCTTTTGCTGGGTTTAGGGTTGGAAAGTTCTTCCTTTTCCAGTTGCTTAAGATATCCCATTAAGTTATTGACTTCCTCTCTTTCCATTCTCTTGAGGAAGGCTTACAATGCTATAAATTTTCCTCTTAGGACTGCCTTTGCGGTATCCCAGAGGTTCTGATAGTTCGTTTCTTCATTATTGTTTTGTTCCAAAAATTTGGTAATTTCCTTCTTAATTTTGTCTGTGACCCAGCTATCATTCAGCATGAGGTTATTTAGTTTCCATGTTTTTGTACACGTGTGGAAATTCCTGTTGTTACTGAGTTCAACTTTTATTCCATGGTGGTCTGAGAAAATACGAGGAATGATTTCTATTATTTTAAATTTGCTGAGGTTAGACTTGTGACCTATGATGTGATCAATTTTGGAGGATGATCCATAGGCTGATGAGAAGAATGTGTATTTGGTTTTGTTAGGATGAAATGTTCTATAGATGTCTATTAGATGCAAATGTTGAATGGTTAAGTTTAATTCTAAAATTTCTTTGCTTAGCTTTTTTTTTGAGGATCAGTCAAACACTGGCAGAGGAGTGTTAAAGTCTCCAACAATTATGGTGCTGGGGGAAATCAAATTGCTCATGTCAGTTAGAGTTTCTCTTATAAATTGAGGTGCATTCTGGTTGGGTGCATAAATGTTGATAATTGAAATCTCATCATGTTGAGTGTTTCCCTTAACAAATAAGAAGTGGCCATCACTGTCTTTCCTTACTTTGATTGGTTTAAAGCCTATTGTATCTGCGAATAAAATTTTAACACCTGCTTTTTTTCTGATTTCCATTTGCCTGAATTATAGATGACCATCCCTTCACCCTGAACCTATGTTTATCTTTTAAGGTAAGGTGAGATTTTTGAATGCAGCAGATGTCTGGCCTGAGTTTTTGTATCCAGTAAGCCAAGCTGTGTCTCTTTAGAGGGCAATTTAAGCCATTCACATTAATTGAGAGTAATGATAAGCCAGACAGAGTTTCGGGTATTGAGTTTTTCGAAAATCTAGTGGACATTTTTAATCCTTTCACCATTATGGAAGTTAGAATTTGATCGAAAGTTTCTGAATGAGTTTACTTTGGTGGTAGAGGATTGTGTTGTTCATTATGGAGGATAGGTCTGAGAATAGCCTGAAGAGCTGGTTTAGTTATGGCAAATTTCTTCAACATGTGAATTTCATTAAAGTATTTAATTTCTCCATCATAAATGAAACTCAGTTTAGCTGAATACAGGATCCTGGGTTGAAAGTTATTTTGTTCAAGGAGATTAAAGTTCAATGCCCACCTTCTTTTAGCTTGAAAGGTTTCAGCAGAGAGATCTGCAGTTATTCTAATGTTCTTCCCTTTGTATGTTATAGTTTTCTTACATCTTACAGTTTTCAGAATTTTCTACTTCATATTAACTTTAGCAAAGTTAATTATAATGTGTCTGTGAGAATTTTTATTTGGGTTGAGTCATGCTGGTGTTCTAAAACTGTCTGGTATCTGAATTTCAGAATCTCTGGGCATGTCTGGAAAATTCTCTTTAATTATTTCATAAAGCAAACCATCTGTATCCTTTGCAGCAACCTCATCACTTTCAGATATTCCTATAAAGTGAGTATTAGATCTCTTCAAATTATCCCAGAGCTCTCTCAGAGAATGATCTATTTTTGTTCTCCACATTTTTTCCTTTTCGTGTTTGGGAGCATTCAAAAGCTTTGTTGTTAATGTCAGAGATCCTTTCTTCTGCCTACTCCATTCTGTTACTGAGGGATTCTACTGTATTTCTTAGATCTTTGAGGGCTGCAAATTCTTGCTTCAATGTGTCAAAATCTTTGGTCATTTTGTCTTTAAATTCGTTGAATTCTTGAGACATCTTTTGAATTTCTGCTTTGAATTCTAATTTCATCATTTTCTCAATTTTGTTGATTTTATTTGCTATCCAAACTCTGAACTTGATTTCTGACATCTCAGCCATTTGTTTGTGAATGGGATCTTGTGCTGTGTCTGCTTTATCCTTTCTTGGTGGAGTTGATCTTCTCTGATCGTTCATGTTGCCAGAGTTTTTCTGCAGATTCCGCCTCATGATTGTTTTTCACTGTTGCCTAGGTGGTCAGGTAAGGTGAGATTTGATTGGGGTTTCCTGGAGTTGTGGTTAACCAGCCCTTTGTTAAGGATCTGGGACTAATGACTTCAGCTTTTTCCCCTTTAGCTTTGCAAAGGACCTGTACAGTATTACAGTCTGAATCTGGGGAAACCTGCTTGGTGTGGTGGGGTTAGGTGGCTCAGTCTTGTATTCAGCTGGTTCTTTTCTGATCCTGGTGTATTAGTGACGCTGGTGAAGTCTTAGCTGTGAAGAAATACAAGCAATTAAGAAACCCTACCTCCCCAGACAACAACTGGAATGGGAAAGTCAACCCTTCCTGTTACTACACAACCAGGGTATCACCTGAGAGGGTCCTTGGGTGATTGTCCCAAGTTAGGGTTTCCAGACCAATTGACCCAGTCAGTACAAACTCTCAGGTGGGAGAGTTTGAAAGGTCTCCAGCAGCTAGATAGCAGAGGTCTACTGGCTGCTCAGATTTGGCTCTCTCCAGTACTCTATGGAGTCAGAAAGGCCTGTTTGGTAGCACAGTAGGACCAGAGGGCTGAATCTCTTTCTCCACTTTGTTCCTTTTTCATGCCCAATCACTGGTGACCCTGCAAGGCTGTAGTCCTGCTTCCTCCAATAAGCCAAAGTGCCAGGGCTTAGTGCCTGTCAGAGTCAAAGGAAGGTCAATGACCCTGAGGCCCGGCCACTATACTCAGCTACCAGCCAGCTGGGGGACCTGAGGCCTGCCTGCCTCGGGTGTTCAATAGCCACCAGTGAGTGTTCCACTTGAGCTCAGTCTAATCCTGGGTGTACCAGGACAGCAAATGCTTTTCTCCCTCAGCCACTGCACCTTTGCCCCTGCCACTTTGCAGCACCAGTATCCCTATAGAGTGAGTTCTGGTTTCCTCTGGCAGTGCACAGAGTTGGGGGGGGAGGGAATGTTTCTTAAGATTCGACCCCTGTGTGATCATTCTATTGTTGCTGGATCTTTGTTGGAATGCCCCTGAGCATCTCCTCTGCCACTGCCAAAGCCAGAGAATTCTGGCTGTAGGAGCTGCTCCAGGAGTGTGCTGCACTAGGATCCTGTAGCAGGACGGGGTATGCTGCACATGATTCTGGAAGTGTCCAGCACCCAGTGACTTCAGCCAGGAGAACACTACTCCACTGGTGATTCTGGTTGGGCGGGGCTGGTGCAGAGGCAGGCCAGGTGTGGTGCGTGGCTTCAGCGGTCTCTGGCTGCGCAGGGCACGGTATACAGCCTCAGTGGTTTCTTTGTGGTACATGGCATTAGCAGTCTCTGGCCGGGCAGGCATGGTGCAGAGGCAGGGAGGACACAGGAGCAGGTCTTGGGACTCACAGTGTGGTTTGGAGACAGGGCGGGTGCGGGGGAAGGCTCCAGTGCAGGGCTCCAAGTGAGTCTGGCTGGGTGGGGGGGCAGGGCTCTTGGTCAGGCAGGTGGGGTGGCACTGCACATGAGCCTCCTCCCTCAGTCTCTGCAGGGGTTAGGGATCTGGTTTATCCGGTGAGGGGGGAAGGGTGGACTGGAAGTTCAGAATGTCAGGGAAAATGTTAGTTCAATTTCTGCCTGGTAAGAGAATGTTCAGAGTCACCGGAGGGTTCCTCTGGAGGAAGTAGTCCCTACTTCCTACTGCTTTCATCCATGGGGTGAGATAAGAGATCCTTAGTTCACTACTCACCTGTAGAAAACCTACAGTTCAGGAAATTTTATTAGAGTGGTCCTATAAGACTGAATCACTGATCCGTAAAGAACTTTTCACTCATAGCAAAAGAATACACATTTTTCTCAGGTGGAGAAATGCATAGAATATTTTCTACGGTAAATCACATGTTAGGTGACAAAATAAATTTTAAAACATTTAAGAAGATTTAAATCATCCACATTCTGGGCGGATCCTCTGTTTCAGTGAGTAGGGTACCAGTACCATAAACTGAGGGTGGCGGTTAGAACATGGCCCCAGCCAAACTGCAACAAAAAAATAGCCAGGTGTTATGGCAGGTGCCTGTTGTCTGAGCTACTAAGGAGGCTGAGGCAAGAGAATCACCTAAGCCCAAGAGGTGGAGATTGCTGTAAGCTGTGATGCCACAGCACTCTCTTGTGGTCAAAACAGTGAGACTCTGTCTCTAAAAAAAAAGAAAGAAAGAAAGAAAAAAAATGACATCATCCCAAGTTCCTTCCTGACAACAACAGAATAAATCCAGAAATCAATCCAAGCAAGAATATCGAAAAAATTTTTAAACATAGTTGTGTGCCACATAATGACATTTTGGCCAAAAATGGACCACTTATATGATGATTAGTCCACAAGATTACCATGGAGCTGAAAATTTCCTGCTGCCTAGTGATGTGGTAGACATCCTAATGTCATAGCACAAGACATTGCCCATATGTTTGTTCTGATGCTAGTGTGAAGAAATCTAGTGTGCTGCCAGTCATATAAACCTATAAGACACAGTTCATAACACTTCATAGTATATGAATGATAGTATATGACTGTTACTGGTTTATGTAGTTGTTGTACTATCCAGTTTACTGTTATTTTAGCATGTTCTCCTTCTCCTTATTACAAGGCAAATATTCTATGGTACACATGTACCACAATTTGCCAGTCCATTCACAGGTCGATGGGCACTTGGGCTTTTTCTATGACTTAGCATTTATGAATTGGGCTGCAATAAACATTCTAGTATAAATATCTTTGTTATAATGTGATTTTCGCCTTCTGAATATATACCTAGTAGAGGAATTGTAGAATCGAATGGCAGGTCTATTTTTAGATCTCTAAGTGTTCTCCAAATATCCTTCCAAAAAGAACATATTAGTTTGCATACCTGCCAGCAGTGTAGAAGCATTCCCTTTTCTCCACATCCATGCCAACATCTCTGGTCTTGGGATTTTGCGATATGGGCTAATCTTACTGGAGTTAGATGATATCTCAAAGTAGTTTTGATTTGCATTTCTCTGATGATTAGAATGATGAGCATTTTTTCATATGTCTGTAGGCCATGGGCCTGTCTTCTTCAGAGAAGTTTCTCCTCAAGTCACTTGCCCACCCTGAGATGGGATCACTTGTTCTTTTCTTGCTAGTATGTTTGAGTTATCTGTGGATTCTGCTTGTTAAACCTTTTTTGGAGACATAACCTGCAAATATCTTCTCCCATGCTGAGCACTGTCTGCTTGCTTTACTTACTGTGTTCTTGGCTGTGCAGAAGCTTTTTAATTTGATCAGGTCTCAGTGGTGTATTTTTGATGCTGCTTCAATTGCCCGAGGGGTCTTCATAAAATATTCACCCAAGCTGATTTCTTCAAGGGTTTTCCTGGTACTTTCTTCTAGTATTTTCATAGTTTCATGTCTTAAATTTAAATCTTTAATCCAGTGAGGGTCTATCTTAATTAATGGTGAAAGGTATGGGTCCAGTTTCAGTCTTTTACAGGTGACCAGCCAGTTCACTCAGCACAATTTGGTAAATAGGAAATCTTTTCCACACTGAATGTTTTTAATTGGCTTGTCAAAGATCAAATAATGGAAAGTAGCTGGGTTCATCTCTTGGTTCTCTATTCTGTTCCATACATCTACCTCTGTTTTTTTGCCAGTACTATGCTGTATTGATCACTATTGATTTATAGTATAGTCTGAGGTCTGGTAGCGTGATTCCTCCTGTTTTGTTTTTATTTCTGAATAATATCTTGTCTATTTGAGTTTTTTTCTGATTCCATATAAAATAATTATTTTTTCGAGATCTCTAAAGTATGACAGTGGAGCTTTAATAGGGATTGCATTAAAATTGTATATTGCTTTGGGTAGTATGGACATTTTAACAATGTTGGTTCTTCCCAGCCATGAGCATGGTATGATTTTCCATTTGTTAACATTTCCAGCTATTTCTTTTCTTAGAGTTTCATAGTTCTCTTTATAGATATCCTTCACGTCCTTTGCTAGATAAACTCCCAAATATTTCATCTTCTTTGGCACTACTGTGAATGGAATGGAGTCCCTGTTTTTTCAGCTTAACTATTGTTGGTATATATAAAGGCTACTGATTTATGAGTGTTGGTTTTGTAACCTGAGATGCTGCTGTATTCTTTGATCACTTCTAAGAGTTTTGTAGTAGGATCCCTGGTGTTTTCCAGATATACAATCGTATCATCTGCGAAGAGTGAAAGTTTGATCTCTTTTGACCCTATATGGATACCCTTGATGGCCTTTTCTTCCCTAATTTTGATGGCTAAAACTTCCATTATAATGTTAAAGAGCAGTGGAGACAATGGGCAGCCTTGCCTGGTTCCTGATCTAAGTGGAAATAATTTCAATTTAACTCCATTCAATCCAATATTGGCTGTGGGTTTACTGTAGATGGCCTCTATCATTTTAAGAAATGTCCTTCCAATACCAATTTTCTTAAGTGTTCTGATAATGAAGCGATGCTGGACATTATCGAAAGCTTCTTCTGCATCAATTGAGAGAATCATATGGTCCTTGTTTTTAATTTGTTTATGTGCTGAATTTTATTTATAGATATACGTATATTGAACCAGCCTTGAGAACCTGGGATAAAACTGACTTGGTCATGATGCATAATTTTTTTGATGTGCTGCTAGATGGTGTTTGTCAGGATCTTGTTGAATATTTTTGCATCAATATTCATTAGTTATATTGGTCTACAATTTTCTTTTCTTGTTGTTTTTTTTTCCTGATTTGGGGATCAGGGTGATATTTGCTTCATAGAACGTGTTCCTTCTTTTTCTATATTTTAGAAAAGGTTGAGTAATATAGATACTAGTTTCTGTTTAAATGGTTGATAAAATTCTGATGTGAAGCCATCTGTTCCTAGGGTCTTCTTTTTAGGGAGATTTTGTATAGTTGATGCTATTTCAGAACTTGATATGGGCCTGTTCAACATTTCCACTTGATTCTTTCTAAGTCTTGGAAGATAGCGTGCTTCCAAGTATTGGTCAATTTCCTTTCCTTTAGATTTTCATATTTCTGAAAATAAAGTTTCTTGTAATATTCATTAAGGACTTTTTGAATTTCTGGGGAGTCTGTTGTTATTTCGTCTTCGTCATTTCTGATTAATGAAATTAAAGATTTTACTCTTTTTTCCTGGTAAGGTTAGCCAAAGCTTTATCTATTTTATTGACCTTTTCAAAAAACCAACTTTTTGATTTATTGATCTGTTGTATAATCCTTTTGTTTTCAATTTCATTTAATTCTGCTCTGATTTTGGTTATTTTTTTTCTTCTGCTGGGGTTGGTGTTAGAATATTCTTCCTTTTCATGTTGCTTGAGATGTCACATTAAGTTGTTAACTTTCTCTCTTTCCGTTCTCTTGAGGAAGGTTTACAGTGCTATAAATTTCTCTCTTAGGACTGCCTTTGTGGTATCCTGGGGGTCTGATAATTAATGTCTTCATTGTCGTTTTGTTCCAAAAATTGGGTAATTTTCTTCTTAATCTCATCTATGACTCTGCTATCATTCAGCATAAAGTAATTTAACTTCAATGTTTTTGTATGCGTATACAGATTCCTTTTGTTACTGAGCTCAACTTTTATTCCCTAGTGGTCTGAGAAGATGCAAGGAATAATTTCTATTTCTTTAAATTTACTGAGGTTAGACTTGTGACCTAAGATGTGATCAATTTTGGAGTATGTTCCATAGGCTGATGAGAAGAATGTGTATTCCATTTTGTTGGGATGAAATGTTCTGTAGATGTCTGTTAAACCCAAATGTTGGATGTTTAGGTTTAAATCTAAAATTTCTTTGCTCACTTCCTTTTGGAGGATCTATCCAACACTGCCAAAGGAGTGTCAAAATCTCCAACTATTATGGAGGTGGAGGAAATCAAGTTGCTCATGTCTGTTAGAGTTTCTCTTATAAATTGAGGCACATTTTGGTTGAGTACATAAATATTAATAATTGAAATCTCTTCATATTGAGTTTTACCCTTCACAAATATTAAGTGACCATTCTCATTTTTCCTTACTTTTGTTGGTTTAAAGTCTATTGTGTCTGCAAATAGAATGGCAACACCTGCTTTTTTCTGATTTCCATTTGCCTGAAATACAAACGATCATCCCTTCACCCTGAGTCTATATTTATCTTTTAATGTAAGATGAGATTCAGCAGATATCTGGCCTGAGGTTTTGTATCTACTCAGCTAACCTATGTCTCTTTAGAGGACAGTTTAAGCCATTCACGTTAATGGAGAATATTGATAAGTCTGGTAATATTTTGAGTACTGAGTTTTTCGAAAGCCCAGTGGACATTTTTAATTCTTTTGCCACTGTGGAAGAGTGGAGTTTGTGGAGTTTGATCAAAAATTTCTGAGTGAGTTGACTTTTGTGATAGAGGATTGTGCTGGTCATTATGGAGGATAGGTTTGAGAATATCCTGAAGAGCTGGTTTAGTTATGGCAAATTTCTTCAACATGTGAATGTCATTAAAATATTTAAATTCTCCATCATAAATGAAACTCAGTTTAGCTGGATACAGTATCTTGGGTTGAAAGTTATTTTGTTTTAGAAGATTAAAAGTCGATGATCACCCTCTTCTCACTTGAAAGTTTCAGCAGAGAGATCTGCAATCATTCTAATATTCTTCCTTTTGTAGGTAATGGTTTTCTTATGTCTGGCTGCTTTCAGAATTTTCTCCTTCATATTAACTTTAGTGTTGTTAATTATGATGTGCCCGGGGTATGTCTTATTCAGGTTGAGTCGTGCTGGGGTTCTGAAACTGTCTGCTACCTTAATTTCAGAATCTCTTGGCATGTCTGGAAAATTCTTTTTCATAATCTCATGGAGAAGAGCCTCTGTGCCTTGCGAAGCCATTTCATCACTTTCAGAGATTCCTATGAGGTGGATATTAGCTTTCTTTGAATTATTCCAGAGCTCTCTGAGAGAATGATCCATTTTTGCTCTCCATTTCTCTTCCTCTTTGAGAGTTTGGGAGCTTTCAAAAGCTTTGTCTTCAATGTCATAAATCCTTTCTTCTCCTTGCTCCACTCTGTTACTGACGGATTCTACTTTATTTTTCGGATCTTTGTGGGCTGCAAATTTTTGCCTCAACATGTCAAAATCTTTGGTGATTTTTTCTTAAATTCATTGAATTCTTGACACAACTTTTGAATTGCTCATGGAATTTCTAATTCCAACTTTTTCTCCATTCTATTAATCTTGTTTGCAGTCCAAATTCTGAATTCGATTTTTGACATCTCGGCCATCTGTTTATGAATGGGATCTTCAATTGAATCTGCCATATCTTTCCTTGGGGTGGTTGATCTACTCTGGTTATTCATGTTACCAGAGTTTTTCCACTGATTCCGCCCCATGATTATTTTACACCGTTTGACTAGATGAGTGGATAAAGAAAAATTGGGTTGGGGCTCCAGGAGTAGTGATTAACCAGTCCTTTGGCCAAAAGCTGGGAGTGGTGTCTATACTGTTTCCCATGGAGCTTTCCCAAGGACCCGTACAATGCTACAGCCTGAGTAACTGTGGACCTGCTTGGTGTGGTGGGGCTAAGTGTCTCTGTCTTCTTTTCAGCTGGTCTCTGTCTGACCCTAGTGAATCAGTTACTCTGGGTTGAAGTCTCAGCTGTGGAGAAATACCAGCAATTAAGTCACCCTGTCCCCCACAGGCAACAATTGGAAAAGGAAAATCAAACCTTCCCACAACCACACACCCAGGATACCACTTGGATAGTCCTCAGGCGATTGGCTCAGTTCAAGAGGTCCAAATCAATTGTCTCAGTCAGCACCTATCTCAGGTGGGAGAGTTAAAAAGGTCTCTGGCAACTAGATCACAGGGGTCTACTGACAACTCACATATGATTAGCTCTGGTGCTCCATGAGGTCAGGAGGACCCACCCAGAAAATAGATTAGTCTGGGAAGGTTGATGCCTCCTTCCCCACCTTGTACCTCTATCACATCCAGTCACTGATAACCCTGCAGGGCTGTGACCCAGTTGCCTCCAATGAGCAGATACTCCAGGGGTTTGCACCTGCCTGAATCACAGGGAGATCTATGTCTCCTCAGCGAGGCTCTGCTTTTTTTTTTTTTTTTTTTGCTGATTCAACATGTTTATTGAGCTAATCACTAGAACACAAAAGATGCTGGGAAAGATGTTTTAAAAATACAGGAAAACTATGGGCTCTTTCCATTAAACACAGGAAGGCAATGCCTCTTTCCAGTGTAGAGGTAAAAGCATCCCCCCTCCCCGCCCAAAGAAACCAAGCAGGAAATAGGCAGAGAAACAGCCATGGCATATTAGGGAGGACAGTGTCTCATAGTTTTGCTACCCCATTGTCAAGAAAGGTTAGGTTACAAAGGCAATGTCCACCTCGCTGAGGAGAGCAGAGCAGAGCGAGGCTTTGCTCTATCCAGCAGGGGGAGGTGGGGCCTGACAACCTCGGGTGCTTAATGGAGGCTGGGGCTGTTCACTCAGTTCCAGCCTCACCCAATTGATGTTACTGACAGAACAGAACAACTTTGCAGAATTTGTTTCTGTCTTGGTTATATTCCCATGTGGACCAGACGCTGTTTGAGATCACAGAAACTGTGACTCAGCCCCGGTCTGTTCTGGTGCCTTGTCCTGGCTGCAGTCTGTGTTGTGGTGGGTGGGGTTAGAGCTCTCCTTTAGCTGTCAGTTCCAGCCTCTGACTGCCCGCCTTTGTCTCAGCTCTGATCCCCTGTGGGCCTGGTGTTTCTTAGGCTCAGTAAAGCATTCCCTGGGTCAGCTACACTGTGGGAGTCTGCCATCTCTGCCCACATTTATTCTAGTCCCTGTGCTCCACCCAGGCTGGTACCACCTCAGACATACCCTTTATTCATGGAGTCTGTGTTTCCGTCCTGGATACGTTCCACCAGTAGCTGCCACCGGAGAAGATGTCCAGCTTCTTCTGGTTTCCCAGAGAGACAGGGAATGTGTCTCTGAAATATACCCAGGGATGTGAGCCCTATTGTTCCCACTGCTGCAGCTGCGGCTCTGTGCCATGGGGCACCGCTGTTCTGTATGGTTCCCTCACAGTTGACTGTATTCTCCTTACTCCTGTACTGCAGAATCAGCACAGACCAGCAACAGCACTTGCCCTCTCCACACCTCTAGAGAAAATGCCCCAAAATCTGGACTCAATTGGGACAGGCTTCCAGACCTCAGGGTGAGGGTGGAGGGGAGTGCTGGGAGTTCAGAATTGCAGGTAGAGAATATATACAGTTTTATATAGTTTTATGCCTGGCCGGAGAGTGGCATGGCACCCTAGTAGAGTTAAGAGGTCTGTTTTTTGAGGGTCTCTCCCGTGGGATAAAATGGGAGGAGTTTTGAACTCTGCTCACTTGTTTGTATGGAATGTACTGTGAGCCGTTCTCAGGGGGGAGGGGATGCCCGTCTACTTGGTGATGGATTTTGTACCTTTTGTTTGTATCCTTGGGGTTGCAGCTTATCTCAGCAGGGCTCATGAGTGTTCTTCAACCTTCTCTCTTGGCTCAGCTCCAAACCATTGGCATACTTGCTAAACTTCTGTTCTTTAACTATCCTTCTGTATGGGAGCCTCTGTGGAAAGCTGGCTCCAGTCAGCCATTATGCCTCTGCCCTCCTATTTTGTGTTTTTAAATAATTTTCTTAAGTATTACTATAAGGCACGAAATACTTTCCCAGACTTTGTCTAGGAAAAACTTCATTTTTAAAATACAGGATTTTGGAGGTATAGTATTTTGATTTGCAGAGTATTTGGGGGGTATGTCATTATCATCCCACTCTTTCTAGGTCTCAACATTTCTACTGAGAAGTACACTGAAAATTGTATAAGCTTCTTTTATAAATGATAAGTTGCTTTTATCTCACTACTTTTAAAATTGTCCTTGTGTTTGATTTCTTTTCTTCTTTTTATTTTTGAGACAGAGTCTCACTGTGTAACCTGAGCTAGAGTGCTCTAGCCTCAGAGTAGCTCACAGGAAAGTCCAACTCCTAGGCTTAAGTGCCTTATACACCAAGTAGCTGGGACCATGGAAGCCTGTCACAATGCCCAGACAATTTCCCCATTTTTATAACAGAAAGGGTCTCACTATGCTCAGCACTCCAAGAACCCCTGATCTCAAGCAATTGTCCCATCTTGATGTCCCACAGCACTAGAATTGGAGGCATGAGCCAATGGATCCAGCTAGTAGCTATTTTTTTTTATCCCATTACACTTGTGTTTTTCTCCAATGTTGTCTTCAGTTTCCCTCCAAATTCTTTCTGAACTGGAGCATAAGCCTTGTGGTTGTTCTAAACTCTATTCCCCTATGTTCTGTAGAAGACATGGTGATAGGGTAACCACAAATGGCTATCAGGAGTTATCATATATTCCTTTCATTAATTCTTAGTCTTTTATGGCTTGAGACCATCCCAAGCTCTGTTTATCTTCTTCTTTCTTAGGTAAAAAATGAAGATTAGCGATTGCTGAGTTCATGTTTTTTCCTTTCTCCATATTTTTCTCTCTCCTTGTGGGAAGTTTTAGAGGATTTTTCTCTAATATTCATCTAAAAAAATTGGTGGTTCTCATAGCGGTTCTCCTGGAGGTAAAGCTTATGAAATTTCAGTTCTCCCCCTACTTTCAGGATGTGTCCCATGGAAATTTGATTTCTCAAGCTAGTGTACTCTTAGTTCAAAGCAATTGGCTAATTTTACTTTAGTATTGCAATGAGACTTTAGCTGTGGCTTCTCCCACTACTAGTAGGATACAATTCTCCATATTCACATGTCTCTAGTTTTCACACTTTCTGTATACCCTGTGAAGTTAATTTGCTGATCAATATGAGAATATGTATTGATTTTCAGTTTGTTCAGCTTCTTTTTCTGGATGTGAAGATAAGAATGCTTTTTCCTCTTTGCTTTGTTTTGTTTCATTTTTCCATTGAGACATAGTCTCATTATGTTGCCCTGGGTAGAGGGTTGTGGTATAATCATAGTTCTCCCCAAACTTATGGGCAGCAATCCTTTTGTCTCAGCTTCCTCAGTGTCTGGGTCTACAGGCAACCACCACAATGCCTGGGTAATCTATTTTTAGTAGAGAAAGGGTCTCACTCTTGCTCAGGCTGTTCTCAAACCCCTGAGCTCAAGTAATCCACCCCCCCAGACTCCCAATGTGCTAGTATGACTTGTGTAGGCCACTGCACCTATCCTGAGCATGGGAATGTTATCTTGCAAGCTATTCATACATTCCATTCAAGATTGGAAGCAAGTCACATTTACAACTTTTTATATAAACTATAAATTTTCTATCACTATCATACTAATTGCCACAAACTTAATGGCTTAAACCAATCCAAATGAATTGCTTCACAGAAATCAGAAATCAAAAGTGGTTTAGCAAGGCTGCCTTACTTCTGAAGGCTAGGTCAGAATCTAATTTTGACCTTTTCTCTTATCTGTAAACTGCCTGAATTCCTTGCCTGAAGGCATCATTCTCCATTTGTTTTTGAAAGCACAGGGAACTTCAGTCTAGGGCCATTTGTTCTTTGTACAAAAATTCAGTTATTGAGACAATGAGGATTGCCAAGGGATAAAATGAGTTTTGCACTTTTTTTTATTGTTTCAGGTTACAATAAAAGGTACAAAGATTTAGGTTACAATGTTTGCATTTGTTAGGTAATGTCTCTCTTATAATTGTGTCCTGCCCCCAAGAGGGGTGCCATACACCCTAAAATTGTGACCATTCAGTGGGAGCACACTCATCCCCTCCTTGTCTTCCCCCTATGCTCCCCCTTGAGTTTGTTTCTTATGTGGGCATGTATTAGGTTATCTGTTGGCTTCATATTAGAATTGAGTCCTTGGATTCTTCCTTCTCCCTTCTTGTGATACTTTGCTAAGAAGAATGTGTTCCAAATCCATCCAGGTTGATACAAAAGTTGTAAAGTCTCCATCTTTTCTCTGTCTGAATAGTATTCTGTCGTATACATATTCCACAGCTTGTTAATCCTTTCTAGGATTGATGAGCATTTAGGTTGTTTCCACATTTTGACATTTGTAAATTGAGCTCCAATAGATAATCTAGGCAAATGTCATCATGGTAAAAGGATTTTTTTTTTTTTTTTTCATCTGGGTAGATGCCTATTGATGGGATTGCAGGATCCAAAGGGAGGTCCCCTTTCAATTTTGGGAGGACTCCCCATTCTTTCTTCCAAAGAGGTTGTATTAGTTTGCCATCCCACAGGCAGTATAAAAATGTTCCCATCTCTCCACATCCATGCCAGAATCAGCAGCTTTAGGACTTTTTGTTGTGGGCTGTTCTCACTTGGATTAGGTGATATTTCATGGTGGTTTTGATTTGCATTCCTCTGATGATCCAAAACAATGAGCCTTTTTTGAAATGTTTGTTACCCTTTGGTATGTCTTCCTCAGAGAAGTTTTTGTCATATCTCTTGCTCTGTGGTAGTTGAGATTGTTACTCTTTTTTGTTATTGTTGACCAATTTGGGTACTGAGTAGATTCTAGTTATCAACTCCTTGTCAAATTCATATCCTGAAAATATCTTTTCTCATGCTGAAGATTGTCCTTTTGTGTTACTTGTTTTTTCATTAGATGTACAGAATGTTCTCAGCTTAAGTATTTTTGTCGTTGTAGTTATTGCTGCTGAAGTCTATGTCATAATATCTTAACCCAGTCCAACACATTGAAGACTTTTTCTCATACTTTCTTCTAAGATTTTTATCATTTTATGCCTCAGGTATACATATTTTATCCATGTTCACTCAATTGTTGTAAGTAGTGAAAGGTGTGGGTCCAGTTTTATTCTTTTACATGTGGTCATCCTGTTCTCTCAGCACTATTTATCATGAATAGGGATTGTTTTCCCCAGTGTATGCTTTTGTTTTGTTTATCAAAGATCAGATGGCATGTAGAGTCTAGTTTCACTTCTTTTCTCTATTGTGTTCTATATGTCTATGTCTCTATTTTTTGCCAATACCATGCTGTTCTGATTACTGTGACCTTGTAATGTAGCCTAATGTCCAGTAGGGTGATGCCTCTAGCTTTGTTTCCTGGTTAGTCTTGGCTATCCAGGTATTTTTCTGGTTTCATACAAAATGAAGTACTATTTTTTTTCAGTTGTTCAAAGTATGATGTTGGCATTCTAATGGGGATTGCATTGAATCTGTAAATTGTTTGGGGTACAACAGACATTTTAACAATGTAGACTCTTCCTAGCCAAGATCATGGTATATTTTTTCCATTTTGTTATTGACTTCTACTATTTTTTTCTTTAGGTTTCCATAATTCTCTTTGTAAAGATCCTTCACCTTTTTGTTAGTTATAATCCTAAGTATTTCATTTACTTTGAATCTACTGTGAAGTGAATAATGTCCTTGATTTAGTTTTCAACCGGATTTTTTGTGTATACAAAGGCTACTAATTTGTGGACATTGATTTTCGTAGCCTGAGACATTAATGTATATTAAAAAATATCAAAAAATCCCTGAGATTTTTTGTTGAGTCTCTGGGATTTTATAAGTATAAGAACATATCATCAACAACAGGTGAGTGTTTGACATCCTCTGTCCTTATTTGGATGCCCTTTAGATCCTTCTCTTTCCTGATTACATTGCCAAGAATTTCTAGCACAATGCTGAATAATAATGGTGAAAGTGGACCTTGTATTTTTTTTATTTTTATTATTATTATTTTTTTATTGTTGGGGATTCATTGAGGGTACAATAAGCCAGGTTACACTGATTGCAATTGTTAGGTAAAGTCCCTCTTGCAATCATGTCTTGCCCCCATAAAGTGTAACACACACCAAGGACCCATCCACCTCCCTCCTTCACTCTTTCTGCTTCCCCCCCCATAACCATAATTGTCATTAATTGTCCTCATATCAAAATTGAGTACATAGGATTCATGCTTCTCCATTCTTGTGATGCTTTACTAAGAATAATGTCTTCCACGTCCATCCAGGTTAATACAAAGGATGTAAAGTCTCCATTTTTTTTTAATGGCTGAATAGTATTCCATGGTATACATATACCACAGCTTGTTAATCCATTCCTGGGTTGGTGGGCATTTAGGCTGTTTCCACATTTTGGCGATTGTAAATTGAGCTGCAATAAACAGTCTAGTACAAGTGTCCTTATGATAAAATGATTTCTTTCCTTCTGGGTAGATGCCCAGTAATGGGATTGCAGGATCAAATGGGAGGTCTAGCTTGAGTGCTTTGAGGTATCTTATTATGAAAGTATAAGTATGTACAGTAATGCATTTATGGGGTAGAATGTACTGATTTGATATACAATGTGGAAAGGTTACATCAAACTTGTTAGCATAACTATCACCTCACTTATTTATTGTAGTAAGACATTTTTACTCTACTCTTAATAGTTTTAAAATGGATCATTGTATTATGCACATTAGAAGAGTTCCCACTACAAATACTCCATTCTCCTAGGCCTCCCTTCCCTCTCCAATTTTGTTTTACTGTTGGCATAAATGTGTAAATGATTATATATTGGTTTCATAATGGTACATTAGATACTTTTTCTTCCATTCTTGATATACTTTACTAACAAGAATATGTTCCAGCTTTATCCAGGTAAACATAAAAAATGTAAAGTTTCCAACTGTTGAGCCAGCTATCATTAAGCATAAGGTTGTTTAGTTTCCATGGTTTAGTTAGAGTATGAAAATTCCTATTGCAATTGAGTTCAACTTTGATTTAATGATGATCCATAAAGATACAAGGAACATATTCTTCTTAGTAAAGTATCCCAAGAATGGAAGAAAAAATACCCAATGTACACAGCCCTACTATGAAACTAATTTGGGACTCTCACATGAAAGCTATAACCCAGCTACAACTTAACAATAGGGGGAAGTGGGAAAGGGGGGGGTGGGTAGAGGGAGGGGAATCTGTGGGATCACACCTGTGGTGCATATTACAGGGGTATTTGCGAAACTTGGTAAATGTAGAATGTAAATGTTTTGGCACAGTAACTGAGATAACGCCGGAAAGGCTATGTTAACCACTGTGATAAAAATGTGTCAAATGGTTTATGAAGTGAGTGTATGATGCCCCATAATCATATCATTGTATACAGTTATGATTTAATAAAAAAAAATAAAATAAAATAAAAAGGAAAAAAAATAAAAAATAAAAATACATCTGCCATTCAATCCTGTAATCTCTCTACTGGGCATATACCCAGAAGACCAAAAATCACATCATAACAAAGATATTTGTATCAGAATATTTATTGCAGCCCTATTCATAATTGCTAAGTCATGAAAAAAGCCCAGGTGCCCATCAATCCACTAATGGATCAATAAATTCTGGTATATGTACAAAATGGAATATTATGCATCCTTAAAGAAAGATGGAGACTTTACCTCTTTCATGTTTACATCGATGGAGCTGGAACATATTGTTCTTAGTAAAGTGTCTCAAGAATGGATGCAAGAGTACCCAATGTTCTCACCTTTATAACGAAACTAATGTAGGACCTTCATATGAAAGCTATAACCCAGTTACAACCTAAGAATAGGGAGAAGGGGAAAGGGAGGGGAGGGAGGGGGGAGGTAGGTGGAGGGAGGGGGATTAATGGGATTACACCTGCGGTGCATCTTACAAGGATATATGTGAATCTTAGTTAATGTGGAATATAAAGTTCTTAGCAAAATAAATAAGAAAATGCCAGGAGGTCTATGTCAACTAATGTGATGAAAATGTGTCAAACGGTCCATGAACCAAGTGTATGGTGCCCCATGATCATACCAATGTACACAGGTATGATTCAATAAAAATAAAATAAAATAAAATAAAATAAAAAGAATTCTTTTTGAAAAAAAAAAAAAAGATACAAGGAACAATTTCCATTTTCTCCAATTTCCTGAAGTTAGACTCATGTCCTACGTTATGATCTTTTTTGGAGGAAGATCCATGGGCTGATGAGAAGAATGTGTACTCAGTTTTGTTTGCATGAAATGTTCTGTAGATGTCTGTTAAGTTCATTCATTCTAGGGTAAGTTTATTTGGTCCATTATTGCTTTGTTTATTTTCTTCTTTGAGTATCATCTACAATTGTCAAAGGGTTGTAAAAGTCCCCAACTATTATGGTCCTGGAAGAGATCAAATTGTTCCTATCTGTTAGGGTTTTCTTTATAAATTGAAGAGCATTCTGTTAGGGAGCATAAATGTTAAATATTGAAATCTCTTCATGTTGAGTCTTTCCCTTGAGAAATATGTAGTGTCCATCCTTATGTTTCTTATCTATGTTGATTTTAAACTTATTTTATCTGCAATAGAATGGGAACCCTTGCTTTTTTTTTGATTGCTATTTTTCTGTATTATAGATGTCCATCCTTTCACCCTAGGAACTTTTTTATCCTTTATGAAAGATGAGACTCTTGTATGCAACAGATATCTGGCCTGAGTTTTTTTAATCCACTCAGCCATCCTATGCCTCTCTAGAAGACAATTCAAGACATTTACATTAATTGATAGGATTGATACTTATGGTAACTTTTTAGGTGCTGTTTTTCAAGGGTCCAGAGGATATTTTTTATCCATTCACTATTGTGGGAGTTAGATTTCATTTAATAATTTCTGGGTGAGTTTACTTTGGTGGTAGACCATTGTGATGGTCATTGTGGAAAATAGGTTTGAGTATATCCTGGAGAGCTGGTTTAGTTATAGCAAATTTCCTCAACATGTGTATGTCAGTAAGGTATTTGATTTCTCCATCACAAATGAAACACAGTTTAGCTGGATAGAGGATCCTTGACTGAAAGTTGTTTTGTTTTAGGAGATTTAAGTTCAATGAACATCCTCTTCTAAACTTTTGAAAGGTTTCGGTTGAGAGATCTGCTGCCATTCTAATATTTCTCCCTTTTCTTAAGTCTGGCTGCTTGCAGAAATTTTTCCTTCTTATTACTTTGGCAGTTAATTACAATGTGTCTAGGAAATGTTTTATTTGGATTGAGTCTTGCTGGTGTTCTGAAACTGTCTAGTATCTGAATTTCTGTATCTCTTGCCATACTTGGGAAATTCTCCTCCCTTATATCTGGGAGTAGAGCATCTGTGTCTTTTGGACCATTGCCTTCTCCTTCAGGAATTCCTATATGATGAATGTCTGATCTTTTGAAGTGGTCCCACAACTTTCCCAGAATTATTTATTTTTCCTCTCTACTTTTCTGTGTATTTGGACATTTGGGTGTGTTTAAATGCTTTCTCTTTAATTTCAGAGATCCTTTCTTCTGCCTGTTCCACTATATTACTGAGGAATTCTACTGTATTATGAAACTCCTCTAATAACTTTCTCGTTTCATGGAGCTCTGCTATTTCTCTTTTCCATTATGTCGATATCCTTGGTAATTTTGTCTTTGAATTCATTGACTTCTTGAAAAACTTTTGAACTACTCTTTGTATTTCTATTTCCATTTTTTCTCCATTTTAATAATTTTATTTTTCATCCAAATTCTGAATTCTATTTCTGACATTTCAGCCATTTTTCTATGAATGATATCATCTGTTTTTTCTTGTTTGTCATTCCTTGGGGAGTTGATCTACTCTGATTATTCATGTTGCCAGAGTTCCTCTGCTGATTCTGCCTCCTGAGTATTTTCTGAAATTTGGCTATTAAAAGTGGTAGGGTCAGATGGGATTGTGGGTACCTGGAAGTAGAATTAATACACTTTAATCAACAATCAGGGACTTACATCTGTGCATTTTCCTCCACAGCCTTACAAAGGTCCCTTTCAGAGCTGTAGCTGGAGACTCGGAAGAACTGCTAAATAAGAGAGTGCAAGCTGGCTCTGTCCTGAATTCAGCCACCTCTAAGCAATCCTAAGCAATTGAGGTAATAGGCTGGAATATCATCTGTGGAGAGATACAAGGAACTGTGTTGCCCTGCCCCCACCAGCTACAGCTGATGAAGGAGATTCAGTTATTTCCCACTTCAAAACAACCTCTTCTCAACTTTGGAGTGACCCTGGGTGGATAACCCAGGTCTAGAGTTCTAAACAGTTTGGCCCAGATTCTACAATCACTGCTCAATAGGGAGAGTTCCACCAGTGTCTCATCACCTGAGAGTAGAAATCCACAGAAAGTTCCAATCCGCATACACAAGGGGATGGAGCCTGGTCCCCTCCAGTGTACCACCAATTCAGGCTACATCACTGGTCACAAGCAGGACAAAGGCATCAGAACCTCCATTCTTGTATGTCCAAGCTCAGCGTCAGCATATCCGCCATTGAAAGTCCGAACAGGTGTCAGTGCTGCAACCCGCAGTGCAATGATATGCCCATTTCTTTCTCCCAAATGTTCCTCTCTTCCCATATCCCCCTGCCATGACTTGAGTCACTGTTTCTATGCTGGTATCCATGCAATATCCAGATCTCCTAAGGAATAGCCATGCACTCTGGGCTCTGCAGTATGTATACTTTCAGATCACCAGACAAATGAGGAGCAAGGATGGACTGAGACAAATTTTGCTGATGGTATTTGTTCAGTTTTATGCTGGACAAGATAATACCTAGGCTCATAAGTGGGACCTCTCTGGAGGAGGAGTCCCACTACCTAGTGGTTCTTACTCATGGGGAAGAATGAGAGGTTTTTTGTTCCCTGCTCACTTGCTGAGAGCCTTCGGAGAGCCTCCCACTTGCAAGAGGGGTATCTTGTCCTAATGGTGATGGGCTTTGTACCAGTACCTGGAACTTGTTCCCTAGGAGCCTCTTTCTTGGAGTCACAGGTTGCCACAGTTGAGAGAATGTGTATTTGTCTATCTTCTTTTCTATCTCAGCTGCCCTCATTCATTTTCAGAGACCAAATCTGCCTAGAATCTCTCCTCCTAGTCAGGAGCCTCTGGTGAAAGTTGCCTCTAGTCAGCCTACTTTTCCCCCCCGATATTGGACATTCTTGTCTGGTTCCAGTTGTAAGTGGAAAAGCTTTCAGTTTTACTTCATTCAGTATGACATTAGCTATGGGTTTGTCATAGATGGCTTCAATCAGCTTAAGAAATATGGCACCTATGCCTATTTTCTTAAGTGTCCTCGTTCAAAAAGGATGCTGAATTTTGTCAAATGCTTTTTCTTTCTTTACTTTTTTTTTTTTTTTTTTGTAGAGACAGAGTCTCACTGTACTGCCCTCACACGGCATCACAGCAACCTCTAACTCTTGGGCTTACGCGATTCTCCTGCCTCAGCCTCCTGAGCAGCTGGGACTACAGGCGCCCGCCACAATGCCCGGCTATTTTTTTGTTGCAGTTTGGCCGGGGCTGGGTTTGAACCCACTACCCTCGGCATATGGGGCTGGCACCCTACTCACTGAGCCACAGGCGCTGCCCTACTTTTTTTTTTTTTTAATGATACAAAGTCTTGTTTTATTGCCATCAGTAGAGTGCCATGGTGTCACAGCTCACAGCAACCTGTAGCTCTTGGGCTCAGGCAAATCTCTTGCCTCAGCATCCTGAGTAGCTGGGACTGCAGGCACCTGCCACAATGCCCAGGTAGATCTTCTTGTTGCAGTTTTCTGAGGCTGGGTTTGGACCTTCCACCCTTGGCATGTTAGGCTGGCATCCTGCTAACTGAGCCATAGGTGCCGCCTCTGTCAAATTCTTTTTCTGTATCTATTTACAGGATATTATGGTCTTTGCTTTTGCTTTTGTTGATATGGTGAATTACCTTGATCAATTTATGATGTTAAACTAGCCTTGTGTCCCTTGGATGAAGCCTACTTGATTGTGATGTATAATTTTATTAATGGGTAGCTGTAATCTATTAGCTCAGATTTTGTTGAGTATTTTTGCATCGATATTCATTAGTGAAATTGCTTTCCTTCTTAGATGGGTTCTTTCCTGGTTTTGGAGTCAGGGTGATGTTTGCTTCATAGAACATGTTGGGAAAAGCTCCTTCTTTTGCAATGTTTTAGGAAAGGTGCTCCAGTATAGGTATCTCACCTTTGAAGGTGTGATAGAACTTTGGTGTGAAGACTTCTGTTCCTTGGCTTTTTATTGTTGGAGGCTTTTTCATTCTTACTTCACTGTCAGTGCTTGATATTGGTCTTTTCTTCTTGGTGAAGTCTAGGGAGATGTTTTGATCCCAGTTATTGGTTTATTTCCTCCACATTGTCAAATTTATGGGCATAGAATTTTTGTAGTAGAAGAATCTCTTGTATTTCAATGGTATTAGTTGTTATTTCCCCCTTTTCATTTCTGATTGAGGGTATAAAGTATGTTAATTTTTTATTTCTAGCAAATATGGCCACATTTATCAACTTTGTTCACCTTTTTGAAGAACCAACTTTCTGTTTTATTAATTTTCTGAATAATTCTTTTGCATTTCAAATTCTTTAATTTCTGATTTTACTTTAGTTTTCTCTTTTCTTGTTCTAGGATTCAGAAAGGGTTTTTCTCTCTTTCCATTTCTTGAAGATGATCCATTACATTGTCGATATGCTCTCTTTCTGTTTTTTGGATGTGGGGATCTAATACAATAAATTTCCCTTTTAGGACGGAGTTTGCAGTGTCCCACAGATTTGGTAGCTTTTTCGTCATTGTTGTTAAGTTAACAGAAGTTAATGATTTCCTTCCCAAATGGGAAGACCCATTTGTATCTTCCTTGACCCAACTGTCACACAGGATGAGGTTGTTTAGTTTCCACGCCTTTATGCAGGGATGAAAACTTTGTTGGAGTTGAGTTCCATCTTTATTGCCTTGTGGTCTGAAAAGATATAAAGTATAGTTTCAGTTCTTATGATCTTGTTGGAAAAACTTCTTGTTGATGTTTGATTTGTATGCTAAGATGTGATCTATTTTGGAAAATGTTTGGTGGTATGACGAAAAGACTACATATACCTTTACTTTGGGATGGCAAGTTCTATATTTCTTTTAAGCACAGTTGTTCTAGTGTCACATTTAAGTCCCTTGTATCTTTATTTAGTTTCTGATTAGATGATCTGTCAAGCTCTGTAAGAGGAATATTAAAGTCCCCTACAATTATGGTGTTGAGGTTATCATGTTGTTTGGACCCTATTAAGGTCTATTTCGTAATTCTGGAAGCATTTGTGTTAGGTGCATAAATATTTGGAATTGAAATGTCCTCTGGATATATTATTCCCTTGACCAATATGAAGCACTCATCTTTGTCTTTTTTGACTTTAGTTGTTTTACATCTATGTATATTTGAAAATTAGATTGTGATCCTTCCTTTCTTCTGATTTCCATTTGCCAAATATTGTTTTCCATCCCTTCACCCAGAGCCTTGCTTTGTCCTTCAAAGATACATGTGTTTCCTGTAGGCATCATATGGTTGGCTTGGGCTTTTTTATCTAATCAGCCAGCCTGGGCATCATCATTGGGGAATTCAAGACATTAACATCTCTTGAGAGAATTGGTAAGTGTGGTGGGGTACCATTCATTTCATTTTGTGAAAGTCCATTGCTTAGTTTACCTCTTATGTCATTGTTGAAGCTCAGTTTTGCATTTTGGTGTCTGGATGTTTCGTTTGCTGGTGGTCCTTTGTGATGATCAGTGTAGAGAATAGGTCTATGTATTTTCTGTAGAGCTGAATGTTTGTGGCAACTTCTTCAATGTTTGCATATTATTAAATGATTTGACTTCTCCATCTATTTCAAAACTTAGCTTACCAAGACATATAATTCTAGGTTGAAAATTGCATTTTTTTAAATAAAAACTTAAAGGTAGATGACATTCTCTTCTGGCTTGAAAAGTTTCAGCTGAGACATCCCCTGTCACCCTGATGCCTCTGTCCCTGTAAGTCAATTGGTGCTTATTCCTGCCTGCTTGTAGAATTTTCTCTTTTGACTTCACTTTGGACAGGTTCATCAGATGTGTCTCGGCAAAGCCACAATTTCCAGCTTCTGGGCGCTGGTTTGGGTGGGTCCCTTGAGGGTAGGAGCTCTTTACCAGTTTGAGAAGAAACAGGACCCCGTAAGAAGGAAACAGAAACAAAAACCAGTAGTTTGTCACTGTGGGGAACTACCATTAGAATGCTTCTAAAGGTCAATGCTAGAAGGACACTCTCCAACATGTATTCTTGAGCCAGGCCAATGCTGTGGCACCCCATCCCAGGACTCAAAGTGAGGTGTGATTCCATAAGTGGAATACAAATTGACAATGAATAAAACAGATCAGAAAACAGAAATAATAATAATAATGATAAAAGTATATAAAGCGAATAATAAAATTAAATAAGGTGTAAGGAAAGAAAGGTATATCTTAGTTGTTATTTGAGAAATTCATGTGAGGAAGATAAGAAAATTTGGGAAATCAGTGGCACCTATAGCTCAATGGGTAGGGTGTTGGCCACATACACTAAGAGTGGTGGTTTGAACCTGGCCCGGGCCAGCTGAAAACAACCATGACAACAGCAACCACAACAAAAAAAATAGCTGGGAAATGTGTTGTGTCCCTATCGTCCCAGCTACTTGGGTGACTGAGGCAAGATAATTGCTAAGCCCAGGAGTTCAGGTTGTTGTGAGATGTGATGCCATGGCACTCTACCCAGGGTGACAGCTTGAGATTCTGGCTTAGAAAAAAAGAAAGAAAAGGAAAGAAAATGTGGAAAATATTTACAAAAAGAGAGAGAAAAGGAGAGAAATAGAAAGGAATGAAAGAATAAAGTGGATAGGAAAACTGTAACCAAAATGGAGCCCTTGTTATTAAAAAAGTAAAAATGGAGCCCTTTCCATTTTTACTTGGAAAAATGGAAAAATAAAAATACTATAAAACAAAACAAAACAAAACAAATTAACAAAAAACCTTAAGGGATAAAATTGTATAAAATATGAGAATAATAGGAACAGAAAACCTAGCAGAAATGGAGCTGTTACTATTGAGGAAGGAAACAATGAAAAACTATTATTATAAAAATGGAAAGCAAAAGAAAAATCTAGGGGGAAAACGTTGATGAAAATAGATTATTCAAAGGAGAAAAAATATATATAGTGCCATAAATTGCCTGGACAACAGGTGACATTCTGTGGTATGAGATCTAAATTCAATGCTGATACAACTGATACAATGGGGCCTGGAAGCCTCTATCTTGCCTAAACCTGGTGCCATCTTCCTGATTTTTTGCCCTCAGTCTCTGAGGGGTTGGGAGCCAGAAGTACTCATCAGCCTGCTTAATAGACACACTTCGAACTTTCCAAACTGTGTTCCTTGGCCATGCAGTGGCTTTTTCAGGAAAGTATGTGTCGCTCAAGTCTTCCCTTAAGTGGCATCCCAGCTTACCAGTGTGCCTGAACTGACCTTTCACTAGGATCCTGTGGACTGATCCTGAAAAGCAGTTCTCCCACAAAGGCTGTACCTGGCCAGCAGCTGCTCTGCCTGGTGGCTCAGTCCTGGCTCCTAGGTGCTGTTCGAGATCACTTGCTTACTCACCCAAGTTCTCCCAACTCCTGAGGTAAATTCCACCAAGTGGTCAGGTCCAAAAAAGAAAAAAAGAAAGAAAGAAGAGTTTCAGGGCAGGCCGTCTCTGTCTGAAAAATGCTGAACCGGTTCTCCTCTGGTAGCATGTAAGTACTTGTGCTTGTGCCGATTTTCCACTGCTTCCAACCTCCTGCCTGGTTCCTACTGCCTCCCTGTGACCCTAAAGTTATGTTTCTTGGCATGGCTCCTCTCCCTGAGGTAGCTGGACTCCTTTCTTGCATATCTTACCATGTGGGGCTGCAAAAGATCTGTCTCTAATCCTCCATATTGCTTTCTTCTGAAATAATAGAATTTTTGATATAACAGATGTCTTGCTGGGAGAAAGGGGAAGTAACTTCAAATCCTTTTCCCTAGAACTAAAGGAGGTCATGGGAATTTAAAGGAGGGGCCTGCCTTGGGGCTGGTCACAGTGTTTGTCACATGGCTACAAGGATTGGGGGCAGTCATGGGCATTGGTGCAGCTTCGCATCAGCAAGTCTACTCTGGGACCTTCAGAATCTCACCTTCTTTGTCTTGTGGAAAATACATCATTTCTGGACAGGTCTGGTGGCTCAGACCTATAGTGCCAGGACTTTGGGAGGCTAAGGATTGGCCAGGAGTTCCAGGCCATCATTTCTGGGAAGCAACTCAAAGTCTCAAGTAGTTGCCATATTTTGCCATGTATAATGCACACATTTTTACCCAAAATATTGATGGTAAAATTAATTCTGTGTCTACACAACAAATTTTAATTCTTTTATTTATTCTTGTGTGTTAACGTTAACTTTAGAAGGCAATAACCATATCCATATGCAAAATAAAGCCCTACAACATAGTAATAGGTTTTTGCTGAACTTATGATGAACTTGCAACAAAAGCATTTTCAGCTAACAAAAAGCAATGTATTTCTAAATTGCTGTGGGCTTGAAAACCCAACTTGCTTTGAGACCTGGCAGACCAACTACAACCTTTCGAAGTGTCAATGAACTGGCCTTTGAAGGCCCTCTTGAAGAAAGAATGAATGTCATAGGTGTAGTCAGCTGATTTAACATCCATAGACATCTATCACCCAGGTTCATACCTGGATCCTAAGATTATGGAATAACGCCAAGAAGGAAGTATTGAAAATGAAATATCAGCAATACTATGGATAGAACTGAGGATATTGAACTCAGGACTTTGAACTCCTTAGGCCTTTTTCATAAATCGAACTGTTAAAATTAAAGTGAAAATTAAAATAAAATCCCTACTTTACATCTTGCAGTATCTCCCAATTAACTCTGAGGTATAGATCAAATTATTGTCATGTAATTTAGGGCATCATCTAAAATCATGATCTCCATGATTTCATCCCTGAGCATTCTCTTTCCCTTATTTCTACTGTTCACACCCTCTCCCTATCCTGAGTTCCCAAGCTAGGTGCCTTGAAACTCATCCAGGAGCTTTTCAAGCACATCTTTGTTCAGGTCTCCTATAGAAACAATTCACAAATTTGGCTGGGGAACCGAACATGGGTTAAATGTTTCCAGCCAATGTCCAGTCATGGTTTTGAATTTGTACTTCAGTCCTATTGTGTTTTACTAAAGTCAGATGTGTTTCTAATGTTGCAAAATACTAAAGGCCTAAGTCTATTTCTAGTTATAATTCCCCAAATTCATTTTTTTCTTTTATTCTCTTATCTTTTCCAATTCAACAGCTTGGTAAATTTTCATATCTCCATCTGAGGATCACCATGCACTGTAATTGTCCTCTCTCTCCCCTGCCCACACTGGGTACAGCACATCACATCCTCCCAGACCCCTTGCTGAGGGGAGATCTGCTGAGAAATATGTGAGGTATGTCTCTTGAGCTGCTTTGCAGCCTCCAGGCAGAACAGACAAGGACTTGTATCTTATCTGCCATGGGCCATTTGTTTCACTCACTAAAAAAAAAAGAAATTATTTAGCTGGATAGAAGTGACCAAGAAGGAAAGATAAACATAATAGACACAATTTCCTAAATTAGTGGCCTCAGTCTCCATTCTCCTTGTCTCAGGTAGGTGAGGTGAGTACCCTCAGGAGGCATCACTGGTATGTGTAGAATTGCTGTGAGTGCTGCTCCAGGTCCTTTCTTCCTGAAAGAATCCTCTCTATTTTTGGAGGAATAACTAAGATTCCAATGTGAATATTTCCTTCAATGCAGCTAAACCCCTTTTCGGCTACCCTATAGGGTTTGGAGGATAAACAGGTTGTCAAATGTGCAAGGAAGTCTTATTCAGGGGTTTCTCTCAAGTCACTTGAAGGCCTTCTGTTCACCTGTCATGTGTTGTTGGTACTAAGGGAATGGAAAAAGGGAAGAATCCATTATGATTAGGAACCTAGGAGGTTAGAAAAGTTCTTTTCCTGTAAGACACTTGTGTTTGGGACTCCAGGTGTACAACACAAATTTCTTAAAGAAAAAGAACTGTTCTAACCTTCTACATTAAAGAAAAAAAAGAAAAGAAACTTGTGTTTGGAAATGGGCAATTGTCTCTGTGCCATGTATTATAAATATTCCTAGAAGTTTCTTCCACAGAGTTGATAAAATGCCTTTTTTGTCATCATGGACCAAAGTTATTTTCATCATTGCTTTGGCATTTCCTCTTTATTGTGGTGAGTAAATCTTTTAGTCATGGGTGAAGCATTTCACATAACTTGGAAAATGCACATACCAACTACTTTAGTCTGGGAATAGAGGGATTGGTTTTGTTGGGTTCGTAATCCTTAAAAGTAGCAAAAAGAGACTGGCATGTTACAAATGTCATTTTAATGATCCATTAGGGAATTGCTTTTTCATAATTCTACGTTCTAGAGAAGAGGAGACTGAATGATGCTTAGAATGGGCAGTGGACCTTAGGTTTTTGTTTGTCTGTAACTAGAGATATTTGCTAATTATTTTTATTGGGGGGGGGTCTCATTCCATGGTTGTTAAATTCCTAAGATGAGAAAGCATCTGGTATTCCTTGACCGTGTAGTATTTTCAGCTCTGAGTCCGTTAAAGTTAAGGCTTTGAGTAAGGAGAGGACCCACTGATCCTTCTGCTGAAAAGTTTTTTCTTCAAGCTTAGTGTAGTTCATGAATTTCTGAATTAAATAGCTGGACAGTAGGGCGGCGCCTGTGGCTCAGTGAGTAGGGCGCCGGCCCCATATGCCGAGGGTGGCAGGTTCAAACCCAGCCCCGGCCAAACTGCAACCAAAAAATAGCCGGGCATTGTGGCGGGCGCCTGTAGTCCCAGCTGCTCGGGAGGCTGAGGCAAGAGAATCGCGTAAGCCCAAGAGTTAGAGGTTGCTGTGAGCCGTGTGACGCCACGGCACTCTACCTGAGGGCGGTACCGTGAGACTCTGTCTCTACAAAAAAAAAAAAAAATAGCTGGACAGTATTGAATAGATCCTTGATATTAGAGCTGAGTACTGATTAATTGAGTCCTCATTAATTTCTTCATGTTTTTGCAATATGCAAGGCCTCTGAAGTGGCTTTATGCAAGGTATTGTCTTCTCTGACAGGTGTCTCATCTATAAAATTGAAGAAAAAAAATCCACTATGATATCTTCAAAGAAAGGTTATGGCGATTATTCAACAATATGTAAGATTATTTGTGACATGTGATATCAATATGGAAATTATAAAATATTTCCAGATTTTAAGTGTTTTTATTTGTTGTTTTCATATGGCCACAAAAGGCTCATTATCTGCAGGATCATCAGAAAGCACTTGGCATAGACTTCTTCTGTTAAACAGTATGTGAGCACTTCTCAGCAGAAACTCTGCTTTTCTCCCCTCTTGTTCCTCTTATTTTTAATTGTTCTTTTGTGTGTTGGTTGCAGAATCTATTTATGGACCTGAAGTAGAATTTCGTTGTCCAGTAAGTTTAATACTGATTAACTTGGAAATTAGAGAAAAGAGACTTTCCTCAGGTTTATATTTAATTTTAACAGGAATTTTACCAAATAACAGATGCAACAGAATGATCCTTTGAAAAGCAAAAGCAAAAACAAAATAACTAACCCTTCTTCCACTAAGGTGAAGAAATAAAATCTTGTCAGCCATATAAAACTACTTAGTATTAGAGACAAGGTAAAAATTATCCTATTATTTAAAAATTCCATTACTGGGCATAAGCCTTATTGTACATGAACATCTAGTCTCCATTAAAGGGTATTTAAGGAATAGAGGGGCAGGGCCGTGGCTCACTGCCACAATCCCATCACTCTGGGTGGCCGAGGTAGAGGGATTGCCTGAGCTCACATGTTCTAGACCAGCTTCAGCAAGAGTGATATCCCATCTCTAAAAATAGATGTGCCTTGTGGCACTCACCTATAGTGCCAGCTATTCGGGAGGCTGAGACAAAAGAATCGTTTGAGCCCAAGAGTTTGAAGTTGCTGTGAGCTGTGACGCCACAGCACTATAACGAGGTGTCATGGTCAGACTCTGTCTCAAAAAATAAAAAGTAGATCTATTCATCCTATTGAACCCAGAGGATTACGAACAATAAACCTAAATATACACTTAAATATACATAAAATAATAACTCTCAAGTAGTCACATAGTGGAATATTACACGTAGGTGAAGAAAATGAAGTATAATTCTAAATATCTGAATAGATAAAGGCCACCAAACATTTAAAAAGTAAAGCCGGGTGCGGTGGCTCACGCCTGTAATCCCAGCACTGTGGGAGGCTGAGGAGGGAGAATCCCTTGAGCTCAGGAGTTCGTGACTCGCCTGAGCGACAGTGAGACCCCGATTCATGAAAAAAATGGAAAAACCCAACCGGCCGCCGTGGCGAGCGCCTGTAATCCCAGCGGCTTTCGGAGGCAGCGGGGTGCCCGCAGCCCGAGTCTGAGGTTGCGGTGAGCTACCACGCCCACTGCACTCTGCTCAGGGGCATAGGGTGGGACCCTGTCTCAACAACAACAACAAAAAAAGTAGATCATGGAATAATATACAAAGTATTGTGTATTTATGTAGATTGCTGACAATGGCCAATACTAAACAAATTATATGTATAGTTATATCTATATGCAGTTATATACACATGTGCAAACATGTATAATGGTTGCATATGTAATGAACTTATTGAGAAAGACAAGGGGTGGAATAAATAAAAAATCCAATTTTATAATTTCTTATGGTATAAAATCATAGAAGAGATTTGAACTGAGTGTAAGTAGTGGGAGCAGGGTGGCTAAATTAGAAAGATAATTCCAAGGTTTTTAAAAAATTATATTGGGTGTATAAAAATGAACTGTTAATATTTCATGTTTTAAGAGGCATGTGGGTCCCTGAATTTTTTTTTTTTTGATTGGAATTCATTGAGGATACACAGAATTAGTTTACACTGATTGAGGTTCTTAGGTAAATACCCTCTTGAAATTGTGTTCTGCCTCCAAGAAGTGCTATACACCAAAACCCACCATTATTCTCCCCAATTCCTCTTTCCCCTACCCCCTCCTCTTTAATTAGTTCATCTATTGCATTCATGTTACAATTGAGTATATTGGATTTGAATCCATTCTTGTGATGCTTTACTAAGAAGAATGTGTTTCACCTGCATCTGGGTTAATAACAAAGATGTAAAGTCTCCATTTTTTATTTATTTATTTATTTATTTTTATGTATTTTTTTGTAGAGACAGAGTTTCACTTTATTGCCCTCGGTAGAGTGCCGTGGCGTCACACAGCTCACAGCAACCTCCAACTCCTGGGCTTAGGCGATTCTCCTGCCTCAGCCTCCCGAGTAGCTGGGACCACAGGCGCCCGCCACAACGCCCGGCTATTTTTTTGTTGCAGTTTGGCCGGGGCCGGGTATGAACCCGCCACCCTCAGTATATGGGGCCGGCGCCCTGCTCACTGAGCCACAGGCGCCGCCCAAGTCTCCATGTTTTTAATGGCTGAATAGCATTCCATGGTATACATATTCCACAGCTTGTTGATCCATTCCTGGGTTGGTGGGCATTTAGATTGTTTCCACATTTTGGCAATTGTAAATTGAGTTGTGATAAACAATCTATGCAAATGTCCTTATGATAATTTTTTTTTTTTTTTTTTTTTTTACTTCTGGGTGGAAGCCATCAAATAGGAGTTCTAATTTGAATTCTTTAAGGATTCTTCATACTTTCTTCCAAAGAAGTTGCATTAGTTTACAGTCCCAGCAGCAGTGCAGAAGTGTTCCCTTCCACATCCATGCCAGCTTTTGGAACTTTGGGACTTTGTGATATGGGCTGTTGTCACTGTGGTTAGGTGATATGTAATGGTGATTTTGATTTGCACTTCTCAGATGATTCAGGGATGATGAGCATTTTTCAAATGTTTGTTAGCCATTCATCTGTCTTTGTCAGAGAAGGTTCATCTCATATCCCTTGGGCAGAAGCAGATGGGTTTGTTTACTCTTTTTCTGTTGATTAACTTGAGTTCTTTGGAGATTCTAGTTAACCCTTTGTCAGATTGATACCCTGCAAGTCTCTTTACCCACTTCCATGTTTATTTTTAAACCTCAATATAGAATATATTTAGTTCATTTTGATGTATGGTATGGCATACCACGATTTTATTCAAAAAGCTCATTAACTAGTAAGCTGTGTGTGTTTTCCTTTTGTTTAACAGCCACGCTGTGAGGCATATGCAGATGATATATGTGGCAAGGAATGGGATCCAGTGTGTGCAATGGATGGCACACTGTATCACAGTAGATGTTTGTACTGCAAAGATAAGTTTTAAGTCCACAATATTACATATCAGCTCTTTCACAGTGTGAAGAAAACATCACAAAATGATAGGAAAACTCATGTTTCTGATGACCCAGGCACAATCTACATAGAAAATAACATGTGAGCACTCTAACAGTCATAGGAATGCATTTGCTCCTTATCCTGAAATTCTCATTTTAAAAAATAGTTTTGCATTCGACTTTCTGAATATCTCTACTAGATATTCTGCAAATGTATTAATAAATTTAACTCAATTCAATTTTTATAAATTATTAATCTCCAACTAGTGACCAATATAATATAATCTAAATCTGAGATGCTGAATGATAATCTCCATGATGTACTCCCAACCTACAGGGTGTGTAATTGAGCAAGAAATATAACTACAGAGCTCTAACATTTACCACAATAGATTACATCTACAAGAAACCCCTTTACAATCCACTTTATTTCCAGGACTCAGAACAGCCTCCAAACATTCCCTAGAGTGTGGGGCAATCTAGGACACTTCCACCCAGTCTAACCAGCCTGTCTCCTTCACTCTGAAGACATTGACAGTCTAAAGATTCAGCTACGTTTCTACCTCCTTCCACATTTATGCTCACAGATATTTCCACTCATGAAATCTTTGCACATTCAATCCCAAAGTTGTCTTTTGCTTCTAAAGGACAGCTTAAATAATTTCTAATCCACTCCTGTCTTGGGTCTAGTCAGGTTCCAAGCCTGAAGCAGAACTAGGCATGTAGAAAAAGTCAGGTAGCCCCAGATGTTGAGAGAACTTGTATCAGGCTGACAGACAGGCAGGACCCAGCTGCTTGTAGAAATAAATGGAGCACAGATTCTCCAAACTGTCCATGTTCAAATCTTCCTCATTGACAAGGATTTTCTGTAATTCTTGGGGAATTAAAAAATGTTCTTTCAATAATTTCTTCTTCCTTTTCTATTGTTCATTTACAGCAATTATCCATACGCAGTTGACTTTGATCATTATGGTACATGCTGAGTTTTTATTGGAGCTACACATGCTGATGGCTTTTAACATAACTCTATTTTATGGCGAATTCTACAACCAACTCATGTCTTCACAATCAAGGCCTTCAATTCCTCAGTGACCAGATGAGGCCCTCTGTGGTACATGAGATGTTGAAGACTCTTTCTCATGCTAGGAACCTGTGATGAAATAATTTTTATTCTCTGTGTTCAATCACCTAATGGCAGTTTGAAAACTAAAGTGATTGCATATTTGATAATTTAAAGCCTGATGTAATTTATAAACATAAAACATGATTTTACTCAATAAAGTTTTAAATGATGTTATCTTTATTAAAATGTCTTTTCTTTCTTTGATTTCATAGTGTATTAGTATACACAAATACTTTTGGTAACTACAAAGAAACATTTTCAAAGATGACAAAATAATACGCAACTTGAAGGTAATCAATATCTTTTTGTTCCTTTTTTTCTAAGGAATCAGAACCTCTAGGAGGGGTATCTGGGATCTTAAATTCAAGTATCCCAGGTCAATCTTATTGGAAAGATCTCATGATCCTGATTGTTAGACAACATGGACTTATATTCTAAGATGTAGGACATGTTGAAAATTAAAAGCACTTTCAGAGTCTGTTCAAAAATAGTATAAGATTTCTAGATGTGGGGGAAGCAAATAATGTAATTTTCCCCTTTTATAAATCAGTAGAGAGAGAACATGATCTTCATTTGTCAGGCAACTCTGTTTGCCTTGCTTAGCCTAGGATAGTCTAGTTTGGTCCAAGTCTGATGTGTCTCCATTCTTATCCACCTCTCAAGTAGCAAGAACCAGGCCTTATGTGGGTGGGCAATGTTCATGTAAAGCTTAATTGTAAGGGCAGAAATGTAGACTGAAGACTGGAAAATAACTATCAGTCTGCCAGATATACCATATCACTTCCTCTTTCCTTTTCAGTAGAAATTTTCACATTTAAAAGATTGATTTGGCAGTGCCTGTGGCTCAAGGAGTAGGGTACTGGCCCCATATACTGGAGGTGGTGGGTTCAAACCTGGCCCAGAACAAAAACTGCAAAAAAAAAAAAAATGATCTATATGTGAGCTACTTATTCATTTACATCTCTAGTATTAATTCTGAATGAAAGCATCCTTTCAGAATGTACATTTTTAAAGTCACATTAAAAAAAAAATGAGGTTGGACAATTAAGTTAGGGAACTCATCCTAGACAAAGGGCTACTTACCTCACTGCTGAAGAGTGCTTTGAATGGTGAGCTGGCAGCTGGAGTCAGTGCATAGCTTCCCAAGGAGAGTACTTGAGAGATGACACTAGTAATATTCATCAGTGGGGTAGGTAACAAATGTAATTGGCAGACCTCATATATTCACCCAGTTCCACAGTTTCTTGAATTATATAGGGCATATATAAAAATATTACTCATTTAAGGCTACCAAATTCAAACATATATTCTTTTTACTTTTATTTGAGATATTACTTCAAAAACCTTACTATGCATCATGTGCTATGTATAATGTTAGGAATAATTTGGTTAGTAAAAGAAAATATTGTCACTGTCTTGCAGAGACATATGGTGCACTGATGGAAGTGAGAAACTATTAATAAACGGAAAATCTACCTTTAGCATAACAATTTTCCACAGAAACTCTGTGAGTTGACTTCTCGCTTCTTATGTTATATAACTTAGTTCTTATACAAATCTTGTTAGATACATATCAGTTCCATACTTTAACCGTAATGCAGGTGAGGTCTAGGAAATTTAACAGTATTTAAAAAGGAATATTTGGTAAGAAATGTATAGTGTCTTTTAAAAATTGAGATAAAATTTAGAAAATTCAATATCATTATTTTAAAGCACACAATTACATAGCTTGAGTATATTCACAGCACTGGGCTATTGTCACCACTATCTAATGACAGACAATTTCTCTCACCTCTCACACTTCAAAAAACTCCTATGTACTTCTCAATTCCCCACTCTATACATTCTTGGTGAGCACTAATCTACTTTCTGTCCTTATATATTTTTCTAATCTGTACATTTTAAATAAATAGATCTGACTTTCATTTGAATGAGAATATAAAGGACACATACACCCATATGTATAGTTTGTGGTCTTCTGTGAATGACTGCTTTCTTTCTTTCTTTTTTTTTTTTTTTTTAAGAGAGAGTCTCACTTTGTCGCCCTGGGTAGTGCTGTGGTGTCACAGCTCATAGCAACCTCTAACTCCTGGGCTTAGGCGGTTCCCTTGCCTCAGGCTCCCAAGTGCTGAGACTGCAGACACCCGCCACAACACGCGATTACTTTTTTGTTGCAGTCTGGACGGGGCTGGGTTCGAACTCACCACCTTTGGTATATGGGACCAGCGCCCTACTCTCTGAGCCACATGTGCCGCCAATTAACACAATGTTTAAAATGTTTTCAAATACTGTAACACATATCAGTATTTCTTTTCTTTTTATGAATGAATAATTTCCATTGTATGGATATACTACTTTTGTTTATCCAATCATCAGTTGATAGACATCTAGGTAGGTTTTTATACTTATGGGTTATTATGAAGTGAATAAGAGCATTTCTGTGTACGTTTCTTAATGACTACATATTTTCACTTATCTTGGCTATAGATTTCCCTATCGGAATAATATTTATTTATTTATTTATTTATTTATAGAGACAGAGTTTTACTTTATCCCCCTCGTTAAAGTGTTGTAGCATCACACAACTCACAGCCATCTCCAACTTCTGGGCTTAGGAGATTCTCTTCCCTCAGCCTCCCAAGTAGCTGGGACTACAGACACCGGCCACAATGTCCGGCTCCTTTTTTGTTGCAGTTTGGCCAGGGCCAGGTTTAAACCTGCCACCCTCATTATATAGGGCCGGCGCCCTACCCACTGAGCCACAAGTGCCACCCAAAATGGAGTGAAATTGCTGCGTCATGATACCTCTATTCTAGTTTTTTTAGGAAATATCAAACTGTTTTCCACAGTGGAGGAAACATTTTAGATTGCCATGAAAACTACAAAAAAATTCCATTTTCCCTAGACTCCTAAAAAAACTTTTTTCGTTAAAAAAATTATAGTCTATCTAATGCACATGAAATAGCATCTCATTGTATCTATTGTAAATTGACAGCTATTGTGTTGCTGTCAATTTCTCCTTTCAAATATTCAAATATGTCAATACTTTGTATGTATGTGCTTTGATGTTTGTTGCATATGTATAGTTGTTATATCTACCCACCCAATTACCATGATTTAATAACCTGGTTTGTTTCTAGAGAAAGTCTTAGACATATAGCCTACCTTTGCTCATATAAATATAGCATCCTTTTTGCACAAAATATCGTTTTCCTATTCCTTTACATTTAGCCTATTATTTCCTAAAATTAGAAAAGATTCTTTAATAGAAAATGTGTCATGAATTTTTCTTAAAGCCCTACATAGACACTGTATGCTTTTTGACTGAAAAAATTCAGTGCATTTATATTATGGTTATTATTGATAGATGAGAACATTTTACTTCCATTTTCTTGTTTTTTTATGTTTTGAAGTTTTTTTTTTTTGTTCCTCTCTTCCTAACTTAATACCTTCTCCTGTTATTTAAAAAGTTCTTCTAGCGATTTCTTCTCTTCCTTTTTTCTTTATCTTTTGTGTATCTATTATAGTTCATTCCTTTTGGTTGCCTTGAGGCTTGTGTATGATATCTTTTAGTTAATAACCATCTATTATATGTTGATAAATTAACCTCCATCATATGCAAAACTTCTAAAAATTTATTTCCACCACACACATACACATTTTTGTATTTTTAGGGTCCATGTTTGCTTCTTTTTTTTTTTTTTGTAGAGACAGAGTCTCACTTTATGGCCCTCGGTAGAGTGCCATGGCATCACACAGCTCACAGCAACCTCCAACTCCTGGGCTGAAGCAATTCTCTTGCCTCAGCCTCCCGAGTAGCTGGGACTACAGGCGTCCGCCACAACGCCTGGCTATTTTTTGGTTGCAGTTCAGCCGGGGCCGGGTTGGAACCCGCCACCCTCGGTATATGGGGCCGGCGCCTTACCAATTGAGCCACAGGCGCCACCCCCCATGTTTGCTTCTTTTCATTCAAGCATTCATTAACAGTTTTATTTATTTAAATTTTCATGTTACTGTTAAGTAATTTACACTGTAAATTACTAATTTACAGTGCTGCATTACCTATATTTGTCAATATGTTTATCTCTACCAGGGAGATATACACTTTCATGTCCATAAAGGCATGTCTATTTTGTGTTTTTAAATAATTTTCTTAAGTATTTTCTAAAAGGCACAAAATACTTTTCCAGACTTTGTCTAGGAAAAACTCCTTCATTTTTAAAAGATAGGTTATTTTAGGTATAGTATCTTGATTTGCAGAGTATTTTTTTGTCAGCACTTTGAGTTTATCTCTATCATCCCACTCTTTCTTGGTCCCAACATTTCTACCAAGAAGTATACTGATAATTGTCTGGGCTTCCCTTATGAATGATAAGTTGGTTTTGTCTCACTACTTTTAAAATTTTAAGTGTATTTTTTGTTGTTGTTCTTTTCATTTTTCGAGACAGAATCTCACTCTGTAACCTGACCTAGATTTCCCTGGAGCTCACAGCAAAGTCAAACTTTTAGACTTAAGTGCACAGCTCCCCAAGTACCCGGGACCACAGGAGCCTGTCACAAGGCCCAGATGATTTTTCTATTTTATTAAAGAAGGGGTCTCACTTTGCTCAAGACTTCAAGATCTACTGACCTCAAGCAATCCTCCCACCTTAATGTCCCAAAGTGCCAGGATTAGAGGCATGAGCCACTGGATCCAGCTAGTAGCTATATTTTATCCTACCACACTTGTGTTTCTCTCCACTGTTGTCTTCAGTTTTCCTCCACTTTCTCAAATGGAGTGTAAGCCTTGTGGTTGTTCTAAACTCTACTCTGCTATGTTCTGTAGAAGACATGGTGATACGGTAGCCACAAATGGCTATAGGGAGTTATCGTATATTCCTTTAATTAGTTCTTAGTCTTTTATGGCTTGAGACCATCACAAGCTCTGTTTATCTTTTTCTTTCTTTGCTAAAAAATGAAGAGTAGCGATTGCTGAATTCACGTTTTTCCTTTCTCCGTGTTTTTCTCTCTCCTTATGGGAAGTTTTAGAGGATTTTTCTCTAATATTCATCTAAAAAATTTGGTGGTTCTCATAGCAGTTCTCCTGGAGGTAAAGCTAAAGAAATTTTATTTTTCCCCTACTCTCAGGATTTGTCCCATGGAAATTTGATTTCTCAAGCTAGTCTACTCTTAGTTCAAAGCAATTGGCTAATTTTACTTTAGTGTTACAATGAGACTTTAGCTGTGGCTTCTCCCCCAGTAGGATACAATTCTCCATATTTATATGTCTCTAGTTATCCCACTTTCTGTATACCCTATGAAGTTAATTTGCTGATCAATATGAGAATATGTATTGATTTTCAGTTTGTTCAACTTCCTTTTCTGGATGTGAGGATGAGAATTTTATTTTCCCCTTTGTTTTGTTTTGTTTTGTTTCATTTTCCCACTAAGACACAGTCTCATTATGTTGCCCTGGGTAGAGGGTTGTGGTATAATCATACTTCTCCCCAAACTCATGGACGGCAATCCTGTGGCCTCAGTGTCCTGAGTATCTGAGTCTATAGATCCTGACCACAATGCCCGGCTAATCTATTTTCAGTACAGAAAGGGTCTCGTTCTTTTTTTTTTTTTTTTTTGGCCGGGGCTGGGTTTGAACCCACCACCTCCGGCATATGGGACCGGCGCCCTACTCCTTGAGCCACAGGCACCGCCAAGGGTCTCATTCTTGCTCAGGCTATTCTCAAACTCAAGAGCTCAAGTAATCCACCCCCTCAGCCTTCCAATGTGCTAGTATGACTGGTTTAGGCCACCACACCTGTACCGAGCATGAGAATGTTAACTTGCAAGCTATTCATACATTCCATTCAAGATTGGAAGTAAGTCACATTTGTTTGCTTTTTATATAAACTGTAAATTTTCTATCACTACCATATTAATTGCCAAAAACTTAGTGGCTTAAAGCAACCTAGATCAATTGTTTCACAGTGCTGGGAATAGCAAGGCTGCCTTCCTTCTGAAGGCTAGGTCAGAATCTAATTCTTGACCTTTTCTGTTACCTGTAAGCTGCCTGAATTTCTTGCCTGAAGGCATCATTGTCCTTTTGTTGTTGAAAGTACAGGGAGCTTCTTTCTAGGGCCATATGTTCTTTGTAAAAAATTATGTTACTGAGACAATTAGGATTGCCAATAGATAAAATTCGTTTTTTGCATATTTTTTATTATTTCAGTTTAATTGAGGTACAAAGATTTAGGTTACAATGTTTGCATTTTTTTGGTACTGTCCCTCTTATAATTGTGTCTTGCCCCCAAGAGGGGTACCATATACCCTAACATTGTGACCATTCAGTGGGAGCACACCCATCCTCCTCCTCTCTTTTCCCCGTGCTTCACCTTGAACTGATTTCAGTTTGTTTTTTATGTGGGCATGTATTAGGTCATCTACTGGCTTCATATTAGAATTGAGTACCTTGGATTCTTCCTTCTCCCTTCTTGTGATACTTTACTAAGAAGAATGTGTTCCAAATCCATCCAGGTTGATATAAAGGTTGTAAGTCTCCATCTTTTCTCTGGCTGAAGAGTATTCCATGGTATACATATTCCATAGCTTCTTAATCCTTTCTAAGTTTGATGAGCATTTAGGTTGTTTCCACATTTTGGCATTTATAAATTGAGCTGCAATAAACAATATAGGCAAATGTCCTTATAGTAAAAGGACTTTTTAAAATCTGGGTAGATGCCTACTTCCAAAGACGTTGTACTAGTTTGCAGTCCCACAAGCAGTGTAAAAGTGTTCCTGCCTTTGTGAATTTTTGATGTGGGCTGTTTTTCTCACTGTAGTTAGGTGGTATGTCATGGTGGTTTAGATTTGCATTTCTCTGATGATCAAAAATGATGAGCTTTTTTTGAAATGTTTGTTACCCTCTGGTATGTCTTCTTCAGAGAAGTTTTTGTCATATCTCTTGCTATGTGGTAGATGGGACTGTTTACTCTTTTTTGTTGTTGATCAATTTGAGTTCTCAGTAGATTCTAGTTATCAACTCTTTGTCAGATTCATATCCTGCAAATATCTTTTTCCTTTCTGAAGATTGTCCTTTTGTGTTACCTGTTGTTTCCTTAGCTGTGCAGAAGGTTCTCAGGTTAAATAAGTTACATTTGTTTATTTTTGTTGTTGTTATGATTGCTGATGAAGTCTTTGTTGAGATATCTTTCCCTAGTCCATCACATTGAAGACTTTTCTCCATACTTTCTTCTAAGATTTTTATCGTTTCATGCTTTAGATTTAAATATTTTATCCAGGTTGAGTCAATTTTTGTAAGTGGTGAAAAGTGTGGGTCCAGTTTTATTTTTTACATGTGGTCATCCAGTTCTCTCAGCACCATTTATCATGAATAGGGATTCCTTTCCCCAGCGTATGCTTTTGTTTCATTTATCAAAGATCAGATGCATATAGAGATTGGTTTCATTTCTTGCTTTCTATTGTGTTCTACATGTCTGTGTGTCTATTTCTTGCCAATACCATGCTGTTATGATTACTGTGACCTTGTAATGTAGCCTAAAGTCTGGTAGTGATGCCTTCAGCCTTGTTTCCATTACTAAGTATAGCCTTGGCTATGCAGGGTGTTTTTCTGGTTCCATACAAAATGAAGTAGGGTGGTGCCTGTGGCTCAGTGAGTAGGGTGCTGGCCCCATATACTGAGGGTGGTGGGTTCGAATCTAACCCCAGCCAAACTGTAGCAATAAAAAAATTTAAAAAAAATGAAGTACTATTTTTTTCAGTTCTTCAAAGTATGATGTTGGCAGTATAATGGGAATTTCATTGAATCTATAGATTGTTTTGGGTAAAATAGGCATTTTAAAAATGTTGATCTTCCTAGCCAAGATCATGGTATATTCTTCCATTTTGTTATTGCCTTCTGCCTTTTTTTTTCCTTAGATTTCCATAATTTCCTTTGCAAAGATCCTTCACCTTTTTGTGAAGTGAATTATATACTTGATTCAGTTTTCAACTGGGTGTTATTGCATATACAAAGGCTACTAATTTGTGGACATTGATTTTTATAACCTGAGACATTAGTGTATATTGTGATCACTTTCGTAAGTTTTTTGGTTGAGTCTCTGGTATTTTATAAGGACAGATCATCAGCAACAAGTGAGAGTTTGACTTCCTCTGTCTTCATTGGATGCCCTTTAGATCCTTCTCTTGCCTGATTGCATTGCCAAGAATTTCCAGCACAAAATTGAATAATACTGGTGATACTGGACCCTGTTTTTTTTAATTTTCATTATTAAATTATAATTGTGTACATTAATGCATGTATGGAGTACAATGTACTGATTAGATTTACAATGTGGAAAGCTTATATCAAACTTGTTAGCATAATTATCACCTCATTTATTGTAGTAAGACATTTATACTTTATTCTTAATAGTTTTAAATGAACCCTTGTACTATGCACATTAGAAGAGGTCCCACTACATATCCTCCATCTTCACAGCCCTCCCTTCCCCTCTCTCTCCTCTTCATTCCTTCTTTCTGGACTACCGTTTTGTTTTACTATTGGCATGAATGTGTAGGTGATTACACATTCGTTTCATAATGGTACATTGGATACTTTTTCTTCCATTCTTGATATACTTTACTAAGAAGAATATGTTCCAGCTCCATCCAGGTAGACATAAAAGATGTAGTTTTTCCCTCTTGTTTATGGCTGAATAATATTCCATGGTTTACATATATTACCATTTGTTAATCCATTCATGGGTCGATGGACACTTGGGTTCTTCCCTGACTTGGCAATTAAGGATTGGGATACACTAAACATTCTAGTGCAAACGTCTTTGTTGTAAAAGGAGTTTTAATCATCTAGGTATATACCTAGTAGATGAATTGCAGGATCGAACCACAGGTCTACTTTTCGTTCCTTGAGTATTCTCCAATCTTCTATCCAAAAAGGTCATATTAGCTTGCATTCCCACTAGCAGTGCAGAAGTGTTCTCTTCGGTCCACATCCATGCCAACATCTGTAGTTATGGGATTTTGTGATGTTGGCTAATCTTACTGGACTTAGATAATATCTCAAAAAAGTTTTGATTTGCATTTCTCTGTTGATTAAAGATGATGAACATTGTTTTCATGTGTTTGTAGGCCATGCAACTGTCTTCTTCAGAGAAGCTTCTGTTCAAGTCTCTTGCCCAAAAAGAAATGGGGTTATTTGCTCTTTTCGTATTGATTAGTTTCATTTCTCTGTGGATTCTAGATATCAGGACATTGTTGGAAGAATAACCTGCAAATATCTTGTTCCATTCTGAAGGCTGTCTGTTTGCTTTACTTACTGTGCTCTTGGCTGTGTAGAAGCTTTTTAGTTTGATAAGATCCCAGTAATATATTTTTTGTACTGTTTCAGTAGCTGGGGGGGGGGGTGTCCTCCTGTTAAAAAATGTTCCCAGGCCAATTTCTTCCAGTAATTTTCATGCACTCTCTTCTAGTATTTTCATAGTTTCATGTTTTAAGTCTAAATCTTTTATCCAGTGAGAATAAATTTATGTTAATGGTGAAAGGGAAGGGTCCAGATTAAGTCTTCTACAGGTCACCAGCCACTTCATCCAGCACCATTTATTAAACGTGGAATCTTTCCCACAATGAATGTTTTTGATAGCCTTATGAAAGATCAAGTAATGATAAGTGTCTGGGTTCTCTATTCTATTCTATAGATTTACCTCACTGTTTTTATGCCTGAACCATCCTGTTTTGATCACTATACATTTATGTCATAGCCTGAAGTCTAATAACATGATACCTCCAGATTTATTTTAATTTCTAAGTAACTTGTTGTCTAATTCAGTTTTTTTCTGATTCTACTTTCTGATTCCCAAATGAAGTACTATTTTTTTCAAGCTCTTTAAGGTTTGACATTGGTGCTTTAATAGGGATGTATTAAATCTGCAGATTGCATTAGGGTGTATGGACATTTGAACAATGTTAAGTTTGGTGATTTCCTTCCTACTCTTCTTTGAACCAGCTATCATTAAGAATAAGGTTGTTTAGTTTCCATGGCTTAGTTTGAGTATAAAGATTCCTATTGCAATTGAGTTCAACTTTTATTCTGTGATGGTCCATAAATATAAAAGGAATAATTTCCATTGTTTTAAATTTCCTGATGTTAGACTAGTGTCTTAAGTTAATATCTATTTTGGAGGATGATCCATGGACTAATGAAAAGAATGAGGATTCAGTTTTGTTTGGATGAAATGTTCTGTAGATATCTGTTAAGTTCTTCATTCTAGGGTCAAGTTTAAGTACACTATTTCTTTGTTTATTTTCTTCTTCACATATCATCCAGAATTGCCAAAGGGGTGTAAAAGTCTCCAACTATTATAGTCCTGGAAGATATCAAATTGTTCCTATCTTTGTAAATTAAAAAGCATTCTGTTAGGGTGCATCAATTTTAAAACTTAGCTTAGCAAGATATATAATTCTTGGTTGAAAATTGCATTTTTTATAAAAACTTAAAGGTAGATGACCATTCTATTCTGGCTTGAAAAGGTTCAGCTGAGATGTCCCCTGTCACCCTGATGCTTCTGCCCCTGTATTTCTTTTCTTTTTTTTTTTTATTGTTGGGGATTCATTGAGGGTACAATAAGCCAGGTTACACTGATTGCAATTGTTAGGTAAAGTCCCTCTTGCAATCATGTCTTGCCCCCATAAAGTGTGACACACACTAAGGCTCCACCCACCTCCCTCCTTCCCTCTTTCTGTTCCCCCCCATAACCATAATTGTCATTAATTGTCCTCATATCAAAATTGAGTACATAGGATTCATGCTTCTGCATTCTTGTGATGCTTTACTAAGAATAATGTCTTCCACGTCCATCCAGGTTAATACGAAGGATGTAAAGTCTCCATTTTTTTAATGGCTGAATAGTATTCCATGGTAAAGAAATACCACAGCTTGTTTTTTTTTTTTTTTTTTTTTTGGGGTTGAAGAGACTTTTTTTTTTATTAAATTATAACTGTATACATTGATATGATATGGGGCATCATACACTTGCTTCATAGACTATTTGACACATTTTTATCACAGTGGTTAACATAGCCTTTCCGGCGTTATCTCAGTTACTGTGCCAAAACCTTTACATTCCACATCTACCAAGTTTCGCAAATATCCTTGTAAGATGCACCACAGGTGTGATCCCACCGATCCCCCTCCCTCTACCCACCCCTACCTTCCCACTTCCCCCTATTGTTAAGTTGTAACTGGGTTATAGCTTTCATGTGAGAGCCCCAAATTAGTTTAATAGTAGGGCTGAGTACATTGGGTACTTTTTCTTCCATTCTTGAGATACTTTACTAAGAAGAATATGTTCCAGCTCCATCCATGTAAACATGAAAGAGGTAAAGACTCCATCTTTCTTTAAGGTTGCATAGTATTCCATGGTATACATATACCACAATTTATTAATCCATTCGTGGATCGATGGGCACTTGGGCTTTTTCCATGACTTAGCAATTATGAATTGGGCTGCAATAAACATTCTGGTACAAATATCTTTGTTATGTTGTGATTTTTGGTCTTCTGGGTATATGCCCAGCAGAGGAATTACAGGATTGAATGGTAGATCTATTTTTAGATCTCTGAGTGTTCTCCATATATCTTTCCAAAAGGAATGTATTAATTTGCATTCCCACCAACAGTGCAGAAGTGTTCCCTTTTCTCCGCATCCACGTCAACATCTCCGGACTTGAGATTTTGTGATATAGGCTAGTCTCATTGGAGTTAGATGATATCTCAAAGTAGTTTTGATTTGCATTTCTCTGATGATTAAAGATGATGAGCATTTTTTCATATGTCTGAAGGCGTGCGCCTGTCTTCTTCAGAGAAGTTTCTCTTCAAATCCCTTGCCCAGCCTGCGATGGGATCCCTTGTTTTTTTCTTGCTGATGCGTTTGAGTTCTCTGTGGATTCTGGTTATTAAAACTTTGTCAGAGATATACCCTGCAAATATCTTCTCCCATTCTGAGGGCTGTCTGTTGCTTTGCTTACTGTGTTCTTAGCTGTGCAGAAGCTTTTTAGTTTGATCAAGTCCCAGTAGTGTATTTTTGAAGCTGCTTCAATTGCCCGGGGGGTTCTCCTCATGAAATACTCACCCAGACCAATTTCTTCAAGGGTTTTCCCTGCATTCTCCTCTAGTATTTTTATAGTTTCATGTTTTAAGTTTAAATCCTTAATCCAATGAGAGTCTATCTTAGTTAATGGTGAAAGGTGTGGGTCCAATTTCAGTCTTCTGCAGGTTGCCAGCCAGTTCACCCAGCACCATTTGTTAAATAGGGAATCTTTTCCCCACTGAATGTTTTTAATTGTCTTGTCAAAAATCAAATAGCGGTAAGTAGCTGGATTCATCTCTTGGTTCTCTATTCTGTTCCAGATATCTACTTCTCTGTTTTCGTGCCAATACCATGCTGTTTTGATCACTATCGATTTGTAGTAAAGTCTGAGGTCTGGTAGTGTGATTCCTCCTGTTTTGTTTTTATTTCTGAGTAATGTCTTGGCTATTCGAGGTTTTTTCTGATTCCATATAAAACGAAGTAATGTTTTTTCAAGATCTTTAAAATATGGAGCTTTAATAGGGAGTGCATTGAAATTATATATTGCTTTGGGTAGTATGGACATTTTGATAATGTTGATTCTTCCTAGCCATGAGAATGGTATGTTTTTCCCTTTGTTAACATTTTCAGCTATTTCTTTTCTTAGAGTTTCATAGTTCTCTTTATAGAGATCTTTCACGTCTTTTGTTAGGTAAATTCCCAAATATTTCATCTTCTTTGGCACTACTGTGAATGGGATAGAGTCCTTAACTGCTTTTTCAACTTGACTGTTGTTGGTGTATATAAAGGCTACCGATTTATGGATGTTGATTTTGTAACCTGAGATGCTGCTGTATTCCTTGATCACTTCTAGGAGTTTTGTAGTAGAGTCCCTAGTGTTTTCCAGATACACAATCATATCATCTGCGAAGAGCGAAAGTTTGATCTCTTCTGACCCTATATGGATACCCTTGATCACCTTTTCTTCCCTAATTGCAGTGGCTAAAACTTCCATTACAGTGTTAAAAAGCAAAGGAGATCATGGGCAGCCTTGTCTGGTTCCTGATCTGAGTGGAAATGATTCCAATTTAACTCCATTCAATATGATATTGGCTGTGGGTTTGCTGTAGATGGCCTCTATCAGTTTAAGGAAAGTCCCTTCTAGACCAATTTTCTTGAGTGTTCTGATCATGAAGGGATGCTGGATATTATCAAAAGCTTTTTCTGCATCAATTGAGAGAATCATATGGTCTTTGTTTTTTAATTTGTTTATGTGCTGAATTACATTTATAGATTTACGTATATTGAACCAGCCTTGACACCCTGGGATAAAACCAACTTGGTCATGATGTATAATTTGTTTGATGTGTTGCTGGATTCTGTTTGTTAGGATCTTGTTGAATATTTTTGCATCTATATTCGTTAGTGATATTGGTCTATAATTTTCTTTTCTTGTTGGGTCTTTTCCTGGTTTGGGGATCAGGGTGATATTTGTTTCATAGAATGTGTTGGGTAGTCTTCCTTCTTTTTCTACATTTTGGAACAGGTTGAGTAATATAGGTACTAATTCCTCTTTAAAGGTTTGGTGGAATTTTGACGTGAAACCATCTGGTCCCGGGCTTTTCTTTTTAGGGAGGTTTTGTATAGTTGATGGTATTTCTGAACTTGATATGGGTCTGTTCATCATTTCCACTTGATTCTGGTTAAGTCTTGGAAGGTGGCGTGCTTCCATGTATCGGTCAATTTCCTTCAGATTTTCATATTTCTGAGAATACAGTTTCTTGTAATATTCATTAAGGATTTTTTGGATTTCTGATGAGTCTGTTGTTATTTCGTCTTTGTTGTTTCTGATTGATGATATTAGAGATTTTACTCTTTTTTTCCTGATTAGGTTGGCCAGAGGTTTATCTATTTTATTGACCTTTTGAAAAAACCAACTTTTTGATTTATTGATCTGTTGTATTATTGTTTTGTTTTCAATTTCATTTAATTCTGCTCTAATTTTGGTTATTTCTTTTCTTCTGCTGGGTTTGGGGTTGGAATGTTCTTCCTTTTCCAGTTGCGTGAAATGTCCCATTAAGTTGTTAACTTCCTCTCTTTCCGTTCTCTTGAGGAAGGCTTACAGTGCTATAATTTTCCCTCTTAGAACTGCCTTTGCGGTGTCCCAGAAGTTCTGATAGTTTGTGTCGTCATTGTCATTTTGTTCCAAAAAATTGGCGATTTCTTTCTTAATCTCATCTCTGACCCAGCTATCATTCAGCATAAGGTTATTTAACTTCCATGTTTTTGTATGAGTATGCAGATTCCTGTTGTTACTCAATTCAAGTTTTATTCCATGATGGTCCGAGAAGATGCATGGAATAATTTCTATTCCTTTAAATTTACTGAGGTTAGACTTGTGACCTAAAATGTGGTGAATTTTGGAGTAAGTTCCGTGGAGTGGTGAGAACTATGTGTATTCAGTATTGTTGGGATGAAATGTTCTGTAGATGTCTGCTAAATCTAAATATTGGATGGTTAGGTTTAAATCTAAGATTTCTTTGCTCAGCTTCTTGCTGGAGGATCGATCCAACACTGCCAAAGGAGTGTTGAAATCTCCGACGATTATGGAGCTGGAGGAAATCAAGTTACTCATGTCTGTTAGAGTTTCTCTTATAAATTGAGGTGCATTCTGGTTGGGTGCATAGATATTAATAATTGAGATCTCATCATATTGAGTATTACCCTTAACAAATATGAAGTGACCATTCTTGTCCTTCCTTACTTTTGATGGTTTAAAGCCTACTGTATCTGCAAATAAAATTGCAACACCTGCTTTTTTTGATTACCATTTGCCTGAAATATGGATGACCACCCTTTCACCCTGAGTCTGTATTTGTCTTTTAAGTTGAGATGTGACTCTTGTATGCAACAAATATCTGGCTTGAGTTTTTGTATCCAGTCAGCTAACCTATGCCTCTTTAGAGGACAGTTTAAGCCATTCACATTGATGGAGAGTATTGATAAGTCTGGTGAAATTTTGGGTATCGAGTTCTTCAAAGGTCCAGTGGACATTTTTAATCCTTTCGCCAGTGTGGAAGTTGGAGTTTGATCCGAAGTTTCTGAGTGAGTTTACTTTTGTGGTATAGGATTGGGTTGGTCATTGTGCAGGATAGGTCTGAGAACATCCTGAAGAGCTGATTTACTTATGGCAAATTTTTTCAACATATGAATGTCATTGAAGTATTTAATTTCTCCATCATAGATGAAACTCAGTTTGGCTGGATACAAGATCCTGGGTTGAAAGTTATTTTGCTTTAGGAGATTAAAAGTTGATGACCACCCTCTTCTGGCTTGAAAAGTTTCAGCAGAGAGATCTGCAGTTATTCTAGTATTGTTACCTTTGTACGTAATAGTTTTCTTTTTTTCTTTTTTTTTTTGTAGAGACAGAGTCTCACTTTATGGCCCTCGGTAGAGTGCCGTGGCCTCACACAGCTCACAGCAACCTCCAACTCCTGGGCTTAAGTGATTCTCTTGCCTCAGCCTCCCGAGTAGCTGGGACTACAGGCGCCCGCCACAATGCCCGGCTATTTTTTGGTTGCAGTTTGGCTGGGGCCGGGTTTGAACCCGCCACCCTCGGTATATGGGGCTGGCACCTCACTGACTGAGCCACAGGTGCCGCCCTACGTAATAGTTTTCTTTCGCCGGACTGCTTTGAGAATCTTCTCTTTCATGTTAACTTTAGTGAAGCCAATTATGATATGTCTGGGGGATGACTTATTGGGGTTGAATCGTGCTGGGGTTCTGAAGCTGTCTGCTATCTGAATTTCAGATTCTCTAGGCATGTCTGGAAAATTTTCTTTCATAATTTCATGCAGAAGGGCCTCTGTGCCGTTGGAGGCCACTTCATTGTTCTCAGAAATCCCTATAATTCTTATATTGCTTTTTTACGAATTATCTGAGAGCTCTCTGAGTGAGTGATCCGTTTTTTCTCTCCATTTCTCTTCCTCTTTGAGAGATTGGGAGCGTTCGAAGACTTTATCTTCAATGTCAGAAATCCTTTCTTCTGCTTGCTCCATTCTGTTGCTGAGGGATTCTACTGTATTTTTCATATCTTTGAGGGCTGTAAGTTCTTGCTTTAGTGTGTCTAAGTCTTTGGTGGTTTTGTCTTTAAATTCATTAAATTCTTGAGACAACTTTTGAATTTCTCCTCGAATTCCTAATTCCATTTTGTTAATCTTGTGTGCAATCCAAATTCTGAATTCGATTTCTGACATCTCAGCCAGTTGTTTATGAATGGGATCTTCAATCACATCTGCCGTATCTTTTCTTGGGGGGGTTGGTCTATTCTGGTTATTCATGTTACCAGAATTTTTCCACTGATTCCGCCCCATGGTTATTTTACTCCCCTTGGTTTTTCCCCTGGGGCTTTATCGAGGGGCCGTACAGTGTTGTGGCCTGAGAAACTGGGGCCCTGTCTGGTGTGGTGGAGCAAAGTGGTTCTGTCTTGTTTTCTGCTGGTTTCTGTTTGATCCTATTGCAACTTCTACTCTGGCTTGAAGTCTCAGCTGTGTGGAAAAATCAGCAATTAAGTCACCCCGCCCGCCCACCTCTGGCCCCAGTTGGAAAAGGAGAATCAAACCTTCCTACAACCGCACACCCAGGGCACCGCCTGAAAATTCCTCAGTCTATTAGCCCAGTTCAAAAGGTCCAAATCAACTGTCTCAATCGGCACTTGTCTCGGGTGGGAGAGTTCAAGAGGTCTCTGGGAACTGGATCACAGGGGCCTGGTGACTCCTCTGACACGGCTCACCCCAGTGCAGCGTGGAGTCAGGAGGAGCCACCCAGCGAACAGAGCAGTCTGGGAAGGTTGACGTCTCCTTCCCCACTTTGCCCCTCCGTCGGACCCAGTCACTTGTATCTCTGCAGATGGCTAACCCAGTTGCCTGCAGTGAACAGACACTCCAGGGGTTTGTACCTGCCTGAATCGCAAGGAAGTCTGGCAGGCCCCCGCAGACTGCCGCTATCTAGCAGGAGGAGATGGGGCCTGACATCTTTGAGTGCTTGATGCAGGTGATGGGAAGGAGGTGTTCACTCAGGCTTAGCCCTGTCCCTGTTGGATGCTGCTAACAGAACAGAACAGAACAGACAACTTTGCGGGGTTCTGTCTCTGTTCCTGCTGAAATCGCCTACAGAAGACGGGCTGTTCTGAGTTCAAATGTCTTTGCTGCTGGAGGTTTGTGTCCTCTTTGCTACTGGAGGTTTGCGTCCGATCACCTCTCTGGGTCGGCCCCGCCCTGGAAGCTTCCCGGGTTTGTGAGCAGTGTCAGGAAATCCCCTGCTCACCGGTGGCCTCCTCTGGTTGCCCAGGGAGACAGGGGGTGTGGCCCCAGAATATCCAGAGTGAGCGTTCTTCCGTTAAAGAAAAAACGGCTGTTGATCTACCTCCAGGGAACTGCTGCTCTGGTGTGGGCACTCAGCCGACCATTTACTCCTCTGTCTCGCGCCTCAGAGTCAGCACTGAGCGGCAGCAGTTTATGCTGAGTCCACACCCCTCAAGAGATCCCCCAAGAATCCAAACTCTTGGGGGATAGGCCCCCAGACCCCGATTGGGAGTGGGGGGGAAGCTAGAGTTTCATTCAGTTTTACACCCGCCCAGGGAGGGCTGTTGCACCGCACCACAGGGAAGTGCCACCAAGGCTTGATTTCCCCTCAGCAGAGTGCCCTCTCCTTGCTCACGTGTCTCAGCGCTGACCTGATGCAGCTCGGGCACTGTGCACTCCCCTCGAGAAATCACCCAAGGATCCGAATTCCTGGGGGATAGGCTCCAGAACCCGAGTGAGAGTAGGGGCTCTCAGCTCTCAGCAGGGAAGCTAGAGTTTTATTCAGTTTTGTGCCCGGCCCCGTAATGTTGCCCGGGGAGGGCTGCTGCACCTAATCCGCAGGGAAGTGCCGCCGAGGCATGACTCCCCCTCAGTAGAGTGCTTTCTCCTCGCCCGCGTGTCTCAGAGTCAGCGCTGACCAGTCGCGGCTCAGGCACTGTGCGCTCCCCTTGAGAAATCAACCAAGGATCCGAACTCCTGGGGGACAGGTCCCCAGAACCCGAGTGAGAGTGGGGGGGAAGCTAGAGTTTCATTCAGTTTTATGTCTGGCTGTATTGATGCACGGGGAGGGCTGCTGCACCGCACCACAGGGAAGTGCCACCAAGGCTTGATTTCCCCTCAGCAGAGTGCCCTCTCCTTGCTCACGTGTCTCAGCGCTGACCTGATGCAGCTCGGGCACTGTGCACTCCCCTCGAGAAATCACCCAAGGATCCGAATTCCTGGGGGATAGGCTCCAGAACCCGAGTGAGAGTAGGGGCTCTCAGCTCTCAGCAGGGAAGCTAGAGTTTTATTCAGTTTTGTGCCCGGCCCCGTAATGTTGCCCGGGGAGGGCTGCTGCACCTAATCCGCAGGGAAGTGCCGCCGAGGCATGACTCCCCCTCAGTAGAGTGCTTTCTCCTCGCCCGCGTGTCTCAGAGTCAGCGCTGACCAGTCGCGGCTCAGGCACTGTGCGCTCCCCTTGAGAAATCAACCAAGGATCCGAACTCCTGGGGGACAGGTCCCCAGAACCCGAGTGAGAGTGGGGGGGAAGCTAGAGTTTCATTCAGTTTTATGTCTGGCTGTATTGATGCACGGGGAGGGCTGCTGCACCGCACCACAGGGAAGTGCCGCTGAGGTGTGACTCCCCCTCAGTCCGGTGCCCTCTCCTCACTCGCGTGCCTAAGAGTCAATGCTGACCAGTCGCAACTCGGGGACTGTCCACTCCCCTTGAGAAATCACCCAATGATCCGAACTCCTGGCGGACAGGCCTCCAGACCTCAGTGGGCGGGAGGGGAGTGTTGGGGATTCAGGGTTGCCGGCAAAGGATTTTTAAAGTTTTATTCAGTTTTATGCCCGGCAGGGGAACGCCACGGCACCCCAGTAGGGGAGGTAGGTCCCGTTTTTAGAAGGTCTCTCCCGTGGAGTGTAGTGGGAGGGCCTTTAATTTCTGCCCGCTTGTTTAATTGTGGGGCTCTTGAGCCGGTCTCATGGGGGAGTGGGACTCCCGTCCGCTTGGTGGTGGATTTTGTACCTTTTGTTTGCGTCCTTGTGATCACAGCTTGCCTCAGCGGTGTTGATGTGCGTTCTTCAACCTTCTCTCTTGGTGAGGCTCAAGTCCACCAGGATACTTACTAAATTCCTGTCCCTTAACTCTCCTTTTGGACGGGAGCCTCTGTTGAAAGCTGGGTTCAGTCTGCCATCTTGTCTCCCTCCCTATACCACAGCTTGTTAATCCATTCCTGCGTTGGTGGGCATTTAGGCTGTTTCCACATTTTGGCGATTGTAAATTGAGCTGCAATAAACAGTCTAGTACAAGTGTCCTTATGATAAAAGGATTTCTTTCCTTCTGGGTAGATGCCCAGTAATGGGATTGCAGGATCAAATGGGACGTCTAGCTTCAGTGCTTTGAGGTTTTTCCATACTTCCTTCCAGAAAGGTTGTACTAGTTTGCAGTCCCACCAGCAGTATAAAAGTGTTCCCTTCTCTCCACATCCACGCCAGCATCTGCAGTTTTGAGATTTTGTGATGTGGGCCATTCTCACTGGGGTTAGATGATATCTCTTGGTTGTTTTGATTTGCATTTCTCTAATATATAGAGATGATGAACATTTTTTTCATGTGTTTGTTAGCCATTCATCTGTCGTCTTTAGAGAAAGTTCTATTCATGTCTCTTGCCCATTGATATATGGGATTGTTGGCTTTTTTCATGTGGAATAATTTGAGTTCTCTATAGATCCTAGTTATCAAGCATTTGTCTGATTGAAAATATGCAAATATCCTTTCCCATTGTGCAGGTTGTCTCTTTGCTTTGGTTATTGTCTCCTTAGCTGTACAGAAGCTTTTCAGTTTAATGAAGTCCCATTTGTTTATTTTTGTTGTTGTTGCAATTGCCATGGCAGTCTTCTTCATGAAGTCTTTCCCCAGGCCAATATCTTCCAGTGTTTTTCCTATGCTTTCTTGGAGGATTTTTATTGTTTCATGCCTTCAATTTAAGTCCTTTATCCATCTTGAATCAATTTTTGTGAGTGGGGAAAGGTGTGGGTCCAGTTTCAGTCTTTTACATGTAGACATCCAGTTCTCCCAACACCATTTATTGAACAGATAGTCTTTCCCCCAAGGTATGTTCTTGTTTGGTTTATCAAAGATTAGGTGGTTGTAAGATGTTAGTTTCATTTCTTGGTTTTCAATTCGATTCCAAGTGTCTATGTCTCTGTTTTTGTGCCAGTACCATGCTGTCTTGAGCACTATGGCTTTGTAGTACAGACTAAAATCTGGTATGCTGATGCCCCCAGCTTTATTTTTCTTACAGAGAACTGCCTTAGCTATATGGGGTTATTTCCGGTTCCATACAAAATGCAGAATCATTTTTTCCAAATCTTGAAAGTACGATGTTGGTATTTTGATAGGAATGGCATTGAACAGGTAGATTGCTTTGGGAAGTATAGACATTTTTTTTGTAGAGACAGAGTCTCACTGTACCGCCCTCAGGTAGAGTGCTGTGGCGTCACACAGCTCACAGCAACCTCTAACTCTTGGGCTTATGCGGTTCTCGTGCCTCAGCCTCCCCAGCAGCTGGGACTACAGGCACCCGCCACAAGGCCTGGCTATTGGGAAGTACAGACATTTTAACAATGTTGATTCTTCCCATCCATGAGCATGGTATGTTCTTCCATTTGTTAATATCCTCTGCTATTTCCTTTCTGAGGATTTCATAGTTTTCTTTATAGAGGTCCTTCACCTCTTTCGTTAGGTATACTCCTAGGTATTTCATTTTCTTTGAAACTGTGGTGAAGGGAGTTGTGTCCTTAATTAGCTTCTCATCTTGACTGTTATTGGTGTACACAAAGGCTACTGACTTGTGGACATTGATTTTATATCCTGAAACATTACTGTATTTTTTGATGACTTCTAGGAGTCTTGTGGTTGAGTCTTTGGGGTTCTCTAAGTATGAGATCATATCGTCAGCAAAGAGGGGGAGTTTGACCTCCTCTGTTCCCATTTGGATTCCCTTTATTTCCTTGTCTTGCCTAATTGTATTGGCTAGAACTTCCAGCACTACGTTGAATAGTAAAGGTGACAGAGGACAACCTTGTCTAGTTCCAGTTCTAAGAGGAAAAGCTTTCAGTTTTACTCCATTCAGTAAAATATTGGCTGTGGGTTTGTCATAGATAGCTTCAATGAGTTTTAGAAATGTGCCACCTATGCCTATACTCTTCAGTGCTCTAATTAGAAAAGGATGCTGGATTTTATCAAATGCTTTTTCTGCATCTATTGAGAGGATCATGTGATCTTTATTTTTGCCTCTGTTAATATGGTGGATAACGTTTATAGACTTGCGTATGTTAAACCAGCCTTGCATCCCTGGGATGAAGCCTACTTGATCATGATGAATGACTTTTTTGATGATAAGCTGTAATCTATTGGCTAGGATTTTGTTGAGAATTTTTGCATCTATATTCATGAGTGAGATTGGTCTGAAATTCTCCTTTTTGTTTGGGTCTTTTCCTGGTTTTGGTATCGGGGTGATGTTTGCTTCATAGAATGTGTTGGGGAAGATTCCTTCTTCCTCAATTTCTTGGAATAATTTCTGCAGTACAGGAATAAGCTCTTCCTTGAAGGTTTGATAGAATTCTGGAGTGAAGCCATGTGGACCAGGGCATTTTTTGGTTGGAAGATTTTTTATTGTTTCTTTGATCTCAGTGCTTGAAATTGGTCTGTTCAGGAGCTCTATTTCTTCCTGGCTGAGTCTAGGGAGAGGGTGTGATTCCATATATTGATCCATTTCTTTCACATTATCGAATTTCTGGGTTTAGAGTTTCTGGTAGTATTCAGAGATGATCTCTTGTATCTCTGTGGGATCAGTTGTTATTTTCCCTTTATCATTTCTGATTGAGATTACTAGAGATTTTACTTTTCTATTCCTTTTTAGTCTGGCCAATGGTTTATCTATTTTATTTATTTTTTCAAAAAACCAACTCCTTGTTTCATTAATTTTCTGAATGTTTCCTTTGTTTTCAATTTCATTGTCTCTGATTTGCGTTTGGATATTTCTTTTCTTCTACTGAGTTTAGGCTTACATTGTTCTTCTTTTTCCAATTCCATAAGATCTCTTGTGAGATTATTGATGTGCTCTCTTTCTTTTTTTTGAATTTGGGCGTCTAAAGCGATGAATTTTCCTCTCAAAACTGCTTTTGCAGTATCCCACAGGTTTTGGTAGCTTGTGTCTTCATTGTTGTTATGCTCAAGGAAGTTAATGATTTCCTGTGTTATTTCTTCCTGCACCCATCTGTTAGTCAACAGAAGATTGTTTAATTTCCATGCCTTTGGGTGGGGTTGAGCATTTTTGTTAGAGTTGAGTTCCACCTTTAGTGCCTTATGGTCTGAGAAGATACAAGGTAAAATTTCAATTCTTTTGATTCTGTTGATATTTGTTTTGTGTCCAAGGATATGATCTATTTTGGAGAATGTTCCATGGGGTGATGAGAAGAATGTATATTCTTTATCTTTGGGATGGAGTGTTCTATATGCGTCTATCAAACATATTTGTTCTAGGGTCTCATTTAAATCTCTTATATCCTTGTTTAATTTCTGTTTAGAGGATCTGTCCAGCTCTGTAAGAGGAGTGTTAAGGTCCCCTGTTATTATGGTATTATCAGATATCATATTGCTCAGACTGAGTAAGGTCTGTTTCAAGAATCTGGCAGCATTTAAATTGGGTGCATAGATATTTAGAATTGAAATGTCTTCTTGTTGTATTTTTTCCTTGACCAATATAAAGTGACCATCTTTGTCTTTTTTGACTTTAGTTGCTTTAAATCCACATGTATCTGAAAATAAGATTGCAACTCCTCTTTTCTTCTGAATTCCATTTGCCTGAAAAATTGTCTTCCAACCCTTGACTCGGAGCTTTAATTAGTCTTTTGAAGCCAGGTGTGTTTCTTGCAGACAGCAAATGGATGGCTTGTGTTTTTTAATCCAGTCAACAAATCTATGTCTCTTCAGTGGGGAATTCAAGCCATTAACATTTATTGAGATAATTGATAAGTGTGGTAGTATTGTATTCGTCTTATTTTGTGAGAGTCCATTGCTTAGTTTTATCTTTTGCATCAGTGTGGAGGTTAGGTTCTGTCCTTTCATTTCTGAGTTCTTACTTTGCTGCTGATCCATTGTGGTGGTCATTGTGCAGAACAGGTTGAAGTATTTCCTATAGAGCTGGTCTTGTTGTGGCGAATTTCCTCAATGTTTGTATATCCATAAATGATTTGATTTCTCCGTCAATTTTTAAGCTTAGCTTAGCAGGGTACAGAATTCTGGGCTGGAAATCGTTCTGTTTAAGTATATTAAAGGTAGATGACCATTGTCTTCTTGCTTGGAAAGTTTCATTAGAGAAGTCTGCGGTCACTCTGATGGATTTGCCCCTGTAGGTCAACTGGCGCTTACTCCTGGCAGCTTGCAGAATCTTTTCTTTTGTCTTGACTTTGGACAGGTTCATCACAATGTGTCTTGGAGAAGGTCAGTTAGAGTTGAGGCAACCTGGGGTCCGATATCCCTCTGAAAGCAATGTGTCAGAATCTTTGGTGATATTTGGGAAATTTTCTTTTATAATATTCTCTAGTATGGCTTCCATTCCTCTGGGGCATTCTTCTTCCCCTTCTGGAATTCCTATAACTCGTATGTTGGAACACTTCATAAAGTCCCATAATTGTGACAGTGAATGTTCTGCTTTCTCTCTCTTCTTTTCTGCCTCTTTTACTATCTGAGTTATCTCAAAAACTTTGTCTTCTACCTCTGAAATTCTTTCTTCTGCATGGTCTAACCTGTTGCTGATACTTTCCATTGCATCTTTAAGTTCCCTGATTGACTGTTTCATTTCCTTCAGCTCTGCTATATCCTTTTTATATTCTTCATATCGTTCATATCTTATTTGATTCTGTTTTTGAATTTTCTTTTGGTTATTTTCCACTTTATTAGCAGTTTCCTTCATTGTTTCCATCATTTCTTTCATTGTTTTCAACATGTGTATTCTAAATTCCCTTTGTGTCATTCCCAACATTTCTGTATAGGTGGAATCCTCTGCAGTAGCTACCTCATGGTCCCTTGGCGGGGTTGTTCTGGACTGGTTCTTCATGTTGCCTGGAGTTTTCTGCTGATTCTTCCTCATGTGTGATTTCTTTTATCTGTTTCCTTGCCCTTATTTTCCTTTCACTTCCTCTTGCTCTTTAAGTTCTCTTGCCTGTGGAAGTTGCGGGTGGGTTTAGACGGATTGAACACACGCGACCACTTGCTGGTTTTCCGCTGTTTTAGTCCTCCTCTTGTGGTCCAGAAGTCTCTCACCGACTCCCTGTATCCTCCTCTCAGGGGTGATGATAGGCAGATCCCACAGCCAGAGATGCCTGGAGTCCTATATCCCCAGACTCACAGTGCCCACATGCAAGGAAGCTGTTACTCGGCTGCCATCTTGCTCCGCCTCCCTGCCCATGTATTTCAATTGGTGCTTATTCTTGGCTGCTTGTAGAATTTTCTCCTTTGTCTTCACTTTGGACACATTCACGAGATGTGTCTTGGAGAAGCCACAGTCCCCAGCTTCTGGGGGCTGGGTTGGGTGGGTCCCTTGAGGTTAGGAGCTCCTTACCAGTCTGAGAAGAAACAAGACCCCACAAGAAGGAATTAAAAACAAAAACCAGTAGTTTTTCATGGTGGGGAACTACCATTAACATGCTTCCAAAGTTTAAAGCTAGAAGGACCCCCTAGAACATGTATCCTTGAGCCAGGCCAATGCTGTGGCACCCCATCCCAGGACTCAAAGTTAAGTTTATTTCCAGATATACTATCATGTGATCTGTGAAGAGCAAAAGTTTGATCTCTTCTGACCCTATATGGATACCCTTGATCGCCTTTTCTTCCCTAATTGCAGTGGCTAAAACTTCCATTACAATGTTAAAAAGCAATGGAGACAATGGGCAGCCTTGTCTGGTTCCTGATCTGAGTGGAAATGATTCCAATTTAACTCCATTCAATATGATATTGGCTGTGGGTTTGCTATAGATGGTCTCTATCGGTTAAAGAAATGTCCCTTCTATACCGATTTTCTTAAGTGTTCTGATCATGAAGGGATGCTGGATATTACCAAAAGCTTTTTCTGCATCGATTGAGAGAATCATATGGTCTTTGTTTTTTTAATTTGTTTATGTGCTGGATTACATTTATGGATTTACGTATATTGAACGAGCCTTGAGACTCTGGGATAAAACCAACTTGGTCATGATGTATGATTTGTTTAGTGTGTTTCTGTATTCTGTTTGTTAGGATCTTGTTGAATATTTTTGCATCTATATTCATTAGTGATATCGGTCTATAATTTTCTTTTCTCAAGAATAGAAAAAGGGATCCCATCGCAGGCTGGGCAAGGGATTTGAAGAGAAACTTCTCTGAAGAAGACAGGCGCGGCCTTCAGACATATGAAAAATGCTCATCATCTTTAATCATCAGAGAAATGCAAATCAAAACTATTTTGAGATACCATCTAACTCCAATGAGACAAAATCCCAAGACCAGAGATGTTGGCGCGGATGTGGAGAAAAGGGAACACTTTTGCACTGCTCGTGGGAATGCAAATTAATACATTCCTTTTGGAAAGAGATATGGAGAACACTTAGAGATCTAAAAATAGAGCTGCCATTCAATCCTGTAATCCCTCTACTGGGCATGTACCCGGAAGACCAAAAATCACATCATAACAAAGATATTTGTACCAGAATGTTTATTGCAGCCCAATTCATAATTACTAAGTCATGGAAAAAGCCCAAGTGCCCATCGATCCACAAATGGATTAATAAATTGTGGTATATGTACACCATGAAATATTATGCAGCCTTAAAGAAAGATGGAGACTTTACCTCTTTCATGTTTGCATGGATGGAGCTGGAACATATTCTTCTTAGTGAAGTATCTCAAGAATGGAAGAAAAAGTATCCAATGTACTCAGCCCTACTATGGACTAATTTAGGGTTTTCACATGAAAGCTATAACCCAGTTACAACCTAAGAATAGGGGGAAGGGGGTAAGGGAGGGGAGGGAGGCGGGATGTGGGTAGAGGAAAGGGGATTGGTGGGATTACACCAGTGGTGCATCTTACAAGGGTATATGTGAAACTTGGTAAACGGTCTGTGAAGCTAGTGAATGTTGCCCCATGATCATATCAATGTACACAGCTATGATTTAATAAAAAAATAAAATAAAATAAAAATAAAATTGGAAAAAAAAAACAAAGTTAGGTTTATTCCTATAAGTGGAATATAAATTGACAATGAATATAACAGATCAGAAAAAAAGGAATAATAATAATAATAAAAGAGAATTGAAAATAAAATTAAATAAGGTGTAAAGAAAGGAAGTTGTTATTTAAGAAATTAAAAAATTTAGTTGTTATTGGAGAAATTCATGTGGGAAAGACAAGAAAATTTGAAAAAGTGGCAGCACCCATAGATCAGTGAACAGGGTGCCTGCCATATACACCAAGACTAGTCAGTTTGAATCTGGCCCAGGCCAGGTAAAAACAACAATGACAATGGCAACCACAACAAAAACAGCTGGGAAATGTGATGGGTGCCTATAGTCCCAGCTACTTTGGTGGCTGAGGCAAGAGAATCACTAAGCCTAAGAGTTCAGGTTGTTATGAGCTGTGATGCCATGGCACTCTACCCAGGGTGACAGCTTGAGACTCTGGCTCAAAAAAAAAAAAAGGAAAAAAGGAAAAAAAGAAAATGTGGAAAATATTTACAAAAAGAGAGAGAGCAAAGGAGAGAAAGAGAAAGGAATGAAAGAATAAAGTGGGTAGGAAAACTGTACCTTAAAGTGAGCCCTTTTATTGAAGAAAGTAAAAATGGATCCCTTGTAAAAAAAAAAAAAAAAAAAGGATCCCTTGTTATTGAAGAAAGGAAAAAAGGAGAAATAAAAATACTACAAAACAAAACAAATTAACAAAAAACTTCAAGGGATAAAATTGTATAAAACATGAGAATAATAGGAACAGAAAATCTAGCAGAAATGGAGCTGTTACTATTGAAGAATGAAACAATGAAAAACTATTATTACAAAAAAATGGAAAGCAAAAGAAAAATCTAGCTGGAAAAAGTTGATTAAAAAAGTTGCTAAGAAAAGATTATTCAAAAAATGAAAGTGTATATATTCTCCTTTTTTAAATATATATATATATATTGCCTGGACAACAGTCTCCCCATGGATGGCTTCCCAGCTTACCATGTGCCATAAGAAAACTAGGATCCTGTAGGCTGATTCCGCAAAGCAGTTCTCCCACGAAGGCTGTACCGGCCAGCAGCTGCTCTGCCTGATGGCTCAGTCCTGGCTCCTAGGTGCTGTTCAAGATCACTTGCTTACTCACCCAAGTTCTCCCAACACCCAGGGTAAATTTCACCAAGTGCCAAGTTCCAAAAAAAAAAAAAAGAAAGAATGAAAGAAAGAAAGAAAGAAAAGGTTCAGGCAGGTCCTCTCTGTCTGAGAACTGCTGAACCGGTTCTCCTCTGCTAGCATGTAAGTACTCACCCTTGTGCTGATTCTCCACTGCGCCCAGCCTCCTGTCTGGCTCCTGCTGCCTCCCTGTGACCCTAAAGTGATGTTTCTTGTCAGGACTCCCCCCCCCCCCGAGGTGGCTGGAGTCTTTTCTTCCATATCTCACCATGTGGGGCTGCAAAAACTCTGGCTCTAGTCCACCATATTGCTTTTTAAAGAAATAATAGAATTTTTGATATAACAGATGTCTTGCTTTGAGAAAGGGGAAGTAACTTCAAATCCTTCTCCGTAGAACTAAAGGAGGTCATGGGATTTTAACATAGGGGCCTGCCTTAAGGCTGGTCATGGTGTATGTCACAAATGGTTACAAGCATTGGGGGCAGTCGTGGGCATTGGTGCATCTTGGCATCAGAAAGTCTACTCTGGGACCTTTAGAATCTCAACTTCTTTGTCTTGTGGAAAATTAATCATTTCTGGACAGGCCTCGTGGCTTAGACCTATAATGCCAGGACTTAGGGAGGCTGAGGTGATGCCAGGAGTTCCAGGCCATCATTTCTGGGAAACAACTCAAAGTCTCAAGTAGTTACCATATTTTGCCATGTATAATGCACACATTTTTATCCAAATTATTGAGGGTAATACTAATTCTGTATCTATACAAATATTTTTAATTCTGTGCTAATGTTAATTGTGTGTTAATGTTAACTTTAGAAGGTAGTAACCATACCCATATGCAAAATAAGACCCTACAATATGGTAATAGTTTTTTGCTGAATTCATGATGAAGTTGCAAGAGAAGCATTTTCAGATAAAAAAAAAAAAAAAGCGATGTGTTTCTCAATTGCTGTGGACTTGAAAACCCAACTTGCTATGATACCTGGTAGGCCAACTGCAATCTTTTAATGTGTCAATAAACAAGCCCTTTAAGGCCATTATGAAGAAAGAATAAATGTCTTAGACATATTCAGCTGATTTAATATCCACAAGCATCTATCACCCAGGTTTATAACTGGATCCTAAGATTGTGGAATAATGCCAAGAAGGAAGTGTTAAGAATGAAACATCAGCAATCATATGGATAGAACTGAGGATATGAACCCAGGATTTTGAATTCCCCAAGTCTTTCTCAGAAATCAAACTGTTAAAATTAAAGTGAAAATTAAAATAAAATCCCTACTTTAAACCTTACAGTATCTCCCACTTAACCCTGAGGTAAAGATAAAATTATTATCATGTAATTTAGGGCATCATCTAATGTGGTCTCCTTGATTTCATCCCTGAGAATTCTCTTTCCCTTATTTCTACTATTCACACCCTCTCCTTATCCTGGGTTTCCAAGCTTGGTGCCTTGAAACTCATCCAGGAGCTTTTCAAATACATCCTTGCTCAGGTCTTCTATACAAACAATTCACTATCTTGGGTGGGGAACTGAACATAGGTTAAATGTCTCCAGCCAATGTCCAGTCGTGGTTTTGAATTTGTACTTCAGTCCTATTGTGTTTTACTAAAGTCAGATGTGTTCCTAGTGTTGCAAAATACTAAAGGCCTAAGCATATGTCTAATTATAATTCCCCAAATTCATTTTTTTCTTTTATTCTCTTATCTTTTCCAATTCAACAGCTTGGAAAGTATTCATATCTCCATCTGAGGATCACCATACACTGTAATTGTCCTCTCTCCCACCTGCCCACACTGGGTACGGCACATCACATGCTCTCAGACCCCTTGCTAAGGGGAGATCTGCTGAGAAGTATGTGAGGTTTGTCTCCTGAGCTGCTTTGTGGCCTCCAGGCAGAACAGACAACGACTTGTATCTTATCTGCCATGGGCCATGTGTTTCACCCAGTAAAATAAAAGAGACACTTTCGCTAAGTAGAAATGGCCAAGAAGGAATGGTCAACAAAATAGACACAATTTCCAAAATTGTTGGCCTCAGTCTCCATTCTACTTATCTCAGGTAGGTGAGGTGAGGACCCTCAGGAGGCAGCCCTGGTGTGTAGCATTGCTGTGAGTGCTGCTCCAGGTCCTTCCTTCCTGAAATAGGTCTCTCTATTTTTGGAGGAAAAGTAAGATTCCAATGTGGATATTTCCTTAGATGCAGCCAAGCCCCTTTTAGACTCTCACATAGGGTTGAGAGAATAAACAGGTTGTCAAATTGGCAAGGAGGTGATTATTTGGTGATTTCTTCTTATTTGGTGATTTCTCTCCAGTCACCTGGAGGCCTTCTGTTCACCTGTTATGTTTTGTTGGTACTAGAGGAGTGGGAAAAGGGAAGAATCCACTATAATTAGGAATCTGGAAGGTTAGAAAAGTTCTTTTCCTGTAAGACACTTGTGTTTGGGACTCCAGGTGCACAACACAAGTTTCTTAAAGGAAAAGAACTGTTCTAACCTTCTGCATTAAAGAAAAAAAAAAAAAGAAGAAAAGAAACTTGTGTTTGGAAATGGGCAAATGTTCTCTGTGCCATGTGTTATAAACATTCCTAGAGGTTTCTTCCACAGAGTTGATAAAATGCCTTTCTTCTCATCATGGACCAAAGTTATTTTCATCATTGCTTTGGCATTTCCTCTTTATTGTGGTGAGTAAATCTTTTAGTTGTGGGTGAAGCATTTCACATAACTTGGAAAATGCAGAAACCAACTACTTTAATCTAGGAATGGAGGGACTGGTTTTGATGGGTTTGTAATCCTTAAACCGGGTAAAATGAAAGTGGTATGTTACAAATGACTTTTTAATGATGTGTCAGAGAATTGCTTTTTCATATTTTCTACCTTCTAGAGAAGTGGAGACAGAATGATGAGTTAGAATGGGCAGTGGACCTTAGGTTTTTGTTTGTCTATAACTAGAGATATTTGCCTAATCTTTTTTTTCTTTTTGGAGGTCAGATTCCACGGTTGTTAAATTCCAAAATGGAGAAAGCAGTGGTGTGTGCTATATCTGGCATTACTTGACAATCTGTTATTTCATCTCTAAGTCCACTAATGTCAAGGCCTTGAGTAAAGAGAGGACTCACTGATCCTTCTGCTGAAAAGTTTTTTTCATAAAGCTTAAAGTAGTTCTTGAATTTCAGAATAAAATAGCTGGGCGGTATTGGATAGATCCTTGGTATTAGAGCTGAGTATTAATTAATTGAGGCTTTATTAATTTCTTCATGTTTTCACAATATGCAAGGCCTCTTAGTTGCCTTTATGCAAGGCATTGTCTTCTCTGACTATGGTGTCTCATCTATAGAAATTAAAAAAACCTCACTATGACATCTTCAAACAAAGGTGATGGGGATTACTAAATAATATGTAAGATTATTTGTCATACAAGATATTAATTTGGGAATCATAAAATATTTCCAGATATGATGTGGTTTTATAAATTTGTTATTTTCATATGGCCACAAAAGGCTCATTTTATGCAGGATCATCAGAAAGCAACTTGCATAGACTTCCTCTATTAAGTAGTATGTATGAGCACTTCTCAGCAGAAACTATGCTTTTTTCCAGTTTTATTCCTCTTATTTTTAATTGTTATTTTGTGTGTGGTTGCAGAAACTGCTTTTGGACCTGGAATAGAATTTCACAATCCAGTAAGTTTAATACTAATTAATTTGGAAATTAGAGAAAAGAGACTTTCAACAGGTTTATATTTAAATTTTAACAGGAAATTTTACCAAATAACAGATGCAATAGAATGATCGCTTAAAAAACAAAAGTAAAAACAAAATAATAGCCAATCCCTCTTCCACTTAGGTGAAGAAATAAAATCTTGCAAACCATATAAAACCATTTAGCATTAGACCAAGGTAAAAATTATTTCATTATTTAAAAATTCCATTAATGGGCATAAGCATTATTGTATATGAACACCCAAACTCCATTAAAGATTATTTAAAGTAGAACAGTTGGGTAGGGCAGTGGCTTATGCCTGCAATCCCAACACTGTGGGAGGTCGAGTTGGGGGGATTGCCTGATCTCACAGGTTCAAGACCAGCTTCAGCAATAGTGAGAGCCTGTCTCTAACAATAGGCGTGCTTTGTGGCACTTGCCTGTAGTCCCAGCTATTCGGGAGGCTGAGACAAGACAATCGTTTAAGCCCAAGAGTTTGAAGTTGCTGTGGGCTGCGACGCCACAACACTGTACTGAGGTGACAAGGTGAGACTCTGTCTAATAAATAAATAAATAAATAGAACTGTTCATCTTAGTGAAGCAAGACAATTAAGAACAATAAAACTAAATATACAATTAAATATAGGTAAAATAATAATTTTCAAGTAGTCATGTAGTGGAATATTACATGTAAGTGTAGTAAATGAAGTATAATTCTAAATATATGAATAGATAAAGGTCACTAAACATTTAAAAAGTAGATCATGGACTAATACACAAAGTATTGTGTCTTTATGTAAATTACTGATAATGACCAACACTAAACAAATTATATATATGGCTATACCTATATATAGTTATATACACATGTGCAAACATGTATAATAGTTGCATATGTAATGAACTTATTGAGAAAAATAAAGGGTTGAATAAATAAAAAATCCAATTTCATGATTTCTTGTGGTATAAAATCATGGAGGATATCTGACTTGAGTATAAGAAGTGGGAGCAGGGTGGCTAAATTAGAAAGATAACTCCAGGTTTTTAAAAAAATTATATTGGGTATGTAAAAATGAACTCTTAATATTTTATGTTTAAGTGGAGTGTGGGTGCCTCAATTTTTCTGGGATTGGGATTCATCGATGATACAAAGAATTAGTTTACACTGATTAAGGTTCTTAGGTAAATATCCTCTTGAAATTGCATCCTGCCCCCAGGAGGTATACATCAACTCTCCATTATTCTCCCCAATTCCTCCTTCTCCTACCCTCTCCCCTTTAATTAGTTCATCTATTGCATTCGCGTTACAATTGAGTACGTTGGATTTGAATCCATTCTTGTGATGCTTTACTAAGAAGAAAGTGCTCCACCTCCATATGGGTAAATAACAAAGATGTAAAGTCTTCATTTTTTTTAATGGTTGAATAGCATTCCATGGTATACATATTACACAGCTTGTTAATCCATTCCTGGGTTAGTGGGTATTTAGATTGTTTCCACATTTTGGCAATCGTAAATTGAGTCTTGATAAACAATCTAGGCAAATGTCCTTATGATAAAAAAAATTATTTTTTCTTCTGGGTTGATACCATCAAATAGGAGTTCTAATTTGAATTCTTTGAGTATTATCCATACTTTCTTCCAAAGAGATTGTATTAGTTTGCAGTCCTAGCAGCAGCATAGAAGTGTTCCCTTCTCACCACATCCATGCCAGCTTCTGCAGCTTTGGGACTTTGGGATATGCACTGTTTTCACTGTTTTTAGGTTTTACCTCAGGGTCATTTTGATTTGCATTTCTTGGATGATTCGGGGATCATGAGCATTTTTTCAAATGTTTGTTAGCCATTCATCTATGTTTGTCAGAGAAGGTTCATCTCATATCCCTTGTGCAGAAGTAGATGGGTTTGTTTACTCTTTTTCTGTTGATTAATTTGAGTTCTTTGGAGATTCTGGTTATCAACCCCTTGTCAGATTGATACCCTGCAAATATCCTTTCCCACTTCAATGTTTATTTTAAAACTTCAATATAGAATATACTTTATTTGATTAGTATGATGTAAGCACTCCAATTTGTACAAATAATCAACACATTGAAAATGGTATAAATGTATTTGTTATCTCTGTACAAAAGACTTAATAAAAAAATAAGAAAAAACAAAACAAACAAACAAAAAAGAATATACTTATTTTATTTTGATGTATGGTATGGCATTATGTGGCAGAGTAAAAAAATTTTATTCCAAAAGTTCATTAACTTTTTTATTAACTTAGTTCATTAACTAAGTTGTGTGCTTTTTTATTTTGTTTAACAGCCACGCTGTGAGGAATATGCAGATGGTGTATGTCCCAGGGAATGGGATCCAGTCTGTACAGTGGATGGCACACTGTATCGCAGTAGATGTTGGTACTGCAAAGATAAGTTGTAAGTCCACAATGTTACATATCAGCTCTTTTACAGTGTGAAGAAAACATCACAAAATGATAGGAAAACCCATGTTTCTGATGACCCACGCACAATCTACACAGTAAAAAACATGCGAGCACTCTAATAGAAATAGGAATGCATTTGCTCCTTATTCTGAAGTTCTCATTAAAAAAAAAATAGTTTTGCATTCAACTCTCTGTATAACTCTACTAGATATTCTGCAAATGTATAAATCAATTTAACTAAATTTAAATATTATAAGTTACTAATGGCTGACTAGTGACCAAATAATATTATCTAAATCCCAGATGTGGAATGATAATCTCCATGAAGTAGTCCCAACATAGAGGATGTGTAATTGAGCAAGAAATCTAACTGCCAAACTCTAACATCCACCACAATAGGCCCATTACATCTCTAAGAAACCCCTCCTATAATCCACTTCATTTCCTGCATTCAGGACAGCCTCCAAACTTTACCTACAATGTAGGGCAACCTAGGACACTTCCACCCAATCTAACCAGCCTGTCTCTGAAGACATTGACAGTCTAAAGATTCAGCTACCTTCCTACCTCCTTCCATATTTGTGCTTACACATATTTCCTCTCATGACATCTTTGTGCATTTAATCCCAAAGTCGTTTTTTCTTCTAAAGGACCACTAAAATAAATTCTAGTCCACTCCTGTCTTGGGTCTTGTCAGGATCCAAGCCTGAATCAGAATGAGGCATGTAGAAAAAGTCAGGTAGCCCCAGATATTGAGAGAACTTGTATTAGGCTGACAGACAGGCGGGACCCAGCTGCTTGTAGAAATAAATGGAGCACAGATTCTCCAAACTGTCCATGTTCAAATCCTCCACATTGACAAGGATTTTCTGTAATTCTTGGGGAATTAAAAAATGTTCTTTCAATAATTTCTTCTTCCTTTTCTATTGTTCTTCATTTATAGAGCACATCCAGAAGAAGTTGACTTTGATCATTTTGGTGGATGCTGAGTTTTTATCTGAGCTACACATGCTAATGGCTTTTAATGTAAGTCTATTTTATGGTGAATTCTACAACCAACTAGTGTCTTCACAATCAAGGCCTTCAATTCCTCAGTGACCAGATGAAGTCCTCTATGGCACATGAGATGTTGAAGACTCTTTCTGTTGCTAAGAATTTGTGACAAAATAATTTTTATTCTCTGTGTTTAATCACCTAATGGAACTTTAAAAACTAAACTGATTGAATATTTGATCATTTAAAACCTGATGCAATTTATAAACATAAAAGCATGCATTTCATTCAATGAAATTTTTAATGATAATATCTTTATTAAAATGTCTTTTCTTTCTTTGGTTTCATAGTGTATTAGTATACATGAATACTTTTGGTAACTACAAAGAAACATTTTCAAAGATGACAAAATAACAATAACTGTGTTCCTATTTTTTCTAAGGAATCAGAACCTCTAGGAGGGGTATCCAGGAGTGGAAATTCAAGTATCTCAGGTCAATCTTATTGATAATATCTCATGATCATGAATGTTAGACAACATGGACTTAAGTTCTAAGACGTAAGACATGTTGAAAATTAAAAGCACTTTCAGAGTCTGTTCAAAGATACTATAAGATTTCAAGGCTTGGGAGAAACAAAATTTTTCCCCTTTCATAAATCAGTCGAGAGAGAAAGTGATCTTCATTTGTCAGGCAATTCTGTTTGCCTTCAGTAGCCTAGGATAGTCGTGTGTGGTCCAAGTCTGATGTCCATTCTTATCCATCTCTCAAGTAACAAGAACCAGGCTTTATTTGGGTGGTCAGTGTTCATGTAAAGCTTAATTGTAAGGGCAGAGATGTACATTGAGGACCGGAAGATGACACTCATTCTGTCATATATACCATATCAGTCCTGCTTTCCTTTTCAGTAGAAATTGATCTATTTTTTAGCTATTTATCTATTTACATCTCTAGTATTAATTCCGAACGAAAGCATCCTTTCAGAATGTACATTTTTAGAGCCACATTTAAAAAAAATGAGGTTGGACAATTAAGTTAGGGAACTCATCCTAGACAAAGGGCTACTTACCTCACTGCTGAAGAGTGCTTTGAATAGTGGGCTGGCAGCTGGAGTTGGTGCATAGCTTCACAGGGGGAGTACGTGAGAGGTGACACTAGTGATATTCATCAATGAGGTAGGTAGCAAATGTAATTGGCAGACCTTGTATATTCACCCAGTTCCATAGTTTCTTAAATAAAATAGGGCATGTATAAAAATATTACTCATTGAAGGCTACTAAATTCACACATGTATTGTTTTTACTTTTATTTTACATATTACTTTAGAAACTTTACTATGCATCATGTGCTATGTGTAATGTTGGGAATAACTCGGTAAGAAAACAAAATATTCTCACTGTCTTGCAGAGACATTTGGTACACTGATGGAAGTTAGTAACTATTAATAAATGGAAAATCTACCTTGTGCATAATGATTTTCCACAGAAACTCTGAGTTGACTTCCCTCATCTCATGTGTTATATAACTTAGTTCTTGTAAAAATCTTGTTAGATTCACAGCAGTTCCATACTTTAGCCATAATGAAAGTAGTATTTAGTAAGAAAAGCGTATAGTGTTTTTTGAAAAATTGAGATAACTTTAGAAAATTCAAAATTCACTATTTTTTAAAGTATACAATTACATAGCCTGAGTATATTCACAACACTGTGCAATTATCACCACTATCTAATGATAGAAAATTTCTCTCACCTCTCACACTCCAAAAAACTCCCATGTACTTCTCAATTCCCCTCTCTATACAGTCTTGGTAATCACTAATCTACTTCTTGTCTTTATGTATTTTTCTAATCTGTGCAGTTTAAATAAGTAGATCTATCTGACTTTCATTTGAATGATAATAAACTATAAATGACACATACACACATCTGTACAGTTTGCAGTCTTTTGTGACTGAGTGCTTTCATTTAACATGATGTTTAAAATGTTATCAAGGTTCACTCATATTGTAACATGTATCAGTATTTCTTAACTTTTTATCTTGGTCATTTGTAAGTCTTCTTTAGAGAAATGTCTATTCATATCCTTTCCCCACTTCTAGATTAGGTTACTTGTATTTTTATTTTTGAGTTTGAAGTATTCTCATGTAATATGGATATTAGACATTCATCAGATATACAGGGTAGCCATAAAGTTCATAAACAATTTAAAATTGCACACTACTTTAAATTGCACACTAAGTTTAAGGCCACCCTGTATAACGTGCAAGTGTTTTCTCACATGTTTAGATTGGTTTTTCACTTTCTTCACTGTTTCCCTTTCATTCACAAAATAACGACATTTCAGTGAATGATAACTTATGTTTCCTTTGTTGCTTGTGCTTTTGGTGTTGTATATAACAAAATTACTTTCAAATATAAGTTCACAGAGATTTACATTTATGTTTCCTTTTAGGGGTGTATAGAATGAGTTGTTACATTTAGATCATTGATCTATTTTGAGTTAATTTTAAACTACAAATTGTACAGCTGTGTGAAAATGTTTCATTTCTTTATAATCTTACCCTGTAAGTTTTCTCCATTTTCAAGTTATTTATTTATTCATTTTGTACACTTTTAACTTCATTAAAGACTAAGATACAAATATGCCCATTAGCCTAGGCTTTCACAGGGTCAGGCTCACCAACATTGCTGTCTTCATCCTCATCCAAATCTTATCCCCACTGGAGGATCGTCAGGGCCAACAATTGTCATGAATCTGTCATCTCCTATAATGACAATACCTTCTTCTGAAATACTCTTGCTGGATGAACTTGAGGCTGTTTTACAGTTAACTTTGTTTTGTAATAAGGCGAAGGAAAACACTCTAAAATAACAATAAACTGGAAAGTACAACAAATACATAAACCAGTAACAGTCATATACTATCATTATCAAGTGTTATGAACTGTGTGTTATAGTTTTATATGATTAGCAGCACACTAGGTTTCTTTACACTAGCATCAGAACAAACATATGAGTAATGTCTTATATTATGACATTAGGATGGCTACAACATCACTGGGCAGCAGGAAATTTTCAGGTCCATGATAATCTTGTGGACTAATCATCATATAAGAGGTCCATTGTTGGCCAAAATGTCATTATGTAGCACACGACTATGTTTTACAATTTTTCCATTTTCTTTCTAGGATTGATTTCTGGGTTTATAGTGTTGTTGTCAGAAAATAACTTAGGATGATTTCAATCTTCTTAAATGTTTTAAAACTTGTTTCATCACCTAAGACATGATTTATCCTAGAAAATATTTCATGTACACGTGAGAAAATATGTATGTTCTTTTTCTAATGAGTGAAAATTACTTTACAGATCATGTCTCAGTCTTATTGGACCACTCTAATAAAATACCTTAGATTGGAAAATTTATAATAAACAGAAGTTTATCGCTCACAGTTCTGAGGCTGGACAGTCTAAAATCAAGGTGCATGCTGATTCAGTGTCTGCTTAGGGCTCGTGCTCACAGAGATAGCACATTCTTGCTGCAATAAGACATGATGAAAGGGTCAAACTCCCTGGGGCCCCTTTCATAAATGCTCTAATTCCTTTCATGACAGCTCCATCCTCATGCCCTAATGATATCCTAACATCCCCATCCATGAATACTATTACATTGAGAAGTAGGTTTCCGCAGTTGAATTTTGTGGAATCATAAAGATTAAACAAGAATTCGGCCCATTCCAGTGTTTTAGGCCAATGATTTAGCCCAATGGTTTAGGCTCAAGTCTCTTATTTATATTGATTTTCTATTTGGATATCCACCCATCATTGAAATTAGGGTATTGCACTCTCCTACTGCTATTGTATCACTGCCAATTTCTCCTTTCAAATATTCAAATCTGTCAATACTTTGTATGTAGGTGTTTTGATGTTTGTTGCATACATATAGTTGTTATATCTACCACCTAATTACCATGATTTAATAACCTGGTTTGCTTCTAGAGAAAGTTTTAGACATACAGCCTATCTTGTCCATATAAACATAGCGTACTTTTAGCATAAAATATCATTTGCCTATTCCTTTACATTTAGCCTATTATTTCCAAAAATTAGAAAAGATCCTTTAATAGACAATGTGTCATAAATTCTTCTTAAAAACTTGCATAGCCACTGTATGCTTTTTGACTGAAAAGTTCAGTGCATTTATATTTAAGGTTATTACTGATAGATGAGGACTTATTACTACCAATGTCTTGATTTTTTAATGTTTTGAATTTTTTTGTTTGTTTGTTTGTTCCTCTCTTCCTAACTTGGTATCTTCTTCTGTTATTTGAAAAGTTCTTCTGTTGATTTCTTCTCTTCCTTTATTCATTATGTTTTGTGTATCCATTATAGTTTGTTCCTTATGGTTACCCTGAGGCTTGTGTATGATATCTTTTAGTTTTTAACCATATATTATATGTTGATGAATTAACCTCAATCATATAGAAAACCTCTACAGATTTATTTCCACCACCCACATACACATTTTGTATTTTAAGGTCCATGTTTGCTTCTTTTCATTCAAGCATTCATTAACAAGTTTCATTTATTTACATTTCCATATTCCTGTTAAGTAATTTACTCACAACCATTCACAGTGCTGCATTACCTGTATTTGTCTAATCAGGGGTCCTCAAACTACAGCCCGCGGGAGACAAGCGGCAGTGTGAATTGTATTTGTTCTCATTTTGTTTTTTACTTCAAATAAGACATGTGCAGTGTACATAGGAATTTGTTCATAGTTTTTTTTTTCTTTTTTTTAAACTATAGTCCGGCCCTCCAATGGACTGAAGGTCAATGAACTGCCCCCTGTTTAAAAAGTTTGAGGACCCCTGGATATGTTTATCTCTACCAGGGAGATACACACTTTCATGTCGATATAGGCATGTCTATTTTATGTTTTTAAATAATTTTCTTATGTATTTTCTATAAGACACAAAATACTTTCCCAGACTTTGTCTAGGAAAAACTCCTTCATTTTTAAAGATAGGGAATTTTAGGTATAGTATCTTGATTTGCAGAGTATTTTTTTGTCAGCACTTTGAGTTTATCTCTATCATCCCACTCTTTCTTGGTCCCAACATTTCTACCAAGAAGTACACTGATAATTGTCTGGGCTTCCCTTATGAATGATAAGTTGCTTTTGCCTCACTACTTTTAAAATTTTAAGTGTGTTTTTTGTTGTTGTTTTAATTTTTGAGACAGAATCTCACTCTGTAACCTGAGCTAGAGTGCCCTGGAGTCAGACTAGCTCACAGCGAAGTTAAACTTCTAGACTTAAGTGCACTGCACCCCAAGTACCCGGGACCACAGGAGCCTGTCACAATGCCCAGATGATTTTTCTATCTTATTAGAGAAGGGGTCTTACTTTGCTCAGGACTTCAAGATCTACTGACCTCAAGCAATCCTCCCACCTTAATGTCCCAAAGTGCCAGGATTAGAAGCATGAGCCACTGGATCCAGCTAGTAGCTATATTTTATCCTACCACACTTGTGTTTCTCTCCACTGTTGTCTTCAGTTTTCCTCCACTTTCTCAAATGGAGTGTAAGCCTTGTGGTTGTTCTAAACTCTACTCTGCTATGTTCTGTAGAAGACATGGTGATACGGTAGCCACAAATGGCTATAGGGAGTTATCGTATATTCCTTTAATTAGTTCTTAGTCTTTTATGGCTTGAGACCATCAACAGTTCTGTTTATCTGTTTCTTTCTTTGCTAAAAAATGAAGAGTAGCGATTGCTGAATTCATGTTTTTTCTTTCTCCATGCTTTTCTCTCTCCTTATGAGAAGTTTTAGAGGATTTTTCTCTAATAGTCATCTAAAATTTTTAGTGGTTCTCATAGTGGTTCTCCTGAAGGTAAAGCTTATGAAATTTTATTTCTCCCCCTACTCTCAGGATGTGTCCCATGGAAATTTGATTTCTCAAGCTAGTCTACTCTTAGTTCAAAGCAATTGGCTAATTTTACTTTAGTATTGCAATGAGACTTTAGCTGTGGCTTCTCCCCCAGTAGGATACAATTCTCCATATTCACATGTCTGTTTTCACACTTTCTGTATACCCTGTGAAGCTAATTTGCTGATCAATATGAGAATATGTATTGATTTTCAGTTTGTTCAGCTTCTTTTTCTGGATGTGAGAATAAGAATTTTTTTACCCCTTTGTTTTGTTTCATTTTTCCATTGAGACAGAGTCTCATTCTATTGCCCTGGGTAGAGTGTCGTGGTGTAATTATAGTTCTTCCCAAACTCGTGGATGGCAATCCTTTTGCCTCAGCCTCCCGAGTATCTGGGTCTACAGGCACCCACCATGATGCCTGCCTAATATATTTTTAGTAGAGAAAGGGTCTTGCTATTCTCAGGCTATTCTGAAACTCTTGAGCTCAGGTAATCCACTCCCCTCTGCCTGCCAATGTGCTAGTATGACTGGTGTCGGGTACCATACCTGTCCTGAGAATGAGAACATTAACTTGCAAGCTATTTATACATCCCATTCAAAACTGGAGGTAAGTCACTTTTTACTTTTTATATAAGGTATAAATTTTCTTTTCTTTCTTTCTTTTTTTTTTTTTTAGAGACAGAGTTTTAATCTCTTGCCCTTGGTAGAGTGCTGTGGCATCACATCTCACAGCAACCTCCAGCTCTTGGGCTTAGGTGATTCTCTTGCCTCAGCCTCCCGAGTAGCTGGGACAACTGGCACCAGCCACAATGCCCAGCTATGCTATTTTTTGTTGCAGTTTGGCCGGGGCTGGGTTCACCCCCGCCACCCTCAGTATATGTGGCTGGTGTCCTACTCACTGAGCCACAGGTGCCACCCCAAAACTATAATTTTTCTATCACTACCATATTAATTGCCACAAACTTAGTGGGTTAAACAAACCAAAATCAATTATTTCACAGTGCTAGAAATCAGAAGTAAAAAATGGGTTAGCAAGGCTGCCTTTCTTCTGAAGGCTAGGTCAGAATCTAATTCTTGACCTTTTCTATTATCTGTAAGCTGCCTGAATTCCTTGCCTGAAGACATCACTCTCCATTTGTTGTTGAAAGCTCAGGGAGCTTCAGTCTAGGGCCATTTGTTCTTTGTACAAAAATTCAGTTATTCAGACAATGAGAATTGCCAATGGATAAAATGAGTTTGTTGAATTTTTTTTTTATTGTTTCAGTTCAATTGAGGTACAACAATTTAGGTTTGAATGTTTGCATTTTTTAGGCTGTCCCTCTTATAATTGTGTCCTGCCCCCAAGAGGGGTGCCATACACCCTAACATTGTGACCATTCAGTGGGAGTACACCCATCTACCTCCTCCCTTCCCCCCATGTTCCACCTTGAATTGATTTGAGTTTATTTCTTATGTGGGCATGTATTAAATCATCTACTGGCTTCATATTACAATTGTGTAAATTGGATTCTTGCTTCTCCCTTCTTGTGATACTTTACTAAGAAGAATGTGTTCCAAATCCATCCAGGTTGATATAAAAGTTGTAAAGTCTCCGTCTTTCTTATGGCTGAGTAGTATTCCATGGTATACATATTCCACAGCTTGTTAATCCATTCCTGGGTTGATGTGCATTTAGGTTGTTTCCACATTTTGATATTTGTAAATTGAGCTACAATAAACAATATAAGCAAATGTCCTTATGAGAAAAGGATTGGTTTTTCATCTGAGTAGATGCCTAGTGATGGATTGCAGGATCAAAATGGAGGTCTACTTTGAATTTTGTGAGGATTCTCCATTCTTCCTTTCAACAATGTTGTATTAGTTTGCAGTCCCACAAACAGTGTAAAAGTGTTCCCGTCTCTCCACATCCACGCTAGCATCAGCAAGCTTTGGGACTCTGTGATGTGGGCTGGTCTCACTGAGGCTAGGTGATATTTCATGGTGGTTTTGATTTTCATTTCTTTAATGATCAAAAATGATGAGCTTTTTTTCAAATGTTTGTTAGTCATTGGTATGCCTTCCTCAGAGAAGTTTTTGTCATATCTCTTGCTCTTTGGTAAATGGGATTGTTTGCTCTTTTTTGTTGTTGTTGATCAATTTGAGTTTTCAGTAGATTCTAGTTATCAACTCTTTGTTAGATTCATATCCTGCAAGTATCTTTTCCCATTCTGAAGGTTGTCTTTTTGCCTTAGTTGTTGTTTCCATAGCTGTGCAGAAGCTTTTCATCTTAAGTACGTTCTATTTGTTTATTTTTGTTGTTGCAATTGTTGCTGAAGTCTTTATCATGATATCTTTCTTCAGTCTAACACATTTAAGAATTTTTCCCCATATTTTCTTCTAAGATTTTTATCATTTCATGCCTTAGATTTAAATATTTTATTCATGTTGAGTTAATTTTTGTAAACGGTGAAAAGTGTAGGTCCAGTTTTATTCTTTTACATGTGCTCATCCAGTTCTCTCAGCACCATTTATCATGAATAGGGTTTCTTTTCCCTCGTGTATTGTCTGTGCCCACTGTGGCACCCCATCATTGTGTGAATAAAAACAGCCGGGACATGGATTGAAGGTACAAGCCTGCAAGAGTTGGGCTTCCTGTCTATCTTCCGAGAGCCCCAGGAAACCTATCTTGGCTTTTTATCTTGGCGTGGGAGTTCACGTGGTAGGATCACATGTTCAATGATTGCTAAGTGCTCTTTCTGCTCTGGCTCAACTCCTATCCTGTTGCCCTACAAATGTTACAAAGCATAACACTTGCTTCCTAACGAGCTACTGGTCTTATCTCATTAAGGCATGCAGCTGTTTGAGGGCTTGTCTCTGATTGCAAACCATCTCCATGCCGGCTAGGAGATTGTCTTGCTCCTATCACCTTCTTCAAGAGCTGGCGGCTGCTTCTATCAGCCTGGTGCTTGGTCTCCTACATATCCCCCCTTTTTTGTATTCAAAGACATTTCTGAGAAGGCAAGGGAGAAAAGTTTTTGTTGATCACCTCAATTTTTCTCCTCCCTAAGGAGCTCTTCTTCTTGTTAGGTCATGAAAAAACATAGACTAACCATTAGTGAAGTCAATGAGGGTTTTCACAAAAGAAAAGGAAAGGAAACCAGTAACATCATTAGAAATCTAAGCTCTCCCACGCCGAGAGAATGGGGAACTCTCTGTCCAGCCCCAGTTGGCAGAATCCTGTATGAATCCTTTCTTTCTGATTAGAAACTCCAACTGCTGTTAGGGAAAAGGGATGCTGATCACTCCAAGCTACTGCCTGCTGAAACTGGACAATGATATGGGGTGAGTGGGAAGTTAGATGTTCCCCAGAGGAGATTAGTCCAAGGTTCATAGTAAATAGAAATGTACATTAAATTTTCTCTACAATAAATTAAACAGTTTACTATAACTTTTTACTTTATAAACTCTGCAATATTCATTTTCTATTCTCATAATTTCTAACACAGGATCCCATGGATGGGGACTCTAATGTTTTACTGTGATGTAGAAATAGTTACCATAGTTTTCGACTGTTGAAGTAAATCTCGACCCCACAAATTAATAGTAATATCAGCCAAATTGAATTTGAGCATTTTGACCATCTGTTCCTATACAGGTTAAAGGCAATATACTTTGAAAGATTGAATTTAAAGTTCCTATTCTTGTAAAAGTAACATCAACTATCTGTTTGGCCACTCCTTGGACCACTGATTTAAAGTTATGACAGAGACATGGGCACCAATATCTAACAGACCAGTAAAGGACCTATCTTTCAAAGTGAGTATTAATTGAGGCCTTTTCTTATCAATAGAAGTTTGCCAAAAAATACTGTTTGTACCACTGAAATAATCAGTACATTTTTTTCCAGTACTTCATAATTTAATGTGAAGCAGGAACAGCAATTGAGCAATTTTTTATCTGGCTAAAATTTGGGTGGTTGGTTTACTGAGATCATGATCTGTATATCTCCTAAGAAGTCACCACTGACAACATTTGTGTGGACAAACACCCCATGACATGCTAAACTACTCTTTCCTAATGATAACCCAATAGTACCTTGGGGAAGAGGACCACATATTCCTGTTTTCAATTTTTTTGTTCCCACGTTGGGAAGTAAAAGAACATTATCACATGCTGGTAATTCTAAAGTGGCAGTACCTGGGGTGGTGTGTTGAAGGGATTGGACAGGCTTAAGTTGCTGATGAGTGGGAGAACTCCAGACCTGTATTCTTTGCCTGTGGGCTCCATGGTGGGTCCAATTGATAGTTTCCCTGCTGTAAAGGTGATCCACTTTTATCAAATTGGGAATGGCACTCCTTTTTCCAATAGGTCTCCTTTTTACACCTGGGCATACACCTGGGGATTTGTACCCCCCCTTGCCTTCTTTGATTATTAAATGGGAGATTTCTTTTTCAATAGGCATTCTCACTGCCATTCTTACTCCAACACTTTCTACTATATGGCCCAGCTTCCCACAATTATAGCATTTAACAAAATCTGATATGAACCCATCTTTTAGGGCAGCAGCAAAAAGATTAGCTTTATAAGGTTCAGTTCCCACATCAGAGCATGCTCGTATGTATTCCTTTACAGGGGCACTCTTTGCCATTAGAGGACTCAAAACTTTGACACTCAGAACTAGCATTCTCAAATGCTAAAGTGTAGAAAAGCATATCTCTAAGTTCTGGCTGGGCAACAGCTTTATCTACTGAGGTTTTTAATTGAGCCAGAAAATCAGTGTAAGGTTCATTTCCAGATTCCATTACCTTAATAAAATCTCCTGAGCCTGAACTTTTTCCCTGGCTTTAACACAGCACAGCTTTGTTTGTACTATAGCTACATCATTGTATTAAAGTTGTCTCTGAATCCCAGTGCATTGACCAGATCTAGTGAGTTGTTCCAATGTTATAGAAACACCTCTCTGCTGGTTTTGGCAACTCATCAGTTTGCCTCTTCCCCCCACCAAGTTTTAAGTTGTAAATACTGTCCAGATTCAAGAATAGTTCTGGCTATCATGTCCCAATCATAGGGAATAAGTTGCTGCTCTTCCCCCCCCCCCTTAAGCAAATAACTTTATTATCATTCCTTTTCAAAGAACAGAAGAAAATTTAGAAAACATGTAAAACACAAACAGCTGTGATTCAGGGGGTAAATGAGGAAATGACACAGCCCTTAAATGGAAGGGCCTCCACAATGGTCTGTGCTGCACCAGGGTTCTGTTAAAAGGGCATGTTCCTCCACCCCAGCCCAGAAGGAATTTGCCTTTTTAAAACAAGCTCTCTCACTAATAGCCTATAAGGCCTTACCCTAATATCTTAGAATTGGTAACAATTCCTCTCTTCAAAACGCCAGGCTGAACAAGACTATCCTAAACTAATACTCAAGAATAGCATACCCAATACCACCTGTTGTTTGTCAGGATCTCAAACTTTGGAGGAAACACATTCCGCCTGTCATGTTTTTTTTTTCTCTCTAAGGGCACCTGTCTAAATTTGGAACTGTGCTTCCACAGGTGTTTTATTAGGCCTGCACCTTATTCCCCACCTAGAGTCATGTTTCCCTTTGTATGATATCAGGTGGAGAATAAGTCAAAGAAGGTGGCAAGAGACTCCTAAGCAACAGGACATGCTTATTCCTAGAAGGTAACTCCAACAATACCCTAGGAGGCTGCTGCCCTGTGAGGAAATCAAGACAGAAAGGGGGTAGAGAGGTGTCTGAAGGTGATGACCATGTTGGGTAGCTAGGGCAGGCCTGGGGTGGTAGATAGCTTGAATAGTACTGGAATGGAGACAGCCATCCCAGCATCCTTGTGTAGCAGCTGCTGGTGACAGGAAGCCCTCCCTCCTTCCTCACAGGAAATGCTTTGCAGTGGGCCAGTGACTTCACTTGTCCTTCATCTGAAGAGGCCTTCATGGGAGGGAGGGAAAAGGGAATACGTGTGGCCACTGTGGGTCACCATCTCCAGGGCTGCCAAGCCTTAGGGTTTGGGTTCACTTGGGGCCGAGGCACTCCACAATCCCACTGCCCTTCATGCCATCAAAGAAGAAGTTGCTATGGGGAGGATCCCTTTGAGACAGAACCTTCACAATTTCTTGTGCTAAAATCCCTCCAACCACTGCACACACTGGGGTCATCTCGGAGAAACAGTACCTGACAAAGTCCTCAGGGAGCAGCTCAGGACTGACACCCAGTGAGTCAAGCACATCATTTCATATCTGCAGCAAAAACTCAGAATCTTCCCCATACATGTCACAACTGGGATCTCTTCCTTTATCTGTGTGGAATTTCAGGAGCTCTTGAAGGAGAAAGTAATCAGAAGTTGTGCACTTCAGAGCAGCCTTTGCTTTATCACTGCTCCAGTCTACCTCCAGTGTTTCTTTCACAGGGCAGAAGACCACCTTCTTTTTGACCAATGTTGTCTCAGAAGAATCAGGTTTTGCTCTCTTGGTGTCAGATCCATCTTCTACTCCTTGGCTAGCTTTGGCCACTTTGGTTTTCTCCTCTACAAACTCTTCTCCAAGATTGGCAAATGTATATCCATGGTAGCCAAAAACATCTCCTGTAAAGAATTTGATGATATTTTTGTGACAGATCTGATCAATTTTAACCATGGCATCCCTGGGTGTGAAAGTCCCTGCAATATGCCTCTAGAAAATGAGGACTGCATGCCATACTGTATTATGGCCTGTTTTAAATCTTTTAAGGTCTTAAAAATTCATATGGTGATCAAAGCATTGGCCTCCTTGAGGGTACTGCAGATTAGGAGGAATATCAGTAATGTAATAGGGAAAAGCCCTAAAGTATCTTCAAAAGTAAAATCACCTGTTTTATGACCCCCCAACAGGGTTTTCATAACAGAGTTTGTGGGAAGACTATCTTCACAGGAAGGTGCTTAGGGCAATGTTGGAGGATCTGCATTAATAGTTTTATCTGTGATGTTATTCAATTGGTCTTCTAACTGTTTGACCTGAGTCACAATAGTAGCAATTGAGGCATTTCCCTGTTTAATAGTATCTATATCACACACTTCTTCCTCTGAGGAAGAACTAAAAGAACTCTCATAAATATTGTATTTTCTCTTTTTTTGGAATTTTGTTCAGTTTATTACCCCATTTTTTACCAATAGGTGATGTACTCCTCTTTGTTGACACTAATGTAATCATTGCCAAGAACAAAAAGTCTTCCATTAGTGGTTTCCCTTGACATTTTACCAAATCCTCAGCCTCCAAGTACAGTTTTCTGATTTGACCCCAAGAGGGAAAAGTAGAATTAGTGGTTCTTGAGAGAGGCAAGGTATTACATCTTTCTTTCGTCCCCTATCTTTATCTTTCCTATCTTCCTCAAATTGAACCTTCTGCACCACCTCATTACTTTCCTCATCAGTTTCTGATTGTTGCAACTCTGCGGTCACAAAATTACCCATCATTTCCTACTATTTGCCAAAGGTCCCGCTTAGTCTGAGAGCAGTTCTCTCTTTGACTAAAAGAAATCAAAGGTTGCACTTTAACCCAAGCACAGCTCCCCCTTTGGCTAAAACTCCCCTTGCTTTCTGCCGAAGGTTTCACTTACTCTCAAATGTACTCTCTCCTGTCCGCATCCAGAATCCTGCCAACTACACCATTTGTCAATGCACATCCATTATCCCATCCTCATCACCATTATGTCAGTGCCCATTATAGAATCCTCTCACAAAGTGAATAAAAACAGCCAGGACATGGATTGAAGGTACAAGCCTGCAAGACATGGATTGAAGGTAGAAGCCTGCAAGAGTTGAGCTTTCCATCTGTGTCCCAAGAGCCCCAAGAAACCTGTCTCTAGGTCTTTTACTGAAACCTCATACAACAGGAGTGGGGGCACATGTACTAGGATCACATCTTTAATGGTTGCTGTGTGTTCTTTCTGCCCTAGCACAATTCCTATTCTGTTGCCCTACAGAATGTTACAAAGTATAACATTTGCTTGCTAATGCGCTGCTGATCTTATCTCATTAACACATGCAGCTGCTTGAGGGCTTGTATCCCGGGCGGGGAAATATCTCCAAGCTGGCTAGGAGATTGTCTTGCTCTTATTGCCTTCTTCAAGAGCTAATGGCTGCTTCTATCAGCCTGGGGCTTGGTCTCCAACAGTGTATGCTTTTGTTTGGCTTATCAAAGATCAGATGGCATGTAGAGACTGGTTTCACTTCTTATTTTCTATTGTCTTCTATATGTCTATGTCTCTATTTTTTTGCCAATACCATGCTGTTTTGATTACTGTGGCCCTGTAATGTAGCCTAAAGTCTGGTAGGGTGATGCCTCTAGCTTTGTTTTCATTACAAAGAATAGCCTTGGCTATCCAGGGTGTTTTTCTGGTTCTGTACAAAATGAAGTACTATTTTTTTTTTCAGTACTTCAAAGTATGATGTTGGCAGTATAATGGGGATTGCATTGAATCTGTAGATTTCTTTGGGTACAATAGACATTTCAACAGTGTTGATTCTTCCTAGCAAAAATCATTGTATACTCTTCCATTTTGTTATTATCTTCTGCTATTTTTTCCCCTTAGATTTCCATAATTCTCTTTGTAAATATCCTTCACCTTTTCGTTAGGTGTATTCCTAAGTATTTCATTTTCTTTGAATATACTGTGAAGTGAATTATGTCCTTGATTTAGTTTTCAACTGGCTGTTATTGCATACACAAAGGCTACTAATTTGTGGACATTGATTTTTATAGCCTGAGACATTAATGTATATTGTAATCACTTCCCTAAGTTTTTTGGTTGAGTCTCTTGGGTTTTATAAGTATAAGGACAGATCATCAGCAACAAGCAGGGTTTGACCTTCTCTGTCCTCATTTGGATGCCCTGTAGATACTTCTCTTTGCTGATTGCACTGCCAAGAATTTCCAGCAAAATATTGAATGGTGATAATGGACATTGTTTATTTTTATTTTTATTATTAAATTATAACTGTGTACATTAATGCATTTATGGGGTACAATATGCTGATTGGATATACAATGCAGAAAGCTTACATCAAACTTGTTAGCATAACCATCACCTCACTTATTTGTTGTGGTAAGATATTTATACTCTACCATTAATTGTTTTAAGTGGAGCACTGTATTATGCACATTAGATGAGGTGCCATCACATATCCTCCATCTTCCTAAACCACCCTTACCCTCTCCTTCCTTTTCCTTCTTTCTTGCTGGACTACAGTTTTGTTTTACTATTGGCATGAATGCATAGGTGATTATATAACCATTTCATTAAAGTACATTGGATACTTTTCTTCCATTCTTGATATACTTTACTAAGAAGAATAAGTTCCAGTTTTATCCAGGTAAACAAAAAAGATGTAAAGTTTCCATCTTTTTCATTGCTGCATAGTATTCCGTGGTATACATATACCCTCTTTTGTTAATCCATTCATGGGTAAATGGGTACTTGGGCTCTTCCCTGACTTGGCAATTAAGAATTGGGCTATAAAAGGAGACACAGCAAGATGGAAGCTGAGTAACAGCTTCCTTGCAACTGGGCACAGTGAATCTGGGGAGACAAGACTCCAGGCATCTCTGGCTAGTGGGATCTGCCCATAAACATCCCTTCGAGGACACAGGGAGTCAGCAAGAGACTTATGGACCTCAGGAGGAGGACAAAAGCAGTGGAAAACTGGCAAGTGGTTACGTGTATTCATTTGGTCTAATCCCACCAACAGCTATAAGTACAGCAGCAGTGAGATTGCAACCTGGAAAGACCTTACCTGTGAGCTGCTTTGGTTTTTTGGAATTGGCACTCAGTTGAACTACCTTGGGAGAACTTGGGCAAGAGTATGGAGGACTTTAAGCATTGTCTATGGTCCCAGACTGAGCTGCTGAGGCAGACAGAGCTAGTAGGGTTCGGCTGTGGGCTGTGCAGAGCCATTGTGGGAGAACTGCCCCAGCAAGCTCTGCCCTCAGAGTTTCAGAGCAAGGATCAGGTGAGAGCTAGTAATCTAGTGATGGAGCATCCTAAAGATGGGTCAGAGATGCCTGGCAGCCTTAGCCTTCAGGAGCATAAGTGAGACTGGTTTTGGCACAGTGGTTAAGTGGATAGCCACTTCAGGAGTGATCCCAGTGAGAAGCACTTTCCTGGGAAAGCTTCTGCTTAGCCAAGTTTAGCAGTTTAAAGTTTCCTTTACGTGGGCTAAGGAGAGACTTAGGCTCTCCACTTTATGCTCTTCACCCTTCAGGGTTTGAGAAATCAGCAGAGGCGTCTAGTCTCCATTTCGTACAAGTGTATCAGCATTGTGATTAATATCTCATACCCCTGAAGATCACCTATTGCCCAGACAATATTCAGCAAGATATAGATACTGCTTTTGTTGTTGTTGTTGTTTTGTTTTTTAATTTCAATGTACTTCCTATAGATTTTTCTTTTCTTTCTTCATTTTTCTAGTTTAAATATTATTTCCAATTTTTGCCTTTTTCAACAATTAGAAGTTCATTTTTGCTAGTGTTTCTACCACTATTATTTGTTTTTTTTCCCCAATTTTATTCCAAAAAGTTTTCTGTTTGCTTGTTTTGGTTTGATTTATAGCATTTTAATCTTTCCTCTCTACTTGGTAGAGGTGAGGTACTGTGTCTGAACAGGCTAGCAAAGAGCTGCTGACCTCAAGGGAACCCCCCAACCTGTAACCCCCAGAATTTGGGGGTTTTTAAGTTTGGGTCAAAGTACCCTATTGTACACCTACATTGCTCTGTCTCATTCTTTCTGTGCCCCTCTTATTTTTGTCAATATTCCCTTTTACCCACTCCCTTTCTTTTCTCATTTTTCTCCTCTCTCTCTTTTTCTTTCTTTTTCCCTTCTTGCTCTTCAACCTTCTCATGCTTCTGGTCCTGTACCAAAAGGACTCATCGAAAACCTGCTCCAGAGGCACAGCAACTTAAAGAACAAGAGAAAGTGAAAGGAAAGTTAGGGCAAGGAAACACATAAAAGAAATCACTCATGAGAAAGAATCAGCAGAAAAATCCTGGCAACATGAAAAACCAGTCCACAGCAACCCCCTCCCCGAAGGGACACTGAGTTGGCTACTGCAGAGGATTCCACCTATAAAGAAATGTTAGAAATGACAGAAAGGGAATTTAGAATACAGATGAAAACAATGATGGAAATGATGGAAACAATGAAGGAAGCTGCTGACAAAGTGGAAAATAACCAAAAGGAAATAAATAAAACAGAATTAAATAAGACATGAACAGTATGAAGAACAGAAAGGATATACCAGAGCTGAAGGAACTGAAGAAGTCAATTAGGGAACTTAAAGATGCAATAGAAAGTATCAACAACAGATTAGACTATGCACAAGAAAGAATTTCAGAGGTAGAGGACAAAGCTCTTGACATAACTCAGATATTTAAAGAGGCAGAAAAGAAGAGAGAGAAAGCAGATGTTCAATGACAGAATTATGGGACTTTATGAAGCATTCAAACATACGAGTTTAGGTATCCCAGAAGAGGAAGAAGAATGCCCCAGGGGAATGGAAGCCATACTAGAGAATAGTATAAATGAAAATTTTCCAAACACACCAAGGATTCTGACACACTTCTTTTTTTGTTTGTTTTTATTGTTGGGGATTCATTGAGGGTACAATAAGCCAGGTTACACTGATTGCAATTGTTAGGTAAAGTCCCTCTCTGACACACTTCTTTCAAAAGGATATTGGACCCCAGGTCACCTCAACTCTAACCGAGCTTCTCCGGAGACACATTGTGATGAACCTGTCCAAAGTCAAGACAAAAGAAAAGATTCTACAAGCTGCCAGGAATAAGTGCCAGTTGACCTACTGGGGAAATTCCATCAGGGTGACTGCAGACTTCTCTAATGAAACTTTCCGAGCAAGAAGACAATGGTCATCTACCTTTAATCTACTTAAACAGAACAATTTCCAGCCCAGAATTCTATATCCTGCTAAGCTAAGCTTTAAAATTAATGGAGAAATCAAATAATTTACCATATACAAACGCTGAGGAAATTTGCCACAACATGACCAGCTCTAAAGGAAATACTTCAACCTGTTCTACACACTGATCATCACAATGAATCAACAGAAAAGTAAGAACTCAGCAATTAAAGGTCAGAACCTAACTTACACACTGACGCAAAAGATAAAAACTAAGCAATGGACTCACACAAAATAAGATGAATAGAACATTACCTCACTTATCAATTATATCAGTAAATGTTAATAGCTTGAATTCCCCACTGAAGAGGCATAGATTTGCTGAATGGATTAAAAAACAAAAGCTATCCATTTGTTGTCTGCAAGAAACACACCTAGCTTCAAAAGACAAATTAAAACTCCAAGTTAAGAGTTGGAAGACAATTTTTCAGATAAATGGAATTGTCTGAAAAGAGAAGTTGCAATCTTATTTTCAGATACATGTAGATTTAAAACAACTAATGTCAAAAAATACAAAGATGATCGCTTTATATTGGTCAAGGGAAAAATACAACAAGAAGATATTTCAATTCTAAATATTTATGCACTCAAATTAAATGCTCCCAGATTTTTGAAACAGACCTTACTTAGTCTGAGCAATATGATATTCTATAATACCATACTAACAGGAGACTTTAACACTCCTCTTACAGAGGTGGACAGATCCTGCAAACAGAAATTAAACAAAGATATAAGGGACTTAAATGAGACCATAGAACAAGTGTGCTTCATAGATGCATATAGAACACTTCATCCCAAAGACAAATAATATACATTCTTCTCATCACCCCATGGAACACTCTCCAAAATTGATCATACCCTAGGACACAAAATAAACCTCAACAGAATCAAAAGAATTGAAATTGGGGAGGGAGACAAGATGGCGGACTGAAGCCAGCTTTCAACAGAGGCTCCCGTCCAGAAGGAGAGTTAAGGGACAGGAATTTAGTAAGTATCCTGGTGGACTTGAGCCTCACCAAGAGAGAAGGTTGAAGAACGCACATCAACACCGCTGAGGCAAGCTGTGATCACAAGGACGCAAACAAAAGGTACAAAATCCACCACCAAGCGGACGGGAGTCCCCCTCCCCCATGAGACCGGCTCAAGAGCCCCACAATTAAACAAGCGGGCAGAAATTAAAGGTCCTCCCACTACACCCCACGGGAGAGACCTTCTAAAAACTGGACCTAACCTCCCCTACTGGGGTGTCGTGGTGGTCTCCTGCCAGGCATAAAACTGAATAAAACTTTGGGAATCCTTCGCCGGCAACCCTCCTGGCACTCCCCTCCCGCCCACTGAGGTCTGGAGGCCTGTCCCCCAGGAGTTCGGATCCTTGGGTGATTTCTCAAGGGGAGTGGACAGTCCCCGAGTTGCGACTGGTCAGCATTGACTCTGAGGCGCGTGAGTGAGGAGAGGGCACCGGGCTGAGGGGGAGTCATGCCTCGCGGCACTTCCCTGCGGTGCAGTGCAGCAACCCTCCCCGGGCAACATTACGGGGCACAAGACTGAATAAGACTCTAGCTTCCCCGCTGAGAGCTGAGAGCCCCTACTCTCACTCGGGGTCTGAGGGCCTATCCCCCAGGAGTTCGGATCCTTGGGTGATTTCTTGAGGGGAGTGCACAATGCCTGAGCTGCATCAGGTCAGCGCTGACTCTGGGACACATGAGCGAGGAGAGGGCACTCTGCTGAGGGGAAATCAAGCATTGGTGGCACTTCCCTGCCGTGCAGTGCAGGAGCCCTCCCCCGGCCGTAGTGTTGTGTAAAACTGAATGAAACTCTAGCTTCCCCCTGCCACTCCCAATCGAGGTCTGGGGGCCTATCCCCCAAGAGTTCTGATTCTTGGGGGATCTCTTGAGGGGTGTGGACCCAGCACAAACTGCGGCCGCTCAGTGCTGACTCTGGGGCATGGGACAGAGGAGAAAAGGGTCACCTGAGTGCCCACACCAGAGCAGCAGTTCCCTGGAGGTAGATCAACAGCCGTTTTTTCTTTAATGGCAGAACGCTCACTTCTGGAAATTCTGAGGCCACATCCCCTGTCTCCCTGGGAAACCAGAGGAGGCCACCGGTGAGCGGGGGATTTCCTGACACGGCTCACAAACCCGGGAAGTTTCCAGGGCGAGGCCGACCCAGAGAGGTGATCGGACGCAAATCTCCAGCAGCAAAGACGTTTGAACTCAAAACAGCCCGTCTTCTGTACGCGATTTCGACAGGAACAGAGAAACAACCCCGCAAAGTTGTCTGTTCTGTTCTGTTAGCAGCATCCATCAGGGACAGGGCTAAGCCTGAGTGAACACCTCCTTCCCATCACCTGCATCAAGCACTCAAAGATGTCAGGCCCCATCTCCTCCTGCTAGATAGTGGCAGTCTGCGGGGGCCTGGCAGACTTCCTTGCGATTCAGGCAGGTGCAAACCCCTGGAGTGTCTGTTCGCTGCAGGCAACTGGGTTAGCCATCTGCAGAGATACCAGTGACTGGGTCCGACGGAGGGGCAAAGTGGGGAAGGAGACGTCAACCTTCCTAGACTGCTCTGTTTGCTGGGTGGCTCCTCCTGACTCCACGCTGCACTGGGGTGAGCCGTGTCAGAGGAGTCACCAGGCCCCTGTGATCCAGTTCCCAGAGACCTCTTGAACTCTCCCACCTGAGACAAGTGCCGATTGAGACAGTTGCTTTGGACCTTTTGAACTGGGCTAATAGACTGAGGATTTTTCAGGCGGTGCCCTGGGTGTGCGATTGCAGGAAGGTTTGATTCTCCTTTTCCAACTGGGGCCAGAGGTGGGTGGGCGGGGTGACTTAATTGCTGATTTTTCCACACAGCTGAGACTTCAAGCCAGAGTAGAAGTTGCAATAGGATCGAACAGAAACCAGCAGAAAACAAGACAGAACCACTTTGCCCCACCACACCAGACAGGGCCCAGTTTCTCAGGCCACAACACTGTACGGGCCCTCGATAAAACCCCAGGAGAAAAAGCAAAGGGAGTAAAATAACCATGGGGCAGAATCAGCGGAAAAACTCTGGTAACATGAATAACCAGAATAGATCAACCCCCCCAAGAAAAGATATGGCAGATGTGATTGAAGATCCCATTCATAAACAACTGGCTGAGATGTCAGAAATCGAATTCAGAATTTGGATTGCACACAAGATTAATAAAATGGAATTAGGAATTCGAGGAGAAATTCAAAAATTGTCTCAAGAGTTTAACGAACTTAAAGACAAAACCACCAAAGACTTAGACACACTGAAGCAAGAACTTACAGCCCTCAAAGATATGAAAAATACAGTAGAATCCCTCAGAAACAGAATGGAGCAAGCAGAGGAAAGGATTTCTGACATTGAAGATAAAGTCTTCGAACGCTCCCAATCTCTCAAAGAGGAAAAGAAATGGAGAGCAAAAATGGAACACTCACTCAGAGAACTCTCAGATAATTCGAAAAAAAGGAACATAAGAATTATCGGGATTACTGAGAACGATGAAGTGGCCTCCAACGGCACAGAGGCCCTTCTGCATGAAATTATGAAAGAAAATTTTCCAGACATGCCTAGAGAATCTGAAATTCAGATAGCAGACAGCTTCAGAACCCCAGCACGATTCAACCCCAATAAGTCATCCCCCAGACATATCATAATTAGCTTCACTAAAGTTAACATGAAAGAGAAGATTCTCAAAGCAGCCCGGCGAAAGAAAATTATAACGTACAAAGGTAAGAATATTAGAATAACTGCAGATCTCTCTGCTGAAACTTTTCAAGCCAGAAGAGGCTGGTCATCAAATTTTAATCTCCTAAAGCAAAAAAACTTTCAACCCAGGATCTTGTATCCAGCTAAACTGAGTTTCATCTATGATGGAGAAATTAAATACTTCAATGACATTCATATGTTGAAAAAATTTGCCATAAGTAAACCAGCTCTTCAGGATGTTCTCAGACCTATCCTCCACAATGACCAACCTAATCCTATACCACAAAAGTAAACTCACTCAGAAACTTCGGATCAAACTCCAACTTCCACACTGGCGAAAGGATTAAAAATGTCCACTGGACCTTTGAAGAACTCGATACCCAAAATTCCACCAGACTTATCAATACTCTCCATCAATGTGAATGGCTTAAACTGTCCTCTAAAGAGACATAGGTTAGCTGACTGGATACAAAAACTCAAGCAAGATATTTGTTGCGTACAAGAGTCACATCTCAACTTAAAAGACAAATACAGATTCAGGGTGAAAGGACGGTCATCCATATTTCAGGCAAATGGTAATCAGAAAAAAGCAGGTGTTGCAATTTTATTTGCAGATACAGTAGGCTTTAAACCATCAAAAGTGAGGAAGGACAAGAATGGTCACTTCATATTTGTTAAGGGTAATACTCAATATGATGAGATGTCAATTATTAATATCTATGCACCCAACCAGAATGCACCTCAATTTATAAGAGAAACTCTAACAGACATGAGTAACTTGATTTCCTCCAGCTCCATAATTGTCAGAGATTTCAACACTCCCTTGGCATTTTTGGATCGATCCTCCAGCAAGAAGCTGAGCAAAGAAATCTTAGATTTAAAAGTAACCATCCAATATTTAGATTTAGCAGACATCTACAGAACATTTCATCCCAACAAAACTGAATACACATACTTGTCACCAGTCCACGGAACTTACTCCAAAATTGACCACATTTTAGGTCACAAGTCTAACCTCAGTAAATTTAAAGGAATTGAAATTATTCCATGCATCTTCTCGGACCATCACGGAATAAAACTTCAATTGAGTAACAACAGGAATCTGCATACCCATACAAAAACACGGAAGTTAAATAACCTTATGCTGAATAATAGCTGGGTCAGAGATGAGATTAAGAAAGAAATCGCCAATTTTTTGGAACAAAACGACAATGAAGACACAAACTATCAGAACCTCTGGGACACTGCCAAGGCAGTTCTAAGAGGGAAATTTATAGCACTGCAAGCCTTCCTCAAGAGAACGGAAAGAGAGGAAGTTAAAAACTTAATGGGACATCTCACGCAACTGGAAAAGGAAGAACATTCCAACCCCAAACCCAGTAGAAGAAAAGAAATAACAAAAATTAGAGCAGAATTAAATGAAATTGAAAACAAAAGAATAATTCAACAGATCAATAAATCAAAAAGTTGGTTTTTTTCAAAAGGTCAATAAAATAGATAAACCTCTGGCCAACCAAATCAGGAAAAAAAGAGTAAAATCTCTAATATCATAAATCAGAAACAACAAAGACGAAATAACCACAGACTCATCGGAAATCAAAAAAATCCTTAATGAATATTACAAGAAACTTTATTCTCAGAAATATGAAAATCTGAAGGAAATAGACCGATACTTGGAAGCACGCCACCTTCCAAGACTTAACCAGAATCAAGTGGAAATGTTGAACAGACCCATATCAAGTTCAGAAATAGCATCAACTATACAAAACCTTCCTAACAAGAAAAGCCCGGGACCAGATGGTTTCACGTCAGAATTCTACCAAACCTTTAAAGAGGAATTACTACCTATATTACTCAACCTGTTCCAAAATGTAGAAAAAGAAGGAAGACTACCCAACACGTTCTATGAAGCAAACATCACCCTGATCCCCAAACCAGAAAAAGACCCAACAAGAAAAGAAAATTATAGACCAATATCACTAATGAATATAGATGCAAAAATATTCAACAAGATCCTAACAAACAGAATCCAGCAACACATCAAACAAATTATACATCATGACCATGATGGTTTTATCCCAGGGTGTCAAGGCTGGTTCAATATACGTAAATCTATAAATGTAATTCAGCACATAAACAAATTAAAAAACAAAGACCATATGATTCTCTCAATTGATGCAGAAAAAGCTTTTGATAATATCCAGCATCCCTTCATGATCAGAACACTCAAGAAAATTGGTCTAGAAGGGACTTTTCTTAAACTGATAGAGGCTATCTACAGCAAACCCACAGCCAATATCATATTGAATGGAGTTAAATTGGAATCATTTCCACTCAGATCAGGAACCAGACAAGGCTGCCCATTGTCTCCATTGCTATACAACATTGTAATGGAAGTTTTAACCACCGAAATTAGGGAAGAAAAGGCGATCAAGGGTATCCATATAGGGTCAGAAGAGATCAAACTTTCGCTCTTCGCAGATGATATGATTGTGTATCTGGAAAACACTAGGGACTCTACTACAAAACTCCTAGAAGTGATCAAGGAATACAGTAGCGTCTCAGGTTACAAAATCAACATTCATAAATCGGTAGCCTTTATATACACCAACAACAGTCAAATTGAAAAAGCAGTTAAGGACTCTATCCCATTCACAGTAGTGCCAAAGAAGATGAAATATTTGGGAATTTACCTAACAAAAGACGTGAAAGATCTCTATAAAGAGAACTATGAAACTCTAAGAAAAGAAATAGCTGAAAATGTTAACAAATGGAAAAACATACCATGCTCATGGCTGGGAAGAATCAACATTATCAAAATGTCCATACTACCCAAAGCAATATATAATTTCAACGCACTCCCTATTAAAGCTCCACTGTCATATTTTAAAGATCTTGAAAAAACATTACTTTGTTTTATATGGAATCAGAAAAAACTTCAAATAGCCAAGACATTACTCAGAAATAAAAACAAAACAGCAGGAATCACAGTAGCAGACCTCAGACTTTACTAGAAATCGATAGTGATCAAAACAGCATGGTATTGGCACAAAAACAGAGAAGTAGATATCTGGAACTGAATAGAGAACCAAGAGATGAATCCAGCTACTTACCGCTATTTGATTTTTGACAAGACAATTAAAAACATTCAGTGGGGAAAAGATTCCCTATTTAACAAATGGTGCTGGGTGAACTGGCTGGCAACCTGCAGAAGACTGAAATTGGACCCACACCTTTCACCATTAACTAAGATAGACTCTCATTGGATTAAGGATTTAAACTTAAGACATGAAACTATAAAAATACTGGAGGAGAATGCAGGGAAAACCCTTGAAGAAATTGGTCTGGGTGAGTATTTCATGAGGAGAACCCCCCGGGCAATTGAAGCAGCTTCAAAAATACACTACTGGGACTTGATCAAACTAAAAAGCTTCTGCACAGCTAAGAACACAGTAAGGAAAGCAAACAGACGGCCCTCAGAATGGGAGAAGATATTTGCAGGGTATATCTCTGACAAAGGTTTAATAGCCAGAATCCACAGAGAACTCAAACGCATCAGCAAGAAAAAAACAAGGGATCCCATCGCAGGCTGGGCAAGGGATTTGAAGAGAAACTTCTCTGAAGAAGACAGGCGCACGGCCTTCAGACATATGAAAAAATGCTCATCATCTTTAATCATCAGAGAAATGCAAATCAAAACTACTTTGAGATATCATCTAACTCCAATGAGACTAGCCTATATCACAAAATCTCAAGACCAGAGATGTTGGCGTGGATGCGGAGAAAAGGGAACACTTCTGCACTGGTGGTGGGAATGCAAATTAATACATTCCTTTTGGAAAGATATATGGAGAACACTCAGAGATCTAAAAATAGATCTGCCATTCAATCCTGTAATTCCTCTGCTGGGCATATACCCAGAAGACCAAAAATCACAACATAACAAAGATATTTGTACCAGAATGTTTATTGCAGCCCAATTCATAATAGCTAAGTCATGGAAAAAGCCCAAGTGCCCATCGATCCACGAATGGATTAATAAATTGTGGTATATGTATACCATGGAATACTATGCAGACTTAAAGAAAGATGGAGACTTTACCTCTTTCATGTTTACATGGATGGAGCTGGAACATATTCTTCTTAGCAAAGTATCCTAAGAATGGAAGAAAAAGTACCCAATGTACTCAGCCCTACCTGAAACTAATTTGGAACTCTCACATGAAAGCTATAACCCAGCTACAACTTAACAATAGGGGGAAGTGAGAAAGGGGGGGTTGGGTAGAGGGAGGGGAATCGGTGGGATCACACCTGTGGTGCATATTACAGGGGTATTTGCGAAACTTGGTAAATGTAGAATTTAAATGTTTTGGCGCAGTAACTGAGATAACGCCGGAAAGGCTATGTTAACCATTGTGATAAAAATGTGTCAAATGGTTTATGAAGTGAGTGTATGATGCCCCATGATCATATCAATGTATACAGTTATGATTTAATAAAAAAAAAATAAAATAAAATAAAAAACAAAAGAATTGAAATTTTACCTTGAATCTTCCCAGACCACAAGGAACTAAGGGTGGAACTCAATTCCAACAAAAACATTCAACCCCACACAAAGGCATGGAAATTAAACAACCTTCTGATGAATGACACTTGGGTGCATGAAGAAATAGAACAGGAAATCACTAACTTCCTTGAGCATAACAAAAATGATGACACAAGTTATAAAACCTGTGGGATACTACAAAAGCAGTTCTGAAAGGAAAATTCATCACTTTAGATGCCTACATTCGAAAAACTGAAAGAGAGCACATCAGCAAACTCACAAGCCATCTTATGGAGTTGGAAAAAGAAGAACAATCTAAGCCTAATGTCAGTAGAAGAAAATAAATCTCCAAAATCAAATCAGAGATCAATGAAATTGAAAACAAAAGAATCATTCAGAAAATTAATGAAACAAGGAGATGGTTTTTTGAAAAAATAAATAAAGTAGATAAACTTTTGGCCAGACTAACTTGAAATAGAAAAGTAAAATCTCTAGTAACCTTAATCAGAAATAATAAAGGGGAAATAACAACTGATGCCACAGATATACAAAAGATCATCTCTGAATACAAGCAGAAACTCTATGCCCAGAAATTTGACAATGTGAAGGAAATGTATCAATATTTGAAATCACACCCTCTCCTTAGACTTAGCCAGGACGAAACACAGGTTTTGAACAGATCAATTTCAAGCACTGAGATTAAAGAAACAATACAAAAGCTTCCAACCAAAAAATGCCCTGGTTCAGATGGTGTCATACCAGAATTTTATCAAACCTTCAGGAAGAGCTTATTCCCATACTGCAGAAATTATTCCAAAAAATTAAGGAGGAAGGAATCTTTCTCAACATGTTGTATGAAGCAAACATCATCCTGATACCAAAACCAGGAAAAGACCCAAATAAAAAGGAGAATTTCAGACCAATTTCATTAATGAATATAGATGCAAAAATTCTCAACAAAATCCTAGCCAATAGTTTACAGCTTATCTTCAAAAAAGTCATGGATCTTGATCAAGTAGGTGTCATCCCAGGGATGCAAGGCTGGTTTAACATAGGCAAGTTCATAAACATTATCTACCATATTAACAGAAGGAAAAATAGAGACCATATGATCCTCATAATAGATGCAGAAAAAGCATTTGATAAAATCCACCATCCTCTTCTAATTAGAACACAGAAGAGTATAGGCATACATGACACGTTTCTGAAACTGATTGAAGCTATCTGTGACAAACTCACAGCTGATATTTAATTGAATGAACAAAACGGAAAGCTTTTCCTCTTAGAACTGGAACCAGACAAGATTGTCCTCTGTCACCATTACTTTTCAACACAGTGCTGGAAGTTCTAGCCAATACAATTAGGAAATAAAGGAAATCCAAATCGGAGCAGAGGAAGTCAAACCTTCCCTCTTTGCTGATTACATGATCTTATACTTAGAGAACCCCAAGACTCAACCACAAGAGTCCTGGAAGTCATCAAAAAATACATTAAAGTCTCAGGATATAAAATCAATGTCTGCAAATCAGTTGCATTTGTATATGCCAATAACAGTCAAAATGAGAGGCTAATTAAGGACACAAGTCCCTTCACCATAGTTTCAAAGAAAATGAAATACCGCGGAATATACCTAACAAAGGAGGTGAAGGACCGCTATAAAGAAAATTATGAAATCCCAAGAAAGGAAATAGCAGAGGACATTAACAAATGGAAGAACATACCATGCTCACAACTGGGAAGAATCAACATTGTTAAAATGTCTATATGTTCCAAAGCAATCTACCTATTCAATGCCATTCCTATTAAAATACCAACATCGTACTTTCAAGATTTGGAAAAAATGATTCTGTGTTTTGTATGGAACCAGAATAAAACCTGTATAGCTAAGGCAGTTCTTAGTAATAAAAATAAAGCTGGGGGCATCAGCATTCCAGATTTTAGTCTGTACTACAAAGCCATAGTGATCAAGACAGCATGGTACTGGCACAAAAATAGAGACATAGACACTTGGAATAGAATAGAAAACCAGGAAATGAAACTAACATCTTACAACCACCTAATCTTCGAGAAACCAAACAAGAATATACACTGGGAGAAAGACTCCCTATTCAATAAATGGTGTTGGGAGAACTGAATATCCACGTGTAAAAGACTGGAACTGGACCCACACCTTTCTCCACTCAAAAATTGATTCAAGATGGATAAATAACTTACATTTAAGGTATGAAACAATAAAAATTCTCAAAGAAAGCATAGGAAAAACCCTGGAAAAAATTTCCCTAGGGAAAGACTTCATGAAGAAGACTGCCATGGCAATTGCAACAACAACGAAAATAAACAAATGGGACTTAATTAAACTGAAAAGCTTCTATACAGCTAAGGAGACAACAACCAAAGCAAATCGACAATCTACACAATGGGGAAGGATATTTGCATATTTTGAATCAGACAAAAGCTTGATAACTAGAATCAATAGAGAACTCAAATTAATCCATAGGAAAAAAGCCAACAATCTCATGTATCAATGGGCAAGAGACATGAATAGAACCTTCTCTAAAGAAGACAGACGAATGGCTAACAAATATATGAAAAAATGCTCATCATCCCTAATTATTAGAGAAATGCAAATCAAAACCTCCCTGAGATACCATCTAACCCCGTGAGAGTGGCCCACATTACAAAATCTCAAAACTGCAGATGCTGGCATGATGTGGAGAGAAGGGAATATTTTTACACTGCTGATGGGACTCCAAACTAGTACAACCTTTTTGGAAGGAAGTATGGAGAAACCTCAAAGCATTCAAGCTAGACCCCCCATGTGATACTGCAATCCCATTACTGGGCATCTACCCAGAAGGAAAAAAAATCCTTTTATCATAAGGACACTTGCACTAGACTGTTTATTGCAGCTCAATATATAATTGCCAAAATGTGGAAACAGCCTAAACATCCACCAATCCAGGAATGGATTAACAAGTTGTTGTATATGTTCACCATGGAATACTATTCAGCCATTAAAAAAGGGAGACTTTACATCCTTTGTATTAACCTGGATGGAAGTAGAACACATTATCCTTAGTAAAGCATTGCAAGAATGGAGAAGCATGAATCCTATGCACTCAATTTTGATGTGAGGACAATTAAGGACATGATGGGGGTGGGGGAAGTGGAAAGCAGAGAGAGAAAGAAGGTGGGAGAGGTGGGGAAAGGAAGAGCAGAGAGAGGGAAGGAAGGAGGGGGTGGGGCCTTGGTGTGTGCCACAACTTTTGCGAGCAAGACACAATTGTAAGAGGGACTTTACCTAACAAATGCAATCAGTGTAACCTGGCGTATTGTACCCTCAATGAATCCCCACCAATAAAAAAAAGAAATAGTTCCTTAAAAAAAAAAGAAAGAAAGAAAGAAAAAGAATTGGGCTATAATAAACATTCTGGTACAAATGTCTTTGTTGTAAAATGAGTTTTGATTATGTAGGTATATACCTAGTAGGTGAATTGCAGGATCGAACCACAGGTCTATTTCTAGTTCCTTGAGTATTCTCCAATCTTCTATCCAAAAAGGTCCTATTAGCTTGCATTCCCACCAGCAGTGCAGAAGTGTTCCCTTCTCTCCACATCCATGCCAACATCTGTAGTTATGGGATTTTGTGATGTTGGCTAATCTTACTGGATTTAGATGATATCTCAAAGAAGTTTTGATTTGCATTTCTCTGATGATTAAAAATGATGAGCATTTTTTCATGTGTTTGTAGGCCATGCAACTGTCTTCTTCAGAGAAGCTTCTGTTCAAGTCTCTTGCTCAAGAAAATGAGTTTATTTGTTATTTTATTATTGATTAGTTTGAATTCCCTGTGGATTCCATTTATCAGAACATTGTTGGAAGAATAACCTGCAAATATCTTGTCCAATTCTGAAGGCTTTCTTCTTGCTTTACTAATTGTGCTCTTGGCTGTGCAGAAGGTTTTTAGTTTGATAAGATCCCAGTAATATATTTTTTGTACTGCTTCAGTTGCCAGGGGGTTCTTCTGTTAAAAAAATTTCCCAAACCAATTTCTTCCAGCCATTTCCATGCACTCTCTTAGTATTTTAATAGTTTCATTTCTTAAGTTTAAATTTTTTATCCAGTGAGAATAAATTTATGTTAATGGTAAAAGGGGAGGGTCCAGATTCAGTATTCTACGTGTCACCAGCCAGTTCACCTAGAACCCTTTGCTAAATATGGAATCTTTCCCCCAATGAATGTTCTTGATAGGCTTATGAAAGATCAAATAATTATAAGTGGCTGGATTCAACTCATGGTTCTCTATTCTGTATATAGATTTACCTCACTGTTTTTGTGAGGTACTAAAAATCACTGTTTTGTGATTTTTATTACTATATATTTATACTATCTCCTGAAGTCTAGTAACATGATACTTCCAGATGTGTTTTTATTTCTAAGTAATTTGTTGGCCAATTGAGGTTTTCTGATTCCAAAATGAAGTTCTAGTTTTTCAAGCTCTTTAAAGTTTGACAAAGGTTCTTTAATAGGGATTGTAATAGATCTGTAGATTGTGTTGTGTAGTATGGACATTTTAACAATGTTAAGTGTTCTGAACATGAAAGGATGCTGAGTATGATCAAAAGCTTTTTCTGCATCAATTGAAAGAATCATATTGTCTTTGTTTTTTTATTTTATTTATGTGATGTATTGTATTTATAGTTTCATGTATGGTGAACCACCATTGCAACCCTGGGATAAAACCAACTTGATCATGGTGTATAATTTTTTTGATATGTTGTTTACTTCTGTTTGCTACAATCTTATTGGATATTTTTGCATCAATATTCATTAGAGATATTGGTCTATAATTTCATTTTCTTGTTGGGTATTTTTCTGGTTTGAGGATCAGGGTGATATTTGCTTAATAGAATGTGCTGGGAAGTATTCCTTTTTTTTCTGTTTTGGAAAGGTTATGTAATATAGGTACCATTTCATTTTGAGAGGTTTGATACAATTCAAATGTGAAGCCATCTGATCCTGGACTTTTCTTTTTAGGGAGGTTTCATATAGTTGATGCTATTTCAGTGCTTGATATGGGAGTATTCAAAATTTTTAAATCTTTCTGGCTGAGTCTAGAAAGGTGGTATGCTTACAGGTATTAGTCCATTTCCTCCAGATTTTCATATTTCAGAGAATAGAGATTTTTTGTAATAATCACTGAGGATTTTTTTAATTTCTGAGGTGCCAATTGTTATTTCTCCTTTATCATTTCTCATTGGCATTATTAGAGATTTTAGTTTTCTGTTACTGGTTAGATTAGCGAAAGTTTTAACAATTTTGTTAATTTTTTTCAAAAAACCAACTTTTGTTTCGTTGGTTTTCTGAATGATTCTTTTGTTTTCAATTTCATTTAAATCTGATTTAATTTTGGTTATTTCTTTACTTCTGCTGTGTTGGGGGTTGGAATGTGCTTCCTTTTTCAGTTGCTTGAGATGGCCCATTAAGTTGTTGGCTTCCTCTCTTTCTTTTTTCTTGATGAAGGCTTCCAAGACTTAGGACTGCCTTTGCAGTATCTGAAAGGCTTTCATAATTTGTGTCTTCATTGTCATTTGGTTCTAAAAGTTTGGTAATTTCCCTCCCAATCTCATTTTTGACCTAGCTATTGTTAAGGATAAGGTTTAGTTTCCATGGCTTTGTTTTAGAATGAAGATTCCTGTTGCAGTTGAGTTCAAATTTATTCCATGTTGATCCATAAAGATACAAGGAATAATTGCCATTGCTTTAAATGTCATGAGGTTAGACTTGTGTCCTAAGATATGATCTATTTTTGAGGATGATCCATGGACTGATGAGAAGACTGTGTATTCAGTTTTGTTAGGATGAAATGTTCTGTAGATTTTTGTTAAGTTCATTCATTCTAAAGTTTAAATCCATTATTTCTTTGTTTATTTTCTTCCAGGAGTATCATCCAGTATGGCCAAATGGGTGTAAAAGTCTCAAACTATTGTGGTGCTGGAAGATATCAAATTGTTCATATCTGTTAGGTTTTTTTTTTTTTTTTAATATATAAATTAAAGACCATTCTGTTAGGGTACATAAATGCTAAATATTGAAATCTCTTCATGTTGAGGGTTTCCCTTGAGAAATATGTAGTGTCCATGTTTATCTTTCCTTTCTTTATCTTTATTGGTTTAAAGCCTATTTTATCTGGAAATATAATTGCAACCCCTGCTTTTTTCTGATTGCTATTCGCTTGTATTATAGATGCCCATTCTTTTCCCCTGGGTCTTTTTTTATCCATTAAGGTAAGATGAGACTTTTCTATGCAAAAGATGTGTGGCCTGAATTTTTTAACCCACTCAGCCATCCTGTGCCTCCTTAGAGGAAAATTCAAGACATTCACATTAATTGAAAGTATTGATAAGCACGGTAATGTTTTAGGTCATGTTTTTCAAAGGTCCAGAGGATATTTTTAATCCTTTTACCTTGAAGTTAGGTTTTATTCAATAATTTCTGGGTGAGTTTACTGCCGTGGCAGACAATTGTGCTGGTCATTATGGAAAATGGGTCTTATAATATTCTGCAGAGCTGTTTTAGTTATGTCAAATTTCCTCAACATGTGTATGTCAGTAAGGTATTTGATTTCTCTATCACAAATAAAACTCAGTTTATCCGTATACAGGATCCTGGGCTGAAAGTTGTTTTTTTTAGGACATTGAAGGTCAATGACCATCCTCTTCTAGTTTGAAATGTTTCAATTGAGAGATCTGCTGCCATTCTAATATTTCTCCTTTTGAAGGTAGTGCTTCTCTTAAGTCTGGCTGCTTGAAGAATTTTCTTATTATTATTAACTTTGGCAAAGTTAATTACAATGTGTCTAGGAAATATTTTATTTGGATTGAGTCTTGCTGGTGTTCTGAAACTGTCTAGTATCTGAATTTCTGTATCTCTTGCCATGCTTGGAAAATTCTCCTCCATTATATCTTGGAGTAGAGCATCTGTGCCTTTTGGACCATTGTCTTCTCCTTCAGGAATTCCTATATGACAAATGTTTGATCTTTTGGAGTGGTCCCACAACTCTCAGAGAATGATTTATTTTTCCTTTCCACTTCTCTGCATCTTTGAGCATTTGGGAGCATTCAAAAGCTTTCTCTTTAACTTCAGAGATACTTTCTTTTGTCTACTCCACTCTGTCAGAGGAATTCTACTGTATTATAAAACTCCTCTAATAACTTTCTCATTTCCTTGAGCTCTGCTACTTCTCTATTCATTATGTCCATATCCTTGGTGATTTTGTCTTTGAATTCATTGACTTCTTGAAAAACTTTCAAACTACTCTTTGTATTTCTATTTCCAATTTTTTCTCCATTTTAATTTTTTTTTGCCATCCAAATTCTGAATTCTATTTCTGACATTTCAGCCGTTTTTCTATGAATGGCATCATCTGTTTTTTTCTCCTTTGTCATTCCTTAGGGGAGTTGATCTACTCTGATTATTCATGTTGTCAGAGTTCTTCTGCTGGTTCTGCCTCATGAGTATTTTCTTCAATTGGAATATTAAAAGTAGTAGGATAAGATTGAATTTGGGCCCCCAGGAAGTAGTGTTAATACACACTTAATCAATGAACTAAAGCTTATGACTGTGCGTTTTCCCCTACAGCCTTACAAAGGTCCCTTTCAGAGCTGTAGCTGAAGACTCTGAAGATCTGTTTAGTAAGACAGCACAAGCTGGCTCTGTCCTGAATTCAGCCACTTCTATGCAATCCTAAGGAGTTGAGGTATTAAGCTGGAATTTCATATGGGCAGAGATACAACTAACTGTGTTGCCCCTGCCCCCACCAGCTACAAATGGTGAAGGAGATTCAGTCCTCTCCCACTTTAAACAACCTCCTCTCAACCTCAGAGGAACCCTTGGTAGACAGCCAGGGCTAGAGTTCCAAACAGATTGACCCAGACAGTGCAATCACTGTGCAATCACTGCTCAATAGGGAGAGTTCAAATGCTCTCTCATTACCCAATAGTAGAAATCCACAGATAATTCCAACTGGCATACACAAAGCAATTCAGGAAACATCACAGGTCATAAGCAGGACAGAAGCATTAGCACCTCCTCTCTTGTAAGTCCAAACTGAGCATCAGTTCACGCACCCTTGAAAGTACAAGTGTGGTGTTTCCACCCAGCCCTTGAAAGCTCAAACTGGGTGTCATCAGCTCTACACTTTAAGGTCTAAACCAGATGTCGGAGCTCTGCCCTTGAAAGTCCAGACTGGGCATCAGCAGTCATCTCGTATATGTCCCAAACAGGAATCAGTGGCTCTGCCCTTGCAAATCCAAACCAGGAATTGGCACCCACAACTGTGAAAGACCAAACTGGTCATCAGTGGCTCTGTCTTTGAAAGTCTAATGGGAGTCAGCACCTCTACCCAGATTGTCCTAACTGGCATCAGTGGCTCTGCTCTTAAAAGTCTGAACAGGGGTCAGTGCTGCAGCCTGCAGGGCAACATCATTCCCATTTCTTTCTCCCAAATGTACCTCTTTTCCTACAGCCCCATGCCTCCACTTGAGTCACTGTTTCTGTGCTGCTATCCATGTAATGCCCAGACCTCCTAGGGCAGTGATTCTCAACCTCTCTGTCACAACCTCCTTGGAGGTTGTACAACCCTTTCACGGGGGTCACCTAAATACATCCTGCATATCAGATATTTACATTATGATTCATAACAGTAGCAAAATTACAGTTATGAAGTAGCGATGAAAATAGTTTGGGAGTCACCGCAACATGAGGAATTGTATTAAAGGATCACAGAATTAGAAAATTTGAGAACCACTGTCCTAGGGAATGACCACACACTATGGGCTCTGTACTATGTATAAGTTCAAACCATCATGCAAGTGGGGAAGAGTAGACTGAGTCAAATTTTGTGGAGAGTATTTGTTTGGTTTTATTCTGGGCAAGATGATGCTTAGGCTCATAGGGGGAATTATCTGGAGGAGGAGTCCCAGTAGTTAGTGGCTTTTACCCATGGCATAAAATGAGAGGTCGTTTGTCCCCTGCTCGGTTGTAGAGAGACTTGTGTGAGTCTCTTGCTTGGGGAAGGGGTCTCTCATCCTCATGGTGATGGGCTTTGTACCTGGAACTTATTCACTATGAACCTCCTTCTTGGACTCATACGTTGCCAAAGCCAAGATACTGTGTATTGTTCTATTTTCTTTCCTATCTCAGCCCACCTTCTTCAGTTTCAGAGACCCAATCTGTCCAGAATCTCTCCTTCTGTTCAGGAGCCTCTGGTGAAAGTTGCTTCTAGTTGGCCATCTTCCTTTCCCCAATAGTGGACATTCTTGTCCAGTTCCAAATCTAAGTGGAAAAGCTTTCAGTTTTATTTCATTCAGTACGATGTTAGTTATGGGTTTGTCATAGATGGCTTCAATCAGCTTAAGAAATAGGCCACCTATGCCTATGTTATCAAATGTTCTTGTTAGAAAAGAATGCTGAATTTTGTCAAATGTTTTTTCTGCATGTATTTACAGGATCATATGGTCTTTGTTTTTGCTTTTTTGATATGGAGAAGTACCTTGATGGATTTCTTATGTTAAACAAGCCTTACATCCCATGGATTAAGCCTACTTGATTGTGGTGTATAGTTTTATTAATGGGTATCTGTAATCTATTACCTAAGATTTTGTTGAGTATTTGCATTGATATTCATTAGTGAAATTGGTCTGTAGTTTTCCTTTTTAGTTGGGTCCTTTCCTGTTTTGGAATCAGGGTGATGCTTGCTTCATAGAACATGTTGGGAAAAGCCCTTCTTTCTCAATGTTTTGGAAAAGGTTCTCCAGAATAGATATCTCACCTTTGAAGGTGTGATAGAACTTTGGTGTGAAGACTTCTTTTCGTAGGCTTTTTATTGTTGGAGGCTTTTTCATTGTTACTTCACTCTCTGTGCTTGATATTGGTCTTTTCTTCTTGGTTAAGTCTAGGGAGAAGTTTTGATTCCAGTTATTGGTCCATTTCCTCCACATTGTCAAATTTATGAGCATAGCATTTTTGTAGTAGTCAGAGGAATCTCTTGTATGTCAGTGGTATTAGTTGTTATTTCTCCCTTTTCATTTCTTATTAAGGGTATAGAATATCTGGCCAATGGTTATCAATTTTGTTCATCTTTTGTAGAACCAACTTTTTGTTTTATTAATTTTCTGAATAATTCCTTTGCTTTTCATATTCATTTATTTCTGATTTAATTTTGGTTATTTCCTTTCTTCTGCTAGGTTTGGGATAGGATTTGTCCTCCTTCCCATTTCTTTAAGATGATTCATTAGATTTTTGATATTTTCTCTTTATGTTTTATGGATGTGGTGATCTAATACAATAAATTTCACTTTTAGGACTGAGTTTTCAGTGTCCCACAGGTTTGGTAGCTTGTGTTGTCATTGTTATGTTCAAGGAAGCTAATTATTTCCTGTTTTGTCTCTTTCTTGACCCATCTGTCATATAGCATGAGGTTGTTTAGTTTCCATGCCTTTGTGCAGGGATGAAAACATTTTCGGAGTTGAGTTTCACCTTTGTTGCCTTGTGGTTTGACTAGTTACAAGTTATAATTTCAATTCTTTTGATCTTGTTGATGTTTGATTTATATCCTAAGATGTCATCTATTTTAGAGATTGTTTCATGGGCTGAAAAAAAGACTGTATATGTCTGTATATGTCAAAAATTCTGTATATGTCTATTAAGCACAGTTGTTCTAGGTGTCACATTTAAGTCCCTTATATTTTTGTTTAGTTTCTCTTTAGAGGATCTGTCAAGCTCTTTAAGAGGACTGTTAAATTCCCCTACCATTATGTTATAGGATATCATGTTGCTTGGACCAATTAAGGTCTATTTCATAAATGTGGGAGCATTTGTGTTGGGTGCACAAATATTTAGAATTGAAATGCCCTTTGGTGTATTATTCCCTTGACCAATATGGGGTCACCTTTGTCTTTTGTGACTTTAGTTGCTTTACATCCATGTATATCTGAAAATAAGATTGCCGCCCCTTCTTTCTTCTGATTTCCATTTGCCTAAAATATTGTTTTCCATCCCTTCACCAAGAGTCTTGGTTTGTCCACCCAAGCTAGGTGTGTTTCCTGTAGACAGCATATGGATGGCTTGTGCTTTTTTATCCAATCAACCAGCCTGTGCCTTGTCATTTAGGAATTCAAGTCATTAACATATCTTGAGAGAATTTGTTAAGTGTGATGGAGTTTTATTCATCTTATTTTGTGAAAGTCCATTGCCTAGTTTTATCTTTTATGCCATTGGTGAAGCTGAGTTTTGTTTTTCAATGTCTGGATGTTTAGCTTGCTGGTGGTCCTTTGTGATGGTCAGTATAGAGACTAGGTCTAAGTATTTCCTGTAGAGCAGATCTTGTTTTGGCAAACTTCTTTAATGTTTGCATATCAATAAAAGATTTGATTTCTCCATCAAATTTAAAACTTAGCTTAGGAAGACATATAATTCTAGGTTGAAAATTGGATTTTTTTTTTTAAAGTTAAAATTAGATGACCATTCTTTTTTGGCTTAAAAGTTTCAGCTGAGAAGTCCCCTGTCACCCTGATGCCTCTGCCCCTGTAAGTCTATTGGTACTTATTCCTGGCTGCTTGCAGAATTTCTCTATTATCTTAATTTTGGACAGGTTCATGAGAGGTGTCTTGGAGAAGCTCTGTTTGAGTGGAGAGGTCCTGGAGTTTCATATCCCTCTAGGAGGAGTGTGTCAGAATCTTTGGTGATACTTGAGAAATTTTCATTTATGATATACTCAAGTAGGGCTTCTTTTCCTCTGGGGCATTCTTCTTCCCCTTCTGGGATACCTATAATTTGTATGTTTAAACACTTCACAAAAACCCATAGTTCTTTTCAGTGACCATTCTGTTGTCTTTCTCTTCTCTTCTGCCTCTTTAACTGCCTGTGTTAGCTCAAGAGTTTTATACTCAAGCACTGACATTCTTTCTTCTCCATGGTCCAATGTATTATTCATACCTTCTACTACATTTTTAAGTTTCTTGATTGCTTCAATTTCTTAAGCTCCACTATATCTTTTCTATATTCTTCATATCTTTCCTTTATTATTTGTTTCTGTTTTTGGATTTCCTTTTTGGTTATTTTCCACTTTCTCAGCAATTTCCTTCATTATTTTTCTTATCCAGGTTTTAAATTCCCTTTCTGTCATTTCTAACATTTCTGTTTGATCCGCTCCTCTGTAGTAGCTACTTTATGATCCCTTGTCAGGGGTGTTGCTCTATTCTGATTCTTCATGTTGCAAGGATTTTTCTGTTGGTTCTTCCTCATGACTGAATTTTTCTTATCTGCTTCCTTACCCTACCCTTTTCTTTCACTTTGTTCTCCTCTTTAAGTTTCCTTTTCACTGTCTGTAGGTGTTGAAGTGTCCTTTTAGTATAGGACCAAAGGAAGAGAAGAGTGAAGAGCAAAAAAGGAGAAAAGATAGAAAAAATAGAAAGGGAGTATAAAAGGAAAGAATGTCAAAAAGAAGAGAACGGTAAGAGAGAGACAGGAGTGATAGTGGGGTTCAGCAGGGTGCTTTGACCTGCAATCACAATTCCCAGCTTCTTGGAGTCTGGGTTGTGTGGGTCTCTTGAGTTTAGGAGCTCCTTACCAGCCTGAGAAGTAACAAGAGCCCAGATGAAGAAAAAACAAACAAACAAACAAACAAACAAAAACAGTGGTTAGTCACTATGGGGACCTAACACTAGCATGCTTCCAAAGGTCAAAGCTAGAAGGACCCCCTATACCAGGTCTTCTTGAGCCAGGCCAATGCCATGGCACCCCAACCCTGGCTTCCAAGTGAGATTTGATCCCATAAATGGTATATAAATTGACAATGAATAAACAGATCATAAAAAGAGAAATAATAATAATAATGATAAAAGTATAAAGAGAATTGAAAATAAAATCAAATAACATGTAAGAAAGGAAGGTATATCTTAGTTGCTATTTAAGAAATTCATGTGAGAAAGATAAGAAAATTTCAAACATTGACTGCTCCAGTAGTTAAGAGGATAGGGCATTGGCCACATACACCAAAACTGGTGGGTTTGAACCTGGCCTGGGCCAGCTAAAAACAACCGTGACAACTGCAACAACAACAAAAAATAGCCAGGTGATGTGGCAGGTGCCTGTAGTCCCAGCTACTAGGGAGGCTGAGGCAAAGAATTGCTTAAGCCCAAGAGTTTGAGGTAGTTGTGTGCTGTGATGTCATGGTACTCTACCCAGGGCAACAACTTGAGATTCTGTCACAAAAGAAAGAAAGAAAGAAACAAAGGAAAATTGAAAAATCTTTACAAAAAGAGAAGGAAAAGGAGAGAAATAGAATGGAATGAAAAAATAAAGGGGGTAGGAAAATTGTTCCCAGAATGGAGCCCCTGTTATCAAAGAAAGTAAAAATGGAAAAATAAAAATACTATAAAACTGAAAAAAACAAATTAAGAAAAAACCTTAAAGGATAATATTGTATAAAAAATGAGAATAATAGGCACAAAAAAAAAAACTAGCAGAAATGGAGGTGTTACTATTGAGGAATGAAACAATGAAAAACTATTATTACAAAAAAAGGAGGAAAAATAAAAATCTAGGGGGAAAAGTTGATAAAAAATTTTTTTTCAGAAAAGGAAAAAAATATATACATATTGCCATAAAGTGCCTGGACAACAGGTGATAGTCTGTTGTATGAGATCTAAATTCAGTGCTTAATCATTTGTATAAGATGCGGGCTGGAAGCCTCTATCTTGCCTAGACCTGATCCTACCTTCCTGATTTCTTTGCCCTCAATCCCTACAGGACTGGGAGCCTGAAGCTCTCATCAGCCTGCTTGATAGACATGCCCTGAGCTTTACAAACTGTGTTCCTTAGCCATGCAGTGGCTTGCCCAGGAAAGCATGTTTCACTTAAGTCTCCCCATGGGAGATACCAGGTGTGCTGGAACTGACCTCCCACTAGGATGCTGTGGGCTGATCCTACACAGCAGTTCTCCCAGAAAGGCTGCACCTGGCCAGCAGCTGCTCTGCCTGGTGGCTCAGTCCTGGCTACTAGGTGCTCTTCAAGATCACTCGCTTAGTCACCCAAGCTCTCCAAACTCCTAAGGTAAATTACACCAAGTGCCCAGGTCCAAAAAAAGAGAAACAAAAATAGGAAGAAAGAAAGAGCTGTTCCTGCTGGTCTCTGCTGGCATGTAAGTATGAGCCCTTTGTGCTGAATCTCCACTACTTGGGATCTCCTCTTTACCTCCTAGAGTCCCCTTCTGCCTCCCTGTGCAGCTAAAGTGATGTTTCATGGCAGGGATGCCCTACCTGAGGTGGCTGGATTCCTTTCTTCCTTATCTCACCATGTGGGGCTACAAAAGAGCTGTCTCTAGTCCGCCATATTGCTTTCTTGCACAATAAAAGAATTTTTAATAGAATAGATGTCTTGCTGGGAGAAAGGGGAAGTAACTGAAAATCCTCCCCCCTAGAACTAAGGGAGGTCATGGGATTTTAAAGAAGTAGCCTGCCTTGGGGCTGGTCATGGTGTATGTCAGAAGCGACTACATGCTTTGGGGGCAGTGGTGGGTGTTGGTGCATCTTGGCATCAGAAAGTCTACTCTGGGAGCTTCAGAACCTTAACTTCTTTGTCTTGTGGAAAATCCATCATTTTTGGACAGGCCTGTTGGCTTACACCTATAATCTCAGCACATTGGGAAGCTGAGGTAAGGAGTTCCAGGCCATCATTTCTGGGAAACAATTCAAAGTGTTAAGTAGTTACCATATTTTGCCATGTATAACGCATAGTTTTTTACCCAAATTCTTGGGAATAATACTAATTCTGTGTCTATACAAATATTTTTAATTTTATTTATGCTTGTGTGTTAGTGTTAACTTTGGAAGACAATAATAATATCCATATGCAGAATAAAGCCCTGCAATATGGCAATAGGTTTTTGCTGAACTCATGATGAACTTGCAACAAAAGCATTTTCAGCAAACAAAAAGTGATGCATTTCTCAATTGCTGTGGACTTGAAAACCCAACTTGCTGTGATACCTGTGGGCCAACTGCAACCTTTCTAAGTGTCAATAAACAAGCTCTTGAAGGCCTTCATGAAGAAAGAATGAATGTCGTAGATGTAGTCAGCTGTTTTAACATCCACAGGCATCTATCAGCCAAGTTTATACCTGGATCCTAAGATTAAGGAAGGGGTCCTCAAACTTTTTAAACAGGAGGCCAGTTCACTGTCCCTCAGACCATTGGAAGGCCAGACTATAGTTAAAAAAAAAATAACTATGAACAAATTCCTATGCACACTGCACATATCTTATTTTGAAGTAAAAAAAAAAAAAGAACAGGAACGAATACAATATTTAAAATGAAGAACAAGTAAAGTTAAATCAATAAACTTACCAGTATTTCAATGGGAACTATGGGCCTGCTTTTGGCTAATGAGATGGTCAATGTCCAGTTCTATATTTGTCACTGCTAATCGTAACAAGTGAAGCAAGTGTGCATCAGTTAGTCTAGATCTGGTTGGAGATTTCAGATGTTTCATTATGTTATGTTCACAGACAAGTGCTGCCAAATATGGTTGCCATTTTGAATGCATGGTTCCTGAGATTAGGATATGTCTCAGAGGGGAGAGATGCATAGTAATTAGGAAGGTTGCTTGACTTGAATGCGTCGTTCAGAGAGTCACAATTCTGCAGTTCAGCCAGTTCCATTTGGTAAATTGTATTCACATTTTCAATGTCAATAGAAAATGGGTTATAGAAAAGCTGTATGTCCTGTTAAAGAGCTGAAGCTCTTTAAATCTAAATTGAAACTCCTTTTGCAACTTTTCCAGTGAATCCACACATGTTTTATTTGGAAATGCGACCAATGGATTTTCTGCTAACAGATTTTGAGTTGTGAGGAGATGACAGAAATTTTCCTCCTTCACTTGTTTGATGAGGAGGCCTAATTTTACTTCAAATGCTTTCACATGTGACTGCACATCACAGATGAGGTTCCGCTTTCCTTGAAGTTGCACATTGAAACTGTTGAGTAGCTCTGTTACATCTATCAGAAAGGCAAGGTGCCATTTCCATTCTGCATCATTGAACTCCTGTACTTCTTTGTTTTTTGAAAGTAGAAAAGCTGTAATTTGTGAAAGTAAGTCATAGAAATGTTTCAAAACTCTCCCTTGACTCAGCCAACAGACTTCTGTGTGGTACAGAACATCTTCACAGGCAACATTTAGCTCAGACAGAAATTCCTAAAATTGTCTCTGGTTTAGTTCATTATTTCTAATGAAGTTAACACAAGATACCACAGTTTTCATAACAGAGTTCCACTTCAGTGATTCACTACATAGTGCTTGTTGGTGGATGAGGCAGTGTATGGCTATTGGATGAGAATGGTTATGTTTGTCCATCTCTTGGGTAATGTGAGCAATTACTCCTTTATTAGACCCCACCATGCTAGGAGCACCATCAGTTGTGACACTGGCTAGTTTTTCCCAGTCCAGCTCCAAACTATTCACAGTTTGGCAAACCTTTTCATAGATATCCTCTCCTGTAGTTGTTCCTTTGATGCTTTTCAGTGCAGCAAGCTCTTCTGTGACTTCGAAATGATCATTCATCCCATGAATAAATATTATAAGTTGTGCTAAATCACAAACATCATTACTTTTGTCAAGTGCCAAGGAAAAATAGGAATGTTTTTTTGTGGAGTTTTGCAAATGCTGATGCAAATTGTCTCCCATTTCTTCAATCCTTCATGTAATTGAGGGTTCTGAAAGACTCACTGTACTAAGTAAATCAGCCTTCTCTGGACACATCTCTTTGGCAACAGAAAGAAGGCATTCTTTAACAAATTCTCCCTCCATGAATGGTCTGCCAGTGCATGCTATTAGCTTGGCAAATTGAAAACTTGCTCACAGTGATGAAGTATTTAGCTGTTTCGGCTTCACAAAAGTATTTTGCTGAGTTGTCAATGTATATTTCAGTTTTAATATTTTATCTTTTCTCACTTCTCCAACCAATCATATTTGTCTTTATGTTGAGTTTGATAGTTTTGATGCAAATTGTAAACTTTGAACATAGACACTACATTCTGGCATATCAAACACACACGAAAAAGTAATCATAAGTCCACTGTTCTTTGAATATCCTATAGAAAAAGTAATCATAAGTCCACTGTTCTTTGAATATCCTATACTTCGAGTCAATTTTTCTCTTTCTTGATATCATTGTTTCCTAGGGATTCCAAATTGCTATTAGTAAAATACATATATATAAGTATATATATAGTGCTCCAAAAACAATATAACAGCAATAACTTTGCCTACACAGAGACATATTGACTGCACTACCCTTCGATGCAGTCTGATCAGTGCCCTTCAATGCAGTCTGATCAGTGCCCATCAATGCAGCCTTACCAGTCTACATCATTTCAGCCTCACCAGTGCCCATGTGATGGAACTCCGCTTTTACCTCAGGCTCATGCTGGTGCAGTGCAGGAACAGGCATGATTACAGAGCCCGTTCCTCCACTGTCTTTCCAGTTCACAGTACCCTGTGCAAATTTCACTGCAATCTGTGAACTCGCACAGGAATCTGATTGCATGGGTGAGAAGACCCACGCGATCAGATTCCACTGCAAGAACAAAGAAGGCATGTATGCCTTTTTTCTTCCAAATCTAATGTGAGTTCACCCATACAAGCATATGGCTGAATTCGCACTGCTCAGAGATCACAACAGTGTGAACCGGGGCTTACACAGCACACAACATACAACATCATACACAACTGAATAGCAATTAGAATGTAAATGTACTTACTGTCAATTAAATTGGGTTTCCTACTCCTCGGCTCTCTGTAGAGCCGGATTAAATTCCCATGGGGCCCTAGGCAGATTACCAGTTTGGGGCCCCCATGTGATAACACTGAGCACTGACCATTTGCATTAACACTGACCGCTGACCATTTGCATTAACATTGGCCACTGACCATTTGCAATAACACTTACTGCTGACAATTTGCATTAACACTGAGTGCTAACAATTTGTATTAACACTGAACATTTACAATTATCATTACCATTGAGCACTGACTATTTGCATTACCTCTGAGCTCTGACCATTTGCATTACCTCTGAGCACTGACAATTTGCATTAGCACTGAGCTCTGACTATTTCCATTATCACTGTGATACAAGCCCCCTAGAAACCACCCCCAACCAACCAACCAACTTACAAAAAAGGCTCTCCAAACTTCAAAAAAAGGCTCTTCTAACTTCAAAAAAGGTGCCCCCATCTGCAAAAAAAAGACATCCTAACTTCAGAAAAAAAAGGCCCCCCTTAACTACAAAAAAGGCCCTACTAACTGCAAAATAAAACAAAAAAGAAAGAAAAGACCTCTTAACTTCAAAAAAAAAAAAAATCCTAACTTGCTCTTACCTCGGTCCTTAGGCAGCAGCAGGCTCTGCACAGGCAACCTGGTGACTCCTCTGATTACACCAGAGACTGAGAGGAGGAGTCAAGAGACAGAGAGAAGGAGGGGAGTCGGAGAGTAGAAGAGGAGTTGAAGAGTGTGGGGCATGTTCCACACATGTGCACTGCGGGCTGAGATGAGTGGGCTGCTAAGCAGGACAGCAAAAATACCTAGTGGGGAGAGACAGAGAGAAGGAGCAAAGTTGGAGAGTTGGCAGCACATTCCACACATGTGCACTGTGGCCCGGGAACAGTAGGTTGCTAAGCAGGACAGGCAGGGTGGCAAAAACACCTGGCGGGCCAGGACAAGTCGGATGCTAAGCAGGACAGGCAGCTGTGGCAAAAACACCCAGTAGGCCAGATAAATATCCTCAGCGGGCCACATGTAGCCGTAGTTGGAGGATTCTGGATCAAGGAATAATGCCAAGAAGGAAGTATTAAACATGAAACATCAGCAATTGTATGGATAGAACTGAGGATGATGAGTTCAGGACTTGGAATTCCCCAAGTCTTTTTCAGAAATCAAACTGTTAAAATTAGATAACTCTCTTGAAATCCCTACTTTAAACCTTGCAGTATCTCCCACTTAAATCTGAGGTAAAAATCAAATTATTATCATGTAATTTAGGGCATCATCTAACATGGTCTCCTTGATTACATCCCTGAGCATTCTTTTCCCCTTATTTCTACTGTTTACACCCTCTCCTTATCCTGAGTTCCCAAGCTAGGTGCCTTGAAACTCATCCAGGAGCTTTTCAAATACATCCTTGCTCAGGTCTCCTAAACGAACAATTCACAATCATGGGTGGGGAACTGAACATAGGTTAAATGTCCCCAGTTATTGTCCAGTCATAGTTTTGAATTTGTACTTCAGTCCTATTTTGTTTTACTAAAGTCAGATGTGTTTCCAGTGTTGCAAAATACTAAAGGCCTAAGTATATGTCTAATTACAATTCCACAAATTCATTTTTTTTTCTTTTATTCTCTTATCTTTTCCAATTCAACAGCTTGGAAAGCTTTCATAACTCTCGTTTATCTGCAGATCACCATGCACCATAATTGTCTTCTCTCTTCCCTGCCCACACTGGATACAGCACATTACATCCTCGCAGACCCCTTGCCAAGGGAAGATCTGCTGAGAAGTATATGCGGTATGTCTCCTGAGCTGCTTTGAAGCCTCCAGGCAGAACAGAGAATGACTTGTACCTTATCTGCCATGGGCCGTCTGCCTCATCCACTAAAATAAAAGAGACTCTTTCACTGGGCAAAAGTGGCCAAGAAGGAAAGGTCAACAAAATCAACACAATTTCCAAAATTGGTGGCGTCAATCTCCATTCTTGTATCAGGTAGGTGAGGTGAGGACACTCAGGAGGCAGCTCTGGTGTTTGTAGCATTGCTGTGAGTGCTGCTCCAGATCTTTCTTTCCTGAAATAATCCTCTCTATTTTCTGAGGAAAACTAAGATTCCAATGTGGATATTTTCTTAAATGCAGCCAAGCCCCTTTTAGGTAACTTACAGGGCTGGGAGAATAAACAGGTTGTCAAATGTGCAAGGAGGCCTTATTCAGTGGTTTTTCTCCAGTCACATGGAAGCCTTCTTTTCACCTGTCATGTCTTGTTGGTACTAAGGGAATGGAAAAAGGGAAGAATACACTGTAATTAGGAATCTAGGAGGCTAGAAAAGTTCTTTTCCAGTAAGACACTTGTGTTTGGGAGCATAGTGCACAGACACAAGTTTCTTAAAGGAAAAGAACTGTTTTAACCTTCTAGATTAAAAATAAATAAATAAAAAGTAAAGAAACTTGTGTTTGGAAATGAGCAATTGTTTCTGTGCCACGTGTTATAAACATTCCTAGAGGTTTCTTCCACAGAGTTGATAAAATGCCTTTCTTCTCATCATGGACCAAAGTTATTTTCATCATTGCTTTGGCATTTCCTCTTTATTCTGGTGAGTAAATCTTTTAGTTGTGGATGAAGCATTTCACATATCTTGCAAAGTGCAGAAACCAACTTCTTTAATCTAGGAATGGAGGGACTGATTTTGTTGGGTTTGTAATTCTTAAACCTGGTAAAATGAAACTGGCATGTTACAAATGTCTTTTTAATGATCCATCAGGGAATTGATTTTTCATATTTCTACCTTCTAGAGAAGAGGAGACAGAATGATGAGTTAGAATGGGTAGTGGACCTTAGATTTTTGTTTGTCTGTAACTAGAGATATTTGCATATTTTTTTCTTTTTTAGAGGTCAGATTCCATGGTTGTTAAATTCCAAAATGGAGAAAGCAGTAATGTCTGCTATATCTGGCCTTACTTGACAATCTATTATTTCATCTCTGAGTCCACTAATGTCAAGGCCTCGAGTATAGAGAGGACTCACTAATTCTTCTACTGAAAAGTTTTTTCTTAAAGCTCAAAGTGGTTCATGAATATCAGAATGAAATACCTGGGCAGTATTGAATAGATCCGTGATAATAGAGCTGAGTACTAATTAATTTTTTCATGTTTTTGTAATACACAAGGCCTCTGAAGTGGCTTTATGCAAGGCATTGTCTTCTCTGACTATGGTGTCTCATCTATAGAAATGAAAGAAAAACCCCCACTATGATATATTCAAAGGAAGGTCATGGTGATTACTAAACAATCTATAAGATTATTTGTCACAATGATATTAATTTGGGAATTTTGAAATATTTCAAGATTTGAAGTAGTTTTATGAATTTGTTGTTTTCATGTGGCCACAAAAGGCTCATTATCTGTAGGGTCAACAGAAAGCAACTTGCATAGACTTCCTCTATTAAACAGCATGTATGAGCACTTCTCAGCAGAAACTAGGCTTTTTTCCACTCTTGTTCCTCTTATTTATTTATTTATTTATTTTTTGTTTCTCTTATTTTTAATTGTTCTTTTGTGTGTTGGTTGCAGAAACTTCTTTTGGACCTGGAATAGAACGTCGCCTTTCAGTAAGTTTAATAGTGTTTAACTTGGGATTTAGAAAAGTGAAACTTTCAACATGTTTGTATTTTAAATTTTAACAGGAAATTTTACCAAATAACAGATACAACAGAATGATCCTTTGAAAAGTGAAAGCAAAAATAAAATAATTAGCAACCCCTCTTCCACAAGTTGAAGAAATAAAATCTTGTCAGCAATATAAAACCATTTAGTATTAAAGACAAGGTAAATATTATTCCATTATTTAAAAATTCCATTAAAAGTCATAGTTTTATTGTACATGAACATCTAATATCAATTTAAGGGTATTTCATGTAGAACTGTTCATCCCAGTGAAGCAAGAGAATTAAGAATAATAAACCTAAATATACACTTAAATATAGATAAAATAATAATTTTCAAGTAGTCACATAAGAATATTACATGAAGGTGAAAAAAATGAAGTATAATTCTGAATATCTGAATATATAAATGTCACTACAAGTTTAAAAGTCAGATCATGGAATAACACACACATGATAGTTTATTTATGTAGATTACCAATAATAGCCAACACTAAACAAATTATATATATATAGCTATAACTATATGTAGTTTTATACATATATGCAAACATATATAATAGTTGCATATGTAATGAACTTATTGAGAAAGACAAGGGGCTGAATAAATAAAAAAAAAATTCATGATTTCTTATGGTATGAAATCATGGAGGAGATTTGACCTGAGTGTAAAAAGTGGAGGCAGGGTGGCTAAATTAGAAAGATAACTCCAGGCTTCTTAAAAAATTATATTGGAGATGTAAAAATGAACTCTTGATATTATATGTTTTAATGGATAGTAGATTCCTAAATGTTTATTTTTAAACCTCAATATAGGATATATTTATTTCTTTTTGATGTATGGTATAACATTATATGCGTGGAATAAAAACTGTTTTAGTAAATTGCATGCATTTTCTTTATGTGTAACAGCCAGATTGTAGTGTGTATGCAGATAATGCAAATTATTGTACCAGAGAAATGGATCCAGTCTGTGGAACTAATGGCCATACATACAGCAATAGATGTAGCTTCTGCAAAGAAAAGTTGTAAGTACACAATATTGTATTTCAGCTCTTTTACAGGAATGAAGAAACCATCTCAAAATGTTAGGAAAATTCGTGTTTCTGATGACCCATGCAAAATCTACACAGGAAATAACATGTGAGCATCTAACAGTCACAGGACCGTATTTGTGCCTTTTTCTGAAGTTTGCATTTTAAAAAATAGTTTTACATTTGACTCACTGTATAACTCTACTTGATATTCTGCAAATGTATAAATCAATTTAACTCAATTTAGTTATTATAAATTACTAATGGCCAACTAGTGATCAATGTCATGTAATCCAAATCCCAGATGCTGAACGATAATCTCCATGATGTCGAACCAAACTACAGGGTGTGTAACTGAGCAAGAAATCTAACTGCAGAACTCTCCACCACAATAGGCCCATCACGTCTATAGGAACTCCCTCCTATGATCCACTTTGTTTCCTGAACTCTGGACAGCCTCCAAACTTTCCCTACAGTGTAGGGCAATCTAGGACACTTCCATCCAATCTAACCATCCTATATCCTTCAGTCTGAAGACACTGACAGTCTAAAAATTCAGCTACCTTCCTACCTCCTTCCACATTTGTGCTTACAGATATTTTCTCTCATGAAATCTTTGCACAATTAATCCCAAAGTTGTCTACGCTTCTAAAGAACTACTAAAATAAATCTAATCCACTCCTGCCTTGGGTTTATGCAGGTTCCAAGCCTGAATCAAAGCTAGGCACGTAGAAAAAGTCAGGTAGCCCCAGATGTTGAGAGAACTTGTATCAGGCTGACAAACAGGCAGAATCCAGCTGCTTGTAGAGAAAAGTGGAGCATGGATTCTTCAAACTGTCCATGTTCAAATCCTCCTCATTGACAAGTATTTTCTGTAATTCTTGGGGAATTAAAAAAGGTTCATGCAATAATTTCTTCTTCCTTTTCTATTTTTCTTCATTTACAGAGCACATCCAGAAAAAGTTCAATTTGATCATTATGGTAGATGCTGAATTTTTACCTGAACTACACATGCTTATGGCTTTTATCGTGACTCTATTTTACGGTAAAGTCTAAAACCAGCTAGTGTCTTCTCAATCATGGCCTGAATTTCTCAGTGACCAGATGAAGCCCTCTATGGCACATGGGATATTGAAGACTCTTTCTGATGCCAAGAACCTGTGATGAAATAATTTTTATTCTCTGTATTCAATCACTTAATGGCACATTGAAAACTAAACTGATTGCATATTTGATAATATAAAACCCGATGCAATATATAAAAATAAAAGCATGCATTTCACTCAATGAAATTTTAAATGATGTTATCTTTATTAAAATGTCTTTTCTTTCTTTGATTTGACAGTGGACTAATATACATGAATACTTTTAGTAACTACAAAGAAACATTTTCAAAGATGAAAAAATAATACCTAACTTGGAGGTTATCAATACCTGCGTTATTCTTTTTTTTCTAAGAAATCAGAACCTCTAGGAGGGGTATCTAAGAACTTAAATTCAAGTATCCCAGTTTATTCTTATTGGTAAGATGTTACAACATGAATGTTAGACCACATGGACTTAAATTCTAAGATGTAGGATGCATTGAAAATTAATTGCCCTTTCAGAGTCTGTTCAAAGATACTATAAAATTTCTAGGCTTGGGAGAAACAAATAAAGTATTGTTCCTCTTTCATAAATCATTAGAGAGAGAGCAAGTGATCTTCATTTGTCAGGAAACCCTGTTTGCCTTGCTTAACCTGGGATATTCATTTATTGTCCTAGTCTGATATGTCTCCATTCTTCTTCATGTCTCCACTATAAGAAGGAGGCTTTATTTGCATGGCCAATGTTCATATAAAGCTTAACTTTAAGGGCAGATATGTAGATTGAGACTGGGAGATGGCAATCAGTGTGCCACATATCCCATATCAGTTCTGGTTTCCTTTTCAATAAAAATTTTCATATCTAAAAGAATGATCTATATGTGAGCTACTTATTCATTTACATCTCTAGTATCAATTCTGAATGAAAGCGTCCTTTCAGAATGTACATTTTTATAGCTACAATTTAAAAAATCGAGGTTGGGCAATTAAGTTAGGGATCTCGTCCTGGAAAAAGTGCTAATTACTTCATGGCTGAAGAGTGCTCTGAATGGTGGGCTGGCAGCTGGAGTCAGCGCATAGCTTCCCAAGGGGAGTAATTGAGAGGTGACAGTAGTGATGTTCATCAATGGAGTAGGTAGCAAGTGTAATTGTCAGACCTCGTATATTCACCCAGATCCATATTTTCTTAAATTATATAGGGAACATTTAAAAATATTACTCATTGAAGGCTACTAAATTCACGTGTGTATTCTTTTTATTTAACATATTACTTTAAAAACCTTACTATTCTTTTTACTTTATTTAACATATTACTTTAAAAACCTTACTATGCTATGTATAATGTTAGGAAAAATTTGGTAAGTAAAAGAAAATATTGTCACTGTCCTCCAGAGACTTTTGATACACGGATGGAAGTTAGTATCCGTTAATATATGGAAAATCTACCTTCTTGTTTAACAATTTTGCGCAGAAACTCTGAGTTGACTTCCCTCATCTCATAAGGTTAATATCTTAGTTCTTATAAAATTTTGTTAGATACACATCAGTTCCATACTTTAGCCTTAAGGAAAGTGAAATCTAGGAAATTTAACAGTATTTAAAAAGTAACATTTGGCAAGAAAAATATAGCATTTTTTGAAAAATTGAGATCACATTTAGAAAATTCAAAATCACTATTTTTCAAAGCATACAATTACATAGCTTGAGTATATTCACAACACTGTGCAATTATCACCAATATCTAATGACAGACAATTTCTCTCATCTCCCACCCTCCAAAAAACTCCCATGTACTTCTCAATTCCTATCTCTATACAGTCTTGGTAACCACTAATCTACTTCTTTTTTTTTTTTTTGAGTCAATATGAATTTTTATTAACACACATTTGTCAAAGTCTGTACAAACTAAAACATTCCTGTGTTTTAAAATGTCCATTATTACAAACATACAAAGAAACAAAAGGTGTTACCAAAAATTAGCTACTAAATTTCATGGTAAAACAGTGTCATGATTTTTAAAAATCAAAATTTCAAGACTGAGGTTTCTTCCTTCCCTTTTTGGAACTTATGGAAAGTTAGAAAATGTGTGGACTTGCTTTGTATTAAATGGCAAGACCTTAAAAAAAGATTTAGTATAAAACTAAATATGTGTTTTTGTATTGTCATACTTGATGTAACAGAATTTCAGTCTTTAAAATTAAAAAAAAAGACTATCATTTTTCAGTCTCTTCCCTAGTCAATGCAAATGCATCTGAAAAATATTATCTGACAGTTTATCTTTACTTAAAAGTTTCTCATTCAAAAAGTTATATATTTTTCTAATCTGTGCAGTTTAAATAAGTAGATCTATCTGACTTTAATTTGAATGATAATAAACCATAAATGACACATACACACATCTGTACAGTTTGCGGTCTTCTGTGACTGAGTGCTTTCATTTAATAGGATGTTTAAAATGTTTTCAAGGTTCACTCATATTGTAACATGTATCAGTCAGTATTTCTTAACTTTTTATCTTGGTCATTTGTAAGTCTTCTTTAGAGAAATGTCTATTCATATCCTTTTCCCACTTCTAGATTAGGTTACTTGTATTTTTATTTTTGAGTTTGAAGTATTCCCATGTAATATGGATATTAGACATTCATCAGATATACAGGGTAGCCATAAAGTTCATAAACAATTTAAAATTGCACCCTACTTTAAATTGCACACTAAGTTTAAGGCCACCCTGTATAATGTGCAAGTGTTTTCTCACATGTTTATATTGGTTTTTCACTTTCTTGACTGTTTCCTTTCATTCACAAAATTATGACATTTCAGTGAATGATAACTTATGTTTCCTTTGTTGCTTGTGCTTTTGGTGTTGTATATGGAAATTTACTCTCAAATATAAGTTTATTGAGATTTACACCTAAGTTTCCCTTTAATGGTATATAGTATAAGTTGTTCCTTTTAGATCATTGATCTATTTTGAGTTAATTTTAAAATACAGATTATACAGCTGTATGAAAATGTTTTGTTTTTGTTTTTTTTTTGAAAATGTTTTATTTTCTTTGTAATCTTATCCAGTAATTTTTCTCCATTTTTGAGTTATTTATTTATTTATTTATTTATTTTGTACTCTTTCAACTTTGTTAAAAGCTAAGATGTAATCATACTCATTAGCCTAGGCCTTCACAAGGTCAAGAACACTAATATGACTTTCTTCCTCATACAAATCTAGTCCCCAGTGGAGAGTTTTCAGGGGCATTAGTAGGCATGAATCTCTCTGCAATGCCTTCTCTTGAAATACTCCTGAAGGATCTACTTGAGATCCTTTTACAGTTAACTTTGCTTTTTAATAAGGGGAAGGAGTACCCTCTAAAATAACAATAAACTGGATAGTACAACAAATACATTAGCCAGTAACAGCCATACACTATCATTATCAGGTATTACATACTGTGTGTTGTACTTCTTAAAAACTGGAAGCACACTAGGTTTGTTTATATTAGCATAAGAACAAATATATAAATCATGTGTTATGCTATGTCATTAGGATGGCTACAATATCACTGGGCAGCAGAAAATTTTCATCTCTATGGTAATCTTAATCATATAAGTGGTCCACTGCTGGCCAAAATGTCATTATGTAGAGCATAACTATTTTTAAAAATTTTTTCATTTTCTTACTGTGATCGATTTCTGAGTTTATTCTGTTGTCAGAAAAGAACTTGGGATGATTTCAATCTTCTTAAATGTTTTAAAACTTTTTTTGTCACCTAATATGACGTGATTTATCCTAAAAAATAATCCATGTATGTTTGAGAAAAATGTATGTTCTTTTGCAAGTAAGTGAAAAGTTCTATATAGATCAAGGTCTCAGTCTTATTGGACCCCTATAATAATATACCTTAGACTAGAAAATTTATAATCAACAGAAATTTATCACTCACAGTTCTGACTGCATGCTGATTCAGTGTCTGCTTAGGGCTCATGCTCACCCTCTCTTTCAGAGATAGTACATTCTTGCTGCATTTGGATATGATGGAAGGGTCAAACAAGCTCCCTGGGACTCCTTTCATAAATGCTCTAATTCCATTCATGACAGTTCCACCCTCATGACCTAATGATATCCCAAAGTCCCCATCCCTTAATCCTATTACATTGACAAGTAGGCTTCAATATTTGAATTTGGTGAACTCATAAAGATTAAACAAGAATTCAGTCCAGTACTGTTGTTTAGGTCCATTAAATTTGTGGTGCTGGATCAATGCCATGATGTTTACAGTGGACATGCAGATAAAAATATTCTTCCATTGAGAATTTAAAAAATTAAGAGCCAAAATTTGAGATCATATATACTCATGCATTTTATTAATGCATTGTTTTTGTTGCTGTTCTGCTTAATGTCTACTTTCTTCTTTTGACAATTTGCGTCAAACACCCTTTTGGATTTGAAATAAAATAGACACTCTTTAGCAATTGCTAAATAAATGACAATTGCTTAATAAATGACATCAAGCAGTGCATACTGTATTGAAACTAAGTATTGACAAAATAATGGAATGTTCAAGAACCCAAATGAGTTTAGTTGGTAGCATTATAATTCATAAGAATGTGATATCAAATAGAGCAATTACATTTTTCATGGACTCAAGATTATTTTTACATATATTCTTATTTTAAATGCCTTGCAAGGATTGGTTCTTGCTTTCTTTCTGTTTTTTTTTTTTTTTTTTAAATAGTCTGTGTTTATTTTTATTAAACCAAATGTTACAAGAACTTTTTCAAAAATTTCATTTTATATACCCTAAACAAGTTTTATAGCACTAAATAACTTCTTTTAAGTTGTAACATTTTGCTTTGAAACTTGGTGTTTTAGGAAACTTAATCCATAAGCAAATGCAATTTTTATAGAATTATGGGTGTGTTAAAACATGATTTTGAGAATGGTCTCATAAAGTCTAGATGTAAGTGCAAGAACTTGACTGTCACTTGTACCACAAACAGGGTGTGTGTGTATAAGGTCATTTCCAAAGCCTTGGTTTTCGTAAGCATCATTATATAGGGAAGAGTAATAGACTCTTTCACACATTGATTTGGCAATAAAAAGTCACCAAATTTTATTGGTGAGTTAATTCAGGGACACATCTAATCCTTCTGTAGCACAGATGTTCTCCCTTGAAACAGATATATAAGTGTAAACACCTTGATAGACTCGGCGCCCATGGCACAGTGGTTACAGCCCTGACCACACATGCACTGAGGATGGCAGGTTTGAACGTGGCCCTAGTCAAAAAAGAAAAAAAAATATTTGTGGTGCTGTTCATTCTGCTATTTTATATTGGTTTCTTTTTTTTTTCAAATATTTATTATTATTATTGTTAAATCATAGCTGTGTACATTAGTGCAATCAAGGGGTACAATGTGCTGGTTTCATATACAATCTGAAATAATCTCATCAAACTGTTCAACGTAGCCTTCATGGCATTTTCTTAGTTATTGTATGTAGACATTTGTATTCTGCATTTAGTAGGTTTTGCCGTACCTATTGTAAGATGCACCGCAGGTGTGGCCCCACCCATTGCCCTCCCTCCACCACAACCTCCCCCCTCCCTTCCCCTTCCTTGGCCCTTTCCCCATATTCTTGTGCTATAGTTGGGTTACAGCCTTCATATGAAAGCTATAAATTAGCTTCATAGTAGGGCTGAGTACATTGGATACTTTTTCTTCCATTCCTGAGATACTTTGCTAAGAAGGATATGTTCCAGCTCCATCCATGTAAACATGAAAGAGGTAAAGTCTCCATCTTTCTTTAAGGCTGCATAATATTCCATGGTATACATGTACCACAATTTGCTAGTCCATTCGTGGGTCGATGGGCACTTGGGCTTCTTCCATGACTTAGCAATTATGAATTGGGCTACAATAAACATTCTGGTACAGATGTCTTTTTTATATTGTGATTTTTGGTCTTCTGGATATATACCTAGTAAAGGAATTATAGGATCGAATGGCAGGTCTATTTTAAGATCTCTAAATATTCTCCAAACATCCTTCCAAAAGGAACGTATTAGCGTGCATTCCCACCAGCAGTGTAGAAGTGTGCCCTTTTCTCCACATCCACGCCAACATCTCTGGTTTTGGGATTTTGTTATGTGGGCTACTCTTACTGGGGTTAGGTGATATCTCAAAGTAGTTTTGATTTGCATTTCTCTGATGACTAAGGATGATGAACTTTTTCTTTTTTGATGTTCTAGCCATTATTGAAATTAGGGTATTGCTATCTCCAACTGCTGTTGTATTGCTGTCAATTTCTCCTTTCAAATATTCAAATCTCTCAATAAGTTCTATATAGATGCTTTGACGTTGTTGCATATATATAGTTGTTATAGCTACCCATCCAATTGCCATGATTTAATAACCTGCTTTGTTTCTAGAGAAAGTTTTAGACATACAGCCTATCTTGTCTCATATAAATATAGCATATGTTTTGCATAAAATATCATTTTTCTATTCCTTTACAATTAGCTTATGTATTTACTAAAATTAGAAATGATTCTTTACAGACGGTGTGCCATGGGACTTCCTAAAAATCTGTATAGTCACTGTGTATTATTTTTGACTGAAAATTTAGTACTTTTATATTTAAAATTATTATTGATAGACAAGGACTTATTACTTCCATTTTGTTCATTTTTTTTGAAGTGTTTTTTGTTCTTCTTTTCCTAACTTGATACCTTCTTCTGTTATTTGATAAGTTCTTGTACTGATTGCTTTTATTTCTTTTTTCTTTATGTTTTGCATATCTATTATAGTTTTTTCCTTGTGGTTACCTTGAGGCTTGTGTAATATATCTTTTAGCTTATAACTATCTTTATATGTTGATAAGTTAACTTGAATCACGTACAAAAACTCCACACATTCCCCCCCGCCGCATGCACATTTGTATTCTTATAGTCAGCATTTCCTTGTTTTCATAAGGGTATTCATTAACAAGTTTTATTTTATATTTTTATATTAGGGTTAAGTAATTTACTCACAGCCATTTACAATGTTACATTACCTGTATTTATCTATATGTTTGTCTTTACCAGAGATACATATACTTTCATATGCATATAGGCTTTTCTATTTTGTGTTTTTGTTTCAATTTAAATAATTTTTTTAAGTATTTTCTACAAGGCAGGAAATACTTTCCTAGACTTTGTCTGTGAATGACTCCTTCATTTTTAAAAGATAGTTATTTTTAGGTGTAGTGTCTTGATTTGCACAGTTTTTTTTTTTTTTTTTTTTTTGTCAGTACTTTGAGTATATCACTATCATCCTACTCTTTCCTGGTCTCAACATTTCTACTGAAAAATACACTGATGATTTTGTGGGGTTTTCCTTATAAATGGTAAGTTGCTTTTCTCTCACTACTTTTAAAATTTTCCCTGTGTTTGATCTTTTTTATTTTTTTATTTTTATTTATTTATTTATTTTGTTTTTACTTTTTTGAGTCAGACTCTCACTCTATAACTTGAGCTAGAGTGACGTGGCCTCAGCCTAGCTCACAACAAAGTCAGACTCCTAGGCTTAAGTGTGGTCCTCATGTCTTAAATCCCAAGTTTTAAGCTGGGACTGAAGGGCTTGCCACAATGCCCAGCTAATTTTTCTATTTTTAGTAGGGAAAGAAATTTCACTTTGCTCAGGAGTTCAAGAACTCCTGACCTCAAGGAATCGTCCCACCTCAGCCTCTAAAAGTGCCAGGATTACAGCATGAGGCACTGCACTCAGCCAGTAGCTATATTTAATGCTCACCCTCTTGTTTTTGTCTCCACGGTTGTCTTCACTTTCCCTCCAAACTCTTTCTGAAATGGAGTATAAGCCTGTGGTTCTTCCAACCTCTAATCCCCTATTACTCTATAGAAGACATGGAGAAACGGTAGCAAAGAATGGAGATAGGGAATTATTGACAGTCCTATAATCAGTTGTTAGTCCTTCATGACTTGAGACTATCACAAGTTCTACTTATCTTTTTCTTTTCATAGTAATAAAAGAAGAGTAGAGATTGCTGAATTCATGTTTTTCCTTTCTACATATTGATTAAGCTCTGATAAAATCTATTTTGGGGGTTTGTTAAAGTAATTTCCCTTAAGGGCAGGCCTTTTTAATGAGAACAGAAGACTCTGGGTGTATTTCAAAAAGGTTTTTTTATTCCTCCCCCCTCCCCATCTGCTGAACATATTAGAGGATTTTTCTGTAATATTCATTTTAAAAAATTGATGGTTCTTTTATATATAAAGCTTATGAAAGTGCATGCCCTTCCCAACTCTCAGGATTTGTCCCAGGGAAATTTGATTTCTTAAGCTAGTCTACTCTAAGTTTTAAGCAATTAGTCTATTTTACTTTAGTATTGCAATCAAACTTTAGCTGTGGCTTCTCCATGTAAGATATAATTCTCTGTTCATGTATCTTTAGTTTTTACACTTGGACTTTACTCCTGAACATAATTTGCTGATGAGTATAAGATAATATATTGATTTTTAGTTTTCAGTGTTTTTTCTGGTTGTGAGCATGATAATTTTTATTATTTGTTTGTTTGTTTGTTTGAGATGGAGTCTCACTCTGTCACCCTGGATTGAGTGCTTTGGCTTCATAGCTCACAGCAACCTCAAATATTTAGGCTTGAGCAATCCTCTTGCCTCAGCCTCCTGAGTAGCTGGGATTACACATGCTGACCACAACACTTGGCTAGTTTTCCTACTTTTAGTAGAGATGGGGTCTACCTCTTGCTCAGGCTGGTGTCAATCTCCTGAGCTCAAATAATCTAACCACCTAGCCTCTCAATGTGCTTGGATGAGAATGTGAGCCAACACACCTAACCCAAGGATGAGAATGTTAACTTGCAAGCTATTTATTTACATGTTTGATTCAAGACTGGAAGTAAGTTATATTTTTGGCTTTTTATTTTTATAAATTCTACCAATTTTTAATAATTGCCATATTAATTCCCATAAAGTTAGTTGTTTCAGACAACCTGAATCAATTGTTTTTCAGTGCTGGAAATCAGAAGTCAAAAATGGCTTGTAAGGCCGCCTTCCTTCTGAAGGCTATAGATGAGAACTTATTTCATGGCCTTTACTATTATCTGTAAGATGCATGAATTCCTTGCCTCAAGGTATTATTCTCTGTGTTGAAAGCACAGCGAAATTCAGTCTAGGGCTGTTTGCTCTTTGTTCAAAAATTCACATTATTGAGACAATGAGGATTGCCAAAGAATAAAAGAATTTTTAATATAACAGATGTCTTTCTGAAAGAAGAAGTAACTTCAAATCCTTCTTCCTAGAACTGAGGGAGGTCATGGAATTTTAAAGGAGGGGCCTGCCTTGGGGCTGGTCATGGTGTAGGTCACAAGTGGCTACATGCTTTGGGGGCAGTCGTGGGCATTGGTGCATCTTAGCATCAGAAAGTCTACTCTGGGACACTCAGAACCTCAACTTCTTTGTCTTGTGGAAAATCCATCATTTCTGGACAGGCCTGGTGGCTCAGACCTATAATCCCAGACTTTGGGAGCCTGAAGTAAGGCCAGGAGTTCCAGGCCATCATTTCTGGTAAAAACTCAAAGTGTCAAGTAGTTACCATATTTTTCCATGTATAATGCACACTTTTTTACCCAAATTATTGAAGATAATAATAATTTGTGTCTATACAAATATTTTTAATTCTTTTATTTATGCTTGTGTGTTAGTGTTAGCTTCGGAAGATAATAGTAATATCCATATGCAAAATAAATTCCTACAATATGGTAATAGGTTTTTACTGAACTCATGATGAACTTGTAACAAAATCAATTTTGGCAAACAAAAAGTGATGTATTTCTCAATTGCAGTGGACTTGAAAACCCAACTTACCGTGATACCTGGTGGGCCAACTGCAACCTTTGGATGTGTCAATTAACAAGCCCTTGAAGGCCTTCATGAAGAAAGAATGAATGTCATGGGATAGTCAGCTGATTTAATATCCACAGGCATCTATCACCCAGGTGTATAACTAGGTTTATAATGGGATCCTAAGATTATAAAATGATGCTGATACAGGATTCCCCCACACAGAACTGGACAGAGACTTCCCCCACTTTCCAGGTCCAGGTGAGCTCAGAAATCAGACCCCCATCTCTATGCACAAAAAGGCTACTCTTTATAGGCCTCAACCTCTGGCTCAAGCAGTGTCAGGAATAAAGCAGCTTAAAACATTTTGGTAGTTTCACCTTGAGTAGGGAGCATAAGCCCTAATCCCTTGAATGAGGCAAAAACTTCAAGACCTAATAACCTTGCCCCAATGGAGAACTCCATTCATTCATTTGTTAATACACTCATTAACTTTGAAAAGTCCTGGCCAAAATGTAACATATACTTCTAGAGGAAGAACCAATGTGGGAGACTTCTTACTTGGGTCTTCCCCTTTGCTAGAAGTTTTGGTACTCTTTCTCCTTCTTCTGTATTCTTTTTTTTTTTTTTTAATTTTTTTATTAAATCATAACTGTATACAATGATATGATTATGGGGCATCATACACTCACTTCATAAACCATTTGACACATTTTTATCACAGTGGTTAACATAGCCTTTCCGGCGTTATCTCAGTTACTGTGCCAAAACATTTACATTCTACATTTACCAAGTTTCGCAAATACCCCTGTAATATGCACCACAGGTGTGATCCCACCGATTCCCCTCCCTCTACCCACCCCCCCTTTCCCACTTCCCCCTATTGTTAAGTTGTAGCTGGGTTATAGCTTTCATGTGAGAGTCCCAAATTAGTTTCATAGTAGGGCTGTGTACATTGGGTATTTTTTCTTCCATTCTTGGGATACTTTACTAAGAAGAATATGTTCCAGCTCCATCCATGTAAACATGAAAGAGGTAAAGTCTCCATCTTTCTTTAAGGCTGCATAGTATTCCATGGTATACATATACCACAATTTATTAATCCATTCGTGGATCGATGGGCACTTGGGCTTTTTCCATGACTTAGCTATTATGAATTGGGCTGCAAGAGATGTTGGCGTGGATGCGGAGAAAAGGGAACACTTCTGCACTGCTGGTGGGAATGCAAATTAATACATTCCTTTTGGAAAGATATATGGAGAACACTCAGAGATCTAAAAATAGATCTGCCATTCAATCCTGTAATTCCTCTGCTGGGCATATACCCAGAAGACCAAAAATCACAACTTCTTCTGTATTCTTTTCTGTCTAATAAAATCATATCTTACCACTGATCTGTGGTCCGTTGGTTCATTCTTCAAATCCTGGAGACCAAGGATGTACTGAGGAATGAAATTCCATTAACATATTTTGGGGCTGTCATCTGTGATTGAAGATCTGTGGTAAGCAATGGGACCAATTAATCGTATTCTGTTTTTCTCTATAATCATAATAATGGAGACTAATAATGCAGATGCCCATCAGCCCCCAAGATTACATGGTGCAGCTGCTCACCTTCAGGTCATGGGTGAGAAGCTACTGGGGAATAGACTTTCTAATTCCCCTTGGCTCCAAAAGAAAGGATCAAAAGGTAATGTTAGAAGGCTTGAGAGCCAAGCAAACAGAAGTAGTTCAAGGCATCCGTTTTCTGTCTGCATGAAATACACCTAGCCTCAAAGGACAAATCAAAACTCAGAGTTAAGGGATGGAAGACCATTTATCAGGAAAATAGAATTCTGAAGAAAAGAAGGTTTGTGCTCTTCCATCCTCCCCAATCCTCCAGTGATCCAAGGGGAGAAAAACATCAAAGGGTGAATTTCTGATTAAAAACCAGCCTCTGGGACAAGATGGCTGACTGAAACCAGCTTTCCACAGAGGCTCCTGTCCAGAAGGAGAGTTAAAGGACAAAAATTTAGCAAGTAACCTGGTGGATTTGAGCTTTACCACAAGAGAAGGTTGAAGAATGCACATCAAGCTCCCTGAGGCGAGCTGTGACCACAAGGATACAAACAAAAGGTACAAAACCCATCACCAAGTGGACAGGAGTCCCCTCCCCCATGAGAATGGCTCAGAGTGCCCCACAAACAAATGGGCAGAGTTCAAAGGTCCTCACACTCCACTCCATGGGAGAGACCCTCTAAAAACTGGACCCACCTCCCCTACTAGGGTGCCATGGCATTCTCCTGCCAGGCGTAAAACTGTATAAAACTGTATATATTCTCTACCTGCAACTCTGAGCTCCCAACACTCCCCTCCACTCTCACTCTGAGGTCTGGAGGCCTGTCCCCCAGGAGTTCATATTCTTGGGTGATTTCTTGAGGGGTGTGGACAGTGCCTAAACTGCAGCTGTTCAGCACTGACTCTGGGGCACGGGAGCAAGGAGAGGATGGTTGGCTGAGAGGGAACTACACCAGAGCAGCAGCAGTTCCCTGAGGCATGTCATTTAGCAGCAATACAGCCAGGCATAAACCTGTATAAAACTGTATATATTCTCCACTTGCAACCCTGAGCTCCCAGCACTCCCCTCCACTCTCACTCTCAGGTCTGGAGGCCTGTCCCCCGGGAGTCCAGACTATGGGGTGATTTCTGGAGGGCTGTGGACAGCACCTAAGCTACAGCTGGTCAGCACTGTCTCTGGGGCACTAGAGCAAGGAGAGGATGGTCAGCTGAGTGGGAACCACACCAGAGCAGCAGTTCCCGGTGGCACAGTCCAGCAGCCATCTTTTAGCAGCAATACAGCTCACTCCAGGATATTCTGAAGCCACACCCCCTGTCTCCCTGGGCAACCAGAGGACGTTGCAACCACCCGTGAGTAAAGGATTTGCCTGAGGCTCTACCGACCCACAGAACGGGGAAGCTCCCAGGGCGGGGCTGACCCAGAGGACAGCTTTACTGATCCTAAGACGCACCTGGCTCTCAGAGGATCATAAGCCTATAGACAAAGAAAGGCAGCAGGATAGAAATGACACATAACATAATACAAACCTGCAGGAGCAAAGACAGGGCTTTGGAATTCAAAACAGCTTCTCTTCTGCAGGGGAATTTAGCAGTTCTGTTCTGTTCTGTTCTGTCAGTAACATCAATCAGGGGTGGTGTGGGACCTGAGTGAACACCCCCCAACCTTCATCAAATGCCCGAGGTTGTCAGGCCTCACCTCCTCCTGCTAGATAGAGGCAGAGCACAGCAGCCTGGCAGATTTCTTTCTGATTCAGGCAGGTGCAAACTCCTGGAGTATCTGTTCACTACAGGCAACTGGGTCAGCCAACTGCAGGGCTATTAGTGACTAGGTGTGACAGTGGTGCAATGTGGGGAAGGAGGCATCAATCTTCCAAGACTGATCCATTGGCTGGGTGGCTCCTCCTGACTCCACGCAGCACTGGAGCAAGGCATATCAGAGTAGTCACCAGACCCCTGTGATCCAGTTCCCAGAGACCTCTTAAACTCTGCCACCCAAGATAGGTGCTGACTGAGACAATTATTTTGGAACTTTTGAACTGAGCTAATCACCTGAGGACTATTCCAGGGGGTGCCCTGGGTGTGTGATTGTAGGAAGGTTTGTTTTTCCTTATCAAATTGTTGCTGGTGGTGGGTGGGGTGACTTAATTGCTGATATTTCTCCACAGCTGAGACTTCAAACCACAGTAACTGTTTCACTAGGGTCGAACAAAAACCAGCTGAAAACAAAACAGAACTATTTAGCCCCACCACACCAAACAGGGCCCCAGTTTCCCAGGCCACAGCACTGTATGGGTCCTCAACAAAGCTCCAGGGGAAAAAATCAAAGGGAGTAAAACAATCATGGGGTAGAATCAGCGGAAAAACTCTAGTAACATGAATAACCAGAATAGATCAACCCCCCCAAGGAAAGATATGGTAGATGTAATTGAAGATCCCATTCATAAACAACTGGCTGAGATGTCAGAAATCGAATTCACAATTTGGATTGCAAATAAGATTAATAAAGTGGAGGAAAATTTGGAATTAAAACATCAAGCAATAATTCAAAAGTCAGAATTAGGAATTCGAGGAGAAATTCAAAAGTTGTCTCAAGAATTTAATGAATTTAGAGACAAATCCACCAAAGACTTAGACACACCAAAGCAAGAATTTGTAGCCCTCAAAGATCAGAAAAACACAGTAGATACTTCAGTAACAGTGAAGTAGGCAGAAGAAAGGATTTCTGACATTGAAAACAAAGCCTCTGAACGCTCCCAAACTCTCAAAGAAGAAGAGAAATGGAGAGCAAAAACAGATCATTCACTCAGAGAGCTCTGGGATAATTCAAAGAAGGTTAATATCTGACTCATTCGAATCCCTGAAACTGATGAAGTGGCCTCACTAGGCACAGAAGCCCTTCTCCATGAAATTATGAAAGTACAGTGCTGAAGCCCTTCTCCATGAAATTCCAGACATGCCTAGAGATTCTGAAATTCAGATAGCAGAACCCCAGCATGACTCAACCCCAATAAGATATCCCCCAGGCATATCATAATTAACTTCACTAAAGTTAATATGAAGGAGAAAATTCTCAAAGCAGCCAGATGAAAGAAGGCCATTACTTACAAAGGAAAGAATATTAGAATGACTGCAGATCTCTCTGCTGAAATTTTTCAAGCCAGAAAAGGGGGATCATCGACTTTTAATCTCCTAAAGCAAAATAACTTTCAACCCCAAATCCTGTATCCAGCTAAACTGAGTTTCATTTATGATGGAGAAATTAAATACTTTAATGACATTAATATGTTGAAGAAATTTGCCATAAGCAAACTAGCTCTTCAGAATATTCTCAGACCTATCCTCCATAATGACCAACCCAATCCTATACCACAAAAGTAAACTCACTCAGGAACTTTGGATCAAACTCCAACTTCCACAGTGGTGAAAGAATTAAAGATGTCCACTGGACTTATGAAAAACTTGATACCCAAAATATTACCAGACTTATCAATATTCTCCATTAATGTGAATGGCTTAAACTGTCCTCTAAAGAGGCATAGGTTAGCTGATTGGATACAAAAACTCAGGCCAGATATTTGTTGCATACAAGAATCACATCTTAACGTAAAAGACAAATTAAGACTCAGGGCGAAAGGATGGTCATCCATATTCCAGGCAAATGGTAATCAGAAAAAAAAACAGGTGTTGCAATTTTATTTGTAGATACAATAGGCTTTAAACCAACAAAAGTAAGGAAGGATAAGAATGGTCACTTCACCAACACACACCAAGACATTATTGCAAGAGGGACTTTACCTAACAATTGCAATCAGTGTAACCTGGCTTATTGTACCCTCAATGAATCCCCAACAATAAAAAAAAAAAAAGAAAAAAAAAGAATGGTCACTTCATATTTGTCAAGGGTAAGACTAAATATGATGAGATTTCAATTATTAATATTTATGCACCCAACCAGAATGCACCTCAATTTATAAGAGAAACTCTAACAGACATGAGCAACTTGATTTCCTCCAACTCCATAATAGTCAAAGATTTTAACACTCCTTTGGCAGTGTTGGATGGTCCACCAAATAAGAAGCTGAGCAAAGAAATTTTCGATTTAAACCTCACCATTCAACATTTGGATTTAGAAGACATCTACAGAAAATTTCATCCCAAAAAAACTGAATACACATACTTCTCATCAGCCCATGGAACTTACTCCAAAATAGATCACATCTTAGGTCACAAGTCTAACCTCAGTAAATTTAAAGGAATAGAAATTATTCCTTGCATCTTCTCGGACCACCATGGAATAAAAGTTGAGCTCAGTAACAAAGGAATCTGCATACTTATACAAAAACATGGAAGTTACATAACCTTATGCTGAATGATAGCTGGATCAGAGATGAGATTAAGAATGAAATTGCCAAATTTTTGGAACAAAATGACAATGAAGACACGAATTATCAGAACTTCAGGGATACTGCAAAGGCAGTCCTAAGAGGGAAATTTATAGCACTGCAAGCCTTCCTCAAGAGAAGGGAAAGAGAGGAAGTGAACAACTTAATGGGACATCTCACGCAACTGGAAAAGGAAGAACATTCCAACCCCAAACCCAGTAGAAGAAAAGAAATAACCAAAATTAGAGCAGAATTAAATGAAATTGAAAACAAAAGAATAATACAACAGATCAATAAATCAAAAAGCTGGTTTTTTCAAAAGGTCAATAAAATAGATAAACCTCTGGCCAACCTAATCAGGAAAAAAAGAGTAAAATCTCTAATATCATCAATCAGAAACAACAAAGACGAAATAACCACAGACTCATCGGAAATTCAAAAAACTCTTAATGAATATTACAAGAAACTTTATTCTCAGAAATATGAAAATCTGAAGGAAATTGACCAATACTTGGAAACACATCACCTTCCAAGACTTAGGCAGAATCAAGTGGAAATGTTGAACAGGCCCATATCAACTTCTGAAATAGCATCAACCATAAGAAACCTCCCTAAAAAGAAAAGCCTGGGATCAGATGGTTTCATGTCAGAATTCTACCAAACCTTTAAAGAGGAATTAGTACCTATATTACTCAACCTGTTCCAAAAGGTAGAAAAAGAAGGAAGACTACCCAACACATTCTATGAAGCAAACATCACCCTGATCCCCAAACTAGGAAAAGATCCAACAAGAAAAGAAAATCATAGACCAATATCACTAATGAATATAGATGCAAAAATATTCAACAAGATCCTAACAAACAGAATCCAGCAACATATCAAACAAATTATACATCATGACCCAGTCGGTTTTATCCCAGGGTCTCAAGGCTGGTTCAAGATCTGTAAATCTATAAGTATAATTCAGCACATAAACAAATTAAAAAGCAAAGACCATATGATTCTCTCAATCGATGCAGAAAAAGCTTTTGATAATATCCAGCATCCCTTCATGATCAGAACACTTAAGAAAATTGGTATAGAAGGGACATTTCTTACACTGCTAGAGGCCATCTACAGCAAACCCAAAGCCAATATCATATTGTATGGAGTTAAATTGAAATCATTTCCACTCAGATCAGGAACCACACAAGGCTGCCCATTGTCTCCATTGCTCTTTAACATTATGATGGAAGTTTTAGCCACCACAATTAGGGAAGAAAAGGGTATCAAGGGTATCCATATAGTGTCAGAAGAGATCAAACTTTCACTCTTTGCAGATGATATGATTGTATGTCTGGAAAACAGCAGGGATTCTACTACAAAACTCTTAGAAGTGATCAAGGAATACAGCAGCATCTCAGGTTACAAAATCAACATTCATAAATCGGTAGCCTATTTATATATACAACAATAGTCAAGTTGAAAAAACAGTTAAGGACTCTACCCCATTCATAGTAGTGCCAAAGATGATGAAATATTTGGGAGTTTATCTAACAGAGGATGTGAAAGACCTCTATAAAGAGAACTATGAAACTCTAAGAAAAGAAATAGCTGAAAATGTTAACAAATTGAAAAACATACCATGCTCATGGCTGGGAAGAATCAACTTTGTTAAAATGTCCATACTACCCAAAGTAATATATAATTTTAATGCAATTCCTATTAAAGCTCCACCTTCATACTTTAAAGATCTTGAAAAAACAATACTTAATTTTATATGGAATCAGAAAAAACCTCGAATAGCCAAGACATTACTCAGAAATAAAAACAAAGCAGGAGGAATCATGCTACCAGACCTCAGACTATACTAAAAATCAATAGTGATCAAAACAGCATGGTACTGGCACAAAAACAGAGAAGTAGATTTCTGGAACAGAATAGAGAACCAAGAGATGAATCCAGCTACTTACTGTTATTTAATCTTTGACAAGCCAATTAAAAACATTCAGTGGGGGAAAAGATTCCCTATTTAACAAATGGTGCTGGGTGAACTGGCTGGCAACCTGTAGAAGACTGAAAATGGACCCACACCTTTCACCATTAACTAATATATACTCTCACTGGATTAAAGATTTAAACTTAAGACATGAACTATAAAAATACTAGAGGAGAGTGCAGGGAAAACCCTTGAAGAAATCGGGCTGGGCGATTATTTTATAAGGAGGACCCCCCAGGAAATTGAAGCAGCTTCAAAAATACGCTACTGGGACTTGATCAAACTAAAAAGCTTCTGCACAGCCAAGAACACAGTAAGTAAAGCAAGCAAACAGCCCTCAGAATGGGAGAAGATATTTGCAGGTTATGTCTCCGACAAAGGTTTAATAACCAGAATCCATAGAGAACTCAAACGTATAAGCAAGAAAAGAACTAGTGATCCCATCATGGGCTGGGTAATGGATTTGAAGAGAAACTTCTCTGAAGAAGACAGGCGTGAGGCCTACAGACTTATGAAAAAATGCTCATCATCTTTAATCATCAGAGAAACGCAAATCAAAACTACTTTGAGATATCATCTAACTCCAGATTACATTAGCCTATATCACAAAATCCCAAGACCAGAGATGTTTGCGTGGATGTGGAGAAAAGGGAACACTTCTACACTGCTTGTGGGAAATCAAATTAATACATTCCTTTTGGTAAGTGTACAGAGAATACTTAGAGATCTAAGAATAGATCTGCCATTCAATCCTATAATTCCTCTACTAGGCATGTACCCAGAGGACCAAAAATCACATCATAACAAAAATATTTGTACCAGGATGTTTATTGTAGCCCTATTCATAATTGCTAAACTATGGGAAAAAACCAAGTGCCCATCAATCCACGATTGGATTAATAAATTGTGGTATATGTACACCATGGAATATTATTCAGCCTTAAAGAAAGATGGAGACTTTACCTCTTTCATGTTTACGTAGATGGAGCTAGAACATATTCTTCTTAGTAAAGTATCTCAAGAATGGAAGAAAACGTACCCAATGTACTCAGCCATACTATGAAACTAATTTTTGGCTTTCACATGAAAGCTATAACCCAGTTACAACCTAAGAATAGGGGGAATGGGAGGGGAGGGTGTGGGGAATTGGGCAGAGGGTTGGGGCTTGGTGGGATTACACCTGTGGTGCATCTTACAAGGGTATATGTGAAACTTAGTAAATGTGGAATGTAAATGTGTTAGCACAATAACTAAGAAAATGCCAGGAAGGCTATGTTAACCAGTGTGATGAAAATGTGTCAAATGTTCTATGAAACTAGTGTATGGTGCCCCATGATCACATTAATGTACACAGCTATGATTTAGTAAAAGATAAATAAATAAATAAAAAGAAAAGAAAATGTATCAAACGGTCTATGAAACTAGTGTATTGTGTCCTATGATCACATTAATGTACACAGCTATGATTTAATAAAAAAAAGAAAGAAAGAAAAGAAGGGTTGCAATGTTATTTTCACACACTGGTGGATTTGAAGTAACTATCCTAAAAAAAAAAAAAAAGACAATGATGGACACTTCATATTGGTCAAGGGAAAAATATAATACGAAAATATTTCAATTCGAAAATTTATGAACCCAACTTAAAAGCTTTCAGATTTCTGAAGCAGACCTTAATTAGTCTGAGCAATATGACATACCATAACACCATAATAGCAGGGACTTTAACACTCCTCTTACAGAGCTGGGCAGATCCTCTAAACAGAAACCAAACAAAGATACAAAGGGCTTAAATGTGACCTTAGAACAATTGTGCTTGACAGATATATATAGAACACTCTATCCCAAAGCTAAAGAATCTATGTTTTTCTCATTGGCCTGTGTAACATTCTCTAAAATTAATCATATCCTAGGACACACACACACATACACACACACACACACACACAAACAAGAGAATCCAAATAATTGAAAATTTACCTTGTATCTTCTCAGACCACAAGGCATTAAAGGTGGAAATCAATTGGCACAAAAACATTCAACCCCACATAAAGACATGGAAATTAAACAAACTTATGCTGAATGACAGTTGCGTTCAGGAAGACTTAAAAAAAGGAAATCGTTAACTTCTTTGAACATAACAACAATGAAGACAGAAGCTACCAAAATCTTTGGAAAAGCAGTCCTGAGAGGAAAATTTATCACTTTAGATGCCTATATCCGAAAAACAGAAAGAGCACAACAACAAACTCACAAATTATCTTATGGAATTGGAAAAAGAAGAACATCCTAAGCCTAAACCCAGTAGAGGAGAAGAAATGTCTAAACTTAAATCAGAAATTAATGAAATTAAAAACAAAAGAATCATTCAGAAAATTAATGAAACAAGAGGTTGGTTTTTTGAAAAATAAATAAAATAGATAAACCTAGACTAACTTGAAATAGAAAAGTTAAATCTATAGTAACCTCAATCAGAAATGTTTAAAGGGAAATAACAACAGATGCCACAGAGATACAAGAGATTATCTCTGAATACTACAAGAAAATTTATGCCCAGAAATTTGACACTGTGAAGGAAATGGATCAATATTTGGAATCACACCCTCTCCCTAGACTTAGCCAGGAGGAAATACATCTCCTAAAACCACAAATTTCAAGCACTAAAAAAATCTCCCAACAGGCTTGGCTTCTACAGCTCAGCACCAACCACATGCACTGGGGCAGGTGGTTTTGATCCCAGCCTGGGCCTTCCAAACAACAATGACAAACAACAACAAAAATAGTGGGAATTTGTGGCAGGCGCCTATAGTCCCAGCAGCTTGGGAGGCTGAAGCAAGAGAATTGCTTAAGCCCAAAAGTTTCAGGTTGCTCTGAGCAGTGACCCTATGCCACTCTGCCAAGGGCAATATAGTGAGACTCTGTATCAAAAAACAAACAAACAAAAAAAAACAAAAAAACCTCCCAAGAAAATAATGCCCTGGTCCAGATGACTTCACACCAGATTGCTATCAAACCTTTAAAGAAGCGCTTATTCCCATAATTCAGAAATTACTCCAAAAAGTTGAGAAGGAACGAATCTTCCCCAAAACATTTTACAAAGCAAACATCACCCTGATACCAAAACCAGGAAAAGATCCAACTAACAAGGAGAAATTCAGACCAATTTCACTAATGAATATAAATGCAAAAATTTTCAACAAAATCCTAGCCAATAAGGCTACAGTTTCTCATCAAAAAAGTCATACAACATGATCAAGTAGGTTTCATCTGAGGGATGCAAGGCTGCTTTAACATACACAAGTCCATAAACATAATCTAGCACATCAGCAGAAACAAAAACTAAGACCGCGTGATCTTCTCAATAGATGCACAAAAATCATTCAATAAAATGCAGCATCCTTTCTAATTAGAACACTGAAGAGTATAGAAATAGTTGGCACATTTCTTAAACTGATCAAAGCCATCTATGACAAACCCATAGCTAATATTTTAAAGAATGGAGTAAAACTGAAAGCTTTTCCACTTAGAACTGGAACCAGACAAGGTTGTCCTCTGTTACCATTACTATTCAATATAGTGCTGGAAGTTCTAGCCAATACAATCAGGCAAGAGAAGGAAATAAAAGGCATCCAAATGGGAGCAGAGGAGGTCAAACTCCCACTCTTTGCTGATAAGATGTTATACGTAGAGAACCCCAAAGACTCAACCAAGAGTCCTGGAAGTCATCAAAAACTACAGTAACGTCTCAGGATATAAAATCAATGTCCACAGCTCAGTAGCCTTTGTATACACCAATAATAGCCACAATGAGAAGCTAATTAAGGACACAATCCCTTTCACAGTAGCTTCAAAGAAAATGAAATACCCAGGAATATATGTAACAAAAGAGGTGAAGGTGAATTTTCTCTATAAAGAAAATTATGAAACCCTACGAAAAGAAATAGCAGAAGATATTAATAAATGACAGAACATACCATACTCATGAGTGGGAAGAAACAACATTGTTAAAATGGCCATACTTCCCAAAGCAATCCACTGATTCAATGCCATCCCTATTAAAATACCAACATTGGACTTCCAAGACTTGGAAAAAGTAATTCTACATTTTGCATGGAACCAGAAAAAACCCTGTATAGCCTAAGCAGTTCTTAGCAATAAAAACAAAGCCAGGGGGAATCAACCTACCAGACTTTAGGCTGTACTAGAGGCCACACTGGTCAAGACAGCATGCTACTGGCACAAAAATAGAGACATAGATATCTGGAACTGAACAGAAGATGGAACGGGAGATGAAACTAATATGTTATAGCCACCTAATCTTTGACAAACCAAACAAGAAGAACGTAGACTGGGGAAAAGACTCCCTATTCAATAAATGGTGCTGGGATAACTGGATATCCACATGTACAAGAGTGAAACTGGACCCACACCTTTCTCCACTTACAAGAATGGATTCAAGATGGAAAAAATACTTAAATTTAAGGTATGAAATGATAAAAATCCTCAAAGAAAGCATGGTAAAAACACTTGAAGATATTGGGCTGGGGAACTACTTTATGAAAAAGAATTCCATGGCAATTGCAACAACAAAAATAAACAAATGGGACTTAATTAGACTGAAAAGCTTGTGTACAACAAAAAGATAACAACCAAAGTTAATAGACAACCTACGCGATGGGAAAAGATATTTGCATATTTTGAATCAGACAAAAACTTAATAAGTAGGATCTACAAAGAACTCAAATTAGTCAACATGAAAAAAGCCAACAATCCCTTATATCAGTGGGCAAGAGAGATGAATAGAACCTTCTCTAAAGAAGACAAATGGCTAAAAAACATTTGAAAAAATGCTCATCATCCCTAATTATTAAAAAATGCAAATCAAAACCTCCCTAAGATATCATCTAACCTCAGCAAGAATGGCCCACATCACAAATTCTCAAAACTGCAGATGCTGGCATGGAATTGGAAAGAAGGGAACATTTCACACTACTGTTGCGACGCAAACAACTACCTTTGTGGAAGAAAGTATGGAGAACCCTCAAAGAACTCAAGCTAGACATCCCATTTGATCCTAAAATCCTATTACTGGGCATCTATCCAGAAGAAAAAAAAATCCTTTTTTCATAAGGACACCTACACTAGACTATTTATTGCAGCTCAATTTACAATCACCAAAGCGTGGAAACAGCCTAAATGCCCACCAACCCAGAAATGGATTAACAAGCTCTGTTTCATGTATAGCATGGACTATTACTCAGCCATTAAAAAAGATGGAGACTTTACATCAGGGGTCCTCAAACTGCGACCCACAGGCCACATGAGGCGGTGTGACTGTATTTGTTCTTGTTTTGTTTTTTTTACTTCAAAATAAGATATGTGCAGTGTGCGTAGGAATTTGTTCATAGTTTTTTTTTTTTAACTATAGTCCAGCCATCTAATGGTCTGAGGGACAGTGAATTGGCACCCTGTTTAAAAAGTTTGAGGATGCCTGCTTTACATCCTTTGTATTAATCTGGATGGAAGTGGAACACATTATTCTTAGTAAAGCATTCACAAGACTGGAGAAGCAAGAATCCCATTTACTCAATTTTGATATGAGGACAGTTAACAACCTAGTACCTAGTGGGGGAAAGGGAGAGTAGAGAGAAGGAATGTGGGAGGGGGGTGCGGGGTTTACAGTTTGTGACATAAGTTTCAGGGGCAGGTCACAATTATAAGAGGGACTTTACCTGAGAAATTCAATCAATGTAACCTGGTTCAAAAAACTAAAAAAAAAAATAAAAATAAAATGTTACTCACCCTATAAAATTCTATATTACAGGATACCTCCCATTTTAAGAAATTTACCAGGAACCCTGAGAAAACTGGAAGAAACAAAACTTACTAACTTACTAACCAACTAATGCCACTGGGAAAAATAATGAATAAAGATTTCAGAATGAGCGAATGACAGATATCCTGTTAGTTTATCATTCCCAGTCCATCCCCAGTCTCTAGGTAACCATGTATGGATTAAAGATTGGAGCCTGAGCCTGTTGAAACCAGGATGAAAAGACCTCTACTTGGTGATTCTGTCCATAGCAACAGCAGTGAAGGCGAATGGCATTCCTGCCTGGGTATATCACTCACATGTGAAATCAGTCAGCCATGGGGAGTGGATGGTCCAACGGCACCCAGAGCATCCCCACCATCTTACCCTGACAAACAGACTACAGCCCTGCCCTAGTCACACATCAGGAGCTGACTGGTCTATGCACAACAGAAGCTTGTGGATGAGCAGCAGTGGCATGGGACTGATTAATGATTTTTTGCTTTGGACTTTTCACTTTCCTTCTTTAATCGTAGATGTAAGACATGATGAAAGTTGTGAAAAATGTATCCAAAAGGTAACCCCAACTAGAAAAACTGTCAAAATTGTGTTGTTGGTTTACTCTTCTTATAAATGTGCAGGAAAGCCTGAAGGTACTTGAATATGTAATAACACCCAATGTTAGATATGCGTGCCTCCCAGTGGGCCAGCTGTTTGCTACAATCTTTCTGAATCCCCAGAATAAACTGGATTTTCTGTGTGGTATACGGATATCCCCCGAAAGACAATAACCTGAGTTATAACAGAAGGAATGCCTAAACAAGTAAAAAAAATCATTAATAACAATTTTGCAATATATACAGACGTGTATTTTTATATTTTTAATAATAATTCAAAGTTTTCCATGTAGAAATACTATATATTTCTGAAGAATTATTTCTATGTATTTCATATTTTGTGTTGCCATGTTAACTTCAATTCCCTAATTATTAATGATATACAATGGATATTTGTATATTGAACTTCAATCCAAAATATAGTAATATTAAAAAAATTAATGTAGGGAAATTTATCAGTAAATTAGGGAGAAAGTTAAAAAAAAAAAAAGAAAGAAAAGAAAAATGCTCTCTTAAAGGCTCCTGCTTTAAGTCTTCCTACCAGACAACCATAGGAGTCTTGACCCAACACCAGGGTCCAGTTTTACAATCTGTAACTTATCTTAGTAAAGAAATTGATACTGTGGCCAAAGTATGGCCACACCATCTGTAGGTTGTGGCAGCTGTAGCCCTCTTAACCCCAGAGGCATTTAAGCTAACTTTAGGAAGAGATCTAATTGTTTATACTTCTCATTCTCATAACCTTACTGGAATTTTAAATTCAAAAGGCAATCTTTGGCTTTCAGATGCTATACTAATCAGATTTATACTAACCAAAGATGATATCACCAGGCCACAAACAGAGAAAAGGGTTCCAGCCCAAGAAGTGATTCTGTTATGGATCCCTGGATCACCTGTTCTCCAGAGAAAATATAACTGCCCCTTTCTGTTGATACAGGGTTCTCCCATTCAAGGCTGGACAAGGGACCCTAGTTTCCAAGGTGTGGGCAATTTCATGAAGAGGATACTCTGAACTTTTGCCCCAAACTAGAAGAAGCAACCTGGATTTCCATTTACTGTGAACCCTGGATCACCCTCCTCTAAGGAACCTCTAACTGTCACTGTATATCACCATCCATCTTCAGCAGGAAGTAGTTTGGAGTAGTCAGCCTCACTTTTCCACAATAGCAGTTATAGCTTCTATTCGGAGAGAAAAGATTAAAACATGATTGCCCCACTCAAAGCTGGACAGGGACCTCCCCCATTCTTTAGGTCCAGGTGAGCTCAGAAATCGGACCCCCATCTCTAGGCACAAACTGGCTGCTCTTTCCAGGCCACAACCTTTGGGCTAAAGCAAGGTCATGAACAAAGTAGCTTGAAACACTTCGGGTGGTTTCACCTTGAGTAGTGAGCATATGCCCTAATCCCTTCCTTGAGGCAAAAACTTCAAAGACATAATAAACTTGCCCCAGGGGAGGAACTTCATTCATTTGTTAATACACTCATTAACTTTGAGAAGTCCTGGCCAAAATGTAATATATACCCCTAGACCAGTGTGGTTCTTAACCTGTGGGTTGCGACCCCAGGACCTGTATTAAAGGGTCATGGCATTAGGAAGGTTGAGAACCACTGCCCTAGGTAGTGATAAAGGACTGATGTGGGAGACTAGGATCTTCCCCTATGCTAGAAGCTCTGGTGCTTTTTCTACTCCTTCCATATTCCTTTGTGTCTAATAAAATCTTATCACTGATCTGTGGTCCATGGGTTCATTCTTCGAATCCCCAAGAACAAGTACATATGAAGAAAAAAATTCAAGTAACAATGCCAAGAAGGAAGTAGTTGTGAAATCATTTAAAAAAAGAAACATCAGGGTGGTGCCTGTGGCTCAACGGAGTAGGGCACTGGCCCCATATGCTGGAGGTGGCAGGTTCAAACCCAGCCCCAGCCAAAAACTGCAAAAAAAAAAAAAAAAAGAAAGAAAGAAACATCAGCAATACTATGGATGGAACTGATAATGATGAAATTTATTGGGATGAGAAAAGTGACTTTTAAGAAGACACCTGTAATGTAGAAGTTGAAGAGATGCAAATTTTTCTTTTCTTTTCTTCTCTTTTCTTTCTCTTTCTTTCTTTCTCTCTTTCTCTCTCTCTCTCTCTCTCTCTCTCTCTCTCTTTCTCTCTCTGTCTCTTTCTGTCTTCCTTTTTTTTTTTTTGAGAGAGAGAGAGACTCTTAAACCCTGAGTAGAGTGCAGTGGAATCATAGCCGTTAGTAACCTCCAACTCTTGGGCTCGAGCTATCCTCTTGCTTCAGTTTTTCTGTTTTTGCTTGCTTTTGTTCAGGCTGGTCTTGAACCTGTGAGCTCAAGCAATCCACTTGCCTTAGCCTCCCAGAGTGCTAGGATTACTGGCGTGAGCCACTATGCCTGGCTCAAATTATTGTTTTCACATTTAAAATTAGGAAATTGTGGGGTGGCGCCTGTGGCTCAGTGAGTAGGGCGCCAGCCCCATATGCCGAGGGTGGCGGGTTCAAGCCCAGCCCCGGCCAAACTGCAACAAAAAATAGCTGGGCGTTGTGGTGGGCGCCTGTAGTCCCAGCTGCTCGGGAGGCTGAGGCAAGAGAATCGCGTAAGCCCAAGAGTTAGAGGTTGCTGTGAGCCGTGTGACGCCACGGCACTCTACCGAGGGCGGTACAGTGAGACTCTGTCTCTACAAAAAAAAAAAAAAAAAATTAGGAAATTGTGAATTAGTAAATCTGAGTATTCTGTAAAGGTTATTCAGTGGTTGGTGGAATTTGAACTCAGGACTTTGAACTCTCCAAGTCTTTTTCAGAAATCAAACTGTTAAAATTAGATAACTCTGTTGAAATTCCTACTTTCAACCTTACAATATCTTAGGGCATCATCTAATGTGCTCTCCTTGATTTCACCCCTGAGGTTCTCTTTCCTTTATTTCTGCTCTTCACCCCTTCTTCTTATCCTGGGTTCCCAAGATTGGTGCCTTGAAACTCATCCAGGAGCTTTTCAAATACATCCTTGCTCAGGTCTCCTATACGAACAATTCACAATCTTGGGTGGGGAACTGAACACAGGTTAAATGTCTCCAGCTAATGTCCAGTTGTGGTTTTGAATTTGTACTTCAGTCTTACTGTGTTTTACTAAAGTCAGATGTGTTTCCAGTGTTGCAAAATACTAAAGTCCCCAAGCATATGTCTATTTACAATTCCCCAAATTCATTTTTTTTCTTTTATTCTCTTATCTTTTCCAATTCAACAGCTTGGAAAGCTTTCATAACTCTCGTTTATCTGCAGATCACCATGCACTGTAATTGTCTTCTCTCTCCCCTGCCCACACTGGATACAGCACATTACATCCTCCCAGACCCCTTGCTGAGGGGAAGTCTGCTGAGAAGTATGTGAGGTATGCCTCCTGAGCTGCTTTTTAGCCTCCTGAGCTGCTTTTTAGCCTCCAGGCAGAACAGAAAATGACTTGCATCTTATCTACTATGGGCAATTTGTTTCACCCACTAAAATAAAAGAGACTCTTTAGTTGGGTAGAAGTGGCCAAGAAGGAAAGGTCAACAAAATAGACACAATTTGCAAAATTGTTGGCGTCAGTCTCCAGTCTCCTTGTCTCAGGTAGGTGAAGTGAGGACCCTCAGGAGGCAGTCCTGGTGTGTGTAGCATTGCTGTGAGTGTTGGTCCAGGTCCTTTCTTCCTGAAATAATAATCTCTATTTTTGGAGGAAAAACTAAGATTCTAATGTGGATATTTCCTTAAATGCAGCCAAGCCCCTTTGAGGCTACCTTATAGCATTGGGAGAATAAACCACTTCTCAAATGTGCAAAGAGGAGGGCCCAGGAGGGATGCCTCAGGTCTGTAATCCCAGCACTCTGGAAGGCATAGGTGGGTGGATTTCCTGAGCTCACGATTCGAGACATTCCTGAGCAAGAGAGAAATCCTGTCTCTAAGAATATCTGGGCATTGTGGTGAGCACCTTTAGTCCCAGCTACTTTGCAGACTAAAGCAAAATAAACCCTTGAGCCCAGGAGTTTCAGGGTGCTGTGAGATATGACACTACAGTACTATACAGAGTGTGACAAAGTGAGACTCTGTCTTAAAAAACAAACAAACAAAAATGTGCAAAGAGGCCTTATTCAGTGGTTTCTCTCAAGTTTCTTGGAGGCCTTCTGTTTACATGTCATGTCTTATTGGCGCTAAGGGAAAGGCCAAAGGGAAGAATCCACTATAATTAAGAATCTAGGTGGTTACAACAGTTCTTTTCCTGTAAAATACTTGTGTTTGGGAACACAGGCGCACAGACACAAGTTTCTTAAAGGAACAGAACTGTTCTAACCTTCTAGATTAAAAAAAAAGAAAGAAAGAAAAGTAAAGAAACTTGTGTTTGGAAATGGGCAATTGTCTCTGTGCCATGTGTTATAAACATTACTAGAGGTTTCTTCCACAGAGTTGATAAAATGCCTTTCTTCTCATCATGGACCAAAGTTATTTTCATCATTGCTTTGGCATTTCCTCTTCATTCAGGTGAGTAAATCTTTTAGTATGGGTGAAGGAGTTCACATATCTTGGAAAATGCAGAAACCAACTACTTTAATCTAGGAATGGAGGGACTGGTTTTGTTGGGTTTGTAAACCTTAAACCTGGTAAAATGAAACTGGTATGTTACAAATGTCTTTTTAATAATCCATCAGGGAATTGCTTTTTTCATAATTCTACCTTCTAGAGAAGTGGAGACATGATGGAGAATGATGAGTTAGAATAGGCCGTGGACCTTAGATTTTTGTTTGTCTGTAACTAGAGATATTTGCCTAATATTTTTTTCTTTTTTTTGGAGGTCAGATTCCATGGTTATTAAATTCCAAAATGGAGAAAGCAGTGGTGTGTGCTATATCTGTCATTACTTGACAATCTATTATTTCATCTCTGAGTCCACTAATGTCAAGGCCTTGAGTAAAGAGAGGACTCACTAATTCTTCTGCTGAAAAGTTTTTCCTTAGAGCTCAAAGTGGTTCATGAATATCAGAATGAAATAGCTGGGCAGCATTGAATAGATCCTTGATATTACTGCTGAGTACTAATTAATTGAGTCCTCATTAATTTTTTCATGTTTTCACAATATGCAAGGCCTCTGAAGTGGCTTTATACAAGACATTGTCTTCTCTGACTACGGTGTCTCATCTACAGAAATGAAAAAAAAGCCCACTATGATACCTTCAAAGAAAGGTTATGAGGATTATTAAGCAATACACAAGATTATTTGTCACACATGATTTTTTTTGGGGGGGGGAATTATAAAGTATTTCCAGATTTGAAGTGGTTTTATGAATTTGTCATTTTCATATGGCCACAAAAGACTCATATCTGCAGGATCATCTAAAAGCAATTTGCATAGACTTCCTCTATTAAGCAGTAGGTATGAGCACTTCTTAGCAGAAACTATGCTTTCCCCCCTCTTGTGCTTCTTATTTTTAATTGTTCTTTTGTGTGTTGGTTGCAGAAACTGCTTTTGGACCTGCAATAGAATTTCGCTATCCAGTAAGTTTGATAGTGATTAACTTGGAATTTAGTAAGAAGAAACATTCAACATGTTTATGTTTTAAATTTTAACATGAAATTTTACTGAATAACAGATAGAACAGAGTGATCTTTTGAAAAGTAAAAGCAAAAATAAAATAATAACAAACCCCTCTTTAACTAAGGTGAAGAAATAAAAACTTGTCTGCTATATAAAACCATTTAGCATTAGAGACAAGGTAAACATTATTCCATTATTTAAAAATTCCATTAATAAGCATAAGCCTTATTGTACATAAACATCTAATGTTCATTAAAGGGTAGTTAAAGTAGAGCTGTTCATCCCAGTGAAGCAAGAGGATTAAGAACAATAAACCTAAATATACACTTAAATATAGATAAAATAATAATTTTCAATAGTCACATAGTAGAATATTAATGTAGGTGATGAAAATGATGTATAATTCTCAATATCTGAATAGGTAAAGGTCACTAAAAGTTTTTAAAAGGGTGGTGCCTGTGGCTCAGTGAGTAGGGCGCTGGCCCCATATACCGAGGGTGGCGGGTTCAAACCTGGCCCTGGCCAAACTGCAATAAAAAAATAGCCTGGCATTGTGGCAGGTGCCTGTAGTCCCAGCTACTTGGGAGGCTGAGGCAAGAGAATTGCCTAAGCCCAAGAGGTGGCAGTGCTGTGGCACCATGGCACTCTACTGAGGGTGACAAAAAAGTGAGACTCTGTCTCAAAAAAATAAATAAATAAAAGTTTAAAAAGTAGATCATGGAATAATATACACAGTATTGTTTACTTATGTAGATTACTGATAATGGCCAACACTAAACAAATTACATATATAGCTATATCTACATATAGTTATACACATATATGCAAACATATATAATAGTTGCCTATATAATGAACTTACTGAGAAAGACAAGGGACTGAATAAATAAAAAATCCAATTTTATGATTTCTTATGGTATAAAATCATGGAGGAAATTTGACCTGAGTATAAGAAGTAGAGGCAGGTCGGCTCAATTATAGAGATAACTCCAGGCTTTTAAAACAAAATTATATTGGGTATATAAAAATGAACTCTTGCTATTTCATGTTTAAGTGGACTGTGGGTCTCTCAAAGTTTATTTTAAAACCTCAATATAGTTACTTCATTTTGATGTATGGTATGGAATTATGTGGGTGGAATAAGAACTGTTTTATTCCAAAAGTTTATTGCCTGGTAAACTGTATGTGTTTTCTTTTTGTTTAACAGCCTGACTGTAGTTTGTATGCAGACATCCCAAATAATTGTACTAGGGACATGGATCCAGTCTGTGGAACTGATGGCCACACATATATGAATAGATGTACATTCTGCAAAGTAAATTTGTAAGTATGCAACATTACATATCAGCTTTTTTACAGTAATGAAAAAAACCATCACAAGGGGATAGGAAAACTCATGTTTCTGATGACCCAGACACAATGTACACAGAAAATAACATATGAACACTCTGTCATAGGAATACATTTGCTCCTTATTCTGAAGTTCTCATTTTAAAAAATAGTTTTGCATTCGACTCTCTGCAAAACTCTACTAGATATTATGCAAATGTATAAATCAATTTAACTCAATTTATAAATTTTATAAATTACTAATCTCCAACTAGTGACCAATATAAAAATCCCAGATGCTGAATGATAATCTCCATGATGTACTCCCAACCAACAGGAAGTATAATTGAGCAAGAAATCTGACTATAGAACTCTTAACATCCACCATAATAGTCCCATTACATCTATAAGAAACCCCTCTTACAATCCACTTCATTTCATGAACTCATGGCAGCTTCCAAATCTTCCCTAGGGTACAGGCAATCTAGGACACTTCCACCCAATCTAACCAGCCTGTCTCTTTCACTCTGAACACACTGACAGTCTAAAGATTCAGCTACCTTCCTGCCTCCTTCCACATTTGTGATTACAGATATTTCCTCTCATGAAATCTTTGTACATTTAATCCCAAAGTTGTCTTTGCTTCTAAAGAACTGCTAAAAATAACATCTAATCCATTCCTGTCTTGAGTTAGGCATGTTCCAAACTGAGTCAGAAATAGGCATGTAGAAAAATTAAGTAACCACAGATGTTGAGAGAACTTGTATCAGGCTGACAAACAGGTAGGACCCAGCTACTTGTAGAAATAAATGGACCATGGATTCTCCAAATTGTCCATGTTCAAATCCTCCTCATTGACAATCATTTTATGTAATTCTTGGGGGAATTAAAAAATGTTCTTTCAATAATTTTTTCTTCCTTTTCTATTGTTCTTCATTTACAGAGTACATCCAGAAAAAATTCAATTTGAACGTTATGGTAGATGCTGAGTTTTTACCTGAGCTACACAAGCTTATGGCTTTTATCCTAACTCTATTTTATGGAGAATTCTACAACCTGCTACTGTCTTCTCAATCAGGGCCTTCAATTCTTCCATGACCACATGAAGCCTTCTGTGCCACATGAGATGCTGAAGACTCTTTCTGATGCTTAGAACCAGTGATGAAATAATTTTTATTCTCTGTGTTCAATCACCTAATGGTAGTTTGAAAACTAGACTGATTGCATATTTAATAATTTAAAACCTGATGAAATATATAAAAATAAAAGTATGCATTTCACTAATGTAATTTTAAATGATGTTATCTTCTTTTCTTTCTTTATTTCACAGTGGATTAGTATACATGAATACTTTTGGTAACTACAAAGAAACATTTTCAAAGATGACAAAATAATACACAACTTGGAGATTATCAATACCTGGTTTCCTCTTTTTTTCTAAGGAATTGGAACTTCTAGGATAGGTATCCGGGATCTTAAATTCAAGTATCCCTTAATATTATTGATAAGATCTCATTATCATGAATGTTAGACAACATGGACTTACATTCTAAGATGTAGGACATGTTGAAAATTAAACGCACTTTCAGAGTCTGTTCAAAGATGCTATAAGATATCTAGGCTTAGGAGAAACAAATAAAGTATTTTTCCCCTTTCATAAATCAGTCAAGAGAGAGAGTGATCTTCATTTGTCAGGCAATCTGTTTACATTCCTTAGCCTAGGATATTCATTTGTGGTTGCAGTCTGATGTGTCTCCATTCCTATCTATCTCTCCACTACCAGAATCAGTCTTTGTTTGGGTGGCCAATGTTCACGTAAAGCTTAATTTTAAGGGCAGAAATGTAGATTGAGGACTGGAAGATGACACTCAGACTGTGATATATCCCATATCACTCCTGCTTTCAGTAGAAATTTTCACATCTAAAAGAATGATCTATATGTGAGCTACCTATTCATTTACATCTCTAGTATTAATTCTGAATGAAAGCGTCCTTTCAGAATGTACATTTTTAGAGCCACATCAAAAAAAAAATGAGATTGGACAATTAAGTTAGGGAACTCATCCTAGACAAAGGGCTACTTACCTCAGTACTGAAGAGGGCTTTGAATGGTGGGCTAGCAGCTGGAGTCAGCGCATAGCTTCCCAAGGAGAGTACTTGAGAGATGACACTAGTGATATTCATCAATGGGGTAGGTAGCAAATGTAATTGGCAGACCTTGTATATTCACCCAGTTCCATAGTTTCTTAAATTACATAGGGCATGTATAAAAATATTACTCATTGAAGGCTACTAAATTGACACATGTATTACTATTATTTGACATATAACTTTAAAATCCTTAATATGCATCATGTGCTATGTATAATGTTATAAATAATTTGTTAAGTAAAAGAAAATATTGTCACTGTCTTGCAGAGACATTTGATGCACTGATGGAAGTTAATAACTATTTACAAATGGAAAATCTACCTTGAGCATAACGATTTTCCACAGAAACTCTGAGTTGACTTCTCTTTTCTCATGTGTTATATAACTTAGTTCTTTTAAAAATCTTGTTAGATACACATCAGTTGCATACTTTAACCATAATGAAGGTGAGATCTAGGAAATTTAACAGTATTAAAAAGTAATATTTAATAAGAAAAGTATAGTGTTTTTTGAAAAATTGAGATAACATTTAGAAAAATCAAAATTCACTACTATTTAAAGCATACAATTACATAGCTTGAGTATATTCACAACACTGTGCAGTTATCACCCTTATCTAATGACAATTTCTCTCACCTCTCACACTCCAAAAAACTCCCATGTACTTCTCAATTCCCCACTCTATTCAGTCTTGGTAACCACTAATCCACTTCTTGTCTTTATGTCTTTTTCTAATCTGTAGAGTTTAAATAAGTAGATCTATCTGACTTTCATCTGAATGATAATAAACTATAAAAGACATATACACACACATATATGGTTTGTGGTCTTTTGTGACTGACTGCTTTCACTTAACACAATGTTTAAAATATTTTCAAGGTTCATTCATATTGTAACATGTATCAGTATTTCTTTCCTTTTTTTGACTGAATAATATTCCGTTGTATGGATATACCACTTTTGTTTATCCAATCATCAGTTGATAGACATCTAGGTAGGTTGTTTATACTTATGAATTATTATGAATGAAGTGAATAAGAGCATTTTTGTGCACATTTCTTTGTGACTATGTATTTTCATTTATCTTGGCTATAGACTTCACTATCGGAGTGAAATTGCTAGGTCATGATACTCTATTCTAGCTTTTTTTTACAAAATATTGAATTGTTTTCCACAGGGTAGGAAACATTTTAGATTGCCAACAAAATTGTAGGAAAATTCCACTTTTTCCAATTTCTGTTTTTTCTTCTACTCTTCTCTCACTTAACATTCTTATTTTATTTTTTTGAAATTATAACTGTGTATATTAATGCATTTATGAGGTACAATGTGATAATTTTATATACAATGTGGAAGCTTACATCAAAATTATTAACATAACCAACATCTCACTTGCTTATTTGTTATGGTAAGACATTTATACTCTACTCTTTATAGTTTTAAAATGTACCATTGCATTATAAGCAATAGATGAAGCTCCTCCAAATACTCTCCCTCCTCCTGGCCTCTTCCCTCCCCTCCTCCTCTCTTCCCCTCTACCTTCTCTTCCCTTTTTCTTTCTGGACTATAGGTTTTTTTTGTCATTCATATGAAAGTTTAGGTGATTATATATTGTTTTCATAATAGTATCGAGTACATTGAACACTTTTTCTTCCATTATTGAGATACTTTACTAAGAAGAATATGTTCCAGCTCCATCCAGGTAAACATAAAAGATGTGAAGTCTCCATCTTTTTTATGGCTATGTAGTATTCCGTGGTATAGGTATACTACCATTTGTTAATCCATTCATGGGTCGATGGGCACTTAGACTGCTTCAATGACTTGGCAATTATGAATTGGGCTGGAATAAACATTCTGGTGCAAATGTCTTTGTTGTAAAATGAGTTTTGATCATCTAGGTATATACCTAGTAGAGGAACTGCAGGATCAAACCACAGGTCTACCTTTAGTTCCTTGAGTATTCTCCAAACATCTTTCCAAAAAGGACGGATTAGCTTGCATCCCTACTAGAAGTGTAGAAGTGTTCCCTTCTCTCCACATCTATGCCAACATCTGAAGTTTTTGGATTTTGTGTTGGCTAATCTTACTGGACTTAGATAATATCTCAAAGAAGTTTTGATTTGCATTTCTCTGATGATTAAAGGTGATGAGCATTTTTTTTCATGTGTTTGTCGTCTTCTTCAGAGAAGCTTCTGTTTAAGTCTGTTGCCCACAAGGAAATGGCATTATTTGTTCTTTTCTTATTGTTTAGTTTGAGTTCACTGTGGATAATAGTTACCAGACCGTTGTCTGTAACATAACTTGCAAATATCTTCTCCCATTCTGAAGTCTGTCTGCCTCCTTTACTTACTGTGCTCTTGGCTGTGCAGATGAGTTTTGGTTTGATCAGATTCCAGTAATATATTTTTGGTGTTGCTTGAATTGCCAGGGAGGTCCTCATAAAAAATTATCCCAGGACAATTTCTTCAAGGGTTTTGCCTGTACTCTCTTCTAGTATTTTTATAGTTTCCTGTCTTAGTTTAAATCTTTTATCCAGTGAGAATCAATTTTGGTTAATAGTGAAAGGGGAGGGTCCAGTTTTAGTCTTCCATGGGTTGCCAGCCAGTTCACCCAGCACCATGCATTATGAGTTAAATAGGGAATATTTCCCCTAATTAATGCTTTTGATAAGCTTATCAAAGAGCAAATGACAATAAGTGGCTGGGTTCATCTCTTGGTTTTCTATTCTGTTCCATGTATCTACCTCTCTATTTTTGAGCCAGTACATGCTGTTTTGATCACCTGAAGTCTTATAATGTGATTTCCTAATTTGTGTTTATTTCTGAGTAATGTATCGGCTATTTGAGGTTTCTTCTGATTCCATATAAAATGAAGCACCATTTTTTTAAGCTCTTTAAAGCAGTGGTTCTCAACCTTCCTAATGTCATGGCTCTTTAATATAGTTTCTGCAGGTCGCAACCCACAGGTTGAGAACAGCTGCTTTAAAGTATGACAATGGTGTTTTAATAGGGATTGCATTAAATCTGTGGATTGCTTTGGGTACTATGAACATTTTAACCATGTTGATTCTTCCCAGCCATGAGCATGATATGCTTTTCAATTTGTTAACATCGTCTGCTATTTGTTTTCTCAGAGTTTCGTAATTCTCTTTATAAAGATCTTTCACGTTATTTGTTAGGTAAATTCCAAAATATTTTGTCTCCTTTGGCACTACTAAAAGGAATTGAGTCCTTGACAATTTTTTTCAGCTTGACCTTGTTTGGTATATAGAAAAGCTACTGATTTGTAAGTGTTGGCTTTGTATCCTGAGATGCTGTTTCCTTTCTCACATCTAGGAGTTTTGTATTTGATTTCCTGACGTTTTCCAGGTATATGATTATGTCATCCACAAAGAGTGACAGTTTGATCTCCTCTGACCCCATCTGGATACCCATAATCAGCTTTTCTTGCCTGATTGTGATGGCTAAGACTTCCATTACTATGTTGAATTGCCATGGAGACAAAGTGCATCCTTGTCTAGTTCCAGATCTGAGTGGAAATGCTTTCAATTTTACTCAATTCAATATGATATTGGCTGTGGGTTTGCTGTAGATTGCCTCTACTAGTTCAAGAAATGTCCCATCTAAGTCTATTTTCTTAAGTGTTTTGATCATGAAAGGATGCTGGATGTTATCAAAAGCTTTTTCTGCATCAATTGAGAGAATCATATGGTCTTTGTATTTTATTTTATTTATGTGATGTATTATATTTATAGATTTACATAGGTTAAACCAAACTTGTAAACCTGGGATAAAACCAACTTGATCATGGTGTATAATTTTTTGATGTGTTATTGTGTTCTGTTTGCTAGGATATTATTGAGTATTTTTGCATTAATACTCATTAATGATATTAGTCTATAATTTTCTTTCTTTCTTGGGTCCTTTCCTGGATTGGGGATCAGGGTGATATTTGCTTCATAGAATGTGTTGGAAAGTATTCCTTCTTTTTCTATGTTTTGGAAAATGTTATGTAATATAGGTACCAGTTCCTCTTTAAAGGTTTGATAGAATTCTGATCTGAAGCCATCTGGTCCTGGACTTTTCTTTTTTGGGAGAGTTTATAAAGTTGATGCTATTTCAGTGCTTGATGTAGGTCTATTCAAAATTTCTAAAGCTTTCTGGGTGAGTCTAGGAAGGTGGCATACTTCAAGTTATTGGTCTATTTCCTCCAGATTTTCATATTTCTGAGAATAGAGTTTTTTGTAGTAATGATAGAGAATTTTTTTGAATTTCTGAGTTGTTTGTTGTTATTTATCCTTTATCATTTCTGATTGACAATATTAGAGATTTTGCTTTTCTGTTTCAGGTTAGTTTAGCCAAAGGTTTATCAATTCTGTTAATCTTTTCAAAAAAACAACTTTTTGTTTTGTTGATTTTATTCTTTTGTTTTCAATTTCATTTAATTCTGCTCTAATTTTGGTTATTTCTTTTCTTCTGCTGGGTTGGGGATTGGAATGTTCTTCTTTTTCCAATTGCTTGAGATGATTCATTAAGTTGTTAACTTCCTTTATTTCTGTTTTCTTGATGCAGGCTTTCAATGCTATAAATTTCCCTCTTAGGACTGCATTTGCATCCCATAGGTTTTGATAATTAGTGTTTTCATTGTCATTTTACTCTAAAAAGTTGCTGATTTTCTTCTTAATCTTATCTTTGACTCAGCTATCATTCAGCATAAGGTTATTTAGTTTCCATGTCTTAGTTTGAGTATGAAGATTCCTGTTGCTGTTGAGTTCAACTTCAATTCCATGATGGTTCGAGGAGATAAAAAAATAATTTGCATTCTTTTAAATTTGCAGAGATTAGACTTGTGTCTTTAGCTATGACCTATTTTAGAGGATGATCCATGGGCTGATGAAAAAAATGTTATTCAGTTTTGTTAGGATGAAGTGTTCCGTAGATGGCTGTTAAGTCCATTTGTTACAGGGTCAAGTTTAAGTCCATTATTTATTAGTTTATTTTCTTCTTGGAGCATTATCCAGAATGGTCAAAGGGTTGTAAATATCTCCAACTTTTGTAGTGCTGGAAGATATCAAATTGTTCATATCTGTTAGGGTTTTCTTTATAAATGGAAGAGCATTCTGTTAGAGTGCATAAATGGTAAATATCAAAATCTCTTCACGTTGAGTGTTTCTCTTGAGAAATATGTAGTGTTCATCCTTGTCTTTCCTTATCTTTGTTGGTTTAAAACTTGTTTCATCTGCAAATAGAATTGCAACCCATGCTTTTTTTTCTGATTTCTGTTTGTCTGTATTATAGATGACTATCCCTTCACCCTGAGTCCTTTTTTATCTTTTAAGGCAGTGGTTCTCAACCTGTGGGTCACAACGCTCAGGAACGGTATTAAAGGGTCACGGTATTAGAAAGGTTGAGAACCACTGTTTTAAAGTAAGATGATACTCTTGTATGCAACAGGTATCTGGCATGAGTTTTTGTATCCAGTCAGCCAATCTGTGCCTCTTTAGAGAACAATTTAAACCATTTACATTAATTGAGAGTATTGATAGGCATAGTAACATTTTAGGTGTCATGTTTTTCAAAGGTCCGGTGGACATTTTTAATTCTTTCACCATTGTGGGAGTTTGGTTTTGTTCAATAATTTCTTGGTGAGTTTACTTTGGTGTTACACCATTGTGATGGTTATTATGAAAAATGGTTCTAATAATATCCTGGAGATCTGGTTTAGTTATGGCAAATTTCCTCAACATGTGTATGTCATTAAAGTATTTGACTTTTCCATCGCAAATGAAATTCAGTTTAGCAGGATACAGAATCCTGAGATAGAAATTGTTTTGTTTTAGGAGATTGAAGGTTGATGATCATCCTCTTCTGGCCTGAAATGTTTTGGCTGAGAGATCCTCAGTCAGACTAGTATTTCTACCTTTGTAGGTAATGTTTTTCTTATGTCTGTGTGCTTACAGAATTTTCTCCTTCTTAGTAACTTTGGCAAAATTAATTACAATGTGTCTAGGAGATACTTTATTTGGATTATGTCTTGCTGGGGTTCTGAAACTGTTTACTATCTGAATTTCTGCATCTCTTGCCATGCTTGGGAAATTCTCCTCCATAATGTCTTGGAGTAGAGTATCTGTGCTTTTAGGACCATTGTTTTTCTCCTTCAGGAATTCCTATAAGATAAATGCTTGATATTTTGGAGTGGTCCCATAGCTCTCTCAGGGAATGATCAGTTTTTCCTTTCCACTTCTTTGCTTCCTTGAGCATTCAGGAGTGTTCAAAACTTTTTCTTCAACTTTAGAGATCTTTTCTTCTGCCAGCTCCACTCTATTACTGAGGGATTCTATTGTGTTACGAGCTCCTTGAATAACTTACTCATTTCCTTAAGTTCTGCTATTTCCTTTCTCATTATGCCCATGTTCTTGGTGATTTTGTCTTTAAATTAATTGATTTCTTGAGACAACTTTTGAACTACTCTTTGAATTTCAATTTCTTACTTTTCTTCTATTCCTTTGATCTTGTGTGCCATCCCAATTCAGAATTTTACTTCTGACATTTCAGCCATTTTGCCATGAATAGCATTGTCTATTTTATCTCCTTTGTCTTTCCTAGGGGAAGTTGATCTACTCTGATTATTCATGTTGCCAGAGTTCTTCCTCTGGTTCTGTCTCATGAGTAATTTCTGCAGTTTGGCTATTTAAAGTGATTGGTTAAGATTGAACTGTCAGCCCCAGGAAATAGGGTTAATCCACCCTTAACCAATGAGCTGGGGCTTGTGACTGTTTTCCCCTCTACCTTACAAAGGTCCCTTTAAGAGCTATAGCCTAATACTCTGAAGACCTGCTTAGAAAGAGAGCACAAAATGGCTTTGACCTTAAATCAGCCACCTTTACCCAATCTGTCAAATTATTAGGCAGGAATTTCATCTGGGGAGAGATACAAGCATCTATGGTGCCCTGCCCCCCACCAGCAACAGCTGGTGAAGGAGATTCAGTCCTTTCCCAGTTTAAAACAAACTGGGAAGTCCAAACCTAGCATCATCAGCTCTGCCCTTGCAAGTCCAAACTGGGAGCCAGTGGCTGCACCCTTATAAGTCCAAACTGGGTGTCCCCAGATCTGTCTTTGGAAGTCCAATCAGGGATCAGTCCCCTGCCTGTTAAAGTCCCAACTGGTTGTCAGTGGCTCCAACCCTGAAAGTCCCAATGGGGGTGAGCTCACCTGTTTGTAGCAGCCCTAACCTGGTGCCAGAGGCTGCGCCCTTGAAAGTCCAAATTGGGGAGAGGGTCTGCACACAGCCCACAGGGCAATGTCACTCGTGTTTCTCTCTTTCAAAGTCCCTCTCTTCCCGTACTCCTTTGCCTCCACTTGAGTCACTGTTTCTGCATTTCTATCTGCACAATCCCCAGACCTTATAGTGAATGGCCAAACACTCTGGGTTCTTCAGACCTTCAGACCACTGGCAAAGGGGAGAAGGGTGTGCCGAAAATTCACAATAGTGGGGAGAGTATTTGCTCAGTTCTATGCTAGACAGGATGATGCATAGGCTCACTGGTGGGACCTGTCTGGGGGAGGACGCCTACTATTTTGCAGCTCTCACCTGTGGGATAAAATGAGAGGTCTTTTGTCTCCTGCTCATTTTCAGGTAGCCTCCAGTGAGCCTCCTGCTTTTGAGAGGGGTCTTTCATATTCATGGCACTGGCTTTATACCTGGAATTTGTTCACTAGGATCCTCCTTCTTGGAGTTGCAGATTGCCACAGCCAAGATGATGTGTACTTGTCTATCTTATTTCCTATGTCAACTCCCACCTTCAGTTTCAGAGGCCAAATCTGTCTAGAATATCTTCTTCTGATCAGGAGCCTCTGGCTAAAGTTGCCTCTCATTGGCTATCTCCTTCCTTCTCCTTTTCCCCAGATTATTAACAAAACTTTTTATTTTTCATTTTTTGAAAAAATTATAGTCTTTTTAGTGGGCATGAAATAGCATCTCATTGTAGTTAAACTTATACTTGTCATGTGATGAACCATGGTGAAAACATTTTCATGTGGTTCTTGGCCATTTGTAAGTCTTTAGAGAAATGTCTATTCATAGCCTTTTCCCACTTCTAGATTAGGTTACTTGTATTTTTATTTTTAAGTTTGAAGTATTATCATGTAATATGGATATTAGATCTTTATCAGATATACAGGGTAGCCATAAAGTTTATGAATAATTTAAAATTTCACACTATTTTAAATTGTACATGAACTTTATGGCCACCTGTATAACATGCTCGTGTTTCCTCACATGTTTAGATTGGTTTTTCACTTTCTTCCCTATTTCCTTTCTTTTATTATTTATTATTATTATTTTTTTTAGAGACAGAGTCTCACTTTATTGCCCTTGGTAGAGTGCCGTGGCACCACAACTCACAGCATCCTCCAACTCCTGGGCTTAGGCGATTCTCTTGCCTCAGCCTCCTGAGTAGCTGGAACCACAGGGTGCCCGCCACAACACCCGGCTATTTTTTTGTTGCAGTTTGGTCGGGGCTGGGTTTGAACCCACCACCTTTGGTATATGGGGTTGCCACCCTACTCACTGAGCCACAGGCACCGCCCCCCTATTTCCTTTCATTCACAAAATTTTGACATTTCAATGAATGATAACTTATTTTTCCTTTGTTGCTTGTGCTTTGGGTGTTGTGTATACAAAATTTCTTTCAAATATAAGTTCATAGAGATTTACATCTGTCTTCTTTTAAGGTTATATAGTATGAGTTGTTCCATTTAGATCACTGATCTATTTTGAGTTAATTTTAAAATACAAATTGTACATCTGTGTGAAAATGTTTTTTTTTTTGTAGAGACAGAGTCTCACTGTACCGCCCTCGGGTAGAGTGCCATGGCGTCACACGGCTCACAGCAACCTCTAACTCTCCGGCTTACGCGATTCTCCTGCCTCAGCCTCCCGAGCAGCTGGGACTACAGGCGCCCACCACAACGCCCTGCTATTTTTTTGTTGCAGTTTGGCCGGGGGTGGGTTTGAACCCACCACCCTTGGCATATGGGGCCGGCACCCTACTCACTGAGCCACAGGCGCTGCCCAAAACAGTTGCTTTCTTTTTTTTTTTTTTTTGTGATTTTTTTGGCCGGGGCTGGTTTGAACCTACCACCTCCGGCATATGGGACCAGCGCCCTACTCCTTGAGCCACAGGCGCCGCTGTGTGAAAATGTTTTATTTCTTTATAATCTTATCCTGTAAGTTTTCTCCATTTTCAAGTTATTTATTTATTTATTTATTTTGTACTCTTTCAACTTTGTTAAAGACTAAGATTTAAACACACTCATTAGCCTAAGCCTTCACAGGGTCAGGATCACCAACATTGCTGTCTTCTTCCTCATCCAAATCTTGTCCCCACTGAAGGGTCTTCAGGGGCAATAATAGTCATGAATCTGTTATCTCCTATAATTACAATTCCTTCTTCTGAAATACTCCTGACAGATGAACTTGAGGCTCTTTTACAGTTAACTTTGCTTTGTAATAAGGAGAAGGCGAACACTCTAAAATAACAATAAACTGAAAAGTACAAAAAATACTTGAACCAGTAACCGTCATATACTACCATTATCAAGTATTATAAACTGTGTGTTATAGTTTTATATGTCTGGCAGCACACTAGGTTTCTTTACACTAGCATCAGAACAAACATATGAATAATGTCTTGTGCTATGACAGTAGGATGGCTACAACATCACTGGGCAGCAGGAAATTTTCAGCTCCATGGTAATCTTGTGGAATAATCATCATTTAATTGGTCCATTGTTGGCCAAAATGTCATTACGTAGCACATGAATATGTTTAAAAATTTTTCCTTTTTCTTGCTATGATTCATTTCTAGGTTTATTTTGTTGTTGTCAGAAAAGAACTTGGGATGATTTCAATCATCTTAAATGTTTTAAAACTTGTTTTGTGATCTAACATGATTTATCCTAGAAAATATTCCCTGTATACTTGAGAAAAATGTATGTTCTTTTGCTAGGGAGTAAAGAGTTTTTTTTTTTTTTTTTTTTTAGTAGAGACAGAGTTTCACTTTATTGCCCTCGGTAGAGTGCCATGGCGTCACACAGCTCACAGCAACCTCCAACTCCTGGGCTTAGGCGATTCTCCTACCTCAGCCTCCCGAGTAGCTGGGACTACAGGCGCCCACCACAACGCCCGGCTATTTTTTGGTTGCAGTTTGGCCGGGGCTGGGTTTGAACCCACCACCCTCAGTATATGGGGCCGGCGCCCTGCTCACTGAGCCACAGGTGCCGCCCATAAAGAGTTTTTTTTGTATATATATATATATATATATATATATATATATATATATACATATTTCAGTGTCTCTGTCTTATTGGACCACCCTAATAAAATATCTTAGACTGGAAAATTTATAATCAACAGAAATCTATCACTCACAGTTCCCAGGCTGGGAAGTCCAAGATCAAGGTGCATGCTGATTCAGTGTCTGGTTAGGGCTCATACTCACCCTCTGCTTCAGAGATAGCACATTCTTGCTGCATTTGGACATCATGGAAGAGTCAAACAAGCTTCCTTGGTCTCCTTTCATAAATGCTCTAATTTCATTCATGACAGCTCCATCCTCATGCCCTAGTGATATCTTAAAGTTCCCATCCCTTAATACTATTACATTGATAAGTAGGCATTAACATTTGAATTTTGTAGAATCATAAAGATTAAACATGAATTCAGTCCACTACAGGTGTTTAGGCCCATCAAATTTGTGGTATTGTTCACATTTGCTATTTTATATTGGTTTTCTTTTTGGATGTTCTACCCATTATTGAAAGTAGAATATTGCAATCTCCTACTGCTATTGTATCTCTGTCAATTTCTCCTTTCAAATATTCAAATCTGTCAATACTTTGTATGTGGATGCTTTGACATTGTTGCATACATATAGTTGTTATATCTACCCATCCAATTACCCTGATTTAATAACCTGCTTTGTTTCTAGAGAAAGTTACAGCCTATTTTGTTTCATATAAATGTATCATACCTTTTGCATAAAATATCAGTTTTCTATATTCAAATCTGTCAGTACTTTGTGTGTGGGTGCTTTGACATTGTTGCATACATATAGTTGTTATATCTACCCATCCAATTACCATGATTTAATAACTTGCTTTGTTTCTAGAGAAAGTTACAGTCTATTTTGTCTCTCACTACTTTAAAATTTTTCTTTGTGTTTTATCTTTTTGTTTGTTTTTTGTATTTTGAGCCAGATCTCACTCTGTAACCTGAGGTAGAGTGCCCTGGCATCAGAGTAACTCACAGCAAACTCAAACTCCTACGCTTAAGTGATCCTCCTACCTTAAATCCCAAGAAGCTGGGACCATAGGAGCCTGCCACAATACCCAGATAATTTTTCTATTTTTACTTGAGAAGAGGTCTCACTTAGCTCTGGAGTTCAAGAATCCTCCCACCTTGACCTCCCAGTGTGCCAGGATTATAGGCATGAGGCACTGCACCTAGCCAGTAACTATATTTTACCCTAGCACACTTGTTTTTGTCTCCACTATTGTCTTGAGTTTCCCTCCACTTTTTCAAATGGAGTGTAAGCCTTGTTGTTGTTCTAAACTCTAATCCCCTATTATTCTGCAGAAGACATGGTGATATGGTAGCCATAAATGGAGATAGGGAATTATTGTATATTTCATAATTGGTTCTTCATCTTTTATGCATTGAGACCATGACAGGTTATTTTTATCTTTTTCTTTTCTTAGGTAATAAAAGAAGAGTAGAGGTTGCTGAATTTGCTTTTTTCCTTTCCCCCTACTGATAATGCTCTAATAAAATCTGTTTTATGGATTCTTTAAAGTAATTTCCCTTAAGGGCAGACCTTTTTAATGAGAACAGTAGACTCTGGGTGTATTTCAACAGGGTTACAATTTTCCTCTCCCTGCTGGAAGTATTAAGGTATTTTTCTCTAATTTTCATCTAAAACATTTGGTGGTTCTCCTAGAGGGTCTCCTGGAGGTAAAGTTTATGAAAGTTCATGTCTCCCCCTATTTTTAGGATTTGTCCCATGGAAATTTGATTTCTCAAGCTAGACTACTCTTAGTTTTAAGCAAATGGCCAATTTTACTTTTGTGTTGCAATCAGAGTTTAGCTGTGGCTTCTCACCCAGGTAAGATGCTATTCTCTGTATTTACATATCCCTAGTTTTCACACTTGCAATTTACCCTGTAAACTTAATTTTCTGATCAATATGAGAATCTGTATTGATTTTCAGTTTGTTCAGCTTATTTTTCTGATTTGAGGTTGAGAATGGTTTTCTTTCCCCATTGAGACAGAGTTTCATTCTGTTACCTTTGGTAGTGTGTTGTGGTGTCATCACAGCTCACCTCAAATATGTCGGCAGCAATCCTCCTGGCATAGTTTGCAATAAATAAATAAATAAAACATAATTTTATGTAGAAAGGTGAAGGATTTGCTTTGTCTCTCTACTTGATTTATCTAAAATTCAGAAACTATTCATGAGTTTTCTTATTTTTATTTATATTCTTAATAGAAATATGCTATCTGAACATTTGTTATATTACCAAGGCTTTGGGTGAAATGTCACATTTAAGAATATGAATAAACATTTTTGAATCTAAGAGTTCACAACTTTGCAGTTAGTAAATAAAAATTGTCACTTCCTGGTAAGCCCCAGAAATTTTAGACTATAAGTAGTATCTGAAGCCTGACCTGGTTTGGCCTTCTATTCTCAAGAGGATGTCTGAGATTTCTAAATTATCAGTATAGAAAGAATTGGTGATTTTAATTTTATTCATCATTTTCTTTGTTAGGATGGAATGGTAAAATCCAAATTCCTTGCACACTGAGCCAGAAATTCAAGTTAACTATTAAGTATTGTTTACTTATGGTTAAATATACAGAAACAGATCAAATTCTATCATGATTCTGGTCTCTTACATAATTCCAAGATTTCATACTGACTTGCCCATATCTGCCTTTACTCTGATAATAAATTCTCAGAGTGCCTTTTATTAGTTTAGCCTGTGATAACTGGAATAGCAAAAACGGAAGGAAATATGAATATGGAAGTATAAATCTCTTCATGTAAGTTGACAGTGAAGTCTAAGTATTTTTTCACTGACTCTAGATCTTGTTGACAAAGCCTTATCTGGTTAAGAGATAATTTCCTTTATCAAGAACCTCCCCTTGGCAGTTCAGAGGCTCTTTCCCTTCACCTAATCTCTGTGCCCAACACTTTACATATTTTAGTAAAGAGCTAAATAGGCTCCTTTTTTCCCTGGGTCATGCATACCCAGTTGGTAAGGGACACTCCAACAAGCCTCTTTCTCTATTTAGAAATCCCCCAGCAGGAGTGGTTACCCACCTTTTTACTCATGCTCTTTTGGTAAATGCATTGGTTCTATTGAGAAAGGATACAAGTATCACACTCTAATTTTCAGAAAGAAGATTCTACTAAGAATTTTCTGTGTCCCCAGTCTGACCTTTTTGTCTATTAATATTAAATGTCACCAGATCACTGTGGTCTATTCTAGGCATGAGGACACATTAGCAGAATAATTCATTTTTTAAAGTTTATTAAATTTAGACTTACAATTCAATTTTAAACAGTATATCAGCTCTAAAAATATATGATTAATATACAGTAACCCTGGGGAAAGTCCCATATTAGTTTTAGCTGGTGTTCACATGCTTAAGCTAAATTGAGATTGTAGAGGACGCCAAGAGCAAGATACCTCTGAGCATGATGATTTGCAGCTGTGGGGCAGACCCTCTGGTGATTCGTCCGCGGGTGCTCCTTGCAAAGAAAGAACCCGAGCCGTAGTGATCCTTAGGCACATCGTCATTGTCTAATACTCCCTTCACCTGTCTTGTACTGTCTCAATAAAATTTTACTGCGGGGGTTGGGCTCGGGGCTATCCTGAAATCAAGGTTAGCACGCCTCCTGCAAGCTTGTACTTCTAACCCATGTCCCGCCTGGTTCCTTCCTGCGCGATGGAGACCAGGGCCAAGGGGGCTGCGACATGAGATAGCTCATCTCTGTTTCCCAGAGTAATGAGTTTCTTTGCCCACCACTAACACAGGCAGTGATATTGGAAAGGCTGAGGAGTGCCCTAGGTTTCTAATCAGTCTGCCTTAAAAGTCTATCTTCCGAAAATTACAGTCTGTTTCATGCCCAAATTTGAATAACATATGCATTTTTTTCTTCATGAAGCTATACTAAAAACTCTACATATCTAGCATTCCTTTTTTTTTTTTTTTTTTTTTGTGGAATTCACCATCATGGGCTCTGGCCCAGGGTTACCCACAGCTAGCTCTAGCCCTGAGACAGTGAGATTTAAAAATATGTTGTCCAGGTATCATCTACAAACACTTTTTTTTCACACTCTTGGTAGTAAGACTGAGCACTTCCAAAAAGGTCTCTAGCTAATGTACTGGTTGTATTATAGTCTTACAGAATGTATTATAGTTTTATAATATGTTACCAGGAAACTGCTTAAACAGGATCTGTATGTATTATTTCTTACAGCTGTAAATTTATAAGTTTTTGAAAACACAAATAAGTTATATTGAAGACAAAGACAGATCTCTGATTGAGTATAATGCACTTCTGAAATTGAAAGCTAATTCTAGGCACATGTGCAATTACAATTAATGAAAGTCTTCTTTTCATTCTTCAATTCTCTTGATCCTTCCAAATGCAATTTGCTTGAAAGATTTCACATTTATCTTAAAATCTCTAACCATCTTTATCATCTTCTCCCTTCCACATAATTCTGGGTACATCAGATCAAATTGTCCCCACAGCTCCTGCTGAGGGAAGATCTATTGAGAGGTATTTGTGAGTCATTTCTCATGAAATACCTTACAGCCTCCAGGGAGAACACAGAGTATCTCTGTATGTTATCTGCCCTGAGGCATCTGTCTTATCCTCATTTAGCTCCTCACTCACAGATCAAGTAAAGAGAGTTAACTGGAGGAGCATAAACAAGATCTCTGCAGTCCCCAGAGCTGTCCCCTTTCTCACGACCCATTATCTCTCTGTGTGAGGTAGGTCATGTGGTGAATCTAGGAAGATAGCCCTGGTGTGTAGCAGTGCTGTGACTGTTTCAGATTTTACACTTCCAGAAATAATTGGTCCTGTATTTTGAGGTAAAACTAGATTCAAATAGGCAGGTTTTCTTTAATATGTATTCAGCTACCTCATGACCTAAACCAAAGTGTTGGGAAAGTAAGCAAATCTTAAAATGTGCAGATTGGACTTTGTCCCCAATTTTATCTGCCGTATCTCTTTTCATCTGCCATCCGTCTCCTTGAACCTGAGGATTGGAAGAAGACAAAGCTAAATACTTCATTTAGTTTAGGAATCTAGTGAATCAGACCAGTTTCTTTACCAGTAAGAAACTTTCCATTTGTGGGTCCTGGATTTTGTTTGTCTGTACATTAAACAAAGGAGGGGAACTCATTTCTGTTCATGAGTTATAAACCATTATAAAGTTTTTATTCACAGACATTATAAAATGCTTTTCTTCTCATCAAAGATCAAAGCTATTTTTATCCTGTTCTTAGCATTTCCTCTTTATTCAGGTGAGTAAAGTTTTTATTCCTAAATGAAAAACTTGATATATCCTAGAAAGTGCAGGAAGCAATTACTGTAACTTGGAAATGAAGGAATTGATTTTATTTGGTTTGTAATATTAAATGCAAAATGAAACGCAGTTTACCAATGTTTAAAATTGTGTCTGTGAAGAGTTTTTTCTCATTCCCCATGTTAGAGCAAGTAGAGACAGGGGTGAGTTAGAACGGGCATGGCCTGTAGTTCTTTATTTCTCCTTGACTAAAACAATGTCAAGCTCTTTTCCTTATAGAAGTCAGATTTCATAGTTGCTAAATGCAAAGTATGAGTAGGACTAATCTTTTCCAGATCTAGTATTCCTTACAATCTGATTTGTTATTTTCCAGCTTTGAGTCCCATAAAATCAAGGCCTTGTATGAGTGAGGAAAGAACTCATTGATACTCCTAGCCGGAAGTTATTAACTTAGGATAGTCCTTGAATTTCAAAATAATCTGTAAGGTATTAGATAGAAGTACACAATCAGGGCACACAGCTGACTTATTAAGCACTGATTAACTTATTAATATTTAAATGATTCATGGAAAGCATTATTCTCTATGAAGAGGATCTCACCTGTAAAAGTGAACAATGGTATCTCCAAAGCAAGGTGTCTGGTATTATTGAAAAGTAATACATGAGACTATTATTTATAGAAGGAGATAAATTTGAAAATGAAAAAAATGTTTCTTGATTTTGCTTTGTGTATTTGGCACTTTATTTCCATCATAAAAGACTTAGCCCACTATTTGCATTTTTAGTATGGATAATATGTATTTCTGCTACTATGAGATGTGGTCACTTACCAGCAAGGACTGTTTTATTTATTTATTTTTTAGAAAATTTTCTTATTATTCTTTCCATTTGTGTGTGTGTGTATGTGTGTGTGTATTTTGTTTTGTTTTGTTTTTACAGAAACTTCCTGGGCCCAGATACCAATTCATCTAAAAATGGTAAGGTAATATTGATTCTTTAGGAAGTTATAAAAGGTAAACTATTAACTTTTTTTTTTTTTGAGACAGAGTTTCACTTTGTCACCCTTGGTAGAGTATTGTGGCGTCACAGCTCACAGGAACCTCCAACTCCTGGAACTTAGGTCATTCTCTTGCCTCAGCCTCCTGAGTAGCTGGGACTATAGGCGCGTGCCACAATGCCCAGCTATTTTTTGTTGCAGTTTGGCCAGGACTGGGTTCGAACCTGCCACCCTCAGTAAATGAGGCCAGCACCCTACCCACCGAGTCACAGGCACTGCCCTATTAACACTTTTTATATTGTAAATTTTAACAATAAGTTCTACCAAACAAAATGTACAAACAGAATGAGACTTCAAAAAGTAAAAATCATTAGTCATTACATTAAGTTCAAGAAATTGCATCTTGCCAGCAATACAAAATGATTTGACTTTATCCTGATAAGATGACTATAGACATATCTTGTGACACAAAAATTCCATTTTGGGGGCATAAATCTTACACAGTGGTAAAAAAAATGTATTATAGCTCTAAATATCAGAATTGACAAAGGTCATAGAAAAGCATAAAATCTTGGTCATGAAAAAAGAAAAATATTATTTTATGTATGTAAGTTACCAAACTATGAAAACTGATAAAATTTTATGCATGTTTGTGTGGAAGTGATGAAACTATGGAGAAACACAGGGAATGAAAAATCAAAAATATAGTTTTGAGATTTATTTGAGTGTGATAGAAATACACAGATGCAAAGAAGAAGGAGTGTTTAGCTAGTTCTGTAACATTGCATAGCCTTTTTTTGTAAATAATAGAACATAAAAATATTATTTTTTTTTAATTTTAGGTGGGTTGTGGTTATATTGGTGTTTGTTAAACCTAAATATGGAATATATTTATCCTGCTGTGATGTGCAGCATTTCGTATTAGAAGGAACATTTTATTTAAATATTCATTATCAGATAAATTTTATGTTGTCTTCAATATTTTCCAGCCATACTGTTTTCTATCCAAATTTATGATACTTAATTGCCCCCTCGAGTTTCAGCCAATCTGTGCAGACAATGGCAAAACCTATCTCAATGAATGTGTTTTCTGCAATGAAAAGAGGTAAGATCATGATCATAAATGTGCCTTTTTCCAAAGCAATGAAAGAAATCATTGTAAAAAGAAAAAAATGTGGGGCTAATATCCTAGGCAAAGTATATACACAAAATAATTGCAATAACTATTAGAGATGTATGACACACTTGTACTTTTCCTAAAGTTCTCATATCTGGGCTGGGCATGGTGGCTGACGACTATAATCCCTGCACTCCGGGAGGCTAAAACAGGTGAATTGCTTGAACTCAGGAATTCAAGACCAGTCTGAGCAAGAGCAAGACCTCATCTCTACTAAAAATAGAAAAAAATACCCAGGCATTGTGGCAGGCAACTGTAATCCTAGCTACTCGGAAGGCTAAGGCAAGAGGATTGCTTGAGCCCAAGAGTTTGAGGTTGCTGTGAGCTATGACTCCAAGGCTCTCTACCTAGGGTGACAGAGTGAGACTCTGGGTCAAAAAAAAAAAGTTTTGCATCAGAACTTTCTGCAAAATCATGTTGGATGCTCTGCAAATGTACAAATCACTAAATTTAAGTTGATTAATTTTAGTGTGATTTACTAATGGCAAACTTGAGACCAATATAATAAAATTCTGAAGCCTTGGGGCTGCACAGTAAATCTCAGTGATGTTACTGATACAGGATCCCAGTTTGGAGGTCCACCTGAAAGCTGAATGGGTTCTTGGGTTTGTGCAGTAAAGAATTCAGGAGCAGGCCAACAGAGGAAAGCAAAACAAATTTATTAAAGTATGCAAAGCAAGAAAAGGAGGTTGCCCATAGATAGGGCAGTGGCTGTCTGTGAAAGCAAAAGTAGCACCCTTTGGGTCTCCAGGATCTTATTTTATAACTTCTATTTAACTTTATGCTAAGTGGAGGGAGTATTATTCACAAGATTTTTGAGAAAGAAGCGGGAATTCCCAAAACTGAGGATTCTTCCCTTTTAAAACCATACAGGATAATTTCTGGGAGGTGACATAGCATTTGTAAACTGTCCTAGGTTGTTAGGAGTTTCTTTCAGTATGATACATTATAAGCAGAGTATAATGAGCAGTGAGGGTAACCTGACATCATTTTTCCTGACTATCTGGGTGCTAGCTGATTTTAACCAGTTTTTCCATCACCTTTTTTATCAGAAACCTTGGTTATGATCTATGTCTCACGATCATTATCAAGCCAAGCTGGCCAGTTCCGTCTCAAAATAAAAAACATCATTACAGACCTTCAATTACAGAGAGTGTAAAGTCAGGAATAGCAGCTGAATGCTGAAACCCATCACAATGCACCCTTCATGTTAAAAAGAGACTCCTCTAATGGTCTCCTGAACTTCCATGACCATCTTTCAATTTTCCTCAGACACCAAACACCCTTCTTTCCTTCACTGTGTTGGAATTTTTGGTCTGAAGGTGTCTATTTCCCTGCCATTTTCTCGCTCAGGTGTTTCCTCTCATAAAATCTTTCCATTTACAATTATCAATTGCCATCTACTTCTCAAGGACTAATAACACAATTTCTAATCCTCTCCTCTCTCAAGTTTGGGCAGGTTTCAAGACTGAGTCAGAGTATAGCAAGTAGGAAGGGTCAATTGTCCCCACAACAGGACATGTTTAGGCTTAGGAAACAGGTGAGGCCCAGTTCTTGCAGAAGTGGAGCACAGCCTGGCCATCCTGTCTCAAGTTCAAATTCTTTTCATTGAGAGGCACTTGATGCACTTCTCAGGAAGTTTAATACACCCTTTAAAAAACTTGTTTTCTCCTTTCTCTTTCATTTTTTTCTCAACAGATTTATCCGTGGAAAAGTTAAATTCTATCATCATGGCATTTGCTGAATTTTATGGAGCTGGGCATCCAGACGGCTCTATGTGATCCTATTTTGCAGTCAATTAGTAGCTTTCTTACTCAGGATCTTAAATTCATAGCTGTCCAGGTGAATCTGTCTATGAAATGTAAGATGGAACACAGCTTGCTCAAGATTCTTTCTTAGTCTATGATGTTGTTATTTCAGAATTTTGATTCTCAGAATTTTGATTCTTTTAAAAACAATTATTTTAAGTTTATGTTTGATAATGAATTTAAAATCTTACATATTTCGCTGAAAAATGTTAAATGATTTTGTCATTATTAAAACAGTCTTTCCTTTTAATAACTGAGGAAGTATTTTCCATTAAAGATAAAAATATATTCATCTAGTTACAAGACCTTTTTCTTTATAGCAGCTTCTAAATTAATTATCCAGTGAACATGGTATATTCTTGAATTCACTCTTTTTATTTTATTCAACATATTACATAAAAGTCTGCTATGTATTAAACAGTATTTCAGATGATAAGGATAAGTTGGGAAAAGAAGCAGATATAGTTGGTGTTCTCCGGGATCAATTCACTGTACTTGCTAACGTTATTGTCTTTTAGAAATTGGGAACTCTTCTTCACTGAGTGTTATCTACAAAACCTATGTCAAATAGCTTCCCATATGTTATCTGAGCTCTTACAAAAATCCTGTTAGACATTGGTTCCGTACTTTAGCCACACTGAAAGTGAGAAAGAAAATTTCATAATATTTAAAATCTTCGGCAGTGCTTGTAGCTCAGTGGGGAGGGCGCTGGGCACATACGCCGGAGCTGATAGGTTCGAACCCAGCCTGGGTCAGCTAAAACAACAATGACAACTGCAACAAAAAAATAGCTGGGCGTTGTGGTGGGCGCCTATAGTTCCCGCTACTTGGGAGGCTGAGGCAAGAGAATCACTTAAGTCCAAGAGGTGGAGGTTTCTGTGATGCAACAGTGCTCTACCCAGGGCAACAGCTTGAGACTCTGTCTCAAAAAAAAAAATTTTAATCTTTCATTTTGGTAATGAAAAGGCAATCTTAATAGAGAAAAAACAACATTTGCCATCTTGTATTTTTAAGACAGTTTTATTGAAGCAGTGATATATAAAAACTAAATTATTTTAAGTATAATACAATTAATTTTTTGTAAATATCAGATATATGCACATTGCCATAACCCAATTTTAGATAACTTAAATGCCCCCAAACGTTATTCTAGTTGCAGCTCTTTTCTCACCTCCATCCCCAAAGACCACTAATTTATACTATCTTTTTATTTGTTTGCCTTTTCTAAACATTTCATATAAACAAAAGAAACCAATATATGTTCTTTAAAACTCACTTTTTTATTAGGCATACTGATTTGGAAGGTCATATATTTTGTATTGTGTATCAGTAGCTTATTATTTTATATGCATGACATTCTATTTTGTGTTGATAAACTAAATTGCATTTATTTATTTACTAGTGGGTGGCTAAATTTGGATTATTTCCATCTTGTTGGGTACTATGAATAACATTGCTATAAACACTAACATATAAGCATTTGTATTTGCTTATGTGAAAAGCATATGTTTTGTTTTTTTCTTTTTAATGAATAGAATGGATAGATGTTTCACATGGTAGGTGTAGGTGTGAGACTCTGATACACCTAGGTTATCAACCCTTACCAAGCTGTTTTATAGTGCTGCCAATGTAAGCACATGGTGTCAAGTCTGTGAACATGTCAGACCCTGTTATGTGAACTTTTAAAAAACCTGACAAACTATTATCCAAAATGTTATCCAAAGTGATGTACTTTCTTACATCACTGCCAGCCATGTATGAGGCTACACTTTCTCTATATACTCATGAATATATCCTATCATCTTCTTTTTTTTTTAACCCAAACCATTCTAGTGGCCACATTTAGTATTTTTACAATGATAAAAGCATTTAAATCAATATATAAACCGGTACATGACATAAAGTAATAATTAAGAAAAAAGTAAAATACTAATAAAGGATGATAAATGTTTCTCACACAAAGAAATGATAAAGGCTTAAAGTGATGAAAACCCCAATTATCTTGATTTGATTAATACATATTTTATGTCTGTATCAAAATACCTTATAAATATATATGTATTCCCAGCTACTTGGGAGGCTGAAGCAAGAGAATCGCTTGAGCCCAAGAGTTGGAGGTTGATGTAAGCTATGATGCCATGGGTGACAAAGTAAAACTCTGTCTCAAAAAAAAAAATTAAATATATATATGTTGTTTTTAGATAGTAAGATTAAGATTTCATTTACCTTTTTATGCATTCCAGTACAACTTCATCTTAGTAAGGAAGGTCTATGTATTGTCATAATTGAAAAAATAAAGCTTTCATAAATCAAAATAATATTTACTGTTAACATGACCTACTTTTATGTAACTTAACATTCTCCACCTGTGACATTAAATACCAAAGTTGTTCCTCCAGGCTACAGAATGACATGCAGAGTAACTGTTGGCTTTATTAAGCTCCAGGAAGACTTTAAGACCATCGTGGGCATTCTCTTCATGCCAGTCAAAATGTCAGAATACACAGCCACTACCCTTTATGCTTGCTGAGACAGTACATGGACACAGAGAAATTAGCTTTTATGAACTTCTTTATTGTTTTTTTTTTTTTGAGACCAAGTCTTACTTTGTCACACTGTGGCCTCATAGCTCATAGCAACTTCAAACTTTTGGGTTCAAGTTATCCTCTTCCTTCAATTTCCCAAGTAGCTGGAACTACAGGTGTCTGCCACAATACCCAGAAATTTGTTGTTGTTTTATTTTTAGAGATGGGGGTCTCACTCTTGCTTAGGCTGGTCTTGAACTTGTGATCTCAAGCAATCCACCCACTTCAGCCTCCCAAAGTGCTAGGATTACAGGCATGAGCCACCCTGCCCCTTCATGTTCTTTCATAAGTATCCTTTAGGTGTTGTGACCTCCCAACTCCTAGCTTTTAGTGTTATTAACAACAAACTCTACAAAACACACAGTATTCATGTAGTTTTGTGGCATACCGATCATCCCAGGAGCTATTTCACTATACATATTGTAATTGACGATATTTAAAGTGGAAAATTTGTCCAAAATAATATACCCCATTTATACAACAAGTATTAATTATGTACACCTCAGATTGTGGAATACTATTGGATAAAGAACCCAGAGGCCTAGGAAAAACAAAACCAGACCAAAGTGAAGGAAAGACCTCTGCCTTTCCCTGAACTTGTCTTCCAGCTCAAATGCATCTGGCCTGCCCTTTCCTTCAAGTCATTGCTCAGAGTCCTCTTTCCTCCAGTTACCATCTAGTCACATAATACCAAGCCCAGACATCCCAAATCAGATAAATGCTTCAGAAAACTATCAATCCACATGCAGCTAGAAAAGTTTGATCTGTCCAGTATGAAAATTGTCCAATATGAAAAATAGAAAATCTTAACCAGAGTTTTATTTATTCTATACAACAACATGACATATAAAATTCATACATCTATCTGTTAAGGTAATAACATTTAACAATAATTTCGTTTGACTACACAGTGAATGTCATAATTTTATGTTACAGATTATCCTAAACTATTCCTAAAGTAAAGTTGCTGTAAGAGCCAAAGCAAAACTTTTATATAATGGTATATGGTATTTGTCTGATAACTAGCTTTCACTCAGTAGTAAGTCATCTGATCCACCAAGGGTGAATTAATCATTATCCAAGAACCAAAATAATAAAAAAAATTCTACTTTTAAAAATGGGACTTAATTTGTATCTGAGGATTCAGAAATGCTTGAAAAGACTTTTCTAGTCTTAAAAAGACTACAACTCTGGGTGGCCACAGCCACTTAATGTTATTCAGTAAAACCTAGCAGCTTTATATAAGTATATAGAAGATAATGCTTATTAAAATTTCTTTTTTTTTTATTAAATCATAACTGTATACAATAATATGATTATGGGGCATCATACACTCACTTCATAAGCCATTTGACACATTTTTATCACAGTGGTTAACATAGCCTTTCCGGCGTTATCTCAGTTACTGTGCCAAAACATTTACATTCTACATTTACCAAGTTTCGCAAATACCCCTGTAATATGCACCACAGGTGTGATCCCTCTGATTCCCCTCCCTCTACCCACCCCCCCCCTTTCTCACTTCCCCCTATTGTTAAGTTGTAGCTGGGTTATAGCTTTCATGTGAGAGTCCCAAATTAGTTTCATAGTAGGGCTGTGTACATTGGGTATTTTTTCTTCCATTCTTGGGATACTTTACTAAGAAGAATATGTTCCAGCTCCATCCATGTAAACATGAAAGAGGTAAAGTCTCCATCTTTCTTTAAGGCTGCATAGTATTCCATGGTATACATATACCACAATTTATTAATCCATTCGTGGATCGATGGGCACTTGGGCTTTTTCCATGACTTAGCTATTATGAATTGGGCTGCAATAAACATTCTGGTACAAATATCTTTGTTATGTTGTGATTTTTGGTCTTCTGGGTATATGCCCAGCAGAGGGATTACAGGATTGAATGGCAGATCTATTTTTAGATCTCTGAGTGTTCTCCATATATCTTTCCAAAAGGAATGTATTAATTTGCATTCCCACCAGCAGTGCAGAAGTGTTCCCTTTTCTCCGCATCCACGCCAACATCTCTGGTCTTGAGATTTTGTGATATAGGCTAGTCTCATTGGAGTTAGATGATATCTCAAAGTAGTTTTGATTTGCATTTCTCTGATGATTAAAGATGATGAGCATTTTTTCATATGTCTGAAGGCCGTGCGCCTGTCTTCTTCAGAGAAGTTTCTCTTCAAATCCCTTGCCCAGCCTGCGATGGGATCCCTTGTTTTTTTCTTGCTGATGCGTTTGAGTTCTCTGTGGATTCTGGTTATTAAACCTTTGTCAGAGATATACCCTGCAAATATCTTCTCCCATTCTGAGGGCTGTCTGCTTACTCTGCTTACTGTGTTCTTAGCTGTGCAGAAGCTTTTTAGTTTGATCAAGTCCCAGTAGTGTATTTTTGAAGCTGCTTCAATTGCCCGGGGGGTTCTCCTCATGAAATACTCACCCAGACCAATTTCTTCAAGGGTTTTCCCTGCATTCTCCTCTAGTATTTTTATAGTTTCATGTCTTAAGTTTAAATCTTTAATTCAATGAGAGTCTATCTTAGTTAATGGTGAAAGGTGTGGGTCCAATTTCAGTCTTCTGCAGGTTGCCAGCCAGTTCGGCCAGCACCATTTGTTAAATAGGGAATCTTTTCCCCACTGAATGTTTTTAATTGGCTTGTCAAAAATCAAATAGCGGTAAGTAGCTGGATTCATCTCTTGGTTCTCTATTCTGTTCCAGATATCTACTTCTCTGTTTTTGTGCCAATACCATGCTGTTTTGATCACTATCAATTTGTAGTAAAGTCTGAGGTCTGGTAGTGTGATTCCTCCTGTTTTGTTTTTATTTCTGAGTAATGTCTTGGCTATTCGAGGTTTTTTCTGATTCCATATAAAACAAAGTAATGTTTTTTCAAGATCTTTAAAATATGACAGTGGAGCTTTAATAGGGAGTGCGTTGAAATTATATATTGCTTTGGGTAGTATCGACATTTTGATAATGTTGATTCTTCCTAGCCATGAGCATGGTATGTTTTTCCATTTGTTAACATTTTCAGCTATTTCTTTTCTTAGAGTTTCATAGTTCTCTTTATAGAGATCTTTCACGTCTTTTGTTAGGTAAATTCCCAAATATTTCATCTTCTTTGGCACTACTGTGAATGGGATAGAGTCCTTAACTGCTTTTTCAATTTGACTGTTGTTGGTGTATATAAAGGCTACCGATTTATGAATGTTGATTTTGTAACCTGAGACGCTACTGTATTCCTTGATCACTTCTAGGAGTTTTGTAGTAGAGTCCCTAGTGTTTTCCAGATACACAATCATATCATCTGCGAAGAGCGAGAGTTTGATCTCTTCTGACCCTATATGGATACCCTTGATCGCCTTTTCTTCCCTAATTGCGGTGGCTAAAACTTCCATTACAATGTTGAAAAGCAATGGAGACAATGGGCAGCCTTGTCTGGTTCCTGATCTGAGTGGAAATGATTCCAATTTAACTCCATTCAATATGATATTGGCTGTGGGTTTGCTGTAGATAGCCTCTATCAGTTTAAGAAAAGTCCCTTCTAGACCAATTTTCTTGAGTGTTCTGATCATGAAGGGATGCTGGATATTATCAAAAGCTTTTTCTGCATCAATTGAGAGAATCATATGGTCTTTGTTTTTTAATTTGTTTATGTGCTGAATTACATTTATAGATTTACGTATATTGAACCAGCCTTGAGACCCTGGGATAAAACCAACTTGGTCATGATGTATAATTTGTTTGATGTGTTGCTGGATTCTGTTTGTTAGGATCTTGTTGAATATTTTTGCATCTATATTCATTAGTGATATTGGTCTATAATTTTCTTTTCTTGTTGGGTCTTTTCCTCGTTTGGGGATCAGGGTGATGTTTGCTTCATAGAACGTGTTGGGTAGTCTTCCTTCTTTTTCTACATTTTGGAACAGGTTGAGTAATATAGGTACTAATTCCTCTTTAAAGGTTTGGTAGAATTCTGACGTGAAACCATCTGGTCCCGGGCTTTTCTTTTTAGGGAGGTTTTGTATAGTTGATGCTATTTCTGAACTTGATATGGGTCTGTTCAACATTTCCACTTGATTCTGGTTAAGTCTTGGAAGGTGGCGTGCTTCCAAGTATCGGTTATTTCCTTCAGATTTTCATATTTCGGAGAATAAAGTTTCTTGTAATATTCATTAAGGATTTTTTGGATTTCTGATGAGTCTGTGGTTATTTCGTCTTTGTTGTTTCTGATTGATGATATTAGAGATTTTACTCTTTTTTTCCTGATTAGGTTGGCCAGAGGTTTATCTATTTTATTGACCTTTTCAAAAACAGCTTTTTGATTTATTGATCTGTTGTATTATTCTTTTGTTTTCAATTTCATTTAATTCTGCTCTAATTTTGGTTATTTCTTTTCTTCTACTGGGTTTGGGGTTGGAATGTTCTTCCTTTTCCAGTTGCGTGAGATGTCCCATTAAGTTGTTAACTTCCTCTCTTTCCGTTCTCTTGAGGAAGGCTTGCAGTGCTATAAATTTCCCTCTTAGAACTGCCTTTGCAGTGTCCCAGAGGTTCTGATAGTTTGTGTCTTCATTGTCATTTTGTTCCAAAAAATTGGTGATTTCTTTCTTAATCTCATCTCTGACCCAGCTATCATTCAGCATAAGGTTATTTAACTTCCATGTTTTTGTATGAGTATGGATTCCTGTTGTTACTCAATTCAAGTTTTATTCCATGATGGTCCGAGAAGATGCATGGAATAATTTCTATTCCTTTAAATTTACTGAGGTTAGACTTGTGACCTAAAATGTGATCAATTTTGGAGCAATTTCCATGGGCTGATGAGAAGTATGTGTATTCAGTTTTGTTGGGATGAAATGTTCTGTAGATGTCTGCTAAATCTAAATATTGGATGGTTAGGTTTAAATCTAAGGTTTCTTTGCTCAGCTTCTTTCTGGAGGATCGATCCAACACTGCCAAGGGAGTGTTGAAATCTCCAGCGATTATGGAGCTGGAGGAAATCAAGTTACTCATGTCTGTTAGAGTTTCTCTTATAAATTGAGGTGCATTCTGGTTGGGTGCATAGATATTAATAATTGAGATCTCGTCATATTGAGTATTACCCTTAACAAATATGAAGTGACCGTTCTTGTCCTTCCTTACTTTTGATGGTTTAAAGCCTACTGTATCTGCAAATAAAATTGCAACACCTGCTTTTTTCTGATTACCATTTGCCTGAAATATGGATGACCATCCTTTCACCCTGAGTCTGTATTTGTCTTTTAAGTTGAGATGTGACTCTTGTATGCAACAAATATCTGGCTTGAGTTTTTGTATCCAGTCAGCTAACCTATGCCTCTTTAGAGGACAGTTTAAGCCATTCACATTGATGGAGAGTATTGATAAGTCTGGTGGAATTTTGGGTATCGAGTTTTTCAAAGGTCCAGTGGACATTTTTAATCCTTTCGCCAGTGTGGAAGTTGGAGTTTGATCCGAAGTTTCTGAGTGAGTTTACTTTTGTGGTATAGGATTGGGTTGGTCATTGTGGAGGATAGGTCTGAGAACATCCTGAAGAGCTGGTTTACTTATGGCAAATTTTTTCAACATATGAATGTCATTGAAGTATTTAATTTCTCCATCATAGATGAAACTCAGTTTAGCTGGATACAAGATCCTGGGTTGAAAGTTTTTTTGCTTTAGGAGATTAAAAGTTGATGACCAGCCTCTTCTTGCTTGAAAAGTTTCAGCAGAGAGATCTGCAGTTATTCTAATATTCTTACCTTTGTACGTTATAGTTTTCTTTCGCCGGGCTGCTTTGAGAATCTTCTCTTTCATGTTAACTTTAGTGAAGCTAATTATGATATGTCTGGGAGATGGCTTATTGGGGTTGAATCGTGCTGGGGTTCTGAAGCTGTCTGCTATCTGAATTTCAGATTCTCTAGGCATGTCTGGAAAATTTTCTTTCATAATTTCATGTAGAAGGGCCTCTGTGCCCTTGGCAGCCACTTCATCGTTCTCCGAAATTCCTATAACCCTTATGTTGTGTTTTTTCGAATTATCTGAGAGTTCTCTGAGTGAGTGATCCGTTTTTGCTCTCCATTTCTCTTCCTCTTTGAGAGATTGGGAGCATTCGAAGACTTTATCTTCAATGTCAGAAATCCTTTCTTCTGCTTGCTCCATTCTGTTACTGAGGGATTCTACTGTATTTTTCATATCTTTGAGGGCTGTAAGTTCTTGTTTCAGTGTGTCTAAGTCTTTGGTGGTTTTGTCTTTAAATTCGTTAAATTCTTGAGACAATTTTTGAATTTCTCCTCGAATTCCTAATTCCATTTTATTAATCTTGTGTGCAATCGAAATTCTGAATTCGATTTCTGACATCTCAGCCAGTTGTTTATGAATGGGATCTTCAATCACATCTGCCGTATCTTTTCTTGGGGGGGTTGATCTATTCTGGTTAGTCATGTTACCAGAGTTTTTCCGCTGATTCCGCGCCATGGTTTACTCCCTTTGGCTTTTCCCCTGGGGTTTTATCGAGGGCCCGTACAGTGTTGTGGCCTGAGAAACTGGGGCCCTGTCTGGTGTGGTGGAGCAAAGTGGTTCTGTGTTGTTTTCAGCTGGTTTCTGTTCGATCCTATTGCAACTTCTACTCTGGCTTGAAGTCTCAGCTGTGTGGAAAAATCAGCAATTAAGTCACCCCGCCTGCCCACCTCTGGCCCCAGTTGGAAAAGGAGAATCAAACCTTCCTACAATCGCACACCCAGGGCACCGCCTGAAAAGTCCTCAGTCTATTAGCCCAGTTCAAAAGGTCCGAATCAACTGTCTCAATCGGCACTTGTCTCGGGTGGAAGGGTTCAAGAGGTCTCTGGGAACTGGATCACAGGGGCCTGGTGACTCCTCTGACACGGCTCACCCCAGTGCAGCGTGGAGTCAGGAGGAGCCACCCAGCAAACAGAGCAGTCTGGGAAGGTTGATGTCTCCTTCCCCACTTTGCCCCTCCGTCGGACCCAGTCACTGGTATCTCTGCAGATGGCTAACCCAGTTGCCTGCAGTGAACAGACACTCCAGATGTTTGCACCTGTCTGAATCGCAAGGAAGTCTGCCAGGCCCCCGCAGACTGCCGCTATCTAGCAGGAGGAGATGGGGCCTGACATCTTTGAGTGTTTGATGCAGGTGATGGGAAGGAGGTGTTCACTCAGGCTTAGCCCCGTCCCTGATGGATGCTGCTAACAGAACAGAACAGAACAGACAACTTTGTGAGGTTCTGTCTCTGTTCCTGTCGTCGCCTACAGAAGACGGGCTGTTTTGAGTTCAAATGTCTTTGCTGTTGGAGAATTGCGTCTGAACACCTCTCTGGGTCGGCCCCGCCCTGGAAGCTTCCCGGGTTTGTGAGCTAAGTGGCCGGTGGCCTCCTCCGGTTGCCCAGGGAGACAGGGGGTGTGGCCTCAGAATATCCAGAAGTGAGCGTTCTTTTGTTTGCGTCCTTGTGATCACAACTTGCCTCAGCGGTGTTGATGTGCGTTCTTCAGCCTTCTCTCTTGGTGAGGCTCAAGTCCACCAGGATACTTAATAAATTCCTGTCCTTTAACTTTCCTTCTGGTTGGGAGCCTTTGTTGAAAGCTGGCTTCAGTCCGCCATCTTGTCTCTGTCTCTAAAATTTCTTTTAATGACTGAGATTTTATTGTAGTATAATTTATATTTAATAAAGTGAATCTTTTGTAGGTATCAGTTTGACACACACCATTATATAAGCTATCAAACAATCAAGTTATAGAATATTTTCCACTAGCTGGGCACAGTGGCTCACACCTCTAATTCTAGCACTCTAAGAGGCTGAATCAGGAGGATCCCTGAAGCTCAAGATTTCGAGACCAGCCTGTCTTTACCAAAAATAGAAAAAAATAGGCAGGCATGGGGGCAGAAGCCTATAGTCCCAGCTACTGGAGAGGCTGAAGCAAGAGGATTGCTTAAGCTCAATAGATTGAGGTTGCTGTAAGCTATGATGATGCCCCAGCACTCTACCAAAGGTGACAGAGTGAGCCTCTGTCTCTTTCTCTCTCTGTATATGTGTATGTGTGTGTGTGTGTGTGTGTGTGTAGTTTCATTACCTTATGCTACTTTGTAGTCGCTTCTTTCCACCAATCCAAACCCCTGGAAACCACTGACCCAATTTCTGTATTTATTAAATTTTTAGTGTTGAGTTTATACTCACAAGAAATCATATAAATCCCACACTCATTTTCTATGGTCTTTAAACAGCTACATCCAACAATAACCCTTTACCTAACCATAGCACAGTACAAAACTCAGCAAACTGACATGGCACACTGGCATTGATTAAACTGGAGACTATATTAAGATTTCACCGTTTTGAGAATTAATTCTGATTTACCTCCCTTTTTTGGTGTATAGTCTGAAATTTCACCACATATGCCATTTTGTGCATACACTATACAGTAGGATATGAATGTATTCATCACCACCAATAAACTCCCTCTAGTTATCCTCTTTATAGTCACATTCTCTTTCCAATTATATGTCCTGACAGTGACTGATCTTTTCCTCATCATTAGAATTTTGTCATTTTGGTAATATTATAGAAATGGGAATCATCAAATAAGTAAGACAGGGGATTAATTTTTTAAAATTCAGCATAATGATTTTGAATGACATCAAATTCATGGCAGTTGTCAATGACTTTCTTCTCTTTATTATTAGGTACTATTACATTGTATGCCTGTACATGTATACCACTCTTTATCTAATTTTTTTAAGTGCATAGTTTTTCAATTTGATGAAGTCCAATTTATAGTTTTGTTTTGTTTAATAAGTCATGTTTTGGTGGTATGTCTAAAAACTCTTCGTGTAACCCTAGTTCATGAAAAATATATCCTGTATTCTATTAAAAAAATTTTATAGTTTTACTTTATCTATTTAAATCTATGATACTCCTGAGTTCTTAAAAGTGTTTTATTTCTAATCCTTCTTTCTAAGGCTGAATACAAGTTTATTGTGTGTATATGCCACATTTTCTTTATATATCTATCAGTGAGCATTTAGAATGATTCCACACCTTGGCTACTATAAACAATGCTACAATGAGTATAAGAGTTCAAATATGTCTTCACCAAAACTTGACTTTGATTACAGCTCTTTTCAATAAATTCTGAGAAGTGGGATTGCTGGCTCATATGGTAGATCTATTTTTAATATCTTAAAGAAACAATGCACTGTTTTCTTCAGCAGCCGTACTATTTTCCATTCCCAATAGTACACAAGAACTTCAATTTCTTCACAACCTCACCAACGCTTGTTATTTTTGGTAATTTTGGTAACAGCTATCCTAGCATATATTAGATAATATCTCATTGTGATTTTCATTTAAATTTCCCTGGTGATAAGTGATGCTGAACATCTTTTTCAAATACGTGTTAACTATTTGCATGTCCTCTTAGGAGACCTATTTAAGGTTCTTGCCCATATTTAATCAAGTTATATTTTAACTTATTTGCTATTGAGTTATAGGAGCTCTTTATCAGATTTGTGATATAAACCTCTTTAGATTTGTGATTTGCAATTTTTTTCCCATTTTGTAAGTTACTCTTTCACTTTGATCTTTTCCTTAGCTATGTAGAAGCCTCTTAGTTTGCTGTAGCCTGTTTTTCCCAATGTTTTCTTCTATGAGTCTTAGAGTTTGAAATTTCACATTTAAACCCTTAATCCATTTTGAGTTAACTTTTGTATATGTTGTAAGGTAAGGATCCAGTTTTATTCTTTTGCCAGTGGATATCCAGCATTCCCAGAACCACCTGTTGAAGAGGTTTTTTTTTTTTTTCATTCATTGTGTATTCTTCATGCCCTTGTTGAAGATTGATTGACATTATGTGCATAGTTTATTTCTGAGTCCTCTATTATGTTCATTGGTCAATATATGTGTCTTTATGATAGTCTTATACTGTTTTAATCACAGTAGTTTTGTATTATGTTTTTTAAATCAGAAAGTGTAATGCCTCCAGCTTTGTTCTTATTTAATATCGTTTTAGGTTTCCAGGCCTTTTTTGGTTCCACGAAGATAATAGGACATCTCTCTTTATGGGCTGAAAGACTCAACATTGTGAAGATGTTCAATTACCCAATGCAATCTACAGATTCAAAGAAGTTCTTGTCAAAAATCTCAGAAAAATAGGTTTTAAAACTCTAAATGTATATGGAGTTCCAAAAAGAAAAAAAACAACAAAAAACCTGAATAACTACAACAGTCTTAAGCAAATGAAAATAAACAAAGCAGGAGGCCTCAGATTTCTGATTTCAGAATCTGTATTCTCTGATAATTTACTGACTGAGCTTTTTTTCATTTTTATTTATTTTTTATCAGCCAATTTACAGATTTCTTTTTCTTTAGAGTATGTTTTTGGAGATTTATTTTGTTCCTACAAACATAGAATGCTTCACAAACTGGCCTGTCATCCTCAAGCAGGGAGCATGCTAATCATCTCTGCATTATTTTAAATTTCTTACATGTGCTGCTGAAGACAGCATTGTTTGGATTCTTTAACATAAGATTTTTATTGCAAAAGTTTTAAATTTATAAAAAATTGTGAGTATTGTACAGAGATTTTCTTTATTATTTAAATGCTTGTCATAATTAATGAACTAATATTAATAAATTATTAAACAAAGTCTAAATTTTATTCAGCATTTTCTTAACTTTTACCTGATTTCCTTTTTATATTTCAGGATTCCATTTAGGATACAATGTTGCATTTTTTCCTCATATATATGTAGGTTCTTCTTAGCTGTGAGTATTTTTCTGACTTTGTTATTGAATATTTTGACATTATATCGAAAAAGAATGTCCTTCAACTGGAATTTATTTATTTGATATTCTTTTCATAACTAGATTGTGTTTAGAGATTATTTGTAAAAACATATCAACAAATATCCACCTGGCTTTACCATCTTGACCAGATATTTTGCTTTTCTGGATCTTTTCCCATCATGTGAAATAGAAAGAGATATTTCATAAGTGCTGTTAAAAATTACTGATCTGGTTTTGTGGCTCATTGGACATAAAGTATGAGAAATATGCTTAGCAACCCAGAGAAGAGATTTTCCTTTGATTAATTACCCCTTTCCTGGTCCCACACAAAGATATAAAACATTCTCTTCTTAATTTTTGCAGTTTTTCGATGGGAAACTTTTTGGAGGTAATGGAAGTTTAAAACAATTATCATATGTGTTTAAGGAGTACACTATGATGTTCTGATACAAGAAAGAAAGAAAGAAAGAAAGAAAGAAAGAAAGAAAGAAAGAAAGAAAGAAAGAAAGAAAGAAAGAAAGAAAGAAAGAAAGAAAGAAAGAAAGAAAGAAAAAGGGAGGGAGGGAGGGAGGGAGGGAGGGAGGAAGGAAGGAAGGAAAGAAAGAGAGAGAAATGGTTACTATAGTCAGGAAAATTTGCATATCTACTATCCAGGGAATAATATGGTGGTTACCTGGGGAAATTGGTCAGAAGAGGGAAAAAACTATGAAGATTTAAGCCGAAGGAGACAAAGCAGACGTGTATCATGAACAAGTCTAGAGACCTACTGTAATACCATGAGAGCTATAATTAACAACATTGTGTTACAGTTGGGATTTTTGTTAAAAGGGTATATTTTAAGTGTTCTTACCACACATACACACAAAAGCATAACTAATGTGGTATGATGGATATGTTAATTTGCTTGATTTATTTTTGTTTTGAGTTATTACCTCTCTCTGATTTGTGGATCTTTTTTTCTTTTCTTTCTTTTTTTTATTTTCTGTGTGTGTGTATCTTTTTTTCTTCACCAAAATTATTTGGCCTTTTTCTAATGGCCTCAATTTGCTAGGTAGCCATTATATGTGATTTTCCTTATGTCTCTGTCCTGTATTCCTTTGACTATAACTTCATACTTTATTGCTAATAAATTTATCCGTACCAATAAAGATTTTGAATACCACCCATTGTAAGAATTCTCACACCTGGGGCTTTAAACATATACCTAACCTGCCTATGGTATCTCTCTTTAGATGCTCTGAATAGCTCTTTAAATTCAAAACATGAAAATTTAATTCATATTCGTCTGTTCCAATCAAATTTCTAGGTAATCTGTCCTATTCTTAATCTCTGCTGATGAATAGAAGAGAAGTCCACTGTGTGGACATAATGGCTTCCCAGTATCTTCAACTCTAGACTAAATTGGTTTTTTCTTCAAATGTCATCTGCCATAGATGTCTTTGAAAGTTTCTATGAAAATAATTCAAAAACAAATTAGATCTCCCATTTGATCTTAAAATCCCATTACTAGGCATCTACCCAGAAGAAAAAAAAAATCATTTTATCATAAGGACATTTGTACCAGACTGTTTATTGCAGATCAATTTACAGTCACCAAAATGTGGAAACCTAATTGGCCATAAACCCAGGAATGGATTAACAGACCTTGGCATATGTATACCATGGAATACTATATGGTCATTAGAAAAGATGGAGACTTTACATCTTTTGTATTAACCTGGATAGAGTTGGAACATATTCTTCTTAGTAAAGTATCACAAGAATGGAGAAGCAAGAATCAAATATACTCAATTCAAATATGAAGCCAGTAGATGATCTAATACATGTCCACATAAGAGAAAAACTCAAATCAATTCAAGTTGGGGGGCAGGTGAATGAGGGAGCTGGAGAGGGGAGGAGGGCACAGTGTTAGTGGGTATGGCACACCTCTGAGGGCAGGACACAATTAGAAGGGGGACTTTACCTAACAAATGCAAACATCGTGACCTAATTCTTTGTACCCTCAGTTAACATGAAACACTAAAGAAAAGAAAATAATTCAAAAAGCTACTATAAGAATAATTCTACTTCTATATAATAAAGGTACATTTTCTGCAGTAAAAAAAATCTGTGCTCTTCATTAAATTGGTTTTTAACACTACTATTTTTAAAAGATTTTTCCTAATCCTGAGTTTCTCCAGTGCTAACAATCACTGTTACGTTTAGAGTGACAAATATGGTCTTCACACAAAAAAATGTAGAATTACAAGACTTTTATCTCTAACATTTATGAAAAACTTATGAGGTGTGGTTGTGTTTGAAATAAGTAAAATGTGTATTAGAAAATGTAGACATTGAATCCAGATCATTGGTAGATAAGATTTGAATTGAAATCCCAAAGCTCTTTTAATCAAATGAGACTATAAAGCTGATTAGTTCATCAAGAAAAAAAAATAACAAATCTCTCCCTTCAAAGGGATTCTCACATTTAGTTTTCTTTCTTATTTATTTATTTATTTATTATTTTTTTATTTTTTTTTGGAGACAGAGTCTCACTATGTTGCCCTTGGTAGAGTACTGTAGCACCACAGCTCACAGCAAACTCGAACTCTTGGGCTTAAGTGATTCTTTTGCCTTTGCCTCCCAAGTAGCTAGGACTATAGGCACCTGCCACAATGCCCAGCTACTTTTTTGTTGTCATTGTTGTTTAGCAGACCCTGGCTGGGTTCAAACCCACCAGCCCCCATGCATGTGGCTGGCACCATAACCACTGAGCTACAGGCACCAAACCTCACATTTGGTATTGAATATAAAGAATAAATTATTTAACATTTAATTTAGGTCAAAGATCAAATTCAATCTTCAACCTTCTTTTTCTCCTAAAAAAATAAAAAATAAAAACAAATAGACATTGTGGTGACATGCACTTATAATCCCAGCTACTTGGGAGGCCGAAGCAGGAAGATTGCTTGAGAAATCTTGAAGTTTGAAGTTGTAGTGAGCTATGAGGATGCCACTACACTCTAGTCTAGCAAAAAGAGTGGGACACTGTCTCAGTAATCAATAAAATAAAATGTGCAGTGCATGACCAGAAAAAGCAGTTTTGTTTTGTTGAGAACTGAGTATTTCTGGGGAATTTATATTTTTTTGTAGGTGAATAACCATTAACTTGGCAGTTAGTAGCCCTGGATTCTTGGCTCTTTTCTAAAGTTGTGGATAATTGGACCAAGAGGCTATTCCATGAAGTCATTTTGCAGTAGCATTAACATCATGCTGTTTTACCAGGATACTGCAGGCTTTGGAAGGAAACCACCAAAGTAGAATTAAATAAATTGAATGTTTCATCATTTAAATATTTTATCCCAGAGTTTTGTCAATAAGTTACTTCAAATCTATCAAAATAATCAAGGAAATGTCCATCCTTTTTCTGTACACAATGCTACATGGGAGTCTAGTTTACTTGATAGGGAAAAATTATGAGGATGGCTTATAGTAATTTGGCCTCTTATTTCTGTGCCTTACCAAATTCTTAGGCAGCAGTCAGTTTAGTCCTCAATGGGGCTTTCATATTCAGTGGGTAGCATCTGTTCCTGAGCCATAACATTTCCAACAAACATGTGGATGAACTGATAAAGGTCAAAGAACCCTGTTTGACAAGCACCAATATTTAGGCTAAAATGTCATTCAAATTCAAGAGAGTTAGGATAAGGAAATATTTTACTAGGGGCAAAATAAATTCTCATTTAGCCCAAATAATGTATACAATTTGTCAGTTTCTATTTCTTATTGTTTGAATGGTTAAGAGGGGCTAATAAAGCCCATTTATATTGGATGGAGTAGAAATGGCAGGGGAAGAGAAAAGGGAAGATTTGGAAAGAATGAAGGAAGAAAAAGGGTGTGAAAAATAAAGTGTGGAGGTGGTAAAAATGTTTGGAAGACAAGCAGGATGGCAGTCAGTGGGGGGCTGCTTGAAGAAGGGTTTTTTAGAGGCACCTTACAGCTTTGGCTTCAGTCTGAGGAGGGTAAAGGGTCAGGACAAGGAGAATTATGGGACTAATCTCCTTTTCTAATTTATTAAGTTGTTCAATTAAGTTGGAATTTTTTTCTCTAAGAAAGGCAATAGAAGCCTCTGATTTTATTTGGAACATTCAAAATGCCAATTAAAGAAGGCCTCCCATTGTCTGTGGGAGACTGGGATTTCTCTTTATTCTAATTGTACACACAGACAAGCTTTAGAATTTCAAAGAAGCCCCATTTTGGCCAGTAAACTTTAAGATCATCCTAGGTGATTTTTGTCCAGAAGTATTGCACATTAGAACTTTCTGGACCACAAATTTTGCTCATAAAGTCAGCAAGAGTTCCAGAAGGTGATTGATAAGAAAGTTTTAGAATTTGGTTATCCATTGCACTTACATAACAAAGCTATCACTTTTAGTGAGATTTAATTATGAGCATTCTCATGACATTTTATGGACTAGGTTCATAAAGTAAATGAAATAGTTTTCTCCTGAAGTAAAGTCCCTGAGACCTCAACCAAAAAGCTTGGATTCAAGAGGACTTACCTGAGGCCTTCTAGTGCTGCTGAGAAGACAACTGAGCTCAAGGGGCTCTTTCAGGCACCAATCCCTTGGTTCAGGATGGTGCCGAAAAGAGATTCAGTGATGGCTTTGAATCCCACTTCTGACACCAAAGAATGCCCACAAATCTGCTGAAAAGAATTTTTTCAGAACATGAAAAGAGACTTTATTCTAGCAAATAGTTTGTGAACTGAGAACATGCAGCCATCCATACAAAACAAAGATGCACTTCAAGAGAACATTCAAGAATAGGTGTTTTCTTTTGTAAAGAAAGTTTTCACTCTCCCTGGTCAGCTATGCAAATAGGGGCTACAAACTTTTTTAGCTCTAACTAGTTTATTTAGGTTCAGGTGTCAAAATGAAATTTTCCAGCAGTTTTTTGTTCTGGTTATATGAAACAGATAGCTATGAAAATCCTCAAGTTACACAAGCATGTGAGTTTTCCAGGAATGCAGACCAAGTGTGTGGTCTCCAGTCAGAAAATAGCCACTTGGTTCTATTTTACATCAAGTCTTCATTAGCCACTCAGGGTCCATCTTGGCTTACCTGTGGTTAATTCATATCTCTGTCTCCCACCCTACCCCACACACAGTAGAACTTCCATAAGTTGGCTACCCAAGACATACTGGTCAACATATAGAGGTGATCAACATATAAAGGTGTTCAATATAAGGAATTAGTGCTATTGTACTGATATATACACATGTTGTATGTCTTATATGAAAATTAGGTCAACATAAGGGGATGATCAATATAGGGAGGTCGTATGGTAACTTCCATAGTTATGAAGGTTCTACTATATATATCCTCAGGACAAGGTTTGAGAAAACTTGAACCTTTCACAAACTTCCATAAAATGATAAATCTGAAAAAGTAGATTTTATGTTAGGGTGCTTTGTAAATCATCTTTGTATCTTAAAATTGTCATTTGACAAAAAACAAAATATCTAACAATTAATTCAATCAGGAAGAATAATTTCTTCATGTACACAATACTTGAAGAAATAGGGAGATATATCATATTTGTCTATGGAAATGCTTAAAAGTATAAAAGATGGAAATTGTGACTGTGTTAACTTGCTGTACAATTTTATTTTGATTCCTAATGATAAAGATTGCAACTGAACAAAATGGTGTAAGATAATACAAAAAGAGACAGTTTTCTAGAAAGTTTTGATATTATAAATTGCATACGTAAATAGCTAGTTATAGAAAACATTATATTATTATAAAGAATATGTATCTAGACATTTTATAAACTCATTTAAATTATCTGATAATAAAATGTTAACATATAATTACAATTATCTGATGATAAAATGCTAACGTATGAAAGGAAAAAGCTCTAATTGAGTCTTTCATACCTCTAGCTTAGAAAACTTCTAAAAAGTCATCCCCATGCCTAATGGAAGCTCCCAAAGCTCTTTTTCTTTTTTAAATCTTTCTATGCCACTTGCTTGGACTTGCTTGGAAAGCTTTCTCATCTCTTCCATATCTTAGGATCTATAATCACTCTTATTACTTTTTTTCCCTCCATACTTCTGGGTTTTTCAGGTCAATGTTTTTTCTAACTTCCTTCTGAGGGAAGATCTATGACAATTTATCAGCAAGCATCTCACATGGGGTACTTTAAAGCCTCCAGGTAGAACACAGAATGTCTCCACGTCCCATCTGCCTTGGGCCATCTGGCATATGCCCATCAAGTGCCTCACTCATAGAGAATTTAAAGAGCTCCTCTCCTGGACTATATGACTGAGGAGAAAAGACAACATAACAGATTTCCAGAGCAGTTGACCTCAGTCTTCCCTATCTTCTCTGAGGTAGGTCATATGTGGAATCTAGGGAAGTAGCTTCAGTATAACAGTTCCTGTTTTTCTGAGAGATAACACTGAGATTCAAAAGTAAAGGTTTGGTATAAAGCAGCCATCATTCTTGTGGGCTGATGGACAGGAATGGGAGAGTCAGTCAGTCCTTCTTATGTGTGTAAAAAAAGACACTTTTTCCACACGTTCTCTCATGTATCTAGGAGAACTTCTGTTCCTACAGTGTCTTGTTGAAGCTGAAGGTAAGAGAAAAACAAATAGTTCACCTTAAATAGGATTCAAGGTAACTAAGCAGTTCCTTTTCCAGTATTAAACTTCAGAAAAGTAGATCCAGTTTCTGTTTGTCAGTTGGAATTAACACATACACATATATTTCCTTGCTCTGTCAGCTGAAAGGCTCTAGAAAGGATCCCTTGATAACAAAGGACACATCTAACACCTAGATCTTGGCTGCTAATCCTACCCTCCAATTGAAAGAACTGGATGTCTTTGGATGATTTTAAAAGTAGAGCATGGAATGAACGAGATGAGTCTGGGGAATCATGTAGTATCAGAAAATAAGGAAGTGCCCAAATAACAATATATTCATGATGTATTAAAGGAACATAGTTGCAAACTGAAAGAGATCTCAATGGCTGATGCTGGAAAAAAGGTATGCTTTGAAAAAAAGTCCAGGAATGGAAAAAAAAAGTATCCAATGTACTCAGTACTACTATGAAACCAATTTATAATAACTTACACTTGCATATGAAAAATGAAACACAACTTTAGTCTATGATGAAGGAGGGAAGGGGAGGGCAATGGATGGGGAGGGGATAGGAGGCATAGTAGGGGACAGTAGGGGACCACAACTATGGAGCACATTGCAAGTACAAGTCAGTTCTATCATGTGTCTAACACAAATGTCCTAATGCTAAAATTGGGTAAATGAGATGAAAGCTCTGCTGATTTGTATGATGTAAGCACTCCAATTTGTACAAATAATCAACACACTGAAACGGGCATAAATATATTTATGATCTATGTACAAAAGACTTAATAAAAAAAGAAAAAAGTGTGTTTATGAGGATAAGTTTGGATTTTAGGGTAGAAACAATGTTTCAATGAACAATTTGAATTTAAATTAAACTGTTGTGGAACAGCGCTAATTGAATTTAAGTTCCTTGAGAGAAATGACCTTACCTCTTTTTCCTAAAGTTATAGTCTGTCTTTCACCACAGTTGGTATTGTAGGAATCAGGGGAAACTTCCCCTTTACCCAAACAGTTCCCTGAAAACTCAACTCACAATTAAGACAGATTAATAAAAGAAAGGCTTATTGATCATGCACATCGGGAGAATCACAAAGTAATTCCAGTATCCCAATGAAATACAGATATTTTTATACCAGTCCTTTTTGATGGGAGAGGAAGATAAAGAGTGGAGGTAATTCTGTTTACGGCTATAAACAGTTGGTACAGAGGATGAACAGATATTTGTGAGAGCGCATGAATGAGGTAAAACAGATTGACTCGTAAAGTAACCTCAGACTCAGACACCATGTTTCTTTTTTAGCCAATTTCTGGCCAGATAGTGGAGCCTACCCTGGAACTGTCACATTAGCTCTCTTACTGTGTTCTCTCTCTCATTTTTCAACTGCTTACTGATTTAGAATTCATAGAAATAAAGATATCAATAAAGATTTTTTTCTCCATAAATGCTAAAAGAGAAACCTGGTCAAAGAATGTGTGGCTACTTTTTTATTAAGGTCTGATCATCTTTCTAGATATACAGAATCATTTCTGATCAAGATTGATTTATGCCTCACAAACTACATTTCCTCTGATCGGGCTTATCAGATTGCACGATTTTTTTTAAAAGACTGGAAAGTTGTAATTCAAGAAAAGTTACTTCACAAGAAAGTGAATGTAGAGAGAAAACAGATCTGCAAGTGGAATCTTAAGTGCTTTTCTGAGAAGGGTAGGTGCAAATGACCTTTAAAGATGCATAGCACTGACTTCACCAAAACAAATTGCTCAGCAGGAGGCAGCAGAGGAAAGGGAGAGCAAGGACCCAGGGGGCTTGTCACAGATAGGTAGACATGGGGAAGTCCGTTCAAGAAAGAAGACAGGGGGCAGAACATTAAAGGTAGGAAAATCACATGTGCCAGCTTGTTTCTGGGAGCTTTAGGCTATCCAGTATTGTGTGTTCCTATTTTCTCATTGTGTCTTGATCAGTCAACATAGATAGCATTTAGGAAGCTCATGGTGATTGAAGTGGTGGATATGAGTAATAAATACTAAAATTGCAAGCTACTGCAGTCACATATCTAGTACCATTGGAAATAATCTTGGATGTTGTTTATCACAGATAACATACAGAGGGTGTGATAAAAATGTATACACATTTTAAGAAAGGAAAAAATTGTATTAAAATTGCAGCTTTCAATATATACTGACAATAAAGGATGAATACAAGCTATCTTGAACACCTCTTGTAATTCAGAAGTCAAACATGACTTGAGTATTACCAAGTGCTCATTGTGACTGGTAGTCCTCTTTGTTATTAGTATATAGTGAGTATTGAAATTTTAATACAGTTTTATTCTTTCTTAAAATGTGTGGACTTTTTTTGGCACCCTTTTATTAGTTTGTCCACTTGAGAAGAATTAACAGGAGAGAGTGAAGATTTAGAAAAGGAATAAGGGAATGAGAATCCATTATAGCAAATCCACTAGTGTTTTCAGGAACAAGAATTATTAGCAAAACAAAGAAGTCTGGATTGTTGAAGTCTGTATCAGTCACACATTTAGAGCATAGCAAAGTACTGATTTCCATATGCAGTTCCTTTCATTAAGGAGATGGGAGACGATGGCATGTCTGAAGGTGTTATATCAATACACAGAAATATGATAAAATCAATCGTCATCAAACGATTGATTTTATCATAATTTTTCAGTTGATAAACATTGTGTTTGGTTTTGTAAGCAAGGGTTCCCATAAAATATGGGCCAAAAATATAAGAGACAATAAAGTTGATGGACTTAATCAGCTACTGATACAAAAACTGTGAAGCAAATTGGAACTCCTTAAGTGGAATGAACTGAGCACTCCACTACTACTCATTGGGGAAAATAAAATAAATAATAATAAAGACTCAATATAAATAAATAAAAGTTATATGATATGTGACTACACTGGCTATTGCTTAATGATGAGCTAATGAGAGTACATAACAAAATGTACTTAATTTTTCTTTCTTTTTTTTATTAAATCATAGCTGTGTACATTAATGCAATCGTGGGGTACAATGTGCTGGTTTTATATACAATTTGAAATATTTTCATCAAACAAGTTAACATAGCCTTCATGGCATTTTCTTAGTTATTGTGTTAAGACATTTATATTCTACATTTAATAAGTTTCACATGCAAGATGCACTGTTGGTGTAGTCCCACCAATCACCCTCCCTCCACTCATCCTCCCCACTCCCCTCCCCTCCCTATCTCCTTTCCCCATATTCTTGGGCTATGATTGAAAATTCTTGAGCTTTCATGTGAAAGCTATAACTTGGTTTCATAGTAGGGCTGAGTACATTGGATACTTTTTCTTCCATTCTTGAGATACTTTGCTAAGAAGAACATGTTCCAGCTCCATCCATGTTCCAGCTCCATCCATGTTCCAGCTCCATCCATGAAAGAGGTAAAGTCTCCATCTTTTTTAAGGCGGCATAATATTCTATGGTGTACATATACCACAATTTATTAATCCATTCATGGGTTAATGAGCACTTGGGCTTCTTCCATGACTTAGCAATTATTAATTGAGCTGCAATAAACATTCTGGTACAAATAAATTTAACACATGGGATGTCTTTGCTGCAATGGGGTAATCAATGGCACAGTAGAGGAAGGGGCAATATTTCTACCCAGCTTCTTTTTTTTTAAATTTAATCATAGCTGTGTACATTAATGCAATCATGGGGTACAATGTGCTGGTTTTATATACAATTTGAAATATTTTCATCAAATAGGTTAACATGGCCTTCACAGCATTTTCTTAGTTATTGTGTTAAGACATTTATATTCTACACTTACTAAATTTAACATGTACCCTTGGTATCTCAAAAATGGAAGAAAAATTAGCCAGTGTACTCAGCCCTACTATGAAACCAATTTATAGCTTTCATATAAGTTATAACCAAATTATAGCCCAAGAAGAAGGGGAAAGGGGACAGGGAAGGGAGGGGAGGGGGAAGATGAATGGAAGGAGGGTAATTGGTGGAACTGCATCAACCCAGCTTCTTAAGTTTTCTTCTTTCCAGTTGGTTAAACTGTATGCCACTATGGGTTAATCCACTTCACACATCTGGATTGTCATCAAGGTCTCTGATGGCTGCTCAGCATATCAGATTCCATGCTTCTGTGCAATATCTTACCTGGAATTGGCAGGGAAAATGGCAAACCATAGAAGTAAGACCTGTGAGCGGGCTATGCAATGGCCAGAAAGGAATATTTAACAAGGGATTCTGACTCCTACCACTGCTGTTGTGGTCCCAGCTCTCTTAAAAGAAAAGAAGCAGTTGCTGGACATGGTGGCTCACCCCCGTAATCCTAGAACTCTAGGAGACTGAGGCAGGTGGATTGCCTGAGTTCACATGTTCGAGACCAGCCTGAGCCAGACCGAGACCCCGTCTCTAAAAATAGCTGGGCATTATGGCAAGCACCTGTAGTCCTAGCTACTTGGGAGGCTGAGGTAATAGGATCACTTGAGCTCAAGAGTTTGAGGTTGCTGTGAGCTATGATGCCATGGTACTCTACTCAGGGTGACAAAGTGAGACTCTGTCGCAAAAAAAAGAAAGAAAGAAGAGAGAGAGAGAGAGAGAGAGAGAGAGAGAGAGAGAAAGAAAGAAAGAAAGAAAGAAAGAAAGAAAGAAAGAAAGAAAGAAAGAAAGAAAGAAAGAAAGAAAGAAAGAAACAGTTAAGAGAATATGCTGAGATGAATAATATTTCTTTCCTATATCATTGTCTTTAATTTTTCTCAGTAATGTTATATGCTTGTCTAAATAGAAGTCTCACACATCCTTCTGAATATACAAACCTTCCAGTTTGACTTCATAATTCAACTCAAATTACATGTAATATAAGCAAGATAACTTTATAAATTTATTTTCTAGTTGTTTGACCCTGATTTATGCAAATACATGAGTTAAATTACTAAATTTGTACACAAATTTACTTATTTTTATACTAGCTTTTGATTTTCTACACACGTAAGTATGCTGTCTGTAAATAATGATCATTTTATTTCTTCCTTTTTTATAAGAGACTGTTCTGTATCCTTCTTCCTTTCAATGCCTTTTAATGTATTATTATCAACATTTTAATGATTTCATAAAATGATTTTGGAAGTGTATCCATTTTTGTCTTTTCTCTGGAAAAATTTTTTCTTTTCCATTTAAAAATACTTAGTAAAATTCAGCAGTAAAGCCATGTCAGCTTGGAAGTATCATTTTTGCTGTTGTTGGTCTTGGTGATAGTGGTGTGTATGTATATATGTTTGGATGTAAATGTTCAAAATTGTAAATATAGTTTCTTTAATAAATATAGGAAAATTCATATTTTCTTTCTTTTTTGTATTAGTTTGATATGATATGATTTATAACTATATTTACTAACTACGTTTATGTTCTCTTAAGTGACAGATATCTTTCTTTGTTATTCCTTGTATTATTTGTTCCTTTTCTTTATCAGGATTACATGAGGCTTATTAATTTTTTTAATTAACATTCATCTTTGTTTACTCTCTTTCTTCTGTGTTTTATTTTTTTTCACTAATTCTTTTACTACCACACTCTAGCCCATATGAGAGTGAGACCCTATCTCAAAAAGTCCACAAAACAACACTAAAGTATGACAATTCTCAAAAAATTAGAGATAAATGGGGGATAATTTAAATAGATGATTAGAAAAAGAAAGAAAGATAGATAGACAGACAGACAGATACACAGATATTGAGAATGGGAGTCTTGCTTTGTTGACCAGACTAGTCTTGAACTCCAAGCCTCAAGCATGGTGGCTCATGCCTGTAATCTTAGCAGTCCAGGAGACTGAGGCAGGTGGATTGCTTCAGCTCAGGGGTTAGAGATCATCCTAAGCAGAAGCCGGATCTCATCTCTAAAAATAGCCAGGCTTTGTGGCAGGAGCCTGTAGTCCCAGCTACTCAGGAGGCAAGAGGATCACTTCAGCCCAAGAATTTGAGATTGCTATAAATTATGATGCCATAGCACTCTACCAAGGGCATCAAAGTGATACTTAGTCTCAAAAATAAAAAAGAAAACTAAAAATTAACTCGAAATCATCTTAGACCTAAATAGAAAATTTAAAACTGTTTTAATAGGAGATAAATCTTCCCGATCTTTATTTAGGCAAAAATTTCTTTAGTTAGGTAAAAGATCTAGCCAGTTATCACCAAACTGTGATTCAGAAAACAAGAATTTGATGCATTAGACTTGACTTGAAAAAAAAAAAACCTTCTGTAAAATAATTTGACATTTTCAACAGGTCAAATGAAGAAATACATTGTTGCATATCCATAAAAATGGGATAGTAATCCATGATTTTAAAAAGTGACCCATCAATATGACAACATGTATAAATCTCAAAAGTTATTACTGTGGGACAGCACCCATAGCTCAGTGGGGAGGGTGCCGGCCACATACACCAAGGGTGGTGGGTTTGAGCCTGCCCAGGCCTGCTAAACAACAATGACAACTGCAACCAAAAAAACCACTGGGTGTTGTGGTGGGCATCTGTAGTCCCAGCTACTTTGGAGGCTGAGGCAAGAGAATCGCTTAAGTCCAAGAGTCTGAGGTTGCTGTGAGCTATGATGTTATGGAACCCTACCAAGAACAACATAGTGAGACTCTGTCTCAAAAAAAAAAAAAAAAAAAGTTATTACTGTGAATGAATGAAGCCACACCAAAAACAACTACATTCAAATCTATAGTGACAGACAGCAGATCAGTGTTGGCAGAGCAATCTATCTCCTTTTTCACCGTGCTACTGCTTTCTCTATCTCTCTCTCTGTCACTCTCCCCATCCTCTTTATTGCCTCTTTCTCATCTCTGTCTCTCAAATATTCTTGTAGAAGCTCTGGCCAGTTATCAGGCAGAAAAAGAAATAAAATGTATTCACGTTGAAAGGGAAAAGCCATTCTGTCCTTATTCAAAAATAACATGATTGTAGAAAATCCAGGTTTTGGAAAAAAAGTAATATAGTATGCACAATTTTTTATAAAATATTCTTTTTCTTCCCGAAGTGTTCATGAATACTGAGCCAAATGAGCATTTCTAATTGGGAACATGGGGATAGATAGTTTGGACGTTGGAGAAACTCCTTTGAGGAGAATATCCCTCATAGAAATCGCCTCGGGTTTCTCTTTCACTGTCTGCTTTGTGCCAGTACTAAAGATTTGTCTTAATGATAGCTATCTGAACCTATTTATTTTTTCAGAGTCTTATTACAAAATTCTTGAAAAGACCAAATGGCTTTCCTTCCAGTATTCAAGGCTATTTCATTCTTCCTTCTAATGATTTCCACTTTTTCTGGTGAGTAATTCTTCTCTTGGTCAAGGGAAAACTTTATCATTCAGCAGCCATCCATCATTGAGTGAACTGTGAACAAGGACCTTGATGAAAATCCTCATGATTATTTTCTTAATGCCTGTGCTCATTAGTGGAAGATGCATGGGTGGGGCACTTTAAAAGAGTACTAGATTAAGATTTGATATAGCAAATTTGTTTACAGATTCTTCCCCTTTTATACTAAATACCATCATGTAAGTCCTTGCTCCAACTAGACTTCAATGTTCTTATCTACAAAGTGTGGAAATTACCTCCTTTAGACAGAGCTGTTATATTTATGTAAACTAGCATGCAAGAATGTGTGAAATGGTGCCAGAAGGCATAAATGAAGCCTACAGATTGACACTTCTTATTTGAACTTTCTTGGGTATAAAATAAAAAAAGTTAAGTCGTATGAAGGACTATAATGTAGGATGAGCCAGATATCCATAAGCGATATGGATGGGCAATTTAATAAATCATATTGGAATATTAAAAAAAAAAAGATTACATTGGGTGTTATTTGGATTCCAGAAAGACATGACCATAAGTTCTTAATTTATATTTTTTAACAGAAAATAATATTCTTTATTCTGTTATTAGATGATTACTTTTCTAAGAATAGGTCATTTGTTGTTATTATAATTGTTATTAATCTCTGCTCTTTGGAATTGCAGGTGTACTTTCTGGAGGGTCCAGAAATAGAAGACGATACCCCAAGGTAAACATTCATTTGATGACTAAAAATTAAAACTTTGTTTGTGTGATGGCATCAGGATATATGACTGCATATGCTCCTTATTCCTGCAGCACAGTGTCAGATTTTTTAAGAGTCAGGAGATAGTAAGTTGGTCACAGCAGGGTTGTTTGAAGAAGTTTGTGATGATGGGTGACATGTTGTAGATGTGAGGGACAAATGAAGTACATCTAATGGTGTAAGAGTAGTACAGATGTCAAACAAAATGGAAAAATCTTTGTGGCTGGAGCACAAAAGGTTAGAGAGATATTAGTAGATGACCCGAGGATAATAGATGGAGTCTGGAGACATTTGCTTTTGTAGGCTATAAAGGATTATAACGTTGATCTTCAGGAAAAATGGGCGGTGATTTTAGCAAAGGTGTAGACTTTTGGGAGCATTAAAGTGGCTGCAATTAGACCACTTAGATGTATATTGCATTTGTCCTGCAAGAGATGACAGAAGTGCTGAATAGAATAGTAGAAATGGAAATTAAAAGATATGAGCACGCTTTGTGGCCTGGCTAATTTTATTTATTTGTTTAAAAATATTTACACAGTCCTTGCCATGTGCCAAAAAGTATTCTAATATTCAAATCCCACCATTGGTATCAAAATTCAGATAAAATATTCAAATATTCAAAAAAAATTCAGTTTTACACATTACACATCCAGATGCTCACAACGTGTGGCAAATACTATCCATGTTTATAAATCATTAATGTCATTGTTATTTATCTTAAAATATCTCTTTTGTAGCCGGACTGTTCTAAGTACAGACATCTGAAAATAGGCTGCACCTCAGAATACTTTCCTGTTTGTGCATCAGATGGCAAGGCATATGCCAATGAATGTTATTTTTGCCGTGAAGTTAGGTAAGGAACAAAATTTGATTATCTCCTTTTTTTTTTTTGAGACAGATTCTCACTATGTCACCCTCAGTAGCGTGCAACCTCAAACTCTGGGCTTAAACGATTTTCTTGCTTCGGACTCCCAAGTAGCTGGGACTACAGGTGTCCACCACAAGGCCTGGCTATTTTTGTTGTTGTTGTTGCAGTTGTCATTGTTGATTTTAGCTGTCATGGGCTAGGCTCAAACCCGCGAGTGCCCTACCCACTGAGAAACGGGTGCCGCTTATGTCCTTATTTTAAATATTAACACTTCATTAAGGAATTCTAGGATAATTTACATTGGGGTTAACCCAAACAACAAATTTTAAAAACTTAGGTCCTGAAGAAATTATTGTTTCAAAGGGTTTTGTTGTGGAGCTATCTTTATAATTATTTTCACTTAGCATGTCACATCCAAGTTAACGAAATGAGTGAAATTCAATTAGGCAGATAACAACAGCAATCACAGATTAATTACTCCACTTAAAGATAATTTTTGGCTTTTATTTTAGTTATATTAAGATAATATATTTATTACAAATGTATTTTATCATTTCTACCTTCATGGAACATTTATTTTTTTTCTGTCTATACTTTTTAAAGTTAATATATGATCAAAAACAACTCAGAAAAAACCTCCAAAATAATTGGAAGTAGAATGAAACAGTGTAATGCAGGAATGTATCTTAAATATTGTACTTTGAACTGAAGTTCAGAGATTCTATTATTTTCTTAACTTTCAGTTAGGCATGATATTTATGTATTCATTTGATCACAAAATAAATATTCAGTGATGTCTTAATTTAAAATGGAATCTACTAAACATTCCAGTGAGAATCAAGTAATAGAATAAAAAATAGTTTCTCTTCTTCTGGAAGTGATTAAAAATATTATGGCCTTCATAAATTGGGTCAGTATGCACTCTGTTTAAGAACAGAGGGTAGGTTAGGAAGGAGAGATGGTACTAAAGGAAGAAATGTAAGGATCCAGTGAGTAGTGGCAGCAGAGAATCTGTCCTCTTATGCCCAGGTGGGGCCAAAGTCAGGGGGGATACTGTGTCTGGCAATTAAGAGTAAGAAAACATTTAAAACCTGGTTAGATGATCAGAAGCACCTCATTAGGATCTGCCCCAAGGTGTAGTTTCCCATTTCAAACTGGTGTTAATGAAGCTAAGTCATGGAGCTAGGTCAGTACTAAGACAGCAAAGTACAAGACAAAAAGCTATCACACTCCACAGAAATGAAATAGGCAACAATGTCAATTTAATTTGGAGGCAGCAAAGGCTGCTTCTGTTCTTACAAACCCTCTTTTCAGGACAAAATTGTGTATTTCCACAGAAGCACAGTGAACCAGGAAATGTGGTTTCTTTGGCCTAGAGAAGAGAAGAGCTGGCTGCAGAGTATGCAGGCGGGGGCCTGGTCCTTTAGGAAACAGATTCCAGAACGCTTAGGCCTTTGGAAAAAATCCTCAATTTGGGAAATCGCAGTGGGCCTCATATAGGATTTATAATGTAATAGTCTAATTTTTTTTCTTTCTTTTCTCTTTTTAGACAACATGGTAACCGACTTAAATTTATTCGTTATTTCCCATGCTGATTATTTGATAATAGCTTTTGTTATTGTTATTTGGGGGGTTTTGGTCTTTGTTTTTGTTCTTCGTTATTTTTCTTTTTTGTTTGTTTGTTCTTGATGTAGGTTTACATGTGAAATGATTTCTCTTGCACTGCTTGATTTATTGAAGGTATCTAGGGCATTCCTATGCTTTTCTGCACGGGGTGAAGAAACTCAGTCTCAGTAAAATATGATTTATATGTTACTTTGATATTAAGATTTAAAGATTGTTTAAATTAGTATTTCTTACTCTATTGTTTTTACGAAATGCCCTGCTTTAGAAAATATGGAACAGTAATTTTCATAAAAACAATGATCTGCTAAAAAAGAAAAAAAGAAAAAAAAATCCATGATCTGCTAAATAAAAAAATTTACCATGCAAAAATATGATGTGTCATGCAGTGTCTTATTTTCTGTTACTCTCAGATGCCTAAGTTGATGGAACAAAATGAATTCTTAAAAGATTTGTTTATAGTTATAATCCATTCAAAAGTCTTGAAAGAAAATTAATACTGGAAAATTACATATTTTCCAGGAATATTATAGTTGTCTAAGAAGTTATATGAATGAGTTTTGTGCTAATAATTTAAAATTGTGGATTATTAGCATTCTATCTTATGTAAAATCATTAAAGTCTGTGTACCATCTTGTTTTGGTTTATTAAAATACTACCTTTGGGGCGGCACCTGTGGCTCAGTCAGTAGGGCACTGGCCCCATATACCGAGAGTGGCAGGTTCAAACCCGGCCCCGGCCAAACTGCAACAAAAATATAGCCGTGTGTTGTGGCGGGCACCTGCAGTCCCAGCTACTTGGGAGGCTGAGGCAAGAGAATTGCTTAAGCCCAGGAGTTGGAGGTTGCTGTGAGCTGTGTGATGCCATGGCACTCTACCGAGGGCGATAAAGTGAGACTCTGTCTCTACAAAAAAAAAAAAAAAAAATACTACCTTTGTTGTTTCATGATATATTCTTTGCCTTTAATGAGGAATAGTGCAAGAAAAGATTACTTGATATTTTCTTAAAATTTTTTTGCTTAATCATGGAAGAGAAAGCCTTATTTATTTTGTATACACTACTTCCAAAAAGTATGTGAAGTTTCTAATATTTGTTATATCCTTTGGTCTTCATAAAATATGAGTTAGGTATAATTACATCCATTTTTTAATAATGAGAAACTGGGACTTAAGATTTTAAATATACTAAAATATTTATCATAATAATATTAATGATAAATAATATTAAAAGATTAATGTTATTAAACTGCTTTACTCTTTGTAGGAGATGAGAAAGCAGAGAGGCTGCCTGACATGCATTTCTGGTAGTTCTAAGTTGAACATCTTTACTTCAATAAATAATTTCATAGTCTGGTTGGGTAGAAGAATCAGAAATAGTCCACATACAGCCTTATTAGTAAATACTTCAATTGAAAGTATTTTTGATTTTTAAGATAAATACATCAATTATCACTTTCATTTTATACCTATCTTAATCTGGAACATGGCTTCTCTTTAAAAGGCTGATATTTTCTGTACATTTTCACATGGAATATCATCAGTCCTGCCTTTAAATGTCATACATGCTGACTATTTTGCTTCTCATTTCAGAGGCTCCACTTAACTGAGCCTACCATAGATACTCCTTTGCATCCTTGCTGGCCTCCTGAATTTTGACCTTCCTATTTGCTTTCCTTGTCTACCAAGACCTTTTAGAAATAAAGACATTGAACAATTCACTGTATTAAAGAGTTTCTGATAAAAAATAGGGAAGTCAGTGGCTTTTAACCAATTTCTTTCCAAATTGATACACTGAAAATATAGAGACAATCTAAGTTTGTCTGTGGGAGGCAAGTAGAGACTAAAGTTTCTTCAACTCAAGTTCAGTGTTAGCAGATAAAATCAAATTCTGTTTGTGTTGTATATTTTAAACATTGATCTTGTTTTGTGGGTTACCAAGTTGGACGCTTTTTTAAGATGTTCCAATATTAATTAATTAATTATATTATTGGTCATGTTCTATATTGTTTAAAATACATTAGTACCTTAATAGATGCATACAATTAAAGTAAATATACATATATTTGGTGGGAGTAAATTATAAGAAAATTAACCTATTTTGTAATGTATCAAAAATGCTTGCAAGCAACTGATCTCTGATTTAGCCTTGTGCCTCATTGTTCAGGAAAGGTAAATGAAACATAGAGAGAAGAACTTACATGGGTGACAGGTATGACAGAATAATATTGGGAGACCACATATCCCAATCATCAGAATTACCAGTTTTTTACCTTTCTCTTGTTTCAAATGTCACGTCATATATCTATCTTTGGCATAAAGCCTAAAATTAAGATGCAGTATTAAGTGCTGCCTTGGCATCTTTGAGCTGGACACACAGTGTACAAAAAATATAAAATCCGATATCAACAACATAAAATAAGTGTTAAAGTGTGGAATTTTTGTAAAAGTTATCATTTTAAACTAAAATGTTGTAACTATAGCAGGTTTTATGTAGGCCTCATAACCATAAAGAGAAAATAAGTGGTAGATGTATACAAGATAAAGATAAAGGAATCAAAGTATATTTTCATAAAAAAAATCAAATCACAAAGATAGCAAGAGTGCAAAAAAGAGTACAAAGAAACTACAAAACAGAAAGAAAACAATTAACAAAATATCAATGGTAAGTCTTTACTTATCAATAATTAATTTAATGTAACTAGACTAAATTCTCCAATGAAAAGACATAGAATGGGTGAATAGATTTAAAATAAACAGCTATATACTGCCAACAAGAGACTTACTTTAGCTTTAAGAGCACACACATGGTGATAGGGAATACATGGAAAAAATATTCCATGCAAATGGTAACAAAGAGAAAGCAGCAGTGCCTATAGTTATATTAGGTAAAATAGACTTTCAGTCAAAATCTGTCACAAATGACAAAGAAGGCTATAATATAATGATAAAGGGTCAGTTCTTATATCCTCTTGATATAAGAACTATAAATATTATGCACCCAACATGAAGCAGTTAAATATATAAAGCAAATATCAATAGAAGTGAAGGGAAAAATAGACAGAAATACAAGGTATTTGAATACCTCACTTTCAACAATGGAATGATCATCCAAGAAGAATGTCAGTAATATAACAGTGGACTTGACAGGTACAGAAGATAAATACTGCATGTTCTCACGTGTAGGAGCTAAACAAAATTACCAATAAGCTCATACAAGTAGAATTATGGTTATTAGAAGCTGGGAAAGGAGGAAGAAAGAAAGATAAGTAGAAGTTGGCTAAGGGATATAAAAACACAGCTAGATAAGAGAAATAAGTTATATAATTGTCAATAATTTAATGTATATATTAAAAAAACTAGAAGAAATAATTCTGTTACTAGCACAAAATATAATAAGTGTTTGAAGTGATGGATATCCTAACTACCCCAATTTTATCATCGCACATTGTATACTTGTATTAAAATAGCACTCTCTACCCCATATTACGTATAATCACTACATGTTAACTAAAAATTAAAGAAAGAAATTTTTATACATCAAGTAGATCTAACTGCACACACACACACACATACATATATGGAGCATTCTGTCCAATAGCAACAGGATAACACATTGTTTTCAAGTGCAAACAGAATATTCAGCTAAATCATATATTAGGCTACAGAATAAGTGTTAACATTTTATTAAGTACCTTTCCCAATCACATTAGTATACAACTAGAGTTCCAAAACAGAAAAAAATTAAACATTCACAAAATTGTGGAAATTAAACAACACAAACTGAACAACCAATGAATCAAAAGAAATCAAAAGGGAATACAAAAAATAGCTAAAAACAAACAAATGAAAAACGCCAAAAAACTCTCAACATGTTAAAACACATGGGATACTGCTAAATCAGTCCCAAGAGATGTTTTTAGAGATAAACATCTACATTAAAAAAAAAGATCTCAAACAACTTAGTGCTACATCTTAAGAAACCAGGAAAATAAGCACAAACTAAGCTTTAAGCTAGCAGAAAGAAGAAAATAATAAAGATCAGACAGAAATAAATTAGACTAGACAAATAATAGAAACTAAATAAAACTAAGAGTTGCTTTTTGAAAAGATAACAAAATGGTAAATTTTCAGCTGAACTGAAAAAAAGAGAGAGAAAATTAGGTAAAATCAGAAATAAGAATGGAAATGGATAAATTCCTAGAACATACAAACTACTGATTGACACATGAAGAAATAGATTACTGAACAGACCAATAATAAGTCAGGTAATAGAAAGTTTTTCCACCAATGAAAAATCCAGGATTGGAAGCCTTTGGGCCTAAGTTCTACCAAACATTTAAAGAATAACTGATACCAATCCTTTCAAACTCTTCCACAAATTGATGAAGAGAATATAACTTGAAAACGTATTGTACAATGCCTGCATTGCCCTGATACTGAAATCAGATCTGAGTACTGCAAGAAAAACAAATACAGACCACTATTCCTGATAAAAATGGATGCAGAACTCCTCTACAAAATATTAGCAAGCAAGGTTCAATAGTATATTTTAGGAAATATTCATATCAAGTGGGATTTACCACAGCAATGGAAGGATGATACAAAATATAAAAATTAATACATGTGGCATACCATGTTAAGAGAATGAAAGACAAAAGCCATTGTTATCATATTAATAGATACAGGAAAAGCACTTGAAAAAAATCAATATTATTTTGGGATTAAAAACACTCTAGAATTTAGGTGTGAAAGAATGCCTCTTAACATAATAAAAGCCAAATATATTAAGTTCACAGCTGACATTATATTCGACTGTGAAAAATAAAAACTCTTTTCCTTCAAATCAGAAATGAAACAAGGATACCCCTTCTTGCTTCATCTATTCACCAAAGTACTAGAAATCTTTACATCATGCTAAAAAACCTATGCACGATAAGAGACGCAATCAACAGACAGAAGAAAAAATGTAAGTAAGAGAAAATATTTATAGAATACCTGAAAATCTGATGGGAGTAACATTTAAACAGCAAGAAAACAACTCAATTTTTAAAAGGGCAAAGACCTGAATAAACATTTCTCAAAGAAGATATAGGCCAACAGATATATGAAAAATGCTCAAGATCACTAGTCAACAAGGGAAATGCATATTAAAATCATAATGAGATATGTCACCCTACACCTGTTCGGTTGTCTACTGTCAAGAATTTGTAGGTGAGGATGTGGAGAAAAAGAAATCTTTCACACTACTCATGAGAATGTAGATTAGCATGACCATTAAGTAAACAGTATGGGGATTTCTCAAAAACCTAAATGTAGAACCACCATATGATCTAGAAATATCACCTCTTGATATGTATCCAAAACAAAATGACACCAGTATGTCTAAGAGATATCTGTACTCTGATATTCATAGTATTAATAGTATTATTCACAGTAGCCAAAATATGGAGTCAGTTAATGAATGGATAAAGAAAATGTAGCATATATACACAATGGAGTACTATTTAGGTTTAATAAAGAAAATTCTGTCACTTGTAACATGGTTGAACCTGGAGGACATTATGCTAAGTGAAAAAAGCCAGACACAGAAAGACAAATACCACATGACCATTTATGTATGGAATCCAAAACAAAGTAGAACTTACAGAAGGAAAAAGTAGAATGGTAGCCACCAGAGTGAGTGGTGGTGGTAGAGAGGGGAGGGCTCTAGAGATATTGATCAAATCTGTTAGACAGAAGGAATAATTTCAGATCTACCGTACCACATGAGTTTTGTAGTTAAAATGTTGTATACTTGAAAATTGCTAAAATAATAAATTTTAAAAGTTCTTCCTACAAAAAATAACGTTTTTGAGGAAATTAATATGCCGATTAGCTGATTTAGTCACCCATAATATATACATACATCAAAATATCATTGTGCACCATAAAGATATACAATTTCAAAATTAAAACCTACAATAACATTTACATCCACACCCCCCCAATAATATAATTAAGTAAAAAGCTAAAAAATTATGTATAGGAGAAATCTTCCAATGAATGAAATCAAAGAAGAACTAAATAAATGCAGAAATATTCCATGTTTAAGGATAGGAAGACTGAATATCGTCAAAATGACAATTCTTCTGAACTTGAGCTTAAGATGAAATGCAATCCCAGCCCAAATCCAGACATATCATCTTGTGAATGTTAGAAACTATTTCTGAAGTTTATATGGAAAGGTAAAAGACCTCAAATATCTAACACAATAAAGAAGATGCAAAATATAGTTGGAAGACTGACACATACTATCAAATTCACAGTACTCAAGATAGTGGCAAAAGAAGACACATATATCAATGTGACAGAACAGAGAACCAAGAAAGAAAATTACACAAGTATAGTCAATTCATGTCTGACAAAAGAGCAAAAGCAATAAAACTGAGCAAAGATAATATTTTTAATTAATGGTGCCTGACCAACTGGACAAAACAAAGAATTTAGATACAGACATTATGGTTTTCACTAAAATTAACTCAGAATAGATTATAGGCCTCAACATAAAATAGAAATCTATAAAACTCAAAGATTATAAATAAAAGTATGGCAATGATATTTTAGACATGACACCAAAATTATGGGCAATAAAAAAAGAATCTAGGAAGCAGGAGAGCAAGATGGCAGCCGAGTAACAGCTTCCTTGCATCTGGGCACCATGAGTCTGGGGAGATAGGACTCCAGGCATCTCTGGCTGGTGGGATCTGCCTATCATCAACCCTGTGAGGACACAGGGAGTCAGGGAGAGACTTCTGGACCCCAAGAAGAGTACTAAAACAGTGGAAAACTGGCAAGTGGTCACGTGTGTTCAATCTGTCTAAACCCACCCGCAACTGTAAGTTCAGTAGCAGCAAGACTGCAAACCAAAAAGGCCTTACCTGTGAACTGTTTTGGTGTCTTTGGACTTGGCACTCAGTTGAACTGCCTTGGGGAGAGCCTGAGCGGGAGTGCGGAGAACTTTGGCCATTGTCTAGGGCCCCAGTCTGAGCCGCTGAGCCAGACAGAGCTAATAGTGTTTGGCTGTGGGCCACAGATCATTGTGAGTGATCTGCCCCGCAAGCTCCGCCCTCAGGGTCGCAGAGCTAGAATCGGGAGGGAGCTGGTAACCCAGCGACTGAGTAGCCGAAGGGTGGGGTCTGATCCGCCTTGCAGCCCTAACCCTCAGGGGCAGAGTGAGACTGGTTTTGTCACACTGGGTAAGTGGATAGCCACTTCAGCAGTGATTCCAGCGACAAGCACTTTCCTGGGAAAGCTTCTGCTCAGCAAGTTTATAAGTTCAAAGTGCCTTTTAAGTGGGCTGAAGAGAGATTTAGGGTGTCTACCTGCTGGGGTTTGACAAATCAGCAGCCTCCAGTCATATCAGAACTGTGATTAACATCTCATACCCCAGAAGACCATGTGTTGCCCAGACAATATTCAACAATGTTTGGCTGTTTTTTTGTTTATTTTGATGTTGTTGATGTTGTTTTGTTTTTTCATTACAACCCTTTAGGTACAGATCTTTTTTCATTCTCAATTTTTCTAAATTAATTATAATTTCCCATTGCTGCCTTTTTCAATAACAAGAACTTCACATTTGCTAGTGTTTCTACCGCCATTATTTGGTTTTTCACCCAATTTTATCCTGTAAAGTTTTCTGTTTGCTTGTTTTGGTTTGATTTATAGCATTTTTGTCTTTCCTCTCTACTTGGTGGAGGTGGGGTACTGTGTCTGATTAGGTTAGCAAAGAGCTGCTGACTTCAAGGAAACCACCCAACTGGGCACCCCCAGAAGGTGTTTTTTTTTTTTTTTTGTAGAACAGTCTCACTGTACTGCCCTCGGTAGAGTGCCGTGGCATCACATGGCTCACAGCAACCTCTAACTCTTGGGCTTACGTGATTCTCTTGCTTCAGCCTCCCGAGTAGCTGGGACTTCAGGCACCCGCCACAACGCCCAGCTATTTTTTTTGTTGCAGTTTGACCGGGGCTGGGTTTGAACCCGCCACCCTCAGCATATGGGGCCGGTGCCCTACTCACTCAGCCACAGGTGCCACTTGGTGGGGTTTTTTTTAAGGTTGTGTCAAAGAACCCTACTGTACACCTATATTGTTCTGTCTCCCTCTTTCTGTGCCTCTCTTTTTTTGTCAATAATCCATTTACCCACCCCCTCTCCTTTCTCTATTTTTTTTTTTTTCTTATCACACGGTCCTTCTTTCATTCATCACTTTCTTGCTGAAAGCTTTTCACCCTTCTGGTCCTGTACCAAAAGAACTCATCGAACCCTTAGTCCACAGGCATGAGAACTTAAAGAGCAAGAGGAAGTGAAAGGAAAATTAGGGCAAGGAAACAGATAAAAGAAATCACTCCTGAGGAAGGATCAGCAGAATACTCCAGGCAACATGAAGAACCAGTCCAGAACAACCATGCCAAGGGACCATGAGGTAGCTACTGCAGAGGTTCCACCTATAAAGAAATGTTAGGAATGACAGAAAGGGAATTTAGAATACACATGATGAAAACAATGAAGGAAACTGCTAATAAAGTGGAAAATAACAAAAGGAAATCCAAAAACAGAATCAAATAAGAGATGAATGATATGAAGAATATAAAAAGGATATAGCAGAGCTGAAGGAACTGAAACAGGCAATTAGGGAACTTAAAGATGCAATGGAAAGTATCAGCAACAGGTTAGACCATGCAGAAGAAAGAATTTCAGAGGTAGAAGACAAAGTTCTTGAGATAACTCAGATAGTAAAAGAGGCAGAAAAGAAGAGAGAGAAAGCAGAACGTTCACTGTCAGACTTATGGGACTTTATGAAGCATTCCAACATACAAGTTATAGGAATCCCAGAAGGGGAAGAAGAATGCCCCAGAGGAATGGAAGCCATACTAGAGAATATTATAAAAGAAAATTACCAAAATGTCACCAAAGATTCTAACACAGTGCTTTCAGAGCGATTCTGGACCCAAGGTCGCCTCAACTTTAACTGAGCTTCTCCCAGACACATTGTGATGAACCTGTCCAAAGTCAAAGACAAAACAAAAGATTCTGAAAGCTGCCACGAGTAAGCGCCAGATGACCTACAGGGGCAAATCCATCAGAGTGACCGCAGATTTCTCTAATGAAACTTTCCAAGCAAAAAGACAATGGTCATCTACCTTTAATCTACTTAAACAGAACAATTTCCAGCCCAGAGTTCTGTACGCTGCTAAGCTAAGCTTTAAAATTGACGGAGAAATCAAATCATTTCTGGATATACAAACATTGAGGAAATTCGCCACAACAAGACCAGCTCTACAGGAAATAATTCAACCTGTTCTGCACACTGACTTCCACAATGGATCAGCATCAAAGTAAGAACTCAGAAATTAAAGGAAAGAACCTAACCTCCACACTGATGTAAAAGATAAAACTAAGCAATGGACTCTCACCAAATAAGATGAATAGAATACTACCACACTTATCAATTATCTCAATAAATGTTAATGGCTTGAATTCCCCACTGAAGAGACATAGATTGCCTGACTGGATTAAAAAACACAAGCCATCCATTTGCTGTCTACAAGAAGCACACCTGGCTTCAAAGGACAAATTAAAGCTCCGACTCAAGGGTTAGAAGACAATTTTTCAGACAAATGGAATTCAGAAGAAAAGAGGAGCTGAGATCTTATTTTCAGATTCATGTGGATTTAAAGCAACTAAAGTAAAAAAAGACAAAGATGGTCACTTTATATTGGTCAAAGGAAAAATAAAACAAGAAGATGTTTCAATTGTAAATATTTATGCACCCAATTTAAATGCTCCCAGATTCTTGAAAAAGGCCTTACTCAGGCTGAGCAATGTGATATCTGATAATACCATAATTACAGGGGACCTTAGCACTCGTCTTACAGACCTGGACTGATCCTCTAAACAGAAATTAAACAAAGATATAAGAAATTTAAATGAGACCATAGAACAACTGTGCTTTATAGAAGCATATAGAACACTCCATCCCAAAGACAAAGAATATGCATTCTTCTTATCACCCCATGGAACATTCTCCAAAATTGATCATATCCTGGGACACAAAACAAATAGCAACAGAATCAAAAGAATTGAAATTTTACCTTGTATCTTCTCAGACCATATGGCACTAAAGGTGGAACTCAACTCTAACAAAAATGCTCCGCTCCACACAAAGACATGGAAATTAAAAAATCTTCTGTTGAATAACAGATGGGGGTAGGAAGAAATAAAACAGGAAATCATTAACTTCCTTGAGCATAACAACAATGAAGACACAAGCTACCAAAACCTGTGGGATACTGCAAAAGCAGTTTTGAGAGGAAAATTCATCGCTTTAGATGCCTACATTCGAAAAACAGAAAGAGAGCACATCAACAATCTCACAAGAGATCTTATGGAATTGGAAAAAGAAGAACAATCTAAGCCTAAACTCAGTAGAAGAAAAGAAATATCCAAAATCAAATCAGAGATCAATGAAATTGAAAACAAAAGAATCATTCAGAAAATTAATGAAACAAGGAGTTGGTTTTTGGAAAAAATAATAAAATAGATAAACCATTGGCCAGACTAACAAGGAATAGAAAAGTGAAATCTCTAATAACCTCAATCAGAAATGATAAAGGGGAAATAACAACTGATCCCACAGAGATACAAGAGATCATCTCTGAATACTACCAGAAACTCTATGCCCAGATATTTCACAATGTACAGAAAATAGATCAATATTTGGAATCACACCCTCTCCCTAGACTTAGCCAGGAAGAAATAGAGCTCCTGAACAAACCAATTTCAAGCACTGAGATCAAAGAAACAGTAAAAAATATTTCAACCAAAAAATGCCCTGGTCCAGATGGCTTCACACCAGAATTCTATCAAAACTTCAAGGAAGAGCTTATTCCTGTACTGTAGAAATTATTCCAAAAAATTGAGGAAGAGGGAATCTTTCCCAACACATTCTATGAAGCAAACATCACGCTGATACCAACACCAGAAAAAAGACCCAAACAAAAAGGAGAATTTCAGACCAATCTCATTCATGAATATAGATGCAAAAATTCTCAACAAAATCCTAGCCAATAGATTACAGCTTATCATCAAAAAACTCATTCATCATGATCAAGTAGGCTTCATCCCAGGGATGCAAGGCTGGTTTAAAATACACAAGTCCATAAACATTATCCACCATATTAACAGAGGCAAAAATAAAGATCACATGATCCTCTCAATAGATGCAGAAAAAGCATTTGATAAAATCCAGCATCCTTTTGTAATTAGAACAGTGAAGAGTACAGGCATAGGTGGCACATTTCTAAAACTGATTGAAGCTACCTACGACAAACCCACAGCTAATATTTTACTGAATGGAGTAACACTGAAAGTCTTTCCTCTTAGAACTGGAACCAGACAAGGTTGTCCTCTGTCACCTTTACTATTCGACATAGTGCTGGAAGTTCTACCCCATACAATTAAGCAAGACAAAGAAATAAAGGGAATCCAGATGGGAGCAGAGGAGGTCAAACTCTCCCTCTTTGCTGACGACATGATCTTATACTTAGAGAACCCCAAAGACTCAACCACAAGACTCCTAGAAGTCATCAAAAAATACAGTAATGTTTCAGGATATAAAATCAATGTCCACAAGTCATTAGTCTTCGTATACAAAAATAACAGTCAAGATGAGAAGTTAATTAAGGACACAACTCCCTTCACCATAGTTTCAAAGAAAATAAAATACCCTCGAATACCTAATGAAGGAGGTGAAGGACCTCTACAAAGAAAACTATGAAATCCTCAGAAAGGAAATAGCAGAGGATATTAACAAATGGAAGAACATACCATGCTCATGGATGGGAAGAATCAACATTGTTAAAATGTCTATACTTCCCAAAGCAATTTACCTATTCAATGCAAGTCCTATCAAAATACCAACATCATACTTTCAAGATTTGGAGAAAATGATTCTGCATTTTGTATGGAACCGGAAAAAAAACCCCGTATAACTAAGGCAGTTAGTTCTTAGTAATAAAAATAAGGCTGGGGGCATCAGCATACCAGGTTTTAGTCTGTACTACAAAGCCATAGTGCTCAAGACAGCATGGTACTGGCACAAAAACAGAGACATAGACACTTGGAATCGAATTGAAAACCAAGAAATATAACTAACATCTTACAACCACCTAATCTTCGATAAACCAAAGAAGAACATACCTTGGGGGAAAGACTCCCTATTCAATAAATTTTGTTGGGAGAACTGGATATCTACATGTAAAAGACTGAAACTGGACCCACACCTTTCCCCACTCACAAAAATTGATTCAAAAAGGATAAACGACTTAAATTTAAGGCATGAAACAATAAAAATCCTCAAAGAAAGCATAAGAAAAACACTGGAAGATATTGGCCTGGGGAAAGACTTCATGAAGAAGACTGCCATGGCAATTGCAACAACAATGAAAATAAACAAATGGGACTTCATTAAACTGAAAAGCTTCTGTACAGCTAAGGAGACAATATCCAAAGCAAAGAGACAACCTACACAATGGGAAAGGATATTTGTATATTTTGAATCAGACAAAAGCTTGATAACCAGGATCTATAGAGAACTCAAATTAATCCACATGAAAAAAGCCAACAATCGCATATATCAATGGGTTTGTGAATGAAGAGACATGAATAGAACCTTCTCTAAAGATGACAGACGAATGGCTAACAAACACATGAAAAAATGTTCATCATCTCTATATATTACAGAAATGCAAATCAAAACAACCCTGAGATATCATCTAACCCCGGTGAGAATGGCCCACATCACAAAATCTCAAAACTGCAGATGCTGGCATGGATGTGGAGAGAAGGGAACACTTTTACATTGCTGGTGGGACTGCAAACTAGTATAACCTTTGTGGAAGGAAGTATGGAGAAACCTCAAAGCACTCAAGCTAGACCTCCCATTTGATCCTGCAATCCCATTACTGGGCATCTACCCAGAAGGAAAAAAATCCTTTTATCATAAGGACACTTGTACTAGACTATTTATTGCAGTTCAATTTACAATCGCCAAAATGTGGAAACAGCCTAAATGCCCACCAACCCAGGAATGGATTAACAAACTGTGGTATATGTATACCATGGAATACTATTCAGCTATTAAAAAAAATGGAGACTTTACATCCTTCGTATTAACCTGGATGGACGTGGAAGACATTATTCTTAGTAAAGCATGACAAGAATGGAGAAGCATGAATCCTATGAACTCAGTTTTGATATGAGGACAATTAATGACAATTAAGTTTGTGGGGGGGAGGAAAAGCAGAAAGAGGGATGGAGGGATGGGAGTGGGGCCTTGGTGTGTGTCACACTTTATGGGGGCAAGACATGATTGCAAGAGGGACCTTTCCTAACAATTGCAATCAGTGTAACCTGGCTTATTATACCCTCAATGAATCCCCAACAATAAAAAAAAAAAAAGAATCTAGTAGGACTTCATCAAAATTTAAAAAATCTATTCCATGGGGGGAGAAGACAAGATGGCTGACTGAAGCCAGCTTTCCACAGAGGCTCCCGTCCCATAGGAGAGTTAAAGGACAAAAATTCAGCAAGTAACCTGGTAGATTTGAGGTGCTCTAAGAGAGAAGGTTGAAGAACGCGCGTCAACCCGGTTGAGGCGAGCTATGACCATAAGGATACAATAAAAGGTACAAAATCCATCACCAAGATGACGGGAGTCCCCTCCCCCATGAGAATGGCTTAGAGTGCCCCACAAACCACCGGGCAGAGTTCAAAGGTCCTCCCACTCCACTCCAGGGGAGAGACCCTCTAAAAACTGGACCTACTTCTCCTATTAGGGTGCCATGGCATCTCCTGCCAGGCATAAAACTATATAAACTGTATATTTTCTCTACCTGGAATTCTGAGCTCCCAGCGCTCCCCTTCACTCACACGGAGGTCTGGAGGCCAGTCCCAGTCGGCGGAGAGGGGACCGCAATGGAGTGGCAGTTCCTTGAGGCACAGTGCGACAGCCGTCTTTTGGTGACAATATGGCCAGGCGTTAAACTGTATAAAGCTGTGTGTGTTCTCTGCCTGCAACCCCAGGCTCCCAGCGCTCCCCACGCTCCCCTCTGCTCTCACTCCAAGGTCTGGAGGCCTGTCCCTCAGGGGTCCAGACTCTTGGTCGATTGCTTGAGGGGTGTAGACAGTGCCAGGCTGCAGCCAGTTGGTGCAGACTCCGGGGTACGAGAGCGGAGAGAGGACGGTTGGCCGGAAGGGAGCTACACAGGAGCAGTGGTTGCCTGAGCCATAAAACAGCAGCCCTCTTTTGCTAGCAATACAGCTCACTACCGAATATTCTGAAGCCATACCCTCTGTCTCCCTGGGCAACCCAGAGACTCTGAGTATAGGATTTGCCTGAGGCAAATCCAACTTGCAAACCAGGGAAACTCCCAGGGCAGGGCTGAACCAGAGGTCCACTTTACTAAACCTAAGATGCACCTGGCCATCAGGGGCTCGTCATCCTATAGACAATACAAGAGCAAAGACAAGCTGATTTGGAACTCAATTCAGTTTATCTTCTGCAGGGCAACCGTAGAGTTGTTCTGTTCTGTTCTGTCAGTAACACTAATTAGGAGCGAGAATGGACCTGAGTGAAAACCCCCCAACCTTCATCAAGCACCCGAGGTTGTCAGGCCTCACCTCCTCCTGCCAGAGAGAGGCAGAGTGCAGTGGCCTGGCAGACTTCCTTGTGATTCAGGCAGGTGCAAATTCCTGGAGTACTGATTCACTACAGGCAACTGGGTCAGCCAACTGCAGGGCTATCAGTGATTGGGTGTGACAGTGGTGCAAGGTGGGGAAGGAGGCAGCAACCTTCCCAGACTGATCTATTGGCTGGATGGCTCCTCCTGACTCCACACAGCACTGGAGCAAGCCATACCAGAGTAGTCACCAGACCCCTGTGATCCAGTTCCCAGAGATCTCTTAAACTCTCTCACCCGAGACAGGTGCAGACTGAGACAATTGATTTGGACATTTTTCAACTGAACCAATCACCTGAGGAAAAATCAGGTGGTGCCCTGGGTGCACGGCGGTAGGAAGGTTTGATTTTTCTTTTCCAATTGTTTGCCAGTGGGGGGTGGGGTGACTTAATTGCTGATATTTCTCCACAGCTGAGACTTCAATCCAGAGTATCTGTTTCACTAGGGTGGAACAGAACCCAGCTGAAAACAAGACAGAACCACTTAGCCCCACCACACCAGACAGGGCCCCAGTTTCTCAGGCCACAACACTATACAGGGCCTTGACAAAGCCCCAGGGGAAAAAAATCGAAGGGAGTAAAACAACCATGGGGTGGAATCAGCAGAAAAACTCTGGTAACATGAATAACCAGAATAGATCAACGTCCCCAAGGAAAGATTTGGCAGATGTAATTGAAGATCCTATTCATAAACAACTGGCTGAGATGTCAGAAATCGAATTCAGAATTTGGATGGCAGACAAGATTAACAAAGTGGAATTAGGAATTCAAGGAGAAATTCAAAAGTTGTCTCAAGAATTTAACGAATTTAAAGACAAAACAACCAAAGACTTAGACACACTGAAGCAAGAATTTGAAGCCCTCAATGATATTAAAAATGCAGTAGAATCCCTCTGCAAGAGAATGGAGCAAGCAGAACAAAGGATTTTTAACATTGAAGATAAAGCCTTTGAATGCTCCCAAACTCTCAAAGAGGAAGAGAAATGGAGAGCAAAAATGGATCATTCTCTCCAAGAGCTCTGGGATAATTCGAAGATGGTGAATATCTGAATCATTGAAGTTCCAGAAACAGATGAAGTGGCCTCGCTGGGCACAGAGGCCCTTCTGCATGAAATTATGAAAGAGAATTTTCCAGACATGCCTAGAGATTCTGAAATTCAGATTGCAGACAACTCAGAACCCCAGCATGACTCAACCCCAATAAGACATCCCCCAGGCATATCATAATTAACTTCACTAAAGTTAATATGAAGGAGAAAATCCTCAAAGCTGCCAGGAGAAAGAAAACCATTACCTTCAAAGGGAAGAATTTTAGAATGACTGCAGATCTCTCTGCTGAAACTTTTCAAGCCAGAAGAGGGTGGTCACCGACTTTAAATCTCCTAAAGCAAAATAACTTTCAACCCCAGATATTGTATCCAGCTAAACTGAGTTTCATTTATTTATTTTTTATTTATTTATTTTTCCAATTTTTTTTTTTTTTATTGTTGGGGATTCATTGAGGGTACAATAAGCCAGGTTACACTGATTGCAATTGTTAGGTAAAGTCACTCTTGCAATCATGTCTTGCCCCCATAAAGTGTGACACACACCAAGGCCCCACCCCCTACCTCCTTCCCTCTTTCTGCTTTCCCCCCCCGAACCTTAATTGTCATTAATTGTCCTCATATCAAAATTGAGTTAATAGGATTCATGCTTCTCCACTCTTGTGATGCTTTACTAAGAATAATGTCTTCCACTTCCATCCAAGTTAATACGAAGGATGTAAAGTCTCCATTTTTTTTAATAGCTGAATAGTATTCCATGGTATACACACAGTTTGTTAATCCATTCCTGGGTTGGTGGGCATTTAGGCTGTTTCCACATTTTGGCGAAAGTAAATTGAGCCGCAATAAACAGTCTAGTACAAGTGTCCTTATGATAAAAGGATTTTTTTCCTTCTGGGTAGATGCCCAGTAATGGGATTGCAGGATCAAATGGGAGGTCTAGGTTGAGTGCTTTGAGGTTTCTCCATACTTCCTTCCACAAAGGTTATACTAGTTTGCAGTCCCACCAGCAGTGTATCAGTGTTAACTTCTCTCCACATCCATGCCAGCATCTGCAGTTTTGAGATTTTGTGATGTGGGCCATTCTCACTGGGGTTAGATGATATCTCAGGGTTGTTTTGATTTGCATTTCTCTAATATATAGAGATGATGAACATTTTTTCATGTGTTTGTTAGCCATTCATCTGTCATCTTTAGAGAAAGTACTACTCATGTCTATAGCCCATTGATATATGGGATTGTTGGTTTTTTTCATGTGGATTAATTTGAGTTCTCGATAGATCCTAGTTATCAAGCTTTTGTCTGATTGAAAATATGCAAATATCCTTTCCCATTGTGTAGGTTGTCTCTTTGCTTTGGTTATTGTCTCCTTAGCTGTACAGAAGCTTTTCAGTTTAATGAAGTCCCATTTGTTTATTTTTGTTGTTGTTGCAATTGCCATGGCAGTCTTCTTCATGAAGTCTTTCCCCAGGCCAATATCTTCCAGTGTTTTTCCTATGCTTTCTTGGAGGATTTTTATTGTTTCATGCCTTAAATTTAAGTCCTTTATCCATCTTGAATCAATTTTTGTGAGTGGGGAAAGGTTTGGGTCCAGTTTCAGTCTTTTACATGTAGACATCCAGTTCTCCCAACACTATTTATTGAATAGGGAGTCTTTCCCCCAAGGTATGTTCTTTTTTAGTTTATTGAAGATTAGGTGGTTGTAAGATGTTAGTTTCATTTCTTGGTTTTCAATTCGATTCCAAGTGTCTATGTCTCTGTTTTTGTGCCAATACCATGCTGTCTTGAGCACTATGGCTTTGTAGTACAGAATAAAATCTGGTATGCTAATGCCCCCAGCTTTATTTTTGTTACTAAGAACTGCCTTAGCTATACGGGGATTTTTCCGGTTCCATACAAAACGCACAATCACTTTTTCCAAATCTTGAAAGTACGATGTTGGTATTTTGATAGGAATGGCATTGAATAGGTAGATTGCTTTGGGAAGTATGGACATTTTAACAATGTTGAGTCTTCCCATCCATGAGCATGGTATGTTCTTCCATTTGTTAGTATCCTCTGCTATTTCCTTTCTGAGGATTTCATAGTTTTCTTTATAGAGGTCCCTCACCTCCTTCTTTAAGTATATTCCTAGGTATTTCATTTTCTTTGAGACTATGGTGAAGGGAGTTGTGTCCTTAATTAGCTTCTCATCTTGACTGTTATTGGTGTATACAAGGCTACTGACTTGTGGACATTGATTTTGTATTCTGAAACATTACTGTATTTTTTGATGACTTCTAGGAGTCTTGTGGTTGAGTCTTTGGGGTTCTCTAAGTATAAGATCATGTCGTCAGCAAAGAGGGAGAGTTTGACCTCCTCTGTTCCCATTTGGATTCCCTTTATTTCCTTGTCTTGCCTAATTGTATTGGCTAGAACTTCCAGCACTACGTTGAATAGTAAAGGTGACAGAGGACAACCTTGTCTGGTTCCAGTTCTAAGAGGAAAAGCTTTCAGTTTTACTCCATTCAGTAAAATATTGGCTGTGGGTTTGTCATAGATAGCTTCAATCAGTTTTAGAAATGTGCCACCTATGCCTATACTCTTCAGTGTTCTAATTAGAAAAGGATGCTGGATTTTATCAAATGCTTTTTCTGCATCTATTGAGAGGATCATGTGATCTTTATTTTTGCCTCTGTTAATATGGTGGATAACGTTTATGGACTTGCGTATGTTAAACCAGCCTTGCATCCCTGGGATGAAACCTACTTGATCATGATGAATGACTTTTTTGATGATAAGTTGTAATCTATTGGCCAGGATTTTGTTGAGGATTTTTGCATCTATGTTCATGAGTGAGATTGGTCTGAAATTCTCCTTTTTGTTTGGGTCTTTTCCTGGTTTTGGTATCAGGGTGATGTTTCCTTCATAGAATGTGTTGGGGAAGATTCTTTCTTCCTCAATTTTCTTGAATAATTTCTACAGTAGAGGAATAAGCTCTTCCTTGAAGGTTTGATAGAATTCTGGTGTGAAGCCATCTGGACCAGGGCATTTTTTTGGTTGGAAGATTTTTTATTGTTTCTTTGATCTCGGTGCTTGAAATTGGTCTGTTCAGGAGCTCTATTTCTTCCTGACTAAGTCTAGGGAGAGGGTGTGATTCCAATTATTTATCCATTTCCTTCACATTGTCAAATTTCTGGGCATAGAGTTTCTGGTAGTATTCAGAGGTGATCTCTTATATCTCTGTGGGATCAGTTGTTATTTCCCGTTTCTCATTTCTGATTGAGGTTACTAGAGATTTTACTTTTCTATTCCTCATTAGTCTGGCCAATGGCTTATCTATTTTATTTATTTTTCAAAAAACCAACTCCTTGTTTCATTAATTTTCTGAATGATTCTTTTGTTTTCAATTTCATTGATCTCTGATTTGAGTTTGGATATTTCTTTTCTTCTACTGAGTTTAGGCTTACATTGTTCTTCTTTTTCCAATTCCATAAGATCTCTTGTGAGATTGTTGATGTGCTCTCTTTCTGTTTTTCAAATGTAGGCATCTAAAGCGATGAATTTTCCTCTCAAAACTGCTTTTGCAGTATCCCACAGGTTTTGGTAGCTTGTGTCTTCATTGTTGTTATGCTCAAGGAAGTTAATGATTTCCTGTTTTTTTCTTCCTGCACCCATCTGTTATTCAACAGAATATTGTTTAATTTCCATGTCTTTGGGTGGGCTTGAGCATTTTTGTTAGAGTTGAGTTCCACCTTTAGTGCCTTATGGTCTGAGAAGATACAAGGTAAAATTTCAATTCTTTTGATTATGTTGCTATTTGTTTTGTGTCCCAGGATATGATCAATTTTGGAGAATGTTCCATGGGATGATGAGAAGAATGTATATTCTTTATCTTTGTGGAGGAGTGTTCTATATGCGTCTGTCAAGCACAGTTGTTCTAGGGTCTCATTTAAGTCTCTTATATCTTTGTTTAATTTCTGTTTAGAGGATCTGTCCAGGTCTGTAAGAGGAGTGTTAAATTCCCCTGTTATTATGGTATTATCAAATATCATATTGCTCAGACTGAGTAAGGTCTGTTTCAAGAATCTAGGAGCATTTAAATTGGGTGTATAAATATTTAGAATTGAAATGTCTTCTTGTTGTATTTTTCCCTTGACCAATATAAAGTGACCATCTTTGTCTTTTTTTACTTTAGTTGCTTTAAATCCACATGAATCTGAAAATAAGATTGCAACTCCTCTTTTCTTCTGAATTCCATTTGTCTGAAAAATTGTCTTCCAACCCTTGACTCGGAGCTTTAATTTGTCTTTTGAAGCCAGGTGCATTTCTTGCAGACAGTAAATAGATGGCTTGTGTTTTTTAATCCAGTCAGGCAATCTATGTCTCTTCAGTGGGGAATTCAAGCCATTAACATTTATTGAGATAATTGATAAGTGTGGTAGTATTCTATTCATCTTATTTGGTGAGAGTCCATTGCTTAGTTTTATCTTTTACATCAGTGTGGAGGTTAGGTTCTTTCCTTTAATTTCTGAGTTCTTACTTTGATGCTGATCCATTGTGGAAGTCAGTGTGCAGAACAGGTTGAATTATTTCCTGTAGAGCTGGTCTTGTTTTGGCGAATTTCCTCAATGTTTGTATATCCAGAAATGATTTGATTTTGCTGTCAATTTTAAAGCTTAGCTTAGCAGGGTACAGAACTCTGGGCTGGAAATTGTTCTGTTTAAGTAGATTAAAGGTAGATGACCATTGTCTTCTTGCTTGGCAAGGTTCATTAGAGAAGTCTGCGGTCACTCTGATTTGCCCCTGAAGGTCAACTGGCGCTTATTCCTGGCAGCTTGCAGAATCTTTTGTTTTGTCTTGACTTTGGACAGGTTCATCACAATGTGTCTGGGAGAAGCTCGGTTAGAGTTGAGGCAACCTGGGGTCCGATATCCCTCTGAAAGCAGTGTGTCAGAATCTTTGGTGATATTTGCGAAATTTTCTTTTATAATATTCTCTAGTATGGCTTCCATTCCTCTGGGGCATTCTTCTTCCCCTTCTGGAATTCCTATAACTCGTATGTTGGAACGCTTCATAAAGTCCCATAATTCTGACAGTGAACGTTCTGCTTTCTCTCTCTTCTTTTCTGCCTCTTTTACTATCTGAGTTATCTCAAGAACTTTGTCTTCTACCTCTGAAATTCTTTCTTCTGCATGGTCTAACCTGTTGCTGATACTTTCCATTGAATCTTTAAGTTCCCTGATTGACTGTTTCATTTCCTTCAGCTCTACTATATCCTTTTTATATTCTTCATCTTGTTCATCTCTTATTTGATTCTGTTTTTGGATTTCCTTTTGGTTATTTTCCACTTTATTAGCAGTTTCCTTCATTGTTTCCATCATTTCTTTCATTGTTTTCAACATGTGTATTCTAAATTCCCTTTCTGTCATTCCTAACATGAGAGAAATTCCTAACATTTCTTCATAAGTGGAATTATCTGCAGTAGCTACCTCACGGTCCCTTGGCGGGGTTGTTCTGGACTGGTTCTTCATGTTGCCTGGAGTTTTCTGGTGATTCTTCTTCATGAGTGGTTTCTTTTATCTGGTTCCTTGCCCTAATTATCCTTTACCTTCCTCTTGCTCTTTAAGTTCTCATGCCTGTAGACTAAGGGTTACAGGACCAGAGGTGTGAGAATGTTCAAGAGCAAAAAAGGGATGAAAGAAAGGGGGACCGAGTGATAAGAAAAACAGAGAAAGGAGAGGGGCTGGGTAAAAGGAATATCGACAAAAAAAGAGAGTCACAGAAAGAGGGAGACAGAACAATATAGGTGTACAGTAGGGTACTTTGACACAACCTTAAAAAAAAAATCACCTTCTGGGGTTTCCCAGTTGGGTGGTTCCCTTGAGGTCAGCAGCTCTTTGCTAACCTGATCAGACACAGTACCCCACCTTCACCCAGTAGACAGGAAAGACAAAAATGCTATAAATCAAATCAAAACAAGCAAACAGAAAACTTTACGGGATAAAATTGGGTGAAAAACCGAATAATAGCAGTAGAAACACTAGCAAAAATGAAGTTCTAATTATTGAAAAAGACAGTAATGGGAAATTTTAATTAAACTAGAAAAATTGAGAAAGAAAAAGGATCTGTATGGAAAATGTTGAACTTATAAAACTAAACAACATCAACAGCATCAAAATAAACAAAAAAAAACAACCAAACCAAAAAAAAAAAAAAAAAAAAAAACACAACCAAAAACAAACAAAGCAGTATGTATATGTTATTGAATATTGTCTGGGCAACACGTGGTCTTCTGGGGTATGAGATGTTAATCACAGTTCTGATACTACTGGAGGGTGCTGATTTCTCAAACCCCAGCAGGTAGACACCCTAAATCTCTCTTCAGCCCACTTAAAAGGCACTTTGAACTTGTTCACTTGCTGAGCAGAACCTTTCCCAGGATAGTGCTTCTCGCTGGAATCACTGCTGAAGTGGCTATCCACTTACCCAGCATGCCAAAACTGGTCTCACTGTGCCCCTGAGGGTTAGGGCTGCAAGGCGGCTCAGACCCGGACCCTAGGCTACTTGGTCGCTGGGTTACCAGCTCCCACCCAATTTTAGCTCTGCAACCCTGAGGGCGGAGCTCGCTGGGGCAAATTGCTCACAATGGCTCCCTGTGACCCACCACCAAACTCCATTAGCTCCGTCTGGCTCAGCGGCTCAGACTGGGGCCCTAGGCAATGGCCAAAGTTCTCCGCATTCCCGCTCAGGCTCTCCCCAAGGCAGTTCAACTGAGTGCCATGTCCAAAGACACCTAAACAGTTCACAGGTAAGGCCTTTCTGGTTTGCAGTCTCGCTCCTACTGAACTTACAGTTGCGGGTGGGTTTAGACCGATTGAACACACGCGAACACTTGCCGGTTTCCCACTGTTTTAGACCTCCTCTTGGGGTCCAGAAGTCTCTTGCTGACTCCCTGTATCTGCGCAGGGTTGATGATAGGCAGATACCACCAGCCAGAGATGCCCGGAGTTCTATCTCCCCAGACTCACGGTGCCCAGATGCAAAAAAGCTGTTACTCGGCTGCCATCTTGCTCCGCTTCCCTGAGTTTCATTTATGATCGAGAAATTAAATACTTTAATGACATTCATATGTTGAAGAAATTTGCCATAACAAAACCAGTTCTTCAGGATATTCTCAGACCTATCCTCCATAATGACCAACCCAATCCTATACCACAAAAGTAAACTCACTTAGAAACTTCGTATCAAACTCCAATTTCCACACTGGCAAAAGGATTAAAAATGCCCATTGGACTTTTGAAAAACTTGATATCCAAAACTTCACCAGACTTATCAATATTCTCCATTAATGTGAACGACTTAAACTGTCTTCTAAAGAGGCCTAGGTTAGCTGACTGGATACAAAAAAATCCGGCCAGATATCTGTTGCATACATGAGTCACATCTTAACTTAAAAGACAAATACAGACTCAGGGTGAAAGGATGGTCATTCATATTTCAGGCAAATGGTAATCAGAAAAAAGCAGGTGTTGCAATTTTATTTGCAGATACATTAGGCTTTAAACCAACAAAAGTAAGGAAGGACAAGAACGGTCACTTCATATTTGTTAAGGATAATATTCAGTATGATGAGATGTCAATTATTAATATCTATGCACCCAACCAGAATGCACCTCAATTTATAAGAGAAACTCTAACAGACATGAGAAACTTGATTTCCTTTAGCTCCATAATCATCAGAGATTTCAACACTCCTTTGGCAGGGTTGGATCAATTCTCCAACAAGAAGCTGAGCAAAGAAATCTTAGATTTAAACCTAACCATCCAACATTTGGATTTAGCAGACATCTACAGAACATTTCATCCCAACAAAACTGAATACACATACTTCTCATCAGCCCACGGAACTTACTCCAAAATCGATCACATGTTAGGTCACAAGTCTAACCTCAGTAAATTTAAAGGAATAGAAATTATTCCATTCATCTTCTCGGAACACCATGGAATAAAACTTGAGCTGAGTAACAACAGGAATCTGCATACTCATACAAAAACATGGAAGCTAAATAAACTTATGCTGAATGATAGCTGGGTCAGAGATGAGATTAAGAAAGAAATTGCCAACTTTTTGGAACAAAACAACAATGAAGACACGAACTATCAGAACCTCTGGGACACCACAAAGGCAGTTCTAAGAGGGAAATTTATAGCACTGCAAGCCTTCCTCAAGAGAACGGAAAGAGAGGAAGTTAACAACTTAATGGGACATCTCAAGCAACTGGAAAAGGAAGAACATTCCAAACCCAAACCCAGTAGAAGGAAAGAAATAACCAAAATTAGAGCAGAATTAAATGAAATTGAAAACAAAAGAATAATACAACAGATCAATAAATCAAAAAGCTGGTTTTTCAAAAAGGTCAATAAAATAAATTAACCTTTGGCCAACCTAATCAGGAAAAAAAAGAGTAAAATCTCTAATCTCATCAATCAGAAACAACAAAGACGAAATAACAACAGACTCCTCAGAAATCCAAAAAATCCTTAATGAATATTACAAGAAACTGTATTCTCAGAAATATGAAAATCTGAAGGAAATTGACCGATACTCGGAAGCATGTCACCTTCCTAGACTTAGCCAGAATCAAGTGGAAATGTTGAACAGGCCAATATCAACTTCCGAAATAGCATCAACCATATAAAACCTCCCTAAAAGGAAAGCCCGGGACTAGATGGTTTCACATCAGAATTCTACCAAACTTTTAAAGAGGAATTAGTACTTATATTACTCAACCTGTTCCAAAAGGTAGAAAAAGAAGGAAGACTACCTAACACGTTCTATGAAGCAAACAACACCCTGATCCCCAAACCAGGAAAAGACCCAACAAGAAAAGAAAATTAGAGACCGATATCACTAATGAATATAGATGCAAAAATATTCAACAAGATCCTAACAAACAGAATCCAGCAACACATCAAACAAATTATACATCATGACCAAGTCGGTTTTATCCTAGGGTCTCAAGGCTGGTTCAATATATGTAAATCTATAAATGTAATCCAGCACATAAACAAATTCAAAAACAAAGACCATATGATTCTCTCAATCGATGCAGAAAAAGCTTTTGATAATATCCAGCATCCCTTCATGATCAGAACACTTAAGAAAATCGGTATAGAAGGGACATTTCTTAAACTGATAGAGACCATCTACAGCAAACCCACAGCCAATATCATATTGAACAGAGTCAAATTGGAATCATTTCCACTCAGATCAGGAACCAGACAAGGCTGCCCATTGTCTCCATTGCTTTTTAACATTTTAATGGAAGTTTTAGACACCGCAATTAGGGAAGAAAAGGCGATCAAGGGTATCCATATAGGGTCAGAAGAGATCAAACTTTTGTTCTTCGCAGATGATATGATAGTATATCTGGAAAACACTAGGGACTCTACTACAAAACTCTTAGAAGTGATCAAGGAATACAGCAGTGTCTCAGGTTACAAAATCAACACTCATAAATCGGTAGCCTTTATATATACCAACAATAGTCAAGTTGAAAAAACAGTTAAGGACTCTATCCCATTCACAGTGGTGCAAAAGAAGATGAAATATTTGGGAATTTATCTAACAAAGGACGTGAAAGATCTCTATAAAGAGAACTAAGAAACTCTAAGAAAAGAAATAGCTGAAAATATTAACAAATGGAAAAACATACCATGCTCATGGATGGGAAGAATCAACATAGTTAAAATGTCTATGCTACCCAAAGATATATATATTTTCAATGGAATCCCTATTAAAGCTCCACTGTCATACTTTAAAGATCTTGAAAAAACAATACTTCGTTTTATATGGAATCAGAAAAAAATTCGAATAGCCAAGACATTACTCAGAAATAAAAACAAAGCGGGAGGAATTATTCTATCAGACCTTAGACTATACTACAAGTCGATAGTGATCAAAACAGCATGGTATTGGCACAAAAACAGAGAAGTAGATGCCTGGAACAGAATAGAGAACCAAGAGATGAATCCAGCTACTTACCATTATTTAGTCTTTGACAAGCCAATTAAAAACATCCAGTGTGGAAAAGATTATCTATTTAACAAATGGTGCTGGGTGAACTGGCTCTCAACCTGTAGAAGACTGAAACTGGACCCACACCTTTCACCATTAACTAAGATAGACTCTCACTGGATCAAAGATTTAAACTTAAGATAAGAAACTATAAAAATACTAGAGGAGAGTGCAGGGAAAACCTTTGAAGAAATCGGTCTGGGTGAGTATTTTATGAGGAGGACCCCCCAGGCAATTGAAGCAGCTTCAAAAATACACTGCTGGGACTTGATCAAACTAAAAAGCTTCTGCACAGCCAAGAACACAGTAAGTAAAGCAAGCAAACAGCCCTCAGAATGGGAGAAGATATTTGCAGGTTATGTCTCCGACAAAGGTTTAATAACCAGAATCCACAGAGAACTCAAACACATTAGCAAGAATAGAACAAGAGATCCCATCGCAGGCTGGGCAAGGGACTTGAAAAGAAACTTCTCTGAAGAAGACAGGCGCATGGCCTTCAGACATATGAAAAAATGCTCATCATCTTTAATCATCAGAGAAATGCAAATCAAAACTACTTTGAGATACCATCTAACTCCAGTGAGACTAGCCTATGTCACAAAATCCCAAGACCAGAGATGTTGGCGTGGATGTGGAGAAAGGGAACACTTTTGCGCTGCTGGTGGGAATGCAAATTAATACATTCCTTTTGGAAAGAGATATGGAGAACACTTAGAGATCTAAAAGTAGATCTGCCATTCAATCCTGTAATCCCTTTACTGGGCATATACCCAGAAGACCAAAAATCACAACGTAACAAAGATATTTGTACCAGAATGTTTATTGCAGCCCAATTCATAGTTGCTAAGTCATGGAAGAAGCCCAAATGCCCATCGATCCATGAATGGATTAATAAATTGTGGTATATGTACACCATGGAATATTATGCAGCCTTAAAGAAAGATGGAGACTTTACCTCTTTCATGTTTATATGGATGGAGCTGGAACATATTCTTCTTAGTAAAGTATCTCAAGAATGGAAGAAAAAGTACCCAATGTACTCAGTCCTACTATGAAACTAATTTAGGGTTTTCACATGAAAGCTATAACCCAGTTACAACCTAAGAATAAGGGGAAGGGGGAAAGGGAGGGGAGGGAGGGGAGGGAGGGGGGAGGTGGTTAGAGGGAAAGGGATTTGTGGGATTACACCAGAGGTGCATCTTACAAGGGTGTATGTGAAACTTGGTGAATGGTCTGTGAAGCTAGTGAATGATGCCCCATGATTATATCAATGTACACAGCTATGATTTAATAAAATAAAATAAAATACAAAAAATAAATAAATAAATAATCTACTCCATGAAAGATAATGTCAACATAATGGAAGGACAAGCAACACAAAGGAGAAAGTATTTTCAAAATACATATCTGATTAAAAAAATTTATCAAAAATGTACAAATAACAATTAAAATTGAACAATAGGAAAAGAAAACAATCCACTTAAAATTTGGCCAAATACCTGAACAGATACGTTAAGAAAGATACACACCAAATAAGCATATGCAAAGATGCTTCATGTTATATGTCATCAAGGAAATTCAAGTCACAGCACTAATGAGATGGCCCTATACCCTGATTAGAATGTCTGAATCAAGAGCATTGGCGACACCAAGTACCAATGACGATGTGGGTCAATCGGAACTCTTTCATTGCTGGTGGAAATGCCAATGGGGCAGCCACTTTGGAAGACAGTTTGACAGTTTCTTTTTTTTTATTTATTATTAAATCATAGCTGTATACATTAATACAATCATGGGGCACCATACACTGATTTTATATACCATTTGACATATTTTCGTCACACTGGTTAACACAGCCTTCCTGGCATTTCTTACTTATCGTGTTAAGACATTTATATTCTACATTTAGTAAGTTTCACATGTACCCTTGTAAGATGCACTGTAGGTGTGATCCCACCAATCACCTTACGTCCACCCATCTTCCCCCTCCCTTCCCCTCCCTCTCTCCCTTCCCCATATTCTTAGGTTATAACTGGGTTATAGCTTTCATATGAAAGCCATAAATTAGTTTCATAGTATGGCTGAGTACTTTGGATACTTTTTCTTCCATTCTTGAGATACTTTACTAAGAAGAATATGTTCCAGCTCTATCCATGTAAACATGAAAGAGGTAAAGTCTCCATCTTTCTTTAAGTCTGTATAATAGTCCATGGTGTACATATACCACAATTTATTACAGTTTGACAGTTTCTGACAGCACTAAACATACTCTTAGCATGTGATGCAGCAATTTCTCTTCTTACTATTTACCCAAAGGAATTAAAAAATTGCATTCACGCAAAAATCTGTACATGGATGTTTATAGCCGTGTAGTTCAGAATTGCCATAATTGGAAGCAACTAAATTGTCCTTCAGTAGTGAATGCTTAAAGAAACTGGGGTATATCCAAATAGTGTAATACTATTTAGCACTAAAGAGAAAAGAACTATCAAGCCATGGAAATAAATGAAGAAAATTTAACTGTGTATTACTAAGTGAAAGATTACAATATGAAAATATTGCATACTTGATGATTCTAACTATATGATGTTCTGAAAAGGCAATATTAAAGAGACAGTGAAAAGATCAGGGATTGCCAAGGGTTCGGGGAGAGGAAGGAATGAATAGACAGAGCACAGAGATATTTAGGGCAGTCAGATAGCTTTGTATGATTCTATTGTGATAGATACACATCACTGTAAATTTGTCTAAACACATTGAGTGTACGACTTCGAGAGTGAACCCTTATATAATCTATGGACTCAGGATTACAGTTATTTACAAATCTATGTTCATCAGCTGCAACAAATGAGTCAATCTGGTGGTGGATGTAGATAATGGAGAGGCTATGCACTAAGGGAGAAAGGCAATAGGAGAGAAATCTCTGAATCTTCTTCTCAAGTTTGCTGTGAACCTAAAACTGCTCTGAAAAGTCTGTTAATGAAAAAAAAATTCTCTCGGTTCTTCTCTCTATATACCTATATATATATGCATATATACACATATACATATATATGGATATATATGAAATGGTGTGCAATGTGTGTGTCTCTCTCCCTCATATATATATGATACATACAAGAGAATAATTTTTCGTTATGTATGTATATACATATGTATATATGAGGGAGAGAGAGACACATACACACATATACATATTTGTGTTTGTGGCCATAACAAAATCAAACATATCAAACAAACCTATTATCTATTTGCTTCGAGTTTCAAAAGAATCAGTCTTTTGGGGGGCATTTTTTTTTGCATATGCAGATAGTACCTGCTATATTTAGCACTTACATATTTTTTCTTTAAATTGATTATTTTTATTTAGGGCAATTTAAACTGGTGTTATTATTATTATTATTATTATTATTATTTTTGTAGAGACAGAGTCTCACTGTACCGCCCTCGGGTAGAGTGCTGTGGTGTCACACGGCTCACAGCAACCTCTTAACTCTTGGGCTTACGCAATTCTCTTGCCTCAGCCTCCCGAGCAGCTGGGACTCAGGCGCCCGCCACAACGCCCGGCTATTTTTTGGTTGCAGTTTGGCCGGGGCTGGGTTTGAACCCGCCACCCTCGGCATATGGGGCTGGCGCCCTACTCACTGAGCCACAGGCGCCACCCGTGATGTTATTATTTTAAAGAGCTACTGATGTTATTATTTTAAAGAGCTACTTTTATTTTTCAAAATACACTTTAATACAAATATATAACTATTAACTTTCTTCAAAATGTCATATTACATATTGTGTACCAAAAATACCTGTTTAGTGCTTTAGAAATCATTTTGTGATTCTACAATTGTGGTTACCTACAATTTTTCCATGGATCTTAGGATATTGTTTTTATATTTTAATTTATGCACTGGTGAATGCCTACCATATGCAGGGAATTCTGTAATGTGTAGATGACAAGATCATAAAATTTCACAAATACGAGATACCTTACAGAACATTTAGCACCAATTATGCATTTTATAATGGGAAAGTCAGGATCAAGAAAAATATCACTCAAGTTCCAAAGCAAGGGTCAATGCCTAGACTTGAGTCCTACTCCAGTGTTCTCTGCACCGTATATTTGTTTACTGAATAATGGTCATGGGACCTTTCATAGTCTGTGACCAGCTGAGATGTAGAATAGCCTATGGCATTAGATACTACCTTATCATTGAGACTGCTTTCTAGCCGCTTATAGTAGAAGAGTCAGAAATCTTAAAATCATGGGTCCTTGAATCTTGAAACTTTCTTCTTTTTCCTCTATTTTTTAAATTTCAGAATATTTGGGGGCAACAAATATTTTGGCTGCATGAATTTCTTTTGAACAGTTTAAGTCAGAGTTATAAGTGTACCCATTACTCAGATGGTGTGCCTTCTCCTACCTCCCACCTGCTTGATTTCTCTTGATGTTTACTTCCATATTGCACATGAGCTTTGATCAATTAATTCCAATTTAATAGTGAGAATATGTGGTGTTTGTTTTTCCATTCTTGTGATATTTCTCTTGAAAGAATGGTTTCCAGTTCCATCAGGATATTATAAAAGGTATTAATTCATCATTTCTTTTTATGGCTCAGTGGTACACATATCCCACCTTCTGTCAATCCACTCATGTATTGATGGGTACTTTGGTTGATTACACATATTTGCAACTGTGAATTGTGCTGCAACATTCCAGTGCAAGTGACAAGTGTCTTTTTGATAAAGTGGCTCTTTTTCCCTTTTGGATAAATACATGTACTCAGTAGGGGGATTGCTGGATCAAATGGTCTACTTTTCATTCTTTGAGGTACCTGCATACTAATTTCCATAGAGGTTGTAATAGTTTCCAGTCCCACCAACAGTGCATAAGTGTTCCTTTCTTTTTACATATATGCCTACATCTGTTGTTTTGGGACTTTTTGATAAAAAAGCTATTCTTGGGGTGGTGCCTGTGGCTCAAAGGAGTAGAGCGCCGGCCCTATATAACAGATGTGGTGAGTTCAAACCTGGCCCCAGACAAAAACTGCAAAAAAAAAAAAAAAAAAGCTATTCTTATTGAAGTTAGATAATATCTCATTGTGGTTGTGATTTGGATTTCCCTGATGATTAGAGACAAAAATTGTTCATACGTTTATTAACCATGAATCTATCTTATTTTGAAAAGCTTCTGTTCATGTCTTTTGCTTACTTTTTTATGGGGCTTATTGATTTTTTTCTAGCTGATTTGCTTGAGATTTTTTCTAGATTCTGGCTATTGGCTCTTTATTGGATGTATATAGTAGAGCATGTAAATGTTTTCTCCTGTGTAATGTAGATGTTAACCTAATTACATCTTTAAAAAGCAGTTGTCTTGGCTCAGTGCCTGTGGCTCAAGCGGTTAAGGAGCTAGCCACATACACCTGAGCTGGCGGGTTCAAATCCAGCCTGGGCCCGCCAAACAACAATGACTGCCGGGCATTGTGGCAGGTGCCTGTAGTCCCAGCTACTTGGGAAGAGGAGGCAAGAGAATCGTTTCAGTGAAGCTCTGTCTCAAAAAAAAAAAAAAAAAAAGAAAAAAAAAAAGCAGTTGTCTCCTCCACAAGAAGGCATGAGGACAAATTATGTCTCTTCAGTGGAATCAGCATGTCTGGAGGTCTATGTTCAATTTAACTATATTGTTTGCTAAGCATATCTAAGTACATCAGATGCAACTAAGATAATTTATTAAACACCATAATAGTTGATTACACCCTAAGGTATTTTCCAGTATTAAATTTTATTCTTCCTATGAGAATATATTAACTACAAAAGTATTCATTTACTCCTTAAATTATATGAAATGTTTTGCAAAGTACTAAGTCATCCTCACCTATTTAATCTTTAATTAGTTCAAATCACGAAGAAACAGCTTAGGATACTAGGCCAATGTAGAGGAAAATTTACTTAGATTCTATTCATTTGAATTTTAGTTTGCATTTCCTGATGAATCATTAGATTCTAGGAGTCAAAAGTACAGAACGGGTTAGGGGGAGAGATTCTGTAGTTGATTCTTGAATTTTGCTCATTGTTAATGAGATGTAGGATTGGATACCCTTTTAGTCATATTTATTTTAATGGCCAATATTTCCCTCAAGATATATCCTTCTGCATATTCTCTTTCTTGCTTTTCCAGCCCATAGCTCTCCAAAGCACATTGGAGTACTGTTATTTTCTCCTCTCCTTAGATTTAATCCCTTACCCCATCTGATACCATAGCTTACCTGTACAGTTCATTTGGCTATGTGCCCTCTTCCATTGTCTTTGTTCCTGTTGCACTTTTTATATTGAATCTATATATTCCAAATACTAATTGCTGTCTGAATTCTTCACTACAAAATCTTCCTCCAGTGATTGAAACCTTGGGTGTAAAATTCTTTCCCTCACCATTGACCCACCATACCTGCTCAACACCTCTTCTGACACTTTCAAATCTTTTTTAACAGTGGTGATCCTGTCATTATGCTCATTATGCCTAATATTTTGCTCACTTTTATTTACTTTTGATATTATCCTCTATATACCTTTTCTTCTAAGTTATCTAGATTATTACTGCTGTTTGTTGACTGTGAACGATGCTCAGGCAGTGGTAGATTGCCAATGGGAGTTGGAAAAAGCACGTGGTGCCACCCATGTAGTTTTATATACTCTGTCTCCAGTATTCTGACATTAAGTGTCAATTGTAATACTTTTTTGTCTAGGATATTGATTCATAACTGGTGCTTTTTGTTGATAGTTGATAACCTTTCCATCAATTTAAGCTTAGACATTATTTATATTTCTAATGTTCAGTAATCATGTATTCCAAAGGCATTTGACTACTTCAATACATAAGTGCCACTGTTTAAATCAATATCTATATCAGGTCTGCAAACCTAACAGTGTAACTGGAAGTGCTTCCTGCAGGTGATTCTGACTATTAAGTATTTACATGGTATGATATGCAAAAGGAAAATGCTTTTGCATTTACTTATTATTTCATTGGACTATATATAAAATGGCTATCAAATATATTAACTCTAAAAACGAGCAAAAATACCACTTCACATAAATGTTAAATTTTTCCATGTCAATCTTTGTAGAGCTATAATTTTGAAATATATTTGTAGTCCTATATCTCTTTATGAATGTAATGAAAGCTTTGGACATTCTCTTAAGAAAAATGTACACATAGAATTTATTTTGCATATGGTTCTATGGACCTTCTAAAGACAATCAACACATTCTCAAAATCTTAAATAGGTTTCACACCGTGTCCACAGATCACCTTCATTTAAAACAAACAAACAAAAACCTGGAAAGTTGTTAAAATTTTAGATTCTTTAGCTCTACCAGACACCTATCTTAGAATGTCTAAGATGAGGATTTTTTTTTTTCTTTTTTTGGCTGGGGCTGGGCTTGAACCCACCATCTCTGGCATATGGGGCCAGCACCCTACTGCTATGAGCCACAGAGGCTGCCTGAATATTTATTTTTTTTTTTTTTACGTAAGTAATTTTTACATGTAATCCTGAGATCCTTACATCTATTAGGTTTTACAAATTGTTGATGTAGGCCATGAAGTATTAGCACTGAGAGAGAGACTAGGATTTATAAATGTTTTGGCACGTTGGGAAGGGAGGCATCGTAGATACTTGTAAGATTTGGAAAAGCCTAGAAAATAAACAATTCCAGAAACTAGAAACTACTCTGTAACTAACTTTATTTGCCTTAGAACAAACTTGAGAATAAGGTAGGACCCATAAGATCTGTAAGATTCATGCTGACCTCACATTGGAATTCCCAGGGAAATAATTGTTTAAAGAGAATTAAAAGTAAATTTCGAAGCTCCAGGTAACTTGGTTCACATACATGCTTAGCACTTCCCCTCATGGTTCAGACTTAGTTTCCCACTACTCAACCTGAAAAACAAAGATAATGAAAGAAATCAAGGACCAAGTAATAGCACTACCCTAAAAAGCTAATGTGATTATCTTAAAATCAGAGGGGCAAAAGCAGATCTAGGTGTTAGCCTGCATGGTTCTCACTGACTGCTCTGAGAATCTGTGTTCTTTGAGCAAGTCCCTTCTCATCTGTGGAATAGATGACTTAGCTATAATATGAGACAATTGGTGTCTCATGTTCTTTCTAGTTCTAAATGTAGGGCTTCAAGGATACTTAACTTTTTGCATTTATTTCTACAATAAGAATTTAGTATGTACTAAATTCAACTGATAGAACATGAGAAGCATTATTCCTATTATTCTTATCTTATTCCTACCTTTCATAATCGAACATCCAAAAATTCTAGGAACCAAGATATCTGACTTCTTCTCAACCACATACTACAATTTCAATAGCTTGGTAGTTGTCTTATTTCTTACAGTGTATGACTCTTGAAGATTTGTGTCACTCACCAAATTTAACCTTTACTATCATTTAAGATTAAAACATAGTTTAGTAGGTAACAATGAGTAATTCATGGGTTTAACAGTCCTTTTTATCCTCTGATGTATTTTACTTTGTTTGGCTTCTACTGAAAAGATAAAAGCTCCAGAAAAGCAGGGACTTCTGGACAGCCCGATGGCTCATACCTGTAATCCTAGCACTCTGGGAGGCAAATAAGGGTGGATAGGCTGAGCTCAGGAGTTTGAAACCAGCCTGAGCAAAAAGCAAGACCCCTTTCTCTACTAAATAAAAGTAGAAAAACTAGCAAGTTTTTATAGGGGGTGTACCTGCAGTCCCAGCTACTTGGGAGGCTAAAGCAAGATCACTTGAGCCCAAAACATTTGAGCTTGCTGTGAGCTATAATGATACCAAGGATGACAGAGTGAGACTCTGTCTCAAGCAAGGATGTGTGTGTATGTTTTAATAATAGAGATTGGTCTCACTGTGTTTTCCAGGCTGGCCTTAAGTAATCCTCCCTTCTTAGCCTTCCAAAGTGCTGGGATTACAGGCATAAACCAACACACCAGCCCCTCCTTCACAGCTTAAAGTATTGTCTGGTATATAGTGAGTGTTTAATAAATATCTGGTAAATGAATGGCTTAAAAGTAAATTTACTCCTATTTTAATAACTGAATAAACCACATTCCCCCCAAGAATTGGCTGAATTTACCGTTAAAGGATTTAGTATCTTTCTGTTTCCTTTGGCCAAATTATAGCCAAGACCTAATTGAGAGAATAGAGACATGGAGAGAAACAGTCTTTATTGTCTATGAATCAGAACAGTACTTCCTGATATAAAGAAATACAAAGCCTTACCTCTTTGCTTCATTAAATGAACAGAGGTTACCATATGTTTTTCCATCAGAACCACAGATTGGTTTGTAAATAGAGTGACATTTTGTTTCCCTAGTTTTATTCTTGCTGCTGGTATTGCTAGTCTGTAGTAACAAGAAATACCATTAGTTAAGAATAGGGCAATCAAGTTAATTTAGATATTATAGTAAAAATATAAGCTTTATTCATAAGCATTGTACTGAACCAATGATTTTACTGATCTCTTGTACTTAATCCATACAACAGTACTGAACCAATGATTTTATTGATCCCTTGCATTTAGTCTATGCAATAGTACTGGAATGATAATATATTTCAACCCATTTTATAGCTACAGGCATAGAAGCACAGTGCATTTAAGCGACAAGCCTAAGATCCCAACTGGATTAAATGTCCAAGCTATGATTCAAACCGAGCTATCAACTCCTGCTTTTAGAACCTGTCAGATTGCCCTTCTTCTAGTTTTTCTGATAACAAGTCTTCTTTTGTGTGAAAAAACAATAGTCAGAAAAAAGTCATACTGGCAAATGCAAAAATGCAAAACATATATGGTCATAATTTATTGATTTATTGTTTTTACCTCTTGTGCTCACGGAAGAAAAATGATTCAGAGAGATTTTATAACTTTCATGAAAATTTCTTTCATTCACACATACTCTGGAAACTGAACATGGGTATCTCTCCAGTTTTATAATGAAATATAAAATTACTAGGTTTAAGTAACACTCTAAAGACTCAGAGACCCACTAGTGGTGTCAGAAAGTCTGGATGTTGGGAATCTCCTTGGGAGTTTAGTATTTCATGCAACTGAGAAGAGGAGTAAATGCCTTTCATCTGAAAGGGTTATAAGGAATGACTGATATTTTTAAAAAATAAAGTTTCTGTTAAGATGATGAGATGGAGGAAGTGTTATAGAAAACTATTTTAAATATGAGTGAAAAAAGGAATGTTCAGAGTCATAAATAATGGTATTGGGAGGCTTATTTTGGGACAGAAAGTGGTAAATGAAGATAAAAGTATAGAAGAACTGAGAAGGGAATATAGGAAACATGCTAATCAGATGGATGTTAGGATGGCTCTCAAGCATCATGCATTTATTCATCCATCTAACACATACGTCAGGAAAACCTATCATATGCCTCACTTATTCTAGTCTCTGGGGCTTGATCATGAAAATCCTTGAATGTCATGTTTAGGAGTTTGACTTTCATCTTCTAGGTGGAAGAACTGTCATATCATATTTTTGATTTAGAACTACATCATCAGTAGTTTGTAGATTACGAATAGAATATAAATGGGCATGAAATTTAAACCTGGTGAGGATTACAGGTTCAGTTGATGGAGGTCTAAGTGAGTCTAGTATATGTAGAAGGACTTCAGTGGAGAATTATAGAAGGGAATGAAAGGTGGACTAAAAGTACATGGCACTCATTAATGATTGTAAGTGTTGTGTGTGAAAATAGGCAGAAACAAAATTCCTCCCATTTTGTTTAATCAGTGAAAGTGAAAATTATTTGCTGTTGTTAAATACAGTGTGTTATGCTCACGATTTTAATTTTAGAAAATGGAATGCTAATGTGAGTTGACTGAGAGGAAATAAAAGGTATTAACACTAACCTGAATATTCATCATATTGGAATTGTCTAAATTTCTTCTTTCTCCTTCATTGTAAAGAGACCTTGATTTCCTTTGTTGGATGAATGGCTCAGACTTCTCTTGCAGGCTAGATGAGCCTGGATTTCCTTGTTGACTGGAAGACCTTGACTTTTCTGGTTGGTGAAATGACTCTGAAATCTCTTGCTGGCTAGAAGACCCTAGATTCTCTTGTTGGCTGACAGAACCTGATTTCCCTTGCTTGCTAGATGACCCTAGATGTCCTTGCTGGCTAGAAGACCCTAGTTTTCTTTGCTGACTCAATAACCCTGGCTTCCCTTGTTGGTTAGATAACCAAGGTTTCCCTTGTTGATGAAATGATCCTAGATTCTTTTGTTGACTAAATGACTCTAGTTTCCCTTGCTGGCTGGAAGATCCTGAATTCCCTTGCTGGCTAGATGACCCTGGCTTCTCTTGTTGATGAGATGATCCTAGATTCTTTTGTTGACTAGATGACTCTAGTTTCCCTTGCTGGCTAGATGACCCTGGCTTGTCTTGTTCACAAGATGACCCTGGCTTCCCTTTTTGACTAGATGACCCAGGTTTCCCTTGTTGATGAGATGAGCCTAGATTCCCTTGCTGACTAGATGACCCAGGGTTCCTTTGCTGGCTAGATGAGTCTGCCTTTCCTTGTGGACTAGATGAAACAGGCTTTCCTTGTTGGGGAAATGACTCTAGATTCACTTGCTGTCTAGATGACCCTGGCTTCCCTTGTTGACGAAAAGACCCTGTCTTCTCTTGTTGGCTAGATAACTTTGGTTTCCCTTGTGGGCTAGACGATCTTAGATGTCCTTGCTGTTTGGAAGATCCTGGTTTTCCTTGTTGTCCAGGTGACCCTATATTCCCTTGCTGACTAGAAGAACCTAGATACTCCTTCTGACTAGAAGACCCTTGTTTTACTAGTTGGCTAGAAGATTCTGATTTTTCTTTTTTATTAGAAGCTTTTGAATACCCTTCTTGGTTAGATTCTTCTGAATTCCCTTGTAAAATCCTAACTCCTGACATCCCAGGCTGGTTCAAAACTCCTGGCCTTCCTTGCTGATTAAAATTCCCTGATTTTTCTAGCTGGCTGGAATACTCTGGTTGATCTTGCAGAACAAATGTCCCAGGCTTTCCTTGTGTGTAACTACCTCCTTGATTATTAGATTCCTTTTGTCCTCCTAGGTGGTTAGCTTCATTTTGTTTCTCTAGAACAAGAGGAAGTTCTGGATTCTCTCCTTGTTCGTAAACATGTGGTTTTGAAATCTGAGTTGAAGACACTGGAATGATACCGCAAACACAAAAGTAAAAATAAATTAATTTAACATAAAGAGTTTTAAATCAATATATTTCACTCAAAATACAATTTTACTTAATGCATCCTTGATTGTTTAACCATGCCCCAAGATAAAAATCTTCCCATTCTTCCTCTTATGCAGAATATGTGGGTTCTTTAATTTCTTTCTTGATTATATTACACAGTTTCTAAAACTTACTGCATCAAGCCAGCTTGCCCCATTTCTAAATCATAGAGTTTGGATTATTTGAAGTAGGCCTTCATTTTGCCCCAAATTCCTCATAATTGTTTCCTTGTGAATCAAACAGACTCTTTTTAATGCCTATTATAAACTTTCTCCACATCACAGACTACATTCCCAATTTCTGAGTCTCATTTTACAGATAATGTCATCATCAATGTTCTAGACATGAAGGCTGGTAGACTTTATGAAAAAAGCTCTATTTTCTCTTTTTGATCTCTCTGTATGCTTTCTGTAGCCATCTTCTTTCCCTTTCCCCCATCCCAAAGACAGATTTCTCTTCTTCTTTAGAACATTCTTTTCAATCATCTTTATGTTTACCATTTCTAATAAAAGGCCTGAGCACCAATTCTGCTATTTCTGGTGGTTATTTTTCTTAATTCTTTCTGGTCAAATTACCCAGGAGAATGGTAGCTATCACATGATTATTTTTTAAAGTCTATGTTTCCTAACTCATTTACTCTTTACACTTTATCTTATTTATTTATGTATTTTCCCAGTGGAGGGGGGGATATCTGTTTTAGATTTTTCTCAGATTCTATTCCCAAATGAATAAGGCTTAGAAAACAATGGATAAATAAATGGAATGGCTTCAAAACTAGTACAGTCTTATTCTGTTGTGTCTTATGCTTCTTTTCCATTGCTTGGTACAAATGTTTCTTTTTGTCTCATCCCCCCCTTTTTTTTCTTTGTTTGAGAATTCTCCTTTCCTCCCTCACCTTCTTAATGTGGGGTGTTTCCTTAAAGGTTATTCAGATCTACTTTTTTTTTTTTTAACATAGGCTTCCTTGGAGACCTTTTTATTCAATTTATACAACTTTAAATTATTTCAATGTGGATGATTCTAAATTTATACTTCAGGTTTTATTTGCATTTATAACAGCTGTTCTTTATATTTACCTGAGTACATACATTTGTATTTTCAAGTCAATTTAACTAAAATAAAATGCATTATCAATTGTCATCCACTGAGCATGGCCTGGTATATTAGTGCAGGTGGTGTAGGTGCTAGTTCAGGCATAGGAGTTTAACAGTTAACAATCTACTTTACCAAACTGCCGTATAGTGGGGGATCTGGTGGTACAATTTAGACATTCATTCAATTTAACAAAAAATATAAATGTAACAAGTCTATTACTATGTCAGAACCACAGTAAGCAGTAGAAATACAACTGTGAACAAGACAGTTAGGGTCCTACCTGTGGAAGTTGAAAAGTCAGGTAGTGGCTACAAACAATAGGAGTTTATAGTCTTGGGATCAATGCTCTATTCATGTGTATGAGAAGTAAAGTAGACAACTGAGACTTAATATAAACATCAGAGAGTGACATCTTTTCTTATTCCTGGAGAAAGTGACATGTAAGAAGTATAGGGCATAGACAGAAAAATAGATAAGAAAACTAATTTCAGCAGAGAAATGAATGGATGTATGGGCCTTTTGGATTCTACGGGTCGAAAGTTGTTCATTAACAGTCACTAACATCAAGAAGATAGCAATTAGAATAAACATGTTCGTGAAATGGGAAAAAATTGATTGATGAGCTATTTTTCTCAATTCTTTTTATTTTTTGCATAAGTGACATCAACAAATGGAACCAAGTCTTAAAAATTCAAAAGAGTAAATAGTTTAAAGTTATTTTCCCTTTCTTTCTGGCCTGACTTCTTCAAAACGTTTTTCTATCTAGGACACAATTATTTTCTAATACCTAGTAAATAATAAAAGTAAAGGCTTAAGACACCATCACATGGACCAGGTTTTTGTAAGTTATTTCAGAGATACCCTGTTTACAAAGACAATTGGCACCATGGTGTACATGCTATTCTACTATTTTCTACCTTGACAATATAGTGGTGCTATATTGCATACAGGCACCTTCATTTTTTTTTCCCTTCAATTGTTACAAATGTACCATTTTATGGGTTTCCCATAATTTATTTAACTAGTCTTGTAGCAATGAGAAACTAGTTCATTTCCCTATTTTGCCATTACAAATCATGATTTAACAAAAGCCTTAGTATTTCTTTCTCGGATAAATACATTTATAGGATAAAAAACTAAGGGTGAAATTGGGGGGTAAAAAGAGGTAATTAAGATATCATAATGTGTTATAATTTTCCATTAAAATTTGAAAAATAGGCATCTCAATTCTGTTTTATTTTGTTTTCTATTTCTCCCTTTAAGTTTTACAAACTCTAGTATGCAGTTGGCATTGCTTTCCCAATTCCACTTTTTACTTCTTCTTTCAAATTTATATAACCAAAGCATGTTAAATCATTCAACATTTCTAATTCTTTGCTTTGAGAATTGGAAGGAAAGTCACATTATTTACCTGAGAATATGGCCAGGATCATGAAGGAAAGGAAAATGAAAGCCCCCATGGTAGAGCCAGTTGTTTCAGGCTTGTTTGTAAGGTGGAGGTGAGAGTAACTCTTCAGTGGATGCTCTCTAAGTAAATTGTACTGATCGTCATCATGTTATATATTTGAAAAATATTTCACCATAATTGCTAAATACTGTCACTGCCTTTAAAAAAATTATAGAGTAACTATCACAAATTGGAAGGTGTTGCTTCTAAAAATAAATTGTTATTTAAATAATTAGCTTCATGCCCTAACTCCCATAAATATCTAAACTTTAATAGGTGTCTATCTAATATTTTCCTCCCAGAAAAAATAAAAGTGATGAAACCCATCTGAGAAAGTAGTCGATTCAGTGTTCACTTTTTTATTGTTAAGAGATGACTTATCTTCTGTTGTTATTGGTCCTCTAAGTTTATGTGGCCACAGTAGAAACTCACAATGTGTTGTCTCTCAGTGAATTATATGCCAATTATTTAAAATTATCTTTTGAAAGCAAGGAAAAGTCCATTGAATATTGGCCATTAATAAATGATGAATGCATGCAGTATTCATCAGGGTAAATGATGACAGGTGATGTAATTTTATGAGATAAAAATAGACAATAGAGCTCATGTTTGTGGATTTACATTACATAATTGGCCTTCTAGTCTCAAGTTGCTATGCCAAACAAAACCTCGTGTGAACATCACCTTGGGATTTTTACTTGGTCATAAACTCAGTATGATAAAACACTGGAATATTGTCTTCAAGATTGACTGCCCTATGAAACTTGAATTAATTATAGCATGTGAAAAAGAACATGAATTTGCTAATGTAATGTCTGGAGATTGTATAGAATGAAGTTAGTTGATGGCAGTAGGAAACATAAGCTTGAAAAAGCACAGGCTTAGCAATGATATGGTCATTGATTTCATCTTCTCAAGGGCAGCAGTATGAAGAAGAAAGGTGTTATTTGATCTGTGTGGTCATAGATAACAAAAATAGTATAAGGAATTACAGGATAAACATTTTAGAGTTCAAAAGAAAATTTCAAGTTTAGGAGAAGAGGTGAACTAGACAATTCTTACTTTTTTTTTTTTTTAGTTTTCACATGCTCATATGTAGTGGTTTTGGATTGCAATTGATCTTGTTAGCTTATTTAGAAGAAGGAAAATTTTGAAAGTGATAAATGATTTCTTTTAATCAAATGAGCAATTTTAAGGCATAAAAAAGCACAAAGTTTAAAGTTTTCCATAAGAAAACCAATTTATCTTTCTTCATAATTATCTTCAAAAATGACTAGGATTCATATGAGTTTCAAAAAATAAATCTTAGGGAACCCAGAAAAATTTGGATAATTTTTATATATCTATATGCTTAATACATGTATTATGTGTGTGTGTGTGTGTGCATATGAAAATCCATATACACACCAAGATTCATCAATTATTATTTTAGGGAATATTTTATCTTCTATATATTCATCAAAATGGATAAATTTTATGAAAGCTATTTTCACGTCCAAATACTAACATTTAGAACTCGGTGTAGTAAGTTTCCAAATAACAAGTGGGGCACAACGACTACATTTGCATTTTGCCTAAGCAATTCCCTGTTAAACACTCAGTGCTCTCTTCTTGCCAACTCTAGTGCTGTTGATACTTCAAAATACCATATATGAATAATAAAGATTATTGGGTACCTTGTATGTCAGGGGACTTCAAGAAAAAGATAAAGTCTCATGAAGCTCAAACTCTGGGGTGTTAAAGACTGCTTCAATAAAATAGTTGAAAGTATTGGGCAGTACCTGTGGCTCAGAGAAGTAGGGCGCAGGCCCCATATACCAGAGGTGGTGGGTTCAAAGTTGGCCCTGGCCAAAAAAAAAAAAAAACTGCAAAAAAGAAAAAAAAAATAGTTGAAAGTATTGGTTGCATACAGTAAGGTCACTTTCTTTTTGTTTTTGTACCTATTTTTTTAGAAATCATTTGGAAGTGCCCCTTGACTCATTCTTTTAATGCTGACATTATCTCAACTGAAACATTTAATTTTTCTTACAATAATAGGAATTCTCCCACTTGTAAAATTGTCTTTCATTTTTACCTCCCTTCCTATTTTGAGTAAGGTCAAAATTCTGGCATGGAGTAGCCACTTATTTGAAAAAAGGGTCTATGTTTTGCATATATTGAAGTGAGATAAGAGACCGAGGCTCTTCTTTCAGAGGTCACTAAACTTGGATGAAAATTGCAATAGCAATGGAGTCCAAGGACCCTTCTTTATTCATTGTATGTTCCTATGCAAGTTACTATCTCCTTTTTTATTTTCTCCTTCTTCTCTTTTTTTTCTAAAATCATAATAATGATACCTCATTGAAGGAGTGTGATTTTGGTAGGCGTTCTATTGTGGTTTGATGGGAAAACTTCTCACTTGCATGTTAGTGATTTTGCTTTCTCACTATGGATGGCATATGGTGCACAGCATGCTGTCTCAGATTTTCAATTTGTATTTCTTCATCCACAAATCTTAAACTAATTTTTTCGATTAGCTATATAGCTTAAAAGGCATATCTCAAAAGTTTTTTGCAGTTGGCTAATTTTCACAAAGTAGGAATAATCGTATATTTCCCATCTCCTGGTTTTTGTGGATATTCTCTAACATTTGCTGAATCTTTCCTTCTTTGTAAATCAGTCCATTCATCTATCCATCCCTCCATCCACCCATCTGGTGATGTATTTGTTGAATAAATGCCAAACACAAGAATTTGAAGAGAAAACACTTTATCTGACCTTAAAATGCTCACTTTTTAAGAGACAACACTTGTGAAGAGTGACAGAGTATGATAAATGTTGAACTAAATATATTACTAGTCCAGTAGAAATACAGATGAGAAAACAATAAATTATTTCTCAGGACTATTATAGAGTAGAAGTTATTTTGCTCTCAGATTTCCACATTTGTAGGACACATGAAGGGAGAAAGTCCTTTCCAAATGAGAAAATGAGCATACTTTTAATAGTGGTACAGACAGTGGGTAGCAATTTTCTTCCAGAACAAGGGAGCAGCAGCAGCAGCAGCAGCAAAGGCATATGAAAAGTCCTAACATTCTTGAAACTTTAGGTCATCAGGTATGGTTAAAACATTGGGTCACAGATGGATAGAGAATGAATAAGATTTAAAAGGAGGTTTTCAACAGGTTAGAAATAAACTTGGATATCAGACAATATAATTTGTACATTATGAAGTCTGCAAAGTCTGTAGGAAATACAGAGTTTACTCTGTATGTCTCCTAGGCCATATTTTTAAGTGGATCCATATGCATGAATCTAAGTACATATACATTTGCCACTCAACTATCTCCTAATTACATAATACATTTCCCCAGAGAACGGAGACATCAGAAACCAAAGAAGCTTTTTTCAGATCTTTTTTATCCTATGGACCCTCCCAACCTATACCAACTTAATATCTCTTTTCAAGAACACTCAGTGTCAGCAACTAAAAAGTGAATGACCTGGTTTACTGGGTTCTCAGGATTAAGTAACTATTAATGCAACCAATTTTTCTGTCTTCTCTGGTCTATGGAATTAAACAATCAGAAATAATGTTTAGGCAAAATAAAATGTATTAGAAGTATTGCACCCAGAATTTCCTGTCTTCAGAACATGGTGATAATTGAAATAAATTGCATTATCTTCTGATTTGCATATTTTGCACCCACTTCCAACAGAGCTTTGGGGCCACAAAGCTTCCATATGGCAGCAACCTACAGGAGCACTTGTGCAATTTCTACACAATAATAATAAGTTTTGATGTCAAGGTTACCAGGGAAATAAAAAAAAAAAACTGATGTAAAGAATTTTGGGATCAAGGAATTTATTAAAACAGCATAAAAGCATACACCCAAATAGTCATTGAATTAAAAACTCTAGACCAGGGATCCTCAAAATGCAACCCACAGGCCACATGAGGCGGTGTGATTGTATTTGTTCCCGTTTTGGTTTTTTACTTCAAAATAAGATATGTGCAGTGTGCATAGGAATTTGTTCATGGTTATTTTTTTTTTTTAAACTATAGTCTGGCCCTCCAACGATCTGAGGGACAGTGAATTGGCCCCCTGTTTAAAAGTTTGAGGACCCCTGCTCTAGACATTCAAGGTGAATATGAGTTATGGGGCTTCTACATGTTCCCTGATGCTGCCATTTTAGGGGTACGTCATTTCATCCTTCCCTCAGAGATCAGTGCCCTATGCCTGTTGACAAATGTACGGAAAAATGTTTTCTAATGTATTTTGTATAGTTTATTAAGATAGTTCTTTCAAGTTTAAGGGTAAATCCAGTGTTTCTTACTGCATCTTGGTCAAAACCAGACTTCTATGCTAAAGATTTTAGTCCATCTTATTCTTACTCTAGAGGTGATGAGATTTATATACAAGGATAACATTATTAAAAATAGTTGCAAAGATCACTGTCTCTACTTTGAGAAATTGAGTTGAAGATGGTAAGATCAATGGGATATTGGAGAGCATTTAGGAAATTGCTGAAGTCTGCAATAAGTGAGACCTTGCATCCTCAACTAAAACATTACATATGCATTCTCCTAACTCATCCTATCTAAATTATTGAATCTCACAACAATATCAATAATACTTAAGTCTTATAGTTTTTACCTTTGATGTCTCAGAAAATCTTTTGTCTTTACACAAAGCAATTCTTTCCATGTTTATAGATCTAATATACTTATGGTAGGGAATTAGTACTCATGCGTAGTTTTACAAGACCTTGCAATTGATCAGAGATATAATTTCTTTGTTTTCTAGAAGAGGTGGCTCAATTAGAGGCAAAGTTAAATTTTTTTATATGCAAGAAGAAAAAAGTAGAGGTTTTGGTGTGAGTATAATATCTGGGTTCTCATGGGCTTTTGGATAGTTTTGAAAATCAAACCCTATTTAAGCATCACTATATTTACTCTAAACTTTTCTTAAAAAGGATTTGAAGCATCTCCCTCTAAAATGCATATGTTCATGTGGTTTTGAAAACATACCTTGCAAAAAAGTTACAGTAAATGTTGAAGAAAGAAATATGCTAATAATAAAGAATAACACTTAGCATGATTGGGCTTTATGTGTGGAGCAAAACTTCCTGGAAAACAAGGCAAA